>NC_082692.2:25964105-26654105 GCF_949987515.2 Delphinus delphis | reverse complement strand
CTGAAAGTTGTTATTGGGTGGGGGTTTACCAGAAGGTTCTTTATGCTGGAGTCCAAGAGCAGGTCCCTTTGAGGTGGTGTTGGAGCACTTGAGTTTAAGTGAGGAATTGCTTCAACCTGACAAAGAAAGGCAGTGCCAAGAAGACTCACGCATACTTTATTTGAAAATTCTTTTTTTATCATTTGTCTTGAAAGATGAAATAAGTCAAAAAACAAAAACAAAGAAACAAACAACCCAAACAAGAAACTACAATGTTTTTATTTTCCCAAGGGTTGTTTTCTACAGAGAAGTGCTTCACGAAACTGTAAGCACTTTGGTGGCGTGATTCAGAAAAGATCTGTAGCCTCGGCTGGGTCTTCACCACAAATCCCAGTACTCTTCCCAGAGATGTCAGTGGTTCATATCTGACTATGTGTGTGAGTTATTAAAACTGTTGCCCCCTGAAAGTTGGTGCTCACGGACCCAGTCCTGGAAGCTGGGTCAGGTACTCTTCACTGATGCTAAGGCTCCTCTCTGCCTTCCGAGGCACGAGATCCCACGTGGATTTGACCATGACTGACTTAAGGTCACTTGCAGACGATTAATAGACTTGGGGAAGAGCAAATCTTAAAAAAGGAGATAATAGCAACCTAACAATTATCCAGAAACAAAATGATAAAGTCAAAATCTAACAGCAAGCCTATGATTTTGTTTTGATCCCAATAATAACAGCTACAGTTGAAAACTATGCCTGCTCAAGACTTCATTGATGATGTTCTGGTAACCAACTGTTCTCCCAAAGTCTGTGTCCTTGTCATGCGTTCAGGAGCCGAGCAAATAACCAAGCGATGGTTGGTAGTCAGATGTTTTAGCAGAGGCTATGAGGAGCTTAATAAATGCTAGTTTTGTGTTGTGTTTTATGCATTTATTTATTTTTTAAATTTTTATTGGAGTATAGTTGACTTTTTTTTTAAACATCCTTATTGGGGTATAATTGCTTTACAGTGGTGTGTTAGTTTCTGCTTTATAACAAAGTGAATCAGTTATACATATGTTCCCATATGTCTTCCCTCTTGCGTCTCCCTCCCTCCCACCCTCCCTATCCCACCCCTCCAGGCTGTCACAAAGCACCGAGCCAATATCCCTGTGCCATGCGGCTGCTTCCCACTAGCTATCTACCTTACTACGTTTGTTAGTGTGTATATGTCCATGACTCTCTCTCGCCCTGTCACAGCTCACCCTTCCCCCTCCCCATATCCTCAAGTCCGTTCTCCAGTAGGTCTGTGTCTTTATTCCTGTCTTACCCCTAGGTTCTTCATGACATTTTTTTTTTCTTAAATTCCATATATATGTGTTAGCATACGGTATTTGTCTTTTTCTTTCTGACTTACTTCACTCTGTATGACAGACTCTAGGTCTATCCACCTCATTACAAATAGCTCAATTTTGTTTCTTTTTATGGCTGAGTAATATTCCATTGTGTATATGTGCCGCATCTTCTTTATCCATTCATCCGATGATGGGCACTTAGGTTGTTTCCATCTCTGGGCTATTGTAAATAGAGCTGCAATGAACATTTTGGTACATGACTCTTTTTGAATTTTGGTTTTCTCAGGGTATATGCCCAGTAGTGGGATTGCTGGGTCATATGGTAGTTCTATTTGTAGTTTTTTAAGGACCCTCCATACTGTTCTCCATAGTGGCTGAACCAATTCACATTCCCACCAGCAGTGCAAGAGTGTTCCTTTTCTCCACAGCCTCTCCAGCATTTATTGTTTCTAGATTTTTTGATGATGGCCATTCTGACTGGTGTGAGATGATATCTCATTGTAGTTTTGATTTGCATTTCTCTAATGATTAATGATGTTGAGCATTCTTTCATGTGTTTGTTGGCAGTCTGTATATCTTCTTTGGAGAAATGTCTATTTAGGTCTTCTGCCCATTTTTGGATTGGGTGTTTGTTTTTTTGTTATTGAGCTGACTTTCAATGTCATGTTGGTTTCAGGTGTACAGCATAGTGATTCAGTTATACATACATATATACTCATTTTTTTTCAGATTATTTTCCCATATAGATTATTACAGAATATTGAGTAGAGTTCCCTGTGCTATACAGAAGGTCCTTGTTGTTTATCTATTTTATATATAGTATTGTGTGTATATGCTTGTTAATCCCAAACTCCTAATTTATCCCTCCCCACAACGTTTCCCCTTTGGTAACCAAATTTAAGTTTTTGAAGCGCAAATTTTAACAGCACTTAATAGGTTACTAATACTTTGCCTTGAACTGTATGTAAAAATTAAAACCTATGGAATTGAACTGTCAGCAAGCATTATTAAAGAATTCCATTTTTAAAAATCAATTAACTTATCAGGAGAACCATAGATCATACTCAGTAATCTTAACCATAACTGTATTAGCACTGAATTTGTGTATTAGCATGGTTTGCATAACAAGATATGTTTAATGTTTCTCTGTTTTATTTAAATACAATATGTGCATATTTCAAGACTATAGACCAAACTATAGCAATACGTCTATGGTAGAAAAGAGCAATGGACACACTAATTAACATTCATCTTATTTGCACTATTATTGCCAAAGCTAATCATTGTTTAATTCAAGTAGCTGTTCTCTCCAAAAATGCCAATCCGGTTGGGAAAAAAACCGAAGTTCTTAAGAAATACCCTGCAGTATAGAATATCCCAGGATTGGTTTAAAACATGCTAGAGACCTTTGTGAAGAAGACATATAGCTAGGTAAACTAATATCTTTGAAAAAAAAGTTTAGAAAAAGAGCACAGGAACTTTAGGAAACAAAAAAGAGGAGAGTTTGGCGAATAAGGGAAGTGTGGGGTCAGAGGAAAGAAAAAGGAGTGAATTTCTCCATCAGATGCTTCTGAGAAGTTAACAGCGAAGAGAAAAGAGCCTTCTGCAATTAGATGGAGAGGAGTAGGAATTCAGGGCGAAGGGTGCATAGGGAGGGCGAAATCCAGATTGCTGCAGGTTAAGGACAGGAGAGATGGTCAGATGGCAGACACCAGCATTCGTTAGAAAAGCTCAGCAGTGTGGATGAGATGAGAAAAAGAATGACATATTTTATTAAGCCTTTATTGATGCTGTCCCCCCACATTGAGCTTGACTTTCTCCAAATCCTTTTACAGTTAATGAAGCAATGGCTTTATTATTTCAGAAAAATATTTCCAAGCTTGCCCGATCATAAAATTCACTGGGCACTTATTAAAAATATAAATTTCCAGGCTACACCTCGATGTAGTGAGTTGGAATCTCCAGTGACTGGACCTGGAAATGTGTGTTTTTATAAAAGAAACCCAGGTAATTCTCATGATTGGGTAACTTTGAGAAATACAGTATCAACACATTAAGTCATATCATAAGGTGGCCTTTTCTGCCAATTAATTAATATTTTAGGCTTTGCTTATCCAAGAATTATATATCCTTCTGCCTATAGTTTGTGCCTTATATTCTTTTGTATTCCATAGGACAATGATAAGGTCATGTTAAAACCAAAGTATGTAATAAAAGCATGTCTATTAGTGGCATTTCATCTTGTAGAAGCTTATATTATTCATCAGACCAGTCTGTCCATAATGAAAGTTTTTGAGCCTATCCCTATCACTGGTTGCTAATACATTCAGTGTCATAAGAACCATGTTGCTTCCTGATCGCTTTACATACTCTATGTGAAAATCTTCATTTGAATTATGCGGAAGGATTCTCAGAATGAACTAGAAGAGCAACCCTCTCAAAATCAGGTGTTGAAACTATTTTGCTAATGAGTCAATCCCCTAATCTGCTTATGGGAGAAAAATTTCCAAGTTTGGAAAGATGTTTTCTCTGTGTCATTCAGATGCACTGACTCTATTGACCAAATACCTTAGACAATTATTCAATCATGCACAGCCCTCCTTCCCGGGTATCGGCTTGTTTATTCAGGTAGAGGAGGGTATTATTATTCTCAGCACATCTTTCCCTGGAGACAATATACAATACTCCATGATCTGTTTAGTTTTCATTCACTCCGAATATACTTGCTGAGCAACTATTATGTTCCAGGCATATTTCTAGGCACTAGGGATACAGCAAGAATATACAAAGGGCATGTGCTCATGGAGCATGCCTGCTAGCGGGAGAGATAGATAGTAGATAAATAACCAAATTTGTAGACAGATGTCAGTGCACTGAAGGAACAAAAAGCAGGGGGTGAAGCAGAATGAACATGAAGGGCTTTTTGAGACGAGGCAGTCAGGGAAGACCGCTGCCTGCAGATCCCAGGATGAGTAGGGTCTGGCAGCCCTGAGGAACCCTGGGGAAGAGCAACCTGGCAGAATGGATGAAAGTACAGGTATCTCAGGCTGGAGGGCTGGACCTGGAGATGAGCATTGTAGAGGCAGGAGGGGTTGACGCCAGAAAGGTGAAGGGGTGAGAAGGCAAACTTAAGAAGTTTAGTCAATTACTATATTCCAAGTACTGTTTGAAGAATTTTATAGATACTAACATATTTAATACTTGCAATGATTCTTTGAGTAAGTGCTGCTGTTCTCCCTATTTTAATGATGAGGGGACAGAGAGAAGTTCATTTACTTGCTACAGGTGGGATCTGAACCCACTGCTGCAACTCGACTATTCTAATGGCCTTTAAACAAATTTTATTTTATTCATACTCCCTTCCCCATCCTACTCTTGCTTATAGAAAGGAATTGGGTATAATATATGTAAAGGAATAAGACATCTAGATATTGTTTACAAAATCTCATCCTCCTTATCAGCCCTCACTCTTACCAGGAAGGATTAAGAAGATGAAAGAAACTGGACTTTTGTGGTGCATCTCAAGGTCAAGTTTCAGGCTGTGGAAAAGTTATTTTCTTTCATTTTCCTTCTGCCTTTCCCCACTTATTTTCTATTTGATTACTGATCTGGGGTCCATGACCTAGGTACTCTACAGATAGAATTTATGTATCGATTTAGCCTTAAAGATACATAACTTCAGCACATTATTTCTGAGAGGACGTTATTATGGTCAGCTGGGCATGTGTCCTTCACCTACAGCCATTCCTTTGATCCCTTTTGGGGATGATCCATGCTTTTTGTCAGTCGAGTCCTGTAAGTGCAAATGAAAACATTTAGAGAAACATCTACAGATGCAGCTGCCAGGAGCCTCTTATCCCATAAGCTTCCCACAGGTTATATTTTCAGAGAGAAAACAGAATTTACTCTGTGTGTATTTCTTATTGATTCAAATGTTACTTAGAAAAAAATCTCAAGTGTTTCATGCTCTTTCTTTAAAAATAACTAGAATCCATTCCCTAGAATAAAAATGTGGGAATATTATTAAGGACAGGGCGTTTCAGAGCGTGAGCTGGAGAAGGGTGGAGATGGTGACAAAGATCACACATTCTTCTACAACACATCATGCCAAGGAGGTAGAGGAAAGAATGTGAAAATGAAGTGTAAAAACAGCAGAGAATAGAGAATAGAACAAGAGAGGAACATTACCTTGTTCCTTAGTACTGTCAGGTGGGAAAAGAAGTGGAATGGGACGTGGGAGATTTGGCTTCAAATCCTGTTATGTTTCCTGACCAACGGTTTGACCCTAGACAAATCACTTAGTTGTATGGCTCACTATAGCTGTGACCACAGGCAAGTTCCTTTATCCCTGTCTGCCTTAGTTTTCCCGTCTGTCAGAAGGTAGCAATAATAGTATAGACCTCCAAGGGTTGTTGTAAGGATTAATTAGTTAATATAAGTCAAGCCTTAGCATAGAGTATGACAAATAGTAAACAATAAATGGCCATTATTATTACTATTACTAATGTCTCAAAGCCTCCTTTTCTCCTATAGAGGGATGGACTCTAATTTTATAAATATATGGTTCTTGCACAGTTTCTTCAAATCTAGAGAACTCCTTCATCTGAAGAACCCACTCTTCTCTTCCCTGCTCCCAGCACCTGGTTAGGTATATGAGTTCTTATATACTTGCTTATAGAATAAAGCTCAAACTCCTTAGCCATCCGTTCAGAAGCGTTGAGAATCCAGAGCTGTCTAGACATTCTTACTTCTAACCTAGACAGCCTTCCTTCCAATCACATCTGTTCATCAGGAAGAGGGAGCCACCTGCCCTTTCTTACACGTACTGTGGGATATCCTAATACTTCTCCTCAGCTCAGCATCTCAAAATCTGTTCTAGCCATCATTCAAGGCTCAACCCGAATACCAACTCTTTGGGGAAAATAGTTTTTACTTTCCCACATGGAAGTAATCTCTTCCATTTTTAAACATTCCCAGTACTTATCTGTGTCTCTTTTATATGAATAGTTGTTTTCTACCTGGCGCGACAGCCAAGCAGGTGTTATGACTGTTTGCGACACATTAAAAATGACCCCAAATCCCTTGAATCTTTTCCCACTGAGAGGTGGGGTTTGTGTTCTGTCCCTTTGAAACCAGGTGGGCTCAGGGACTGCTTGACCCACAGAATACGTTGAAAGTGATCCAGCATCTTGCACCTGTTTTTATATCTGGACCTTAGGAGACTGGTAGACTCTTCTCTCTTGAATACTTGCTCTGGGGAAAGCCAACCACGGTGTAAGAGTTTTATTCTGTGGCCACCGTGCTGGGGAGGACATACAGGCACACTGCTGACAGCCCTGGCTGTGCGCTGCCTTTGGCGTCTCTTCCAAGTCTGCAGATACGTGGACACTCCAGCCCATCCACCAGCTGAATACCATGGAGGCAAGTCTGTTGGCACCAGGCACAACAAACAATTGCCAGGCTGAGACTTACCTGATTCCCTACCAACAACATTGTGAGCTGTAAGAAAATGGTTTGTTTTAAGCCACCATACTTTGGAGAGTTTCGTTATGTAGCCATGAAGAATCACAACACATTTCTCCTGGGCTCTGAGATCTTTAACGTCAGAAACTCTGTCATACTCAGTTTGTATCTCTACAACCACCACTTAGCCCATGCACTTGTACGGGGTGGGATTCTTTGCCAGAAGCACCCCCAGATTCTCAAATGTGTGTTTCTAAGTCAGGGGTTTTCAACCTTGGCTGCACACTAGAAACAGAGAGATTTTAAAATCCTGGAGTAGGAGCCAGGCATCTGTGGCATATAGATAGAGCCCTTCCTTTATAAAATGGAAAAAAGAATGGAGTAAAGTGGAAAAGTATACTTCTTTATGTTTGAGAGATGAGTAAATAGATGGACTAAGTATTTCAATTTGATATCATGGAGGTATGGAGTGTTTCTTCTGAATGAATAATTGGTGAAGAAGCTCATTTTCCCCTGAGCTGTGGCTTCCCTCATTACAGTGGGAGATGGGAATTGCATTTAAATCTAATAAATTTAAAGCTATCATTGGTACTATTTATGGACTACTTGTTATGCATGTGACCCTATTCTGAGTGGAGATGGAGGCTAGAGAAAATGTCTGAGACACTGACCCTGTCCTCAAAGCGCTTATCATGGAGTCTTACAAATTATGTTGAGAAAATATAACTATTGATAACATACATGATTCAATAAAAGTTATACTAGTTAGAATTTTTTTTTTTTTTTTGCTAAATTGTGTGATGCAGAGTATTGAAGGAATTCAGAGGAAGGGAGATAAATGAAAGATAAAACTGACAAAGGAGTAAATAAGAGGCATAATTTGGCCAAGGAAGGGGAAAACCAGGCAGTGAGAAAAACATATGTGAAACCACAGAGACAAAATAAGTGTGGGATGTTTCCTTGTCTGAGGGCAGCAGAGACCAGTCTGGAGTGTGGGCATGCTGGGGAGAGGGGAGAAATGAGGTTGAGCAAATTTAATGGCAGAAAACGATGAAAGATCTCTTAAAATCCTTCAAGTCATTTCTAAAAATACAGTTCTATTCTATGATTTGGAGTAGCACGTACACCACTCAATCCCTGGTTATTTAAGCAAAGGTAACACTTAGCACCAGCAAACTAGTCATATCCTAACATGTTTTTTTTTAACTTCCTCTGTTCAATCATTAACCTGACCTTTTGCCCCAAGGAGGTGACTCTTTCACGGGCACCACCTCTGCCTGAGCAGGGAACAGATGCAGAAAGCAATTGTCCCATTTGGGCAGTTGGTCATCAGTCATCAGTTTGCCTCTAGCAGAATATCTAAATATAGTGCAAGGAAACAGCTTTCCCAAGCCTTCCAGATCTTGAACACCAGGACCATAGGAATCCAGGACAGAGGAGGGGAAAAGGATTCTATCCCTATGGAATCTCCCAGATGCTAAGGGAAAGATTGGGAAGTCTGTTCATATTTGAATGCATGTGCCTCAAACCCCAATTTTCTTTGACTAAAGAGCAATTGGGTTTTATACATCAGTTGTCCAACTGCTGCTAATACTTCCGGTATATGTCGCTATCATACCTGTAAGTAGACCTATGTATACTTGGTGTGTTTACATGTGCTAAAGTCCCTGTGTTTGGTAAAGACACAGCAATGAACAAACAGACAGGAGTTCTGCCCCCATGGAGCTCATATTCTATCAGAGGAATAAGACATTTAGCAACAAACTAGTTACTTCTAAATCTGATAAGTTTTTAAAGAAATTCAGAGTATGAATACTGAGGTTTACCAAAATGAAGAGAATGCTCTGGTCACAACAACCCAAGAATCCTAGTCCATATTAGAGTTTATAAATATAAATAAACCAGTGTTCTGATTTGATGTCTCAACCTCATAAACGTGTTTTTGAAAGAGGGAACTGCCCACCATGCAGATGACATTGGAGGTAACGGGGGGCTTGGGAAGTGACCCCACCTCCCCCGTGGACCAACCTTTTCATTGCCACAGATTCATGAGCCCTTTCCCTAAATGGCTACACTTATTAAGGAGAAAACAGAGATAATGTGCTTTCGAGAACTGCCTCCAACAAGGGTTAAAACAGAAGTGTTTCTGGTCTAATCAGTTAATTTTAAAATTTAATTAATCAAAATCTACTTTTCTTCCAACATTTTGGTTGACTTTGGCTGAATCACTTCAAGGTATCCGTCCTCTGGGGAATGTCGGTGGTGACTGAATAATTCCAAGATTAAGAAAAGATGAACTTTTTTTCTTTCTATTAAAATTTAATAATCTTTTTGTAAAGCCATAGTGATCATGTAAAGAAGCTGGAGGGTTCTTTGCCTATGAACTTAATACTCTGCTGACATCCGGGTATTTGCAAAAATGACCAGGAAGGATTCATCTTTCAGGCTCCAGTTTTGCACGTTGCCTGTGAACATCATCGCTGAAGACATTGAAGGGTTGCCTCTTCATCTAGAGCAGAGTGCTCTCTCTTTCCAGAGACAGTACAGCCATTTGAGGAAGGGTTTCACTTGTCGCTAAAGTGTAATTTTAGCTAATTTAACCTAAAGGTTAGTGGAAAGAGTTACGATTATAAAACACATAGGTTTTTAAATATTTAGAGACAATTTATAGATAGAGAACAATGCAAATCCTCAAAGTAAATATTAAACTTGGCTGCTGCCCTGAAACATACCTCTTTGACGTGGATCACATTAACCGTAATTTGGACCCAAAATTAACTTTCGAATTGGTCTGCGTGACCTTTGACCTCCCTCCTCTTCAGGCCATGCCCTCATCCACACCAGACTTGGTTGGCTTCCTTATGCACGAACGAGGGGAACATGTCCTTTCCCACTACTATGTTAGTTTCCTGTGGCTGCAGTAACAAATTGCCACACATTTAGTGGATTAAAAGAAAAGACGTTTATTCTCTTACAGCTCTAAAGGCCAGAAGTCAGAAATCAAGGTGTCAACAGACCCTCACTTCTTCTAGGGGTCCAGGAGAGGTCCTGTTCCTTGCGTCTTCCAGCTCATGGTGGCTGCTGGCTTTCGCTGGCTTGAGGCTGCATCCCGCCAATGCCTGCCCCCATCTTCACCCTGTCTTTTCCTCTTCCACGTCTCCTCCTCAATGTATGTTTCTCCTCCACGCCTCTTCATAAGAATGCTTGTCATGCCATGTAGGGATAGTCCAGGATTTTCTCCTTAAGATCCTTTACCTTAATCACACCTGCAAAAACCTTTGTTCCAAATTAAGTAACATTCAGAGGTCCCAGAGATTTATGTGGATATCTTCTGGGGGAATATTTTTCCATTATCACACCCACCACCAGGAGTTGATACTGCACCATGTACGTTAAGTCTATATTTCCTACAAGAATGCAATCTTCTAGATGATAGGGAATAATACATTTTTGAGTTCTTTATGGTGCCTTGAACTGTACTGAGCACATAACGGGGGGTTAATTCTTGTTAAATTGTAGTAAATACATAAAATTACATTAGATAACATATGGGAAAAAATTGACTTCGGGAGGAAAAAAAAAGTTGCACACGACCACGTGACCAAGAACAAGATGCCAGAATTGACCATCTAGCCCACTGCATCATCACCAACCCATTCTAGAAATGATGTACAGGGATGTTAAAACACACTCACAAAGCCAAACTGTCATTCTGGTCACATTTCCTCTCCCAGTTCCCCAGCCACTGCCCCTCATTCTGGAGATGAACGTTTCTTCCCACTGAAATGTACCTTCTGCCCTGGGCTTCTCACTACTCTGTACCCCACCACCAGAACTTACCTAACCTGACTCTTAACTTTTTAGATCTCAATTAGCTCGTGTAATAAGCTAGTCTTTCAGAACATGTCATTGATCCCACTGATCAACCTCTTTAATAAGAGCTTCCAAGTAACATATGCCTTTTAACTGTGGCCAACTTGAAATAATGGTGCTCTAATGTTGAATTGAGGGCTCAGAGGCTCAATGGTGGTGGACTGTCTTAATGGGTTTCCTAAAATCACATGTCTAATAAATGGCAGAACTAGGGGCATGGCTCTATTGATGCCAAATCCCATCTTTTTTCCATTTTACTACAACTAATTCTAACCCATCAGCAGCTCAGAGGGTGCTATTAATCTTGTCCCAATATCTGACCATATTTGCCCCTATACTAGGGGATGACCCTCCTCCTAATTTGGGGGGCACTTAGTTTTTTCTGATTCAAATCCATTTTCTTATTCCTTTAGTGGATTTTTAAATGTGAACTGGACACATCCCCTTTTCTTTCCTTTGGCTTCTCGAGGATAGAGAAAAAGGAATGGGTTTGGCCTTCTGCATTAGTGGTGAGGACCATTATCACACATCCTCTTTTTTTTTTTTTTTTTTGCACAGTACGCGGGCCTCTCACTGCTGTGGCCTCTCCCGTTGCGGAGCGCAGGCTCCAGACGCACAGGCTCAGCGGCCATGGCTCACGGGCCCAGCCGCTCCACGGCATGTGAGATCTTCCCAGACCGGGGCACGAACCCGTGTCCCCTGCATCGGCAGGCGGACTCTCAACCACTACGCCACCAGGGAAGCCCTATCACACATCCTCTTAATCTTAGAACTTGGGAGCACAAAAGGGAAACTTTAAAATTCATTTTATGACATTTTCCCCCTTCCAGTCATATAACTTTAAAAAGCCCCAACCAATTTATTTATTTTTTAAAAAAAGGAATAGAAAATTTCCTTCTGGACTTACTTTCCATGTGCTGAGTTTGAGCCTGGAGTACATTTCTTACTGCTGGAAATAGGGGGTTATAATGAAAATGCTGACACAACCTCACCCATAGAGGTGCTAGCAGGCATGGCTATCATAAATAATGTGGGAAATATTTTACACTTCAAGGCAGTTACATGTTCAGCCATCTTTAGGGTAGCTGGCCCATGAAGGGTAAGGATTAGGTTTCTCTGACAAGCGTAAAAGACCCATGACTCATGAATGCCGGGAGGTACAAATGAATTACAAGAGCTGAGTGAAAGCCACATAATCACCTATCGTAGGTAAAAAATATTCTGTTTATTTGCAGGGGAGAAGGATGGCAACATCCAGCCAGGGCACTTCTGCCAGTTTAGGCTTTGACCCACAGGGCTGGAGGTGCTGAAAACTGGGCAATGCTATGGACTCAGCAAGCACTGCCACGTACACAAAGCAACTGATTTTTATTCTCGCTCTTTCCCTCATATAAATATGTTTTCAGTGGACAGTGAAGTGATGACTTATGTCTCCAGATGGGTGAGGGTGTCTGTGTGCCTGCAGATAGTAACGTGGCCCTGGGGGCACTGGAGATGGTGACAGAGCAGTCACTAACTCAGCTCTGCTCAGGCCGTTTGCTCACTAGCATGCCCTGTCTTGTCATTTGATTGCTACGTTCATTCCTTCCTGTGTAGCTGAGAATAACAGCAGTGGCTGTTCAGGTGCCTCTTCCCGGGGGCTATTCACCTGTAGGTTCGGGAAGTTGGCTTTGGCTTCTCTCCCTCGTTAAGAGCCTTAAACAAATCTGGTGGTAAAGAATTAGGACCTATCCGTTACAGATTCCCCTGTGTCTGGGTTAGGTACTCCATAACCGTCTCTAATCCCCCAACATATCACTTAGCACACTGTTTCCATTGCTTGTCAACTGAATGCACCTTCCCTTTAGACTGTAAGCTTCATAAAGACAGAAACTGTCTTATTTGGGGTTGTACTCCCCAAGCCTAGCCTAGTGCCTGGCATTATGGATTAATTAAATAAAGGAGTGAGTGGCCTCATGGGTTGAGCCATCTCATATGTCCAGTTTTTTTCTCAAACAATTATTGCGCCTGATCCGATGCAGGCATTGTGTCCTTGTGGTGTCGGTAAATCCTACTCCTTGCCCTAGAGGGGCTCTCATTTTAGTCGTGAGCTTAACTGAGTGAATAATCACACGAGAGTCTGACAAAGACTGTATAAGAATGGTACGGACCAGATAGAACGTTGGCAAGAAGGACGAATGACTGGTTTGGCAAATATTACTTATTAACTGAAGTAACTTATAATATTTGGCCTTATATCATTAGTTCTCGGTTAATTTATGTGTTCTTTCACCCCAAATAATCATTAGGTATATCTTCTACATCTTCATAACTTCTTCAATACCTAGAAAAGCGCTTGTTACAACTAGATAATTACTGAATAAGATATTGTGATGGGAGTAGACAGACTGGGAACATGATAATCACTTAGGACTGAATGCCAGTTTTGCTACATACTGGCTTGTGATCTTGAGTTAATTGTTAAACCTTTGTTAAACTTTTCTGAAGCATTAGTTTCCTAGTCTATAAAATGATACCTGTCCCACAGTTTTGAGAATTAGATAAATAGTAATTAAACTCTTGCTTTGTTGTTCAGTAAATGTTGTATTTAGTACTATGTTACTATGGGTTCAATAAATGTTTTTCTTTTTGGACCTAAGTAAATATTTGCCGGGTTGTTGATGGTCATGAGATAAATGACATGTTGAACTAAACATAGAGATGGTTGGAAATTGTGAATGTGGTGATTTCCTTGAACTAGACTGGTGTTGTAGCGCATTTAACAGTTTGGCAGTGCGTAGTTTAGGATGCATTATGTAATGGAAGAGAATTTGTTTAGATTCACTATTGGTAGGTTTATTTGAGTAACTGTGTTCATTTCACTGTCTCAACCTGTTCACCTGCATCAGTTCATCAAACCTTTCCATTCAACTTATAATTTGAAAATCCACTAAAAGTGGTAGAAGCATAGCGGTAGTGGGAAGCAATCACCATCATTCATTACTTTATTTCCCGCATTTTTTTCCTTCACATGTGGGAAAGTATAGATAATGTCAAGGCAAAGAAGAGAGAGGCTTTATTTCATTGATCAAATTCTTTAGAGTTTCCGGTAGGATTTCAGCTGCAGTTTCCACTGCAGCTTCCATTCCTGATGGAAGAACAAACAAGAAATGGACATTCCACGTGTGTGTGTGTGTGTGTGTGTGTGTGTGTGTGTGTGTGTGTGTGAGACTGACAGTAGTCATACATATAGGGAAAATAAGGTCTAATGACCTTAACAACAAATGTTTTATTCTGTTTATCACCTTGGGTCACACAGTTTCTGAGACTTTTTACTCTGGACCATGTAGGCTAAAGCCAGAGTGTCTGATCCCTCATGAGATCCGTTTCACGTTCAAGCTTGTTCACTCTGAGAAAGAATAAGAGAGAACCTTGGGACCACAAATTTATATTTATCATATTTAAAATGTTAACATGGAAGAGTGTCCTTGTTATACTATAATTTGATTAAATAATTGCCAAGTAGTTGCTTTGACATGCAGATTTCCAAAAGGTACTACTTTTGATAACAGAGTAAATTATCTGTAAATTTTCTGAATTAAATTATGTTAAACCCATCCTCTGCTGTCTGAGCTATGAGTAGATACATTTATAAATACTGTATTTAATTTTTGCTTAATAAAAATGTGAAAGTGAGCCACAATATCTCAGAGAGGGTCTCCTTAAATATTTGCAAGGCTGTATTAAGTAACATATTGAAGTACATGTATTACTGTGTATGTATACATTTTTCATCCCCAGACAAAGCCATGATTATTCAAGAGGTTTAAAATAACATGCACTAATTTATTATCACTGGTTATAAAGACTTTAGAAGGGTGCAGTGAACATTATGTTAGCATTGATGTGTCAATCTTTTAGTTGAAGAATGGAGCGTCTGAATCCCAGAACAGCCTTAATTAACAGAAAATAATTAGCATCATTTCCCCAGCAGAGAATATGAGGGGTTTTTTTAACAGAATCCATTGATTGATAATTAAGGAGGAGTTAGTTGTAATAAAACTCCCAGTATTGCAATTTCTAATTGGCCTTTCAGGACATTTTACAGTTACAGTTACTTTGTTCCAGGCATTTTTTGTCTTTTGAAGAGTTTTAATAAGAATCTTTCCTCTCCAAAGCCAAGGCTCTGCAGGTGACGAAGGAAAGGGACGCAGTGGCATACAGGCGTGCATTAGTGTCAGGTGGGCAGAGCTGGGGCTGGAGAGCTGTTCATTTCCTTTCAAGCTTTTGTGGACACCATGCTTTCCCGCTTCAGGGCTAAACTTGTTCATGGGACAGGTAGGGTTTGCCTGTGGGTGTCTCTCTGCAGGAAACATTCTGAAGTCTGGAACCATCTCCTCCCTGCAAATGATGCACAAATCTCTGATCATCTCTTTAAGCACTTAAAGCTTTTCCTGAAAACATAGGCTTGGTAAAGCCCCACCACCTCCAATGACTCTTTTTTGTTAATTTCCTAACTTTCTCTGTGTCTGCTCTTTTGTATGCAGGACACAAAGAGGAACAAATTTGATGTGAATATTGTAGAAAAATTGGAAAATATAGCAGAATAAAGAATAAAATAAAAGTACATTCTACTGAATATACTTTTAGATAACTACTACAATTTTGGAGTATTTCCTTCTGCTCATTTCTTTTCTATGCATTTTTCTACATAATTGAGTTCATCTGTTTTTTAATGGAACATACATTTCTAAAAATTTAGTTTTTTAAATCCCTAAAACCTCTGAAGCTGTGCTAATTTTTTTTTTTTAACTGAACTGAAATAACTATTTGCTGCTCTGATTTGTTATTTGATGAGTCATTTGGTTGGGAGTAAGAATACTGCTTTCCTTTTATACAATATTTTTATATATGTTTGTCTTCAATTGCAATGTGAGGATGAAATTAGCCCTCACTTTCAAAGTATAGAGTGTAACTCAGAAAAATAAATTAAGCAAATTAGATAAAGTGTAGAAATTCATAACAAAAATTAGTAGATGTTTGTTACTTGTTTGAACAAAAAAACACAAAACAAAAAAACTTGTTTCGTGTTTTGGTGTAACACAAAAAAAGAACAAGCCATGGATCATTTTATTGACTTGTGAAAAGAAATAATCCTCCCATAGGAAGCAGCTCAAAAGAAAGAAAAAAAAGACTTTTGATAGTCTTTTTGAAGATATATCCATTCATAGTTTACAACAAATGTTCAATTTAAAGAAAACAATAAAAGAATAGGAATTTTAAACATCAGAAGAAAAATGCACTAAACAAACAAATGTAATAATATATTCACTTAACATATTTGGTCACATTTGCATTACATTCTATATATATTAACAAACTTACAGAAAATGTTAAGTGGGGCTTCCCTGGTGGCGCAGTGGTTGATAGTCCGCCTGCCGATGCAGGGGACACGCGTTCGTGCCCCGGTCCGGGAAGATCCCACATGCCGCAGAGCGGCTGTGCCCGTGAGCCATGGCCGCTGAGCCTGCGCGTCCGGAGCCTGTGCTCCGCAACGGGAGAGGCCACAACAGTGAGAGGCCCGCGTACCGCAAAAATAAAGAAAATGTTAAGTGAAAATTAGAAGATTTTTATATAATGGAATAGATGAGTACAATAGATGCTCAATATTTTTATTTTGATTAGTTCTGAAAAGAAAATACAGTTCAACAGAATATTGATTAGAATAAATTTGAGGCACCAAATATCACTAAAACTTTTAAATGTCCACTGAATTAAAGATTCATGCCTATTACTTGGGTCACATCCACTTACTTCTCTCAATCCCTTCATGAGAGTACTGAGGTCTTTTTTCTTCTACATATGAACAAATAGTCGATTACATCTTCCGAAGTACACACAATGGAACAGGGAGACATAGTTTGCTTTGGGGAAACATTTCTTGGAGGGGGCATTAGTAGTTGCCCTTTCGGGGCTATAGAGATATCTCAGTAATCTCCCTTTTCAGTATTAGCTTTGAGTTACACAACTTCCTGTTGAATCCACAGGATGAATTAATCACAAAAGTATCCCTATGTAATTGAATGAATTTACTGACCATCATTAAATGTGAACCAATTGTATTTTAGCAAGGACCTCTACCCCCAAATACCAGACCATTGTAGAGTCACTTCTATTGACATATTATTGGGGTCTCAGCTAACTTGCTATCTTCATTATCTAGAGTTAAGAAAATTAAAGCTTGAGTGATGGCTTTGCCATTTAGATTTGGAGGAAGCAAATAATTTTTAATTAAGAAAAATAACTATACAGTTTCTTTATTTTAACATCAGTATACATTAATATCTCATTTAAGGTATTCTTTAAAAATTACTCGTACAATGTGTGAGTATACACACACAGACACACACACACATGCATATGCACAATACATTACAGAACACTATTCAAACAACGTTGTGTTGTAAGTACAAGCCAACCCAATGAGATTGGCCAATTTAGAACATACAACTCACATATTAAGATTGACAAATTAGTATATTGTAACCTCTTTCAAGCCAGTGAATGCTAGATCCTACTATCTTGAGTTCTGAATGATCTGAAACCATGTTTTTATTCTCCTGTGGCTTCTTCTCTTTTTACCAGTTGTTTCAATTATGTCAGATATTTCGGACCCATAAGAGCTGACAAGATTTTGCATGTGATGATTCTTGACCTGCTGTACATTTTTAGGGTTAGTTTCCGCAGTATTAGAAAACCCCAAATCACAGTGATTTACACAAGACAGAATCTCATCTTTTCCTCCTGTGAAATTCTGGAGGTGTGCCATCTGGGGCTGATAACGTGCTCTGTTTCACAGTATCTTCAGGGACCTGGACCCTGTTCATATCACCATCCTGTCATCCCTACAGTGTGGTTTTCATCCTCCTGGACCAAGATGCTGGTGTCCCCCTTCTAGGTAGCAGGATAGGTAAAAGAATGAAGAATAAGAGGCAAACGATGCAGAGTTGACTTCTGAAAAGAAAGTGTACTCCCTGAAGCTACCAAAGACACCTCTGTTTATTTCCCATTAAACAACACTTAGTCCCATAGCCTCATGAAGTTGCAAGGGAGAGTGGGAAATACAACTCTTTATTCTAAGAGGCCCAGATAAAAGTCCAATGTGGGGAAAAAGGAGAATGGTAAATGGGGCAACCAAATGTCAAGGAAACAAAGGAAAAGCCTTGTCTTAGATCAAGTTCCTTAAGAAAGAGAGCTCAAGACAGGTGTCTGTGACTCTATGATTAGCATAGCGAATGCTCTCAGGAGAAAGAGAGAAGAGATGAGATAGGATGATGGGAAGGGATGGAGCCACAGAAGAATGTGGTCTTATGCCAGTCTGATCCTGTAGGGAGTTCTGCAGCAAAAATTGATTAAAGTTCTGTCCCACCTAAGACAAGGCAAGGGGGCTTCGGGAATTTTATCACAGTCACTCAATGGTCATGGGCCACTGCTTGTTTTTTCTCTCATTAATAACAAATGGATTAGCTTCCTCACATCTGGTGGTGCTCTAGGGCAGGGGAGGCAGGAAGATTGGGAAGCTGGGGTGCAGGCAGATGGAGATTCTTCTTTGTTCTTTGGAATTATAGTGTCTGAAGTCAGCAATTTGAGGTCACTTACTCCGTTACTTATTTGATTATATAATTTAGGAAAAAATCTATTTAGCATAGCACCTCCACACACCTACCTTAAGCATGAACAAATGAACAATCTGCTATAAGAATTCCCCAAACTGCTTCTGGCAAGAAGATTCTGAAACAGTTAAACAGTTGATGATCCCTTGGGAAAAATAAATATACTTGGGTATACGAATTGCTTGGTAACTTTTCTTCTTTTTTTTTTTTTAGCTTCTCTGCCTTATCTTTGATGCCCACTTAAAAGGAAGAACTCAAACGGGTTATAACTGTTAGAATTTTTCCCCCTCAAAACAAAACGAAAGAATAATCCTCTTGTCCAGAAGGCTGTCAAAAACCAGTATGAACATTTGGTGCAATCCATCTATTACAAACCAATTTTATAGCTATATAATGAGATCTAATTGCTGCTTTATTAGTCTGCCTAATATTAAAAGTGTCAGTAATTGCTTTTCATTTAAGTTGGTTTTCCAATTTAAATTGCATGTCCAATACATTACCATTAACTTATGTTACTTCTTTTATTTAATAGATCTTTTCTTCTCTTTCTAGTCCACACATAGGATTTCCTCTTCCTAACTAGTTGAAATGGGGAAAGGAGAGAAATGAGGATAAATGAGAATTTTATACAGTAAATGCTTATATTTCTGAGATGCTATAATCTTTCATACTGTAAACCCCAGTGGGGTTTGGGTGGTGAGATGTCTGTCTGGACCTTGATCCAACTGCAGGCAAAAGAAAAGCTGAGCGGGCTTCCCTGGTGGCGCAGTGGTTGAGAGTCCGCCTGCCGATGCAGGAGACACGGGTTCGTGCCCCGGCCCGGGAAGATCCTACATGCCGTGGAGTGGCTGGGCTTGTAAGCCATGGCCACTGAGCCTGCGCGTCCGGAGCCTGTGCTGCGCAACGGGAGAGGCCACAACAGTGAGAGGCCCGTGTACCGCAAAAAAAAAGAAAAGTTGAGCAAACAAATTGTTTTATCATGGAGTTTACAGAACGCTATTATTAACTGAAATAACTAGATTAGCCATGTCCAATTTCTTTCGATCATATTAATTAATAGATCAAGGTAATATTTAATGAGGTAACTCAGTGATTGACTATATGCCCCTCCCCCACCTTAATGTCTCCACATTCTTAAATTCTCTGCTCACCTCCTCCGATAAGCTTTTTCAAATTCTTCACTTAAATCAGCGGTAGGTTTCGTATAATCAATGCAGCAAAATTATAGATGGGTATGAATGGTTGGATATATTTATTTATGTTTATATGTCTCAAGTACTAGGTTTTAAACTCCCAAGGGTAAGCAGCAATCTTTCCTGTTTTATTCAACATTTTATCCCCCAACTATTCAGTGAATGAATTAATTGGGAATAAAAGAACGGCTATGGATGATTTAAGAAGAACCAGAATGTATGAATAGTTAATTTCCCAGTTACAGCTGCTTAATTGTTATGTATCTTGGAGCAAGTCACTTCAGCTCTCTAGGAATCTGTTTGCTCACTTGTAAAATAAGGCAAGTAAACGAGGTTATTTCCAAGGCCTGATATAATTTTAACATCTGCCTGAGATGCTGACCGCAAATATATGGTCAGACTCATGTACCTGTGAAAAATAGGTCAGATTCAAGACTAAATTTTACAGTCAATATTGATGTACCATTTACTGTGACTTGAATGTAGTGGACATTGAAAAAATGAGTCTTCGCATGCTATATTCCAGAAGCGTAGCACTGTGCCTGGTAACTTTCGGTACTCAGTAAATTTTCTTGAAGTAATTAATTAAAGCAGGGACTAAATTTATATGTGGAATGAAGATTTTTTACATTGGAAGTCCAGAGTATACTCAAATTGCAGCATAACTGTACCTCAAATAGTGGTGACTGAAACCAGTATGAGTGTTTAGAAGATCAATATTTTTCATTTTTTTCTTATTCTGGTCTTCTAAATGTCTTTATCATTGGGGAAAAAAAAGCCACAGAAAAGAATCAAGGAAAGTTAAAACCTAAAACCAGACATCCAAGATAATTAGATTTATTTTCTCTTAACTCCGTCATCAGCTGGGTGCTTGGAGTCTGTCAATGGGTAGAATGGAGGAAGAAAATGGAGATTTTCAAAAAGTTACTTGGCTTCCTGCAGGATTTTGAAAGCAACCACTTTGGGACTTTTTCTCCTCTTTTTTCCCTGCCTGGTCTGGTGCTGTAACTCCATCCAGCACGCTGTGATGCTAGTAATTTGTTAAATATCGTGCAGATCCCCAGCTCTGAGTGAGGCTTTCTGTCTCGCACATGTTGGGTAGTAATTGGGGATTTGTCTTTTCCACGGGGAAATTTATCTGAGTAGTAAGGTTTGTGTCTCTTTTATGAAAGGATTGCTTTTTTTCCCCCCTGGATTGGCTGTTGTGATCTTAGGTTGATTTTTCAAGGGATGACCAGTGCCGGCCCAGTGTGGTGATTATGATTTTGAATGCTGATTATTTATTGCCTTGGGCAATAGATGCCAGATACCCACCTCCTAGAAAGGAGCATTTCAGGGACCACTAAGAAAGTGAAGTGTTGCCTTTTACATGCTCCCAACTGGAATAAATTAGTATTTTCTGTAATATTTATTAGACAAAATTAAATATATATATAATTGTTTGTTTAATGGTTGTCTTTCTTGCTAGAATTTAAGTTCCCTGAAAAGGCTAAGGCTTGTGAAGAATGCCATATGTGTCCAGATACTTGGAGAAAGAAAGAATTCACATCCTCTTCTTGGTTCAAATTTAAGCCTTCTTGCCTTGGCTTTGGGAGATTCTTAAAGAGGGAGGTCCTAACCCACATACCCCCCCAAAAGTAAAGCCAGAGGCAAAGGTTCATGTTAAAACTGATACCAGGGAGGTCTATCTGAAAAATGATACCAGGGAATAGAAGTTAAAGACAGGGAAAGAGTGGACTGGAGGAAGGAAGGAAAGCTAGTATAAGGATGCATCGCTGAATTGACCACTGCTGTGTATATCTCGTGCTCATTGCCCTGGGACCTTGTGAGCAGTAGGATAGAGTGCATGTCACATTTGTCAGTCTAGGATCAAAAGGAAAAAGCATTCATCACCTGCCATGCTCTGTTGGTAGAGAGTTGTCCCAAGTTTAAGTGCCCTGTAGTTGAGAATTGTGTATGTGCAAATGCCAAGCGAGTTCCACCAGGGGGTGTCCCGGAAGCACTGGCACAGGAGTGAGAGTCACATTGTCTGTATTAGAGATAAGCACTGTCAGTGTGCATCTAACAGAGTTTGCACAGAACCCTTGACTCGTCATGAGTGGATGTAAAGGTGAGGCTGAGAGAATGTGAGGTGATACAAAAGATCTGGTTTGATGACAATAGTTACTCTTTTCATGTAGACGAGTGTCATACCCACGTAGAGGCTGGACCACATACAGCCTCGAGACGAGTTCTTTTGTCTGTGTGGTGCACACTGGGTTAGCCTGCTTGTATTCCACAAGAATAACCAGCAAAGTATTAATTCAATCCCATATCCCAGCTTGTTACGATGGTCTTGTCCATCAGCATGGGACTGGAATTCCCTAGTTCCATAACTTCTATGGATCCCTAAGTAGAGAGATGGTGCCCAATGATGTGCTGATTAATACTGAACAAACAGCTCCCCAGGGGGAAACGCAAGCCTTGATTTTCAGTGCTGCCAGTTTTCATAGTGTAAAGAATGTCACCATGGCCAGTTTCAAGAAACCAGTGGGAGGTCACTTACTGAAAATTTGGAAGAGACATGCATAGTCTGCTCTTGAGAGTTAATACTAGCCAATGCCAGTGCACCAATGAGGGTGCCAGAGACGCAGTTAATTAGAGCAGGAGGGTCTATAGCAAAGTGGTTAAGATCATAGGGTTTAATACCTGAACGCAGGTTTGAATTCTTACACTATTACTTGGGCAACTTCAGCAAATTTCCTATCCTCTCCACGCCTCAACTGGGAATAACGTAAAATCAAAAATTACTTCTGTAAAATGATTCTTATATAGAAAAGGGGCAAAGAAAACTTTGGCTCAATTTATAGGAATATTAATAGTAAAGAATAATGCAATCAAGCTAAAATATAATTTTTCTATGGGTCACCTACCGAGGACCTGGATATTATTTTGTTCTGAGGAAATTTTGGAAGCATGTATAGACGTGTCTGCAATATTTTTATCAAGCAAACAATAGAATAAAGAAAGGAGATAAAAGTTTATTTAATAATGAAACTATTTAGTGGCTACATTTGCATTTAAACAGTAGGAATGCTAATTTTAGTGTATATATATATATATATATATTTATTTATTTATTAGTACTTTTACAAGAATACAGGTAATACTTTCTTCTGTTAAGAGAAGGAAACTATTTTACTATATAAACTTGAATTGATAAAGTTATATTTTCTTTATAATCCCTTTCTCTATTGAGACTTTAATTCAGAATAGCCTCACAACACATAATTTGCCCTTAATTAGAGCAAATTGATGAGGTTTTATTATGTGGTATGCCAAAAAAATAGATGGTACATAGAGTCTATAGCCTTCTAACTGGGCAATTTTTTCCCAAATAATGATTCCAAAAATTATTTCAGCTCTAACAGTCTCATTCTCTCTGCCATACGAGCAGGCACCTTATAACTTGTATACCTGGCTACAATTCCTCTCCTCTCCAGGCTGAGAATAAAAGATAAGAATTCAGTGTTTCCTACAGTCTAGCCCTAAACTGACATTTTGGCCCATTTCCCATGATGTGACCTGTCAAGTAATTCTCAAGATCATTACTTTCAGCTTTTGTGATTTTTTTTTTTCTGTTTTAACATGATACTTTAAAAATAGGCTAGAGGAAATGTACAGATTAACCAGAGAGAAAGAAAAATAAAGACTAAAGAAATAATAAAGAGCATGACATTTTTTTATCCTCTAAATTTACTAGCTGAAGAGTTGTGAAGTATCTAGGGGGATCTAATATCTATAGGAACCAATTTCTTTTGATTGATCTTTTTTAAGACACAGGGCATGATACTCACTGGGGTACTAGGGTAAGGTTGGTAGGCATGTACAGTACTGGGGTAAGGCCTGGGAGTCCAATTCCTGGGTTCCCTGGCCTCATTTGCTCCAAATGCAGGGCGAGAGCATGAGGAAATGAGTTTGCCATCAATTAAAAAAAAATCCCGTTTTTAATCTGAAAATCAAATGCAAGCTTATTTAGTCCATTTACGTATTCAAAAATGAAGACTTAGCAAAGATCCAAAGACACTGTTTAATTGAAAAATTAAAACTGAATGTTGCTTTGAGTCAATCTTCAGCTTGTGGTAGTGCCTTCAGATATTTTGGAAATGATGTGGATTTCAGTATGGTACCATATACAGAAGTGAGCCAATATATCCTTTACTGTAATCAGTAAATAAACCATCTGATATTTCCATTTTACCAGTTTTCTTTCAATTTTTCAAAGAGGTTAGGGTGACCTACTCCTCCCAGCATGCATTCAACATGGACGATTACACATCCTGGAAAAGCGATCCTGAACACGCCTAATTTTGAGGAAGTCTGAGAAGTTTAATGGGTGCGCTTAAAAACTTAGAAATTCTTAAATAAAGTAAAAATAAGGTTACAAAGGCACTAATGGCCAGCCATATGCATTTAAAAAATGGTGAAACTAACAGTATTATTTAAATTCATGGGAATGTAGATATTGAAATGGGGGTTTTAGGTTTCTAAGGGGAAAAGAGATGCTTCTATTACTGGGTGTCTGTGGGAGTGGACTGTGTCTGTAGCAGACAGTTGACATTCCCTTAGTCCCAGTTTCTGTTCCAGAGTAAAACCATATTGAGTAAGTTGACCCTCTTACCTTAAAGGTTACTATTGCTTAACACACTGCAGATTTTTAACCTGGGGCCACAGCATGAGCTGGAAGAAGGATTTCCAAACCTGTGTCCAACAGCACAATCAGCTCCATTATGTGACTTGTTTCATGTTACATCCGCACGTTATTGGGTCCTGCTTCTGACACATTTGTTTGAAAGGGATTTGTGTGTTTGCTGGCCGTTTCCCCCCTCCGAGGAGATGTATGTTTCTGGGAAGTAGTTGTTGTTATTGTTGTCGTTTTCTTACTCTCTGAAACATGGATCAATTTGGGGAAGTTTATTTCCTGAGCACCAACATAGCTTTAAATTTGATTGCTGAAGGCCAATGAGTGTTTAGAATATTTAAAAATTCAGAGCCCTGCAGAGTGATTCCTTCTTTAGGAAAGGATGAGTTGCTTTGGGGGAAAGATTGGACTGGTGTAATCGACAAAGAGTTTTGTTCGTAAGTTTATGCAAGCATGTGTAGCATTATATTAAATTATCTATTTATACATCCGTTTCCCCCCTCTGGCTATGAGCTCCTTGACAGCCGAATCCATTGATCATGCATCTCTGTATCCTCTGCACTCATCGGGGACATAGTGGGTGCTCAATAAATGTGAGTAGACAAAGGAAATTTAAATTACTTGACCTTCCCTTAGCGCTCTCAGGAGTACGGCAGCACACATCTTCATGGAAGGTTTAATAAACTCCACGCCAATGTGCTATAGCAAGAATATTATCACTAAGCAAGGCTCCCTCTCATAAGCATCAACAAGTGGTTGCCAAACCCTGGAGCGCATAAAGAGATGCAGAAGCTGAAGCCCACAGTGCTAGAAAATCAGGGTGTGTGACCTCTCAGAGAATGCTACTATTTTCCTGCCAAGAACGTAAGCTAGGAGTGGATTGAGGCATCCCCTTGTCCACATCTAATGTAAAAGATGATCTTGGGTCACTGGGGTGCCTGGAACTTACTTGAGAAGTAACTTCATTTATCTACTCACTGAGTAAACACATATTAGGTACTGGGCATTGTACTGGTGTTGGGCTGTACTTCATAGACCCGCAAGGCCTGTATTTGACCAGCTTCAAGGCCAAAGAAAGAGCTTGGAGTCAGTGACAGTGACATCAATCGTTTAATAGATGGAGGCGCTTACACATCTGAAGCAAGATCCTGGAGTGACACCCTGCCATGTGCATTGGATGGTGGGGCAGGGCACACGGCGGCAGCCTTCGCTCCCAGCGGCAGGGGGAGGTCACCAGTTACAGGGGGAAATGATGACGGGTTGGCTCATCGGTTACCAAGGAAACCAGCAGAGGGACAGACCCCTCACCACCCCTTTGATAAGCGTAATGGGGAGTTCTGATCTAAAGCTAGAACAGTCATTAACTGGGGCCTGGGGCAAGTGTGTGGGAAGGTCAGTCATGTGCATAGGTAGGGCGTAGGTGAAGCAGGCCCTGATAGAGCAGGGGATGTACAGAGAGCAAAAGAACAGCCATCTTGGGTGGCCTGACCATACAGCTAGGTACTGGAGAAGACACAAAGAAAAATAAAGATGTGGCCCTTACCCTCAAGAGGTCACAGTTCAGGGCAAAACAGGTGAACTCTTTGGTTGCAATGTTATGCAAATAAACATTAATTAATGTTTTTACCAACACAAGTTGGGCATGACACATGATGCGCCTCAAGTTTGCATCAAGTCATAGAGCATATGGTGTTATTTATGCTCTTTTATTCAGTGCCTAAGATGCACTTGGCACTGTAGGTGTAGAAATGACGGTGTGGTGTTTGCATTCGAGGACTCACAGTGCAGTGATATTGTCAGAGTAAAACACCCAAGTAAAGGTCTACAAAACACTGATGTGGAAAGTAGTTGGAGCAAAGACAGGGTATGAAGAGAAGTGGGCATTAGATTGATTTCCTGTGGTTCCTAAACAAGGGGAAAGTTTAATTTAGTTCCAGTGACGTTTCATGTGGACAGAGAAAAAGGTCTGATTCTGCCAGTCACTGGCGGCATGATTTTAGGTAAGCTCCATCTCTCTGACTTTCACTTAAGCTAGAGGAGCTCTAAGGCAATCTGGAATTTGAATGATCGGCCAGAATACAGGTGCACAGCATAAAATAACTCTGGCACCATACAGAACTGAATGAAATAAAATCCTAACATGAGGCTCAGATCTTAGAGTGAAGCCCAGACTCAGAATCTCAGGACATTCACGGTAATAATGAGCCACACTGAACAAACTTTAAATCTGAAAAGACCTGTTAATTCAAGTGCATTATTGCCCACAATTTCCTGATGAGATACTATTCAGGGGAAAACATAGGAAATGTTAGGATACCAAGTTCTGCAATTTTCATTAGATGTGAATCAACATTTAGTGATTTCTGTTAGAGGTTTTGGAAAGCAAGAGGATACCGATGTCTCTAACTTGTGTGGGAAATCCTATTTTCTAAACACGTGCCCTCGTATTTCCATTATAGGCACAACCTGGTAAACCGCTAGCATCATGTAAATATTAACATAAAGGTAATGGATCAGATGAGAAAAGAAAGTTAGCAGTACCAAACCTAGGGCGCTTTTCCTCCCTGAGAATTGTCTGTTCCACTCTTGTGTGCTTCATGTAGTTTTCAGTTTTTGGAATTTTCCCCCTTGCTTAGAGCAATGAAGGTGGATTATGTAATACAAAAGAAGTCTGAGTGTTCTAACTAACCTCCATTTCCTGTGCCCCACACCCCACATAAAAATGGTCCTGAGCTGCAGTGACTATCTTATATCACTGGAAAAAAATTTGATCTATTCTTCATCTACGTAGTTAAAGTTTATGCCTTTTCTACCCTTTCATCAGAAAATAAGAAAAAAAATTAGTGGCTTTTTATTTTAGCAAGGTATTTGAAAATGTCTCCCACATTTCCCTGGCCTAGCGATGCTCTCCTAGCCCAGTAGCTCTGGGAGCAGGACAAACCAGGGACTTGGAGGGCGGCTAGGGGGGATCTGCTCTCCGTGAAGCCCAGCTTACTCACTTTCTCTCATTAGTTGCTTCAAAATTGTGCCAAGGATTAGGTAAAGTTAACTCATTTCCCTTTCTCTCCTTCGTTAATATTTGGCCATCTCCAAATTATAAATATCATAGTTTATGATAGAATATTGGTAAGACTCATCAATGTTTGGGGACCTTTAAATGAAAATTATGGTGTTTGGTTACCCCTGTCCTATAGGCTGTGAAGTTGAGAGCATGAGTGTGAAAAATACTTAATACTTCGCTCGCACTGATCTGTGCCCTGATTGTCACCCTCCTCAACCTCCCACGCCCCACCTGCCTTTTGAAAATCATTCACCTTGCAAGTTTCCGCTGGAACATATTCACTTAATTTATCCCAACGATAAATTTTCCAATCCCTGACATGTGCACATACTAACAGCATAGAATTTTTAACACCTTTTCAGTCAAATCTGTTTATGCCTAATGCCTCAGCCCAGCGCATCTAATTCTGTGAACGGGACAAGGGCAGGAAACTATGTTTTCCTAAGAAGACAGAAAAAGAAAGACGTAGAGAAACGTCTGTTTTCTTTACTCAGAACTTCAGTGTCTAACACACAGGAAGCAATCAGGCTAACTGAATGTAACAAGTGGAATTCAGCCTCAATGCCATGCATCAAAGATCCAGTAAATATTGTAATCTAGATACTGCTTTTTTCCTTCTTTCTCTTTGCCTTAGTAAATACGAGTAACAGAACCTTCTATAGGTGATAGAGAAATGATGCCATTTCTTTTTTTTTACTTATATATATATATATTTTTTTGGCTGCGTTGGGTCTTCGTTGCTGCACGCGGGCTTTCTCTAGGTGCGGCAAGCAGGGGCTACTCTTTGTTGCGGTGCGAGGGTTTCTCACTGTGGTGGCTTCTCTTGTTGCGGAGCACGGGCTCTAGGTGCTTGGGCTTCAGTAGTTGTGGCTCGCGGGCTCTAGAGCGCAGGCTCAGTAGTTGTGGTGCATGGGCTTAGTTGCTCCGTGGCATGTGGGATCTTCCTGGACTAGGGATCGAACCCGTGTCCCCTGCATTGGCAGGCAGATTCTTAACCACTGCGCTACGAGGGAAGTCCCCCGAATGATGCAATTTCTAAGACCTCACAATAAATTAATGAGGTTGCATTTTAAACCATGGCAGGATACTCACCCAAATGAACATTATCTATTTCCAAGTAGGAACCTTGGAGAGTTAATTTACCTTTACCCAAAGCAGGTTTGGAACTTTGCAAAATTGCTTTTACAGTCCTTTTTGAATACCTCCTCATGATTAGTCTTTATTTTTTGAGGTTGAATTAGATTTTTGGACCTTGTCATAATTTTGGGGGGAGCCAAGGTTGACAAAGGAAGTGAAAGCATAATCAGTGTATTGGCATTTTGGGCTATTTGGTGTACTATGCCTCAGGAGAATGGTGCTTTATACAAGTGTAAATTGCGTCCACTGGGGGAATAAGAAGAAGAAGAAGGCAACAGTTGGCTTGCTTCCTCTCTTCTTGAGAATTCCATTTTGTGTTGTGTGCTATGCATAGACCTATGTCTACAGAGTTAATTAACAATTGTTTTTCAAGATTTTAAAAAATTGGAACCAACACACACGCACACACACGCACACACGCTCATGCACACGCACGCACATACACATGTGTACACACGCGCACACATGCGTGCACACGCACACACATGCACATACACAAAGATGTGCACAGCCTGTCCAGGTCTTACTCATCTAAGTCTGCTCTTCATAACCCCCAATGTGACATCTTGGAAAGAGCCCTGTTCTTGTAAGTCGTGGGCTGGACTCTAGAACCAGCCTTGCTATTTACTAGCTGTGAGACTTGAGGCAAGTGCCTGAGCCTCCGCTTACTATGTGCAGATGTGGTACATATATACAATGGAATATTACTCATCCATAAAAAAGAATGAAATAATGCCACTTACAGCAACATGGATGGACCTAGAGATGATCATACTAAGTGAAGAAAGTCAGAGAAAGACAAATACCATATGATATCACTTATATGTGGAATCTAAAATAATGTTACAAATGAACTTCTTTACAAAACAGAAATAGACTCACAGACCTAGAAAACAAACTTATGGTTACCAAAGGGGAAAGGGGGCAGGAGGGATAAATTAGGAGTTTGGGATTAACAGATACACACTACTATATATAAAATGCATAAACAACAAGGTCCTACTGTATAACAGGAGCTATATTCAATATCTTGTAAAAACCTATAATGGAAAAGAATCTGAAAAAGAATATATATATATATTATATATATATATATTTATAACTGAATCACTTTGCTGTACACCTGAAACTAATACAACATTGTAAATCAACTCTAAAAAAATGTGCATCACTACACCCAGCCTACACTCCTCAAAGACTGGCTGGAGGATCACATGAGAAAGTGAATGTGAAGACACCACATACCCTGCAGAGCCCCGTGAAGCCACATGACAATGTAAAAGAGACACTATACTGATACCTCTCCCTGCCACACCTGTCCATGAAGCCCCTCCTGGCCCCTCCCTACAATCACCTGACCCAGAGAGAAGGCAAACATTCCTTTTTGACACTGACATTTTTACAAACTTTATTCTGACATAGTGTGTATAACTCTTTATAGCACTAGTTATTTTTGATTGTTTGTTTATTTTGCTTCTTGGCTTTTGTGACAGAGAGTTTGAGCTTGAGATTAAAGACCATGCTGGAATCATATAAGTATCCCTGCTCATATCTTGGCACAGAGCAAGAGCTCAGTAAATGAATTTTGTAATTACATATAGAAATTAATTACCAATTCCAAGGAAATATACCCATTATCCTTCGCTATCATTCTTGGTGACTTTAACATTTGTGGAAGAGATGCTAATTATCCCCCAGTGACCTTTCTCTCTTTTTTCCCTTTAGTAATAGAAACCTTTGGGGTTTGGCTAGGCAAACAGCCAATCACCTGTAGACTCAATTGAGTGCTAGATGTGACCATATTGTCAAGATACGGTCAGTGATGGGTGAGCAGAAGTGATATACCAACTTCCTTAAGAGGAATCAGCTTGCCCTTAACTTTCTTTCCCCCATGGATATGATAATGATAATGAGCCAGCTTTGACCACGAGGTTGAAGGCTACATGCAGGTGCTGGAGCAACATGGCAGAATCCCTGGATTGCCAAATGATCTCATGAAGCACAGAAACCTACCTCCTTGGACATCCTGGGCTATTATGAGAGAAAGAAGAAACCTTGTATTTTATTGAACCCATGGTGTTTTGTGGTCCCTTTATTAGAGCAGCTTAAATTATACTGTCATAAGTACCCTTAGATCCTATAAGATCCATTTGTAGATGTCACCCAACACATTGGCCATCTGTTCTTTTGCGTCCTTGCTGCCATCAATCTTTTCAGAATCATACCTTAGATGTCTGTTGGCTTAGTCACCACTTATTCTTGTTCACACTGATAATTCAATTGCCTCTAAGATCTTATCTTCAGCATCCTACTGTAACTGCAATTCTTTGACTGCATCTAGATATCGAGTCCATTGACAAAGCTAAGTTCTCCCTATCAATTTTTTCTGATTCTCACTTCTTTACCTCAATAAGGTCTTGTGGTCATCTTTATTTTTTATTGAAGTACAGTTGATTTACCGTGTTATATTAGTTTCTAGTGTATAACATAGTGATTTGATATTTTTGTAGATTATACTCCATTTAAAGTTATTATAAAATATTGGTTATGTTCTCTGGGCTGTGCATTACATCCTTGTGTCTTATTTTATACTTAGTAGTTTGTACCTCTTAAACCCCTGCCCCTAACTTGCCCTTCACCACACCCCTCTCCTCACTGGTAACCACTAGAGTCTGTTCTCTATATCTGTGAGTCTGTTTTGTTATATTCATTCATTTGTTTTATTTTTTAGATTCCCTGAGTCTGTGATATCCCCCTCCTCTTCTGCGTCCTCCACTAGGGATGTGGGTCCTGACAGATCACCTCTCTTCCTTTCCCACCAGACTCCGTGTGGACCTTGCTTAATAGATTTAGTTGTAGAAGAACCATGCTGCTGTCTTCAGGTTGCTTTCAGTGAGAGTTATTCTACATGTAGATGTAGTTTTGATGCATTCATGGGGGGAGCTGAGCTCAGAGTCCTCTTACTCCCCCACCTCCCCACACATGCATCTTTTTTTTTTTTTAACATCTTTATTGGAGTATAATTGCTTTACAATGGTATGTTAGTTTCTGCTTTATAACAAAGTGAATCAGCTATACATATACATATATCCCCATATCTCCTCCCTCTTGCGTCTCCCTCCCTCCCACCCTCCCTATCCCCACCCGTTTAGGTGGTCACAAAGCACCGAGCTGATCTCCCTGTGCTATGCGTCTGCTTCCCACTAGCTATCTATTTTACATTTGGTAGTGTATATATGTCCATGTCACTCTCTCACTTTGTCCCAGCTTACCCTTCCCCCTCCTCGTGTCCTCAAGTCCATTCTCTACGTCTGTGTCTTTATTCCTGTCCTGCCCCTAGGTTCTTCAGAACCATTTTCTTTTTTTTAGATTCCATATATATGTGTTGGCATATGGTATTTCTTCTTCTCTTTCTGACTTACTTTGCTCTGTATGACAGACTCTAGGTCCATCCACCCCGCTACAAATTTCATTTCTTTTTATGGCTGAGTAATATTCCATTGTATATATGTGCCACATCTTCTTTATCCATTCATCTGTTGATGGACATCTAGGTTGCTTCCATGTCCTGGTTATTGTAAATAGGGCTGCAACGAACATTGTGGTACATGACACTTTTTGAATTGTGGTTTTCTCAGGGTATGTGTCCAGTAGTGGGATTGCTGGGTCATATGGTAGTTCTATTTGTAGTCTTTTAAGGAACCTCCATACTGTTCTCCATAGTGGCTGTATTGATTTACATTCCCACCAACAGTTCAAGAGAGTTCCCTTTTCTCCACACCCTCTCCAGCATTTACTGTTTGTAGATTCCCCCACATGCATCTTTAAAATCACTTCCTTACAGGTACTGTCACCTGGTAAAGCTTAAATCCTGAAGAAACCCAGACCCCCATACTTACACAGCTGGATATGGTTGGAGAACACACAAGATCACAAGACTGAGCTTATGCTTTTCATACCATTTTTTTTCTCTTTTCAACCCTCCAAATGCTACACCACAGTTCTTAGATAGAAACATTTCTTCAAAGTTCATTTAAGAAAAAAAGAAGAGGCCAAAAAGTCCCATATCTTTCCACCTTTGAAATGATCAAGACTGGCCCATGTCTGTACCGAAATGCAGCCTCTCTATTACTGTAAATAAGATACGTCTGCATCCATCAAAGGCAGCCCCAGTCCTGTGCTTACAGTCCCACCCCATCCGTACATTCTTAGAGCCTTCCTTCTGGCACCCATCATCAATTTCACCCTCTCAACTGTATCTTATCCATCAACAAGTAACTTGCTATTTTATCTCCAACTTAAAAAACGTCTTTGTCTACATCTACCTCCAACTACCTCTCGTTTCTTTACTCCTCATTCACTACAAAACTTACTGAAAAAATTGTCTGTCACCACCATACACATTTCCTTACCTCACCCTTTCTTCTCAAGCCACTCAAATTAGGCTTCTTTCTCTACATCTCCACTGAGGCTGAGCTACTCAAGGTCACCAAAGGCATCTGTGTTGCCAAACCAAGTAGCCTCTTCTCTCTAAATTTGACTCCCTCTCTGTAGCTTTCTAATCAGTTAACATTCCCTCCTTTTTAATGCCCTTTGGTTTCTTTGATTCTGTGATGCTATACTTTCCTGGTCTGGCTCCTACCTCACCAACTACTCCTTTTCCAGCTCTTTTGATGCGCCCTCCTCCTATACCCACCCAAATACTAGAGTGTTCAGACTATAACCAGAGCCTTCATTTTTCCAAATTCTTCGGTAATTTTGTATTTACTTTCACTGCCCTACTTCAATGCCTAAAACGGTACTGCACACATAGCAGGACCTCTATAAATATTTATAAAGTGAATGTGTACATTATCTGGCTTCTTAGAAAAGTGACAGTAAGTAATGACCTCTTCTGCTCCATACATCTACTTTCGGAATGTCTCTGGACTTTTGTCTACTTATGGCTTTCTCATATGTTGGAGTCTGATAATTGCTCTTTGGATAGGATGATTCAACAACTCTCTTGATATGAGCTTATATGATTGTACATAGAATAAAATAAACAATGAAACAACTGCCCATGTGTATATAGACAGAAACAATGAAGTGTTACATAGTTACTATCCAAATTTGATTCAACTAGACAACTAATATAGATAACTCAGTTTTTAAACTCATTTCCTTAGGCCCAGCTTTTATTTTATTTTTTTTGTAACTTGGATTATGTAAGCAACAATTCCATTTATAAGGTCCTTCTAACAGAACTGTAAACTCTAACTTCCATTTCACTATATCGTGTTCCACCCTCTCCATCCTTCAACATGGAGGAAGCACTTTGTTTGCAGAGTGCTGTGAGCTCAGGAATGAAAGATCTGGCAAGTCCATGACATTATAAGTACAATGTGTTTAAAGTGGCCTAAGCTGTTTGCACAGGAAAATAACACATTCTAATCCATTTAAGGGCCTTTGTAAGTAGTCAGGTCTCCATCTCTTAATCTACCTCATTATGCCTAGGTGGTGAAACATATAGGGTTTTAGGTACCTACAATTACTGACTGATAAGGTACATTGACAACCAAAAGACAGGGTAGGCAATGATATTCTGAAGAAAGCATTTCCAGCCTATGATCACATGACACAGAGAGTGTTGGGTTGGGCTGGATGTATGATGAGACGGCACGTCTTCATGTACAATCTGGTCTAGGTTTGCCTAAATTGTACGTAAGACCAAGCCACCAGGGAAGTGTTGGCCATCACCATCCTCATTGAGTGTCAGGCATTAGTGATGTCCCAAGAAACTCAGGCCATAAAATTTGTTCTCCCAGGTGTTGATTATACACCCAGTAAGCTAATTTTTCTCAGATGTAGAACTCCCAAATAACTGCCCTAAATATTTTATGTCCAAGACTTCTCTAGGGTTTCTAGTATTCATCCTTATATGTTATAACTAATTAAAAATTAAAGCACCACTGACACTGTCCTCCCATAAGAATTGTAGCTCACTGTCTGATGACTGGGCTAGGATGCTGGCTCTGCAGTGACAGTCCTACCTGGTTGCATCCGGAGTACAGGCATGAAATAAAACAAACTTAGCTCTGCACATCCACCAGTTTACTGGACCTTCCATCTACAGATATATGCTCCGATCTTCTTTATAAATTTTAATGAGGTCAGTGTTCTTTAGGAGAAGCAAGAAAACTTTGGATGTGACAGCTCTGTTTTGGGTCAATAATATTACCTCCTTGAGAAGAAATCTGTCAGGAACAATATGAGATTATTTACTGGTCATCTTGACCTTTCCCTTTATATTTTACTTTTGTACAATAATTTGTTACAATCCATTCGTCATGAAGTCAGCATAGACCACTGGTTACTTTTTTAAGGAAATATTTTAAGGTATTCATTAAAACTTTATTTGATAGTCATCAAGTATGGCCATCCAATGTTTGTTAGCTGGTTGTTATTACCTCTCATACATTTCATGGAATGTAGTCAATATTTAATTGAATCCTAAAGTTAGGTTTAAAATTTCCTATGTCTTGTCATCTGAAGAAATAATGAATCACATTTTATTGCAAATAGACATTTATAAGCCCTTGTGAATTGTTGTTTCATTTATTTGGTATCTCTTATAATTCAACATTCCTTTGAATTTTCTCCATATTCTCCAACTTTCAAGTGTTTTCGTATCAAATTGAGTACATAAATAAGATTGTAAACAAATGAATACAGTTAATTATAGTGTGTTTGTCTATTGATTACAGTGAGACTGGGAGTGCCACTTCTTGGGGGGTAAACAACATTTAGTCTGAGTTACTCATTGTCTTGTGTATTTGAATGAAATGCAATGTAACATGATTCAGACTTTATTAAATCAAGCTAACTTCCCTCCTCTGCATACACGCGTATATGCACACATCTGTAGTAGTGTGCTAACACTTGAATGAGCAAATAAATGAAAATGTCCCGAACACTCTTAATAGCCAAGTTTTTCTTTTATATCTGTAATGTGGAATGGTATTGTTATATTAAGCTATTACAGAGTTCCCTTGCAGCTTGTTTTTGTCTCCAATATTATTGCCACTTCAATTTATAGTGCATTTAGCATAAGTGATTATATTATAAAAGAGAGCTATACTTTTAAAGCTATTATCTCATACTTAATTATCCTTTAATTAGGCTGGAAACCACTATAATATTATTAGTACAATTAAAAAGACATTAGATGAAATGTTTCAGATTTCTGCATTTAAATACATAAAATATTGTGGATGGGGTTTTCCTGTTGTTTTTTTTTTGCATGCAGTGTGTTTTAGGGCATATAGAGATGACGTAGAAGAATATTAAATAGTTCATGTTTATTTTTTTTCCTTTTTTGGCCGTGCTGTGTGTCATGAGGGATCTTAGTTCCCCGACCAGGGATTGGACCCGTGCCCCCTGCAGTGGAAGCGCAGCGTCTTAACCACTAGACCACCAGGGAAGTCCCTAGAAGTAGTTTGTGTTTATATTTCCTTACTGCTCACATCTCTTTGTAGTGGTGTCTTTTCCCTTTGTTGTATATGTTATCTGATTGACATTTTTACAGTTGGTGACAAAAGCCTAATGGCATCCATTAGATCAGAATTCTGTGTCTAAAAGAAAAGGGAAGGATAACAGAAAGGTATGATTGCTCCACCTAGCTTTTAATACCACCCCAAAATAGTATTCTCATATTAAGGAAATTTTAAGTCAACATAAACACAAGTGTTTAATAAGATGGATGTTGAACACAGAGCATGACATTTGTAGGCCACTGAACACTCACCATGCAAGTTTTATGAAAACAGAAAAAGTTAAGATTGCATCACTTCTCTTTGAAAGTTTTCACGTTAAAAATTTATGCGTCTCCAATGCTTCCTAGTTGTGTGTGTGTATTTAGAATTAAAACTTGACTTACTGTTAGTTATTGTAAATATTTCAAAAATTAGGTAATGACCACTTTGATTAACGACACCTGTCCAAGAGAATTATTTATTGTATTTGAAAATTGTTTTGAATCCTCTAAAGCTTTATAATTTTTTCAAAAACCTTTAAGAGCTCATAATTCCCTCTAAATTTAAAAGGGGGACTATATGATATAACTAAGGGGCTTACATGCTTCGATTAACATTTTCATCCACTTAAGGGGATGGGAAGAATGTTTTATGGATGCTAAGTTAGATACATTTTTGGAAGGTTTTTGAAGTTAAAAAGTACATATTGTGTTTTTTTCTTAGCGAATTTGAAAAACATCTGTAAATGCACACATTTCTGATGGTTGATGTGTAAATCGTAAATCTGCTATAAAATATAATTTGACATTATCTAGAAGTGTTAAAGATATCTATATTACTATGACCCAGAAGAATTCCACTTCAAGATACACACACACACACACACACACACACACACACACACACACACACACATGCATATATGTAACATACAGCAATTTTTTTCTTAAAAAATTGTATCCAAATCACCTAGGGATCTTGTTAAAACTAAAATTCTAATTCAATAGGTTTGGGGCGGAGTTTGAAATTCTACAGTTATGACTATCTCCTGGGTGATACCTATGATGCTGGTCCGTGGACCAACTTTGAGTAGCCAGGGCCAGAGCAGTGGCGCTCAAAGTGTATTTCTCAGACCAGCAGCATCAGTGTCACCTGGGGACTTATTAGAAATTTAAATACTTGGGCCGCACCCCAGACCTACTGAATCAGAGACTGTGGGTGGACCCAGAGATTTGTGTTTTTGTGTTTAACATACTTTCCATGCAATTCTGATACATGTTAAAGTAAATCAGGGTACATATAAAAGAATACATAACGGCATTGTTCATAAAAGCCCCAAACTGGAAAAAAAGATGATTAGATAATTACATTATATATTTACACAATGGAATACAGTCAGCCTTCTGTATCTGCAAGGTTTGCATCTGTGGATTCAACCAGCTGCAGATTGGAAGTATTCAGAAAAAATGTCTAGAAAGTTCCTGAAAGTAAAATGAATCTGTCGTGTGACAGCAACTATTTACAGAACATTTACATCGTATTAGGCATTATAAGTAATCTAGAGGTGATTTAAAGTATGTGAAAGGATGTGTATAGATTATATGCAAACATCATGCCGTTTTATATATGGGACTTGAGCATCTGTGGATTTTGGTATCAGTGGGAGGTCCTGGAGCCGTACTACACAGCATACAAATAAACATACAACAATATGAGTGAATATTTGTGACCAGTATTGAGCATAAGAAGTAAAATATAAAACGATACTTGTACATGGTTCCACCTATATAAAATTCAAAAGCAGTTACCATATCTTTTAGGGAGGCCTACATCAGTGGTAAAACTATAAAGGCAACAAGAAAGTGGTAACCATAAAAGTCAGGGTAAGGATCACCTCCAGCTAAGGTGAAAGGGTTGTGATGTAATGACGGGGGATTCTGAAGGGCTGGCAGTGTAATGTCTTTTGACCTGAGTGGTGGTTATATTGGTAATTATATGAATAGTTACTTTGAAATCATTCATTCACTGTTAATTTATGTTTTATGCACTTTTAAAATTTTCAAAAATGTAAGAGAACGATAAAGCACATTTCTGTCAGATCTATTTTATAATGATGTTTTTCTTTGTTAATGACTGAAGAATTATTCTAGTGGGAATTATTGTCCACAAAAAGTTATTTCTAAAGTAGAAGTTCAGTCTAGTGTCTCACGGTATAGCATTGAGGAAGTGTATTTATGGATTGGAAAAAGGTATATGTAACATCTTACTACATAATATATATTGTTTGATAGTGATTGATTACAGACTGGGGGTAGTTTCGTTCCCCTGTATGATTGTATGCTTGGTAAAAAACACAGAGCAGAGGCACAATTTACATATTGTCATGAGCACAGGATATTTGCCTGCACTGCTTCTCTTTTGCAGATGAGCTGTTCTTCCCTCTCCCATGTGGTTCTGGCAGGACTGCCATTCACAGTAAAGGCAGCCATTCTGCCCTTATCAAGGTAGTCATGTGATCCAGACCTGCCTGGCTAATCATGGGGCCCTATTTTTCTGTCCACAATAATAAAGTTTAATGCAAGATTAGTTCTTCTTTTGGATGGGCTATAAGGATGCTGCAAGTAAAGAGTTTTTTCAATGTGTCAGGGGTAATGATTTTGGGGACCAATGCAAAATGAACACCTAATAGCCATTTTCTTTCCACTTGGAAGGAAGAGGCTTGATGATGCAGTTCACAGCAAAGGACACAAGAGTTAAATGCTGTTGGAAAAAGAAGTGTGGTTTCTTTTGTTTGTTTGATTTGAGCCCTTGGATCAAGCCATACTTCAGTCCTCTGGAGGAGCCAATAAATTATTGCTGTTTTTTGTTTTCTGTTGTTGCTTGAGCTACTTTTGAGTTCAGGTCCTAGTATTTACCATGTAAAGAATCTTGGTTAATTTATAAGCACAGTTTAAAATATTTTCATCATTCACAGTCTAAAATTGCTCAATTACTTTGTGTGCTTTGGCCCTTTGATCAATTGTTTGGAATGATAGAATTAACTCATAATTACTTGTGCTAATGAAGGTCCTAAAATGTGAGGTAGTTACTTCATGGATACATGGCCACCGTAAAGCTTTGCCGTGTATATCTGGTCACAGGGATTGCTTTGTCAATGCTGATATAGAATTGGAAAGAGATTAAATTTAAAAAAGAAGACTTCGGAAGTCTTCAAAACTTTGGAAGTGTTGACTTCTCAGTCAAAAGTCAAAAGAGATTAAATTAAAAAAAAGACTTTGGAAGTCTTTAAACTTTGGAAATTTTGACTTCTCAGTTTCACAGCCTCGCCGAAAGGCTTATCTATGGCACAAGAAATGTGTGTACTGAGCCTATAGTGAAACCTAAGTGAGGCTACTAATGCCTCCATGGTTTCAGGCATGTTGTGAGGAAAGCTTCACCCAAAAGGGCTGTAAAGCAGGAATGGCACATGGAGCCACCTGGAAACTTTACACGACACAAATGCTTGGGTCTTAGCAAAAGAAATATTGATTTACTGGTCTGGGGTACGGCCAAGGCATCAGGATTTTTTAAAATATCCCCAAGTAGGGCTTTCCTGGTGGCGCAGTGGTTGAGAGTCCGCCTGCCGATGCAGGGGACACGGGTTCGTGCCCCGGTCCGGGAAGATCCCACATGCCGCGGAGCGGCTGGGCCCGTGAGCCATGGCCGCTGAGCCTGCGCGTCAGGAGCCTGTGCTCTGCGACGGGAGAGGCCACAACAGTGAGAGGCCCGCGTACGGCAAAAGAAATCCCCAAGTATTTCTATCATGTAGTCAAATTTGAGAGATGCTACATAAAGGAAGCTTTGCACCTACTCAGTTCCTTAGCAAAGTCCCAACTCATAGGTTTTGAAGGACTGGGATAGTTTGTGTCAATAGAGAGAACGGAGGTGGTTTATAGTGAAGCAGCCAGCCATGTCTTCTGGGAAGATTTGGGGGTTGTGCTCACATTACACCCTCCCCCCCACATTGGCCTTGTGCTGCTTCTTGTGCCTCCCCTGAAGACTTGATCCTTGCAAGGTCCCCAGAGTACTCTTCAACTAGTCACAGGTAATCATTCCTGGACCTACGTTCATGTATAGCTTGCTTCTGAAATCACTCCCCATAGATTTCAACTGCCTTCCTTCAGAGCTCCTAATGCCTCTTTACTCATTAAAACAACAACAACAAATAATGGAAACCAAGAGAAAGCTACAATGGGAATCTTAGCCAAAGATTCAGGGACTCCCAATGGGCAGATGTGATTGGTTTGGAGTAAGCTTATCTGTAAAGATTTTAAAAACACTGTTTTACTGTCTTCCCTCTCCTCCGTATCCAATATCTATTGCTTCAAACTCAGGTAAGTTCCACACATAACTGTGGTAAGCATAGCTGGTATAACCATCTATTGGTAGGTTGGTGCCTAGGTAGATTTCAAAAGTTCCGTGGACCACCTCCTCCCCAGAAACAATTAGCAACACTTTAAATTGGTGGCTTTTGTTTGTGTAGAGAAGTAGATCATTAAAAAGTTTAGGTTATTAAAAGCGCCTATGACTACTCTCCTATTAAAGAATCACTTTAATACACTAATAATATAAACACCACCAGAAGTGGTACTGTTTTACTTTTCTCAATAAAAAAGGTAAAACAGTACTCCTAGCTGTTATCATCAAGGCTTTATAACAAGAATTTCTAGCGAGATAAAACTAGAAATTTACTTTTTTTTAATTGAAGTATAGTTGATTTATAATGTTGTGTTAATTCTGCTATACAGCAAAGTGATTCAGTTACACATATATATACATTCTTTTTTTAATATTGTTTTCCATTATGGTTTATTATAGGGTATTGAATATAGCTCCCTGTGCTGTACAGTAGGACCTTGTTTATCCATTCTATATATAATAGTTTGCATCCACTAACCCTGACCTCCCACTCCATCCATCTCCCAACCCCCTCCCCTTGGCAACCACAAGTTGATTCTCTATGTCTATGAGTCTGTTTCTGTTTCATAGATAAGTTAATTTGTGTCCTATTTTAGATTCCACATATAAGTGATATCATATGGTATTTGTTTTTCTCTTTCTGGCTTAACTTCACTTAATATGATAATCTCTAGTTGCATCCATGTTGCTGCAAATGGCATTATTTCATTCTTTCTTGTGGCTGAGTAGTATTCCATTGTATATAGGTACCACATCTTCTTTATCCACTCATCTGTCGATGGACATTTAGGTTGTTTCTGGAAACAACTTGGCTATTGTAATAGTGCTGTTAGGAACATAGGGGTGCTTGTATCTTTTTGAATTATGGTTTTGTCCAGATATATGGCCAGGAGTGGTATTGCTGGATCGTATGTTAATTCTATTTTTAGTTTTCTGAGGAACCTCCATACTGTTTTTCATAGTGGCTGCACCAACTTACATTCCCACCAACAGTGTAGGAGAGTTCCCTTTTCTCCAGCATTAGTTATTTGTAGACTTTTAAATGATGGCCATTCTGACCCGTGTGAGGTGGTACCTCATTGTAGTTTTGACTTGTATTTCTGTATTTCTCTAATAATTATTATCTGTATTTCTCTAATAATTAGCAATCTTGAGTGTCTTTTCATGTACTTATTGGCCATCCATATGTCTTCTTTTGCGAAATGTCTATTTAGGTCCTCTGCCCATTTTTCAGTTGGGTTGTTTTTTTCTTGTTGTTGAGCTGTATGAGCTGTTTTTATATTTTGGAAATTAAGCCCTTGTCAGTTGCATAGTTTGCAAATATTTTCTCCCATTCTGTAGGTTGTATTTTCATTTTGTTTATGGTTTCCTTTGCTGTTCAAAAGCTTGTAAGTTTGATTAGGTCCCAATTATTTAGTTTTCTTTTTATAGAAACTTATTTTTAAAAAAAGATTCCTTCAGTTTAATCAATAGTCATTAATTGGCACCAACCAATAGCAGCACACTCTGCTGTGCTCCTGAGGAGACAGGGCTGTCCTGGTCTTTAGGAAACATTCAGTATTGTGAGAAAACTGTAAGTTTACTTCAGTTTAGCCATAATTCCTTCATTGTTTTGTTAGAACTCAAGTTTTTTAAGTTATAAAAAAGTATACTTTTAAAATAATCTAAATATAGCTATTCTTACCACTTCCTCTACTCCCATTACCTAGAAACAGCCAGTATGAACAATGCTATGTGTGTCAGACAAGTACAAGTACATACTGTAAGTGTGTATAATTTTTAACTCATGCAACCATATAATTCCATTTGCTTTTCTCACTTAAAAATATATCTTGGATATTTTCCAGGTTAATAAAACTGCTATTAAAAGAGTATATAGTGTTATTTTCTGAAAGCATCAGGATCTCCTATAATGAGCTTCCCTTCTGTAAAATGGACATGGAAATAAGAGTCTTTGAATATCAAAGTGGGCTGCTTTCATTAAAGCAGGCCTTCTCTGTTTCTGTCACCTGCACCCATGCCCTCCCCCATCTTTCAATGCACCCCAGAAGAGGACTGAGCCCTGCTCTTGTTCACCCCGTGCAGTCCTTTCAGAAGACATTTGCCAGGCTCTGACGTTGCCTCACACGTATGTTTGCTTCAAATACAGATTTCATTCAGAAACCAACCTGTCAAGCGAGCTTGCACTGCATGTTTCCCATTGTGAGCAAAGACAAGTAGATTTAGCACTAAAATGTAACATCTGTGTCAATATGCGATGGTGTAGGTTTAAATCTGAGCACATTTGTTAGTTTTAATTCCAAGGCATCGCGCGCTTGAGCCCTCAAAAGAGGGATCTTCCTGGGATCACCAGATCCCTTCTTAGAAGTCAGCTCAAGGCATCTGCTGGAAAAGACCTCTCTTGGGTAGAAGCTACCTAGAGCTTCCTTGCTTGGCTTGCTCATTGAGTCTTTTTACACCCAAAAACGGCACTGGGCTAAAGGCCTTTGAGAAAACAGTTAAAAGGGAGCTCTTTCTGTCTCCCATACCACAGATCCTTTCTCTGTGGCCCTGTGCTTTATATGAAACAAACGTTTAAGGTGAGTTTGGTACCCCCTTGCTGCCCCCAGGTTGAAAAGATTCTTCCTAGTTTGAGCCAGGATACCAGGAATGTGGAAAAGCCAGTGCAGTTTTAATTGGATTAAACTCCCTGTGTCCCTCTACCAGCAGCCTCCTGACTGGCAACTTTCTTGACAGCTTAACTAACAAGATAAGATGCAACAAAGGGGACGTGGCATCTAAAAGGGCCTCCCGCCTTACCTGGGGGGAACACACCTGGGCCAGCTGCGAGTGGCGATGGAATAACAGGGAACTGACAACAACCCTCACGCGGATACTGTCCCCACTTCCCAGGCTTTGTGCATTTCTGAGATGAAACTCACACCTGAAATTTTAGCTGCTCAAAGTGATTGGATTCAACAGGCGGCTCCCTAGCTTGTGGTAGAAACGCCAGAGGGGGAGCAAAGCCACTTCCCTGGCCTTTCATTCCCTCGGCCAAGAAAAATCATAATCTGTCCATCTGGCACATTTGCGAGGGGAAAAAGGGCAATACAAATTTTCCTTAATAAAATAATGCCGGCTGTTAGAGAGCAGCCTTGCCGATGTCTCTTGACGCCCTGCTCCCACGGGTCTGGTGGGCACGGGGCCAGGGTGCGGGCAAGTGCAATTGGAGACATTAGTTCCACCACCTTAGGTACGGTAGCAGAATAATATTTGATAAATGAAAGTAAATCCAAGCAGACACAATTTCCAAATAGTCTTTAGAAGTACCTGTCACTTCCAGACTCTCTTCCGAAGCGGAAGCCGTGGTGAGAGAATCCATTTTACTGCTCCTTCCAGACAGAAGGTTTCCGTGCGCCCTCAGAGAATTCAGTGTTTCCAGGAGAGTGACAATCTCATTTTCACGAGAATCGGGCACTCTCTGTGAAAGCTCCTTTCAGGAAGTTCTTACCCGAAACCAGAGAGGGTGGATGCTTGCACCCTCATTTAAGAAGCCCTAAGAGAGATGGTGACCCCCGAAGTAATGCCCCACACAAACAGAAGAGCTAAGACCTCAGATACCTTTCATGGGAAGATACCCACGTCATGCCATTATTAGAGCTAAAGTTTAAACCCAGATGCCCCTGAGAGGGGTGGCTGCTCTTCAGAATCCCCACCAGGGTGTACGGGGCTTCTATTTGATCCCATTCTAAGGGCAGGCTTTGATATTCTGGACAGGATCAAGAGGTAGGAATACAAGGGAAGATGTCGTCTGGTGATGCAAAGATGAACTGGATTTCTTGACTGTATTTTTCACTTACAGGTAATAGATCTGGTGATTTGGGGGAGTTTGAATCAAGAGTCCCAGTAAACAAAAAGTAGAGAAAGGGGAAGAAAACAAAGATATGAAAGTAAAATTAAAACGCCCTGGGGGGGGGGTCTCATTTGACATAATTAAGAGTAGCATAATACTCTGACTTTTCCATGGTTTAGGCTTACTGTACCCAATAATACTGAAGCCAATGACTGTTGTAGATGTGCTGGGAAACTTGATTGCATTAGAGTCAGAAGTGGTAGAGTGGAAAGGTGTCAGGACATCTGTGTTCCAGGCCTAGTGTAGTGTAATAGTTATGTGACCCAAGTTTCATCAGTTAAAATAGGGTAAGTACCTGCTCTGTCACTGGCACCGTATTACAAACATCTGAATATTCCATCTAGGTCGATCCATCTAGACAGCTTCAGTTTGCTCACAGTACCTGCTTCTTATTGTGAGGACCAAATTTAATAATGTGGGAGAAGCAGTCAACCTTCCTCTCTCTCTCTCCCTCTCTCTCTCTCTTTCTTTATTTTTTTCTTTTTGTTTTTGTTGATAAATTCTCCAGTGTACCCCCTCTGTTCCTTAGTTTCCTCAGGTGTCACATGTGGATAATGGTAGTACCCAACCGTATAGGGTTGTTGTGAAGATTTAATAAAGAAATTCATTTTAATGTCTAAGGAAGGTACATGGCATGTTGTAAACAGCAATCAGTAATCAATTTTTATTAGGTGCTAACATTGCAGCTATTCGATGATGTCTAAACACATTGCGTCCTGGTAAGGACTGGGTCTGAGAATACAGGATTCTCTGCTGTCCCTTATTTTCTTGTTTGTCTTTAAGCAATAAGGAATTTGATCTTAAGATGAACTTCAACAGCAAAACACAGTAGGAAAAGCATAAATGAATGAGAAGCATCCCATTCCACTGAAGCACCTGGTGATACGGGTCATCCTGACACAAGTGATGGGCAGGAGGTAGTGGTCACCTTTTTCCTTTGGAAAACTTCTCCAACATAAGCCTCTGGACTGGCGCGCCACCATCTTAAGAAAACAAACCCAGACAGCTCTACCTTGGACTGTTGGAGGAGCTTCTTGCCAACAACTACGAATCAGGGGAAAAAATCCAAACAGAAAAAACCAAACAAACAAACAAACAAAATGAAAACAGCCCCCAACCCCTGAAAACCAAACCTGAAACAAGATTTGTTTCCCCACAGCTCTAAAGTCTAGAAATCCAGGCCTTAGTGGAAGGAGATGGAAGGGTAGTTTATGGTTATCTTACACTACAAACCTTTGAAAAATAAAATATGAAATGCTGGGATTCTGACTGATGGCAACTGATAGAAAGAAGAAAACGCTTAGAGTAGGTGTGAGTCTGTGAACCCATAGTGGGCGTGTGGATTGACTTCAGGGGTCTCTGACAGCTCTAAAATCATAAGTGAAATTTAGTTGGTGTATGCATGCATTTTTTGTAAAAAGGGTTTATAACTTTCATCTGATGTTCAAAGAGGTCTGAGACTTCAAAAGGGTAAGAGCCCTGGATTAGGGAACAGTACACTTAGGTTTATAAATAAGGATCATTATTGTTTTTATCTTCATCTTGCACAAGAAAGTTCCCAAAGTACCTGACAATAACTTGGCATCACGGCAAGAGAGCTGTTGATTCTCATTTTCTTGAGTGCCAGCAGGAACTGCAGGTATGGGAGGGGCCTGGGTCCCTGGCTTCCATGAGGAGTTCAGTTTGCTTTTCTGGTGTTGACGGGGCACAGGAGCTTCTGGCTCTGCCCTAGACTCTGTGCACATCATCCACCAGTGACCACAATTTTAGCCCGAAGGTGATCTGAGTTCTCAGAATGGCTCCCACTTCCGTTGGAGCCCTCTCTAATACTTGCTGAGGAAGCCATTGGCCTAAAGTTTCCTTTCAATTCATGTCTCAGACTTTACCTGGAGACACTGTGACTATCCCCTTCCATTGGTCCCAAGGAGGATGGGGTGAGACTGTGAATGACTCATCACAACCCATTTCCCTCCTGGAGACCCACTAAGAGCAAGTGAGAAAGGACGTATTTTATACAAAGTGTCTTATGTTTGACATAGTATGGGTAATCTTCCTTAAAATTAATATCTGTCATTAATGAAGCTTATGTTGGTGGTGGCAAGCATTATATAAGGCACTATACAGACATTTTTCCATTTAATCCCTATAACAACCCTATGTGTTGGTATAATTCGTTTGGTATAATTGGTAAATCAGTTTTCAGAAAGTGAGTCAGGGCCCAGAGAGGTTCAGTAACTGGTCCAAGGTAACACAGGTAGCAAATAACAGAGTTGAAATGCATGCCACAGTCTGTATAACTCCAAAGCCCAAGATTTTAACCACTATTCTGCCATAGTAAGTTATGTCTATTAGATTGTAAAGTAGAATTGTTTGGTTTTGAAAGGATCTTTTCTAAACCGCCTGCACTTTCCCCTGATTGAAGAAATAACTCCTCCTTCTGGACCTCTAAATTGTGAGTTAGAAACCCAGTTACTGAAAGGTAGGAGACATGGGAATGAAGTAAGCTGAGTGGTACCTTGAAACTGGCTCTTTGTATCAGCTAGGATCACATTTAAAAATTAACAGAATAGATGAAAGACTGCATCTTAAATAACTAAGACTTTGATTTTCACACTTAACAAGAAGCTTATAGGTGGACAATCCACGGCTGGTATAATTCAAATATGCCCTCAGAGACCAGCCTCGCGTCTTCCTGTTTCACCATCCTTAGCCTGTGGCTTCTGTCCTCGTGGTCATAAAATGATTGCTATGCTTCCAGCCATTGTGTTTATGTTCCAAGAAAGAAGGGCAAAAAGCAAACAGAGCACAGAGAGCATGCCAGCTAGGTCTGTCCCCAGACCCAGTCACATGGCCACACCCAGCCTGGGGAAACTGGGGAGGTGAGTACTGGTGCTGGGCGCATCACCATTCAAAACAACAGAGAGGCTCTGTTAGTGAGGAAGCAGTGGAGTATAGTTGCTGGCCTGGCAACTACGGAAGCAGCAACACTTTGCAAAGGGAAGCAGCCTCAAGGCAATTGAGCAGAAGCTCCTGTTTTCTGCAGCCGCAAGTCAGGGCTGTCACATTGTTAGTTACATCACCTGGCACCACAAACCGTGGGATAAAGCCTACAGGGGACCTGCATATTTTATGGCCCCAGGTTGTGTGTTGTGTCAGATATAAAGGACTCACTAAAGAAACTGGGCTCAGTGCAATTCAATTACAAAAGCATGGGCTTGAATTTAGAAGACCTAAGTTCAAGTCCCTCATCTGCCATGTGCCACCTATATGAACTTAGGCAAGTCATCAACCTTAAGTTCTTCATGTGAAAGCGAGGGTGATAATATTACCTCAGTCATGCATTGCTGTGAGGTTTAAATGAGATGATGCGTGTAAAGAACCTTATGGCAAGTTGAGCATCAATATTACCTGTGATGATGATGGTTTTCATCTGAATAGCACTCAACTTGGTCACTCTAATTTGCTTTGTTACAGAGGTCACTTCATCTTGATAAACTTATGTTTAAGCCCTTGCTCAGCACGAAGCCTTGTGCTGGGCGCTGATGTTATAGAAAGTGTGATCTGCAGGCTTGCCATGGACATCCTTGGGGGTGCTCACGTCTCACAGTCTGTTCTCCCTTTCGGGTGTGCCGTCCCCATCTTCCTCTCCAGAAGAATTCCTCTTTGGAACTCAGTATTCAACTCCAGAGCATCTTCTTCAGGGTCCTCCCTCCCCAAGTCCTCCTGGGACCTTCTACGCCATTGGCTTCCATGAAACTGCATTGTCCTAGTTCATCTCCGGTTTTTCTTCTTTTTTGTTTTTTTCATGTTGTCTCTTTCATGGACTCCTTTCCTTCCACTAGTGCCTGGAGTGTAGAGATTCCCTGGCTTGGGCTGGGTCTCAGCCACGACTCTTCTTAGCTGATAAACCCCATGGGTTAATCTCAGGCACATTCACGATTTCTTCTACTTCAGGATGCTGATGACTCGCTAATCTGTACGCAGGGGTCAGACCCGTGTCAGAGCTTCAGAACCGTGCATCCGATGGTTTGCTGAGCACATCTCCCGTGGCTATTCCAAACCACTGCAAATGAAAGCTATTCAAAAGGGAACTTCTGGGCTTCCCTGGTGGCGCGGTGGTTGAGAGTCCGCCTGCCGATGCCGGGGGCAGGGGTTCGTGCCCCGGTCCGGGAGGATCCCACGTGCCGCGGAGCGGCTGGGCCCGTGAGCCATGGCCGCTGGGCCTGCGCGTCCGGAGCCTGTGCTTCACAAAGGGAGAGGCCACAACGGTGAGAGGCCCGCGTACGGCAAAAAAAAAAAAAAAAAAAAAAAGGGAACTCTTCCTCATCCTGTGGACTTGGTCCTACCTCTATGGTCTCAATTTTATCTGCCTACTATTGTTACTGTGTCCAGGCTTGCGATGGCCAATAAATCAGGAGACGAGGTGCTGGGGCAAGGACTAGCGACTTTATTCAGAAAGCTGGGAGGCCAGGGATATGGTGGACTAATGTCCTAGAGAACCATCTTGCCTGGGTTTGGATGCTGGTTTCTTTCATGGAACAAAGAGGAGGAGAGAGGAGGATGTAAAGTAAAAAGGCCATAAGTCGAGGCAAATAATTCCTGGTTTCAGCCGGACTCTGGGAGGGGATGTGTTCATTTCTTTTTTTTCCTGCGGCCATTCATAGGTGGGCCTGGTCAGGATGTTTCCTGTGAGCTAAACAAAGGTATTTTAGTTTTACATTCAGGCCTGGGGGGGCAGGGTTCCTGAGACGGGCCATTATGTTTACTTTAAGCTCTAGGCAACATCCCTTTAGTGATTAACTTGGAGCAAAAGCCATAGAAGACAAAGGTTAAAGTAAAAGAAACAGATCGAATAGGGAGTCAGATCTGTTCTTCCCTATTACTCTACCATCTACCCAGTCGTCTAAGCTAGGAACCACCTAGTCAGTCCTTGTCTTTTTCTATTTTTCTCCCACATCCAATCACTTGTTGTATGTTAGCTCTAACTTTTTTTTCTCTTCTTTGCCATAACCATCACTATTGATTTAGAAGCTCCGGCTTCTAAATCAATATTTTAACAGTTTCCTGTTTCACTTCCAGTGTCATTCTGCTGATCGCAGCTGCCAAAATAAGGGTGACCCGACTAAAGTGAAATCGACCAAGTCCATCCTTCACTGAGAGCCCTTTGGCAGCCCCCTGTGATGTCCTCACACTGACCATTTCCACCGCTCACTTTCTACTGCAGAAACTCTACACTCAGGGCATCTGTGAGTTGCCCAGGGCCTCCTCCTGTGTGGGACCTCTCTGTTTTGTCCTGTGTGCATGTTTATGACCCTCAGCTCACAGCACCTGCATTCCTCGGTCTAGGGCTCAATCTACTGGGCTGTACTCAATATTCCCTACATATTTTTGTTGAATAGTTTAGATAGATTATTTTCCTCTTAGACAGTTAAAATATTTGGTCGCATGTTTAACACTCAAATGACTTCACTGAGGTCTAAGTTTATGAAGACTAGGTTTTTTTGTCCCTCAGATTCTGTAAACTTGGTGTATAACATTCCAAGGGAGAGCCAGGTAAGGACATGACAATTAGAAGATTGATCAGAATTCCTGAGTATGTACTCGGCCTCCATCTGGATTTTTTTTCTCCCACTGATGTAGCAGAACCCATTAATATCAAGGGCTTGAGTGGTTAAAATTTGTCACTCTGCAAGACTGTGGGTAGAAAAGTATGCCCTTTGGTGTTCACCTTCCTAAAAGGCACAGACACCCTCACGACGCACATGATGACATCACCCCTCTGCGCTTGTATAAACGGACTAGATTAAGGAGATTAAGAAGGGAGTGGGTCAGAGGTAAAAGTGATTGAGGGGCAGTGGAGGGGAGGACCCCTACCATCCTCTGAAAAGAGTCAGCACTCGTATCTTTACATGTATTTAGGGCAGAGAAGCAGGTAGATTTCTGAATCACAACCTCTGCTCTGGGCTCTGAGTTCAATTTTCAGCTGTGACTCTAGCAGGAGAGTAAGGCTCGTAACCATGTGGGGCTCTTGCTTTTCAGTCAAAGAGGATGGAGAACCGTAAGGCCCTTCTCACCAGAGGACACAAAAAAGCCTATGAAATGCCTTTGAAGATAGTGAGGGGGAAAATAATGCTACCTAAACTTCATGGTTAAGTGCATGACATATTAAACCACCCTCCTACGGGGCTGACATGCTAATGGATAGTTCCAGCTTTCATTTCAGGTTTTTAGATACCTATAGCGAAAGGATATGCATTCTATAGAGTATATAAGAATGTCAGGCTTACATATTACGTTTTCTAATTTTTAAAGAAGTTATCAGGATGTGTAGATATCTCTTTCCCTTAATAGAGATGTTCCTAGCCAGTTGTCAGTTCATTACAGCAGCCAATACAATCTGTTAAAAAATGCAAATCTATCCGTAGCATGTTCTGGTTTGAAACCCATCAGTATTTACAGGATGAGTTCCAAGCCTAACGAATAAAACCATTTACTTTCTTTTGTTTCTTTTTTAAGATTATATTCCTTTATAGGTTATTACAAGATATCGAATATAATTCCCTGTGCTATGCAGTAAGTCCTTGTTGCTTATCTAAAAACCGTCTGCTTTCTGGGCTCTAAGTATATATTTCCGTGCTTACTTCTCTCTCCCACCCAATTTTGTCTTCTGCATCACATACAAGTAATATATACACACATGCACAAAGGCACACACACAAACACAGGCACATGGGCACAATCCTACACAAGAACACTCGTATATACACATGGGCAAACATAAGATACACACGGGCATGCGTATAAGACACATGGACACATAAAAAAGGACATGCACGCAAGCAAGTACACAGGCACACTCATGGGTACACAGCACACAAACATGTGTATACATAGGGACACCAGAAATGCACACAGGTGCACACACGAGGACACATATGCATGCATACATGCAGGCATGTATACACATACAAGAACACACATGGGTGCAAACACAGACATTCATGGGACTACATAGAAGGCACACACATGCAGATATGGACACCCGAGGATACACACACCCTACACTCTAGCTCACGCAGATTAATCCTTGTTCCTTCCTGTGTCTTACCCCCAGCAGTGGGATGGCCTTTTATTCGGTTCATTAGCTAATCAGGCTTCTTGCTTTTCCCAATGGCGCATGAATGCTACTCTCATTTTAGCTGATTTGCAAAAGCAACTGTATCTCATCCTCACCAAGCACACAGGAACCTTCATCACAGATATTAGTCAGGAAGCATCATTTGAATTTGCCATTGTTCAGAAATGCGTCTTTACAGAGCCTACACATTCCCCTAGATCAGGGGTGTCCAAAAGAAATACAATGAGAGCCGCGGACTTAAGGCACGTGTGTCATTTAAAATTTTCTAGCAGCCATATTGAAAACAAAACAGAAAGAAAACGAGTAAAATACATTTTAGTAATGTATTTTATTTAATCTATTACAAAATGCTGTCATTTCAACATGTAATCACTATAAGTTATAAATGAAATTTTTTACGTGATTTTTTGTGTGTACACTGGTCTTTGCAATTTAGTGTGTATTTTACACTTAGCACATCACAGTTTGGACCAACTGCATTTCAAATGTCAATAATCACACGTGGCTGGTGACTTCTACATTGGACTGTGCAGCAAAGACTGTCAGTCTTCTCTGGATCAGATGGACCAGTTGAGAGACAGGCACTGATGGTGGGGAACCTTAGGGACTAACGGAGCTTCACCTCCAGCAGATCTTAATACAGAACCTAGGGCATGCCTTTTGCAAGCTTACATAATACCCTGTTTTTCCCTTTTTATTTTTCTTCTGCTTAATTTTTTAAAGTTATTTTAATGTATTTTGCCTTGCCACATTAAATGGCTTTTTATAAGCCATTTTAAGTTATTCTTTCTTTATTGTTGGTCTTATAATGAAACAAGTTTAAAAAAAATAGAAGACCGAGAAGATACTCATTCTCTTCCATAGTCCATGTTTGTCTCCCGGGAAGGCCATTCTGGGTCTCTTCTGCCCTCCCCCTGGCCAGGAGCTCCATGTTTGGTGCACTCAAGGGCCTGCTGTACAGTCCGTTCTGCAATAATACTAAGGATAGTACCATGGACGTGCGCCTAAAAATCACTGTGCTATGCAAAATCAAGCAGTGAAAACCACAGGACTTATAGGAAAAACAGGATTAGGGACACAACATTCCAAAACCTTGTTAAGTGACTCATTCACACAAAAATGATAGAAACCTAAAGAAAACCGCTGCATCGTTTTACACATGCAAAGTGGCCAAGAAATACATAAAAACTACAACAAATATGGCACTTGACCTTGAAAAAGACCTGGAGTTTGCTTGTGGAGGTGGTCTGGAGAGTTCAGCTTGTGAGTTAAGGTGAAGTGGAAAGAGACGGGCTATCTGGAGTCTGAGGAAAAGTTGTGACTCCAGAGGGTGATGTGTGTGGTTCAGGGCCCACTCCATGACCTGAGGGAGGGATGCTTGTTTAGATGTGTGTGTGTGTGTGTGTGTGTTTGGATATTTCTACACCACTCAGTTAATCTCAGTGCAGTTTTTTTGCACTCACCTAGTGTTTCTTGCAAACGAAATTTCACATAATCAGATATGAAATTCACATTATGTGCAAATCATTCCCTAATATGACAATCGTTGGAACAAATTCACCATTTTGAAAATAAGCATTATAGCATAACTGACTGTAGTTATTTCTTTGTTGTTGTTTTTTTTTTTTTTTTGCGTTACGCGGGCCTCTCACTGTTGTGGCCTCTCCCATTGCGGAGCACAGGCTCCGGATGCGTAGGCTCAGCGGCCATGGCTCACGGGCCCAGCAGCTCCGCAGCATGTGGGATCTTCCCAGACCGGGGCACGAACCCGTGTCCCCTGCATCGGCAAGCGGACTCTCAACCACTGCGCCACCAGGGAAGCCCGACTGTAGTTATTTCTATGATCACCATATATGCATGTGTTTATTTATTATCTGGTCTAGACTGTGAATTCCTTGACGGTAAGAATCCTGTCTCATCTTTGTATCATCTGTCTCTCCCTGACACACAGAGAGTATTCAATGGATCATTCAAATTTTGTTAATCTAAGTTATATTTGACTGCCTCGTATTAAAGTTTGAATTCTTCTGGGGCAAATACCACACTGTCGTGTACATCTTCAAGCCATCTTTCTGTGTGAAACTTGCTAATTTCGGAATGGAGTGCGTCGAAGCGTGTGCAGTGGGTATACTCACCACCCTCTGCCGTTCCCTTATCTCTGGGAGACTTAGCCCGTCCTCAGAAAATGTCAACGGCTCGTCAATGGATCCAGTGTCTTCACAGAGCAGACTCAGGGGAGCGAAAGCAGGCTAAGGGAACAATGGTCGACACTGTTCTTCCTAGTAGTTCTCTGGTCCCTCCCCCAGCATGGAAACACTTATGGGGCTGCTTTCCAGACCAGGACCAAGCCCTCAACGGCCCAGTAGAAATGCTTCTGCTCGGGATCGAGGTAATAAAACTAGTGAAAACAGCACTCTTTTCCCATTGGCTAGGCTGGAATCATTCCTCATGCTGGGCACATGGGCGAGTGGAAATTCGAATAGAGAAATTAGAACATCAGGTCACTGACCCACACTGGAAACACCCACAAAGCCCAGTGTCCTTCCTACACAGGTAAATTGCATAGACAAACAGTAAAAGAGATGAAAAACCCAGCTGAATCCAGAAAAATCGCTTTATTTTGTTTGCATAATACCAAAACGTTTCTCCCTTTTTAATTTATGGTTTCGGAGTCTTACAGAGAATCTGAATATCCATGCGTGTGTCATTGCCCTCTACTGGATAAACTGGGTAATGTTGCTTCACTCCTGTCCCTGTATTATATCAAATAATAACTCATACTTGCCTAGCATTTGATCTTTTTATTTGTCAAAATGTTTTTACACATAACATTTTAATTCATTCTGATAATAATGCTTTGAAATAATTAAGCTATTTTCACTCCCATTTTACAGATGAAAAAACTGAGGCAGAGAGGTAAATGTACTCACTGAACATAAACATTTCAGAGAAGCAAAATGCAAAGAACTGTGCTAGGCAATTTACAAAGATGAATAAGATGGAATCTGCTCTCTGGGAGCTTATGATGTATTGCAGATAAGATTCATACACAAAGAACTAAAAGGAAAATAAAATTTGTGATCTATGAATAAATGAAACAAGGAGGTATTGGTTGCCCACTCTGTGCCAGGTGCTCGTATATGTTACTTTAGTTTTTCCTCTTAATGACCTTTTTGGTATGTATTAATATTATGTGTCCTGTTTTACAAAACAGGACAGAATTGAGGTTGTGCACACATAAGTCATTTGTCTGATGCCCACAGCAAAAAATACCAAGGGAAATAAGGAGAGAGCATTTGCCACTGGTGCAAAGTGAGCAAGGCTTCATGAAGGTGGTGGCATTCCATCTGGGGCTTGAACGATGGGCAGAAGGATGCAGATGTTCAAGGGAAGCTGTGCTCACAATTCGAGCAAACTGTGGGGCTCACTCGAGGGCAGCAGGTCCTGCAGACAGAGTGGAACTTGGGCTACAAAAAAAGGAGCTAGTCCTGATGCAGAATGTGTATCCGAAGGGAGTCTGCCAGGAGCAAGTGGGAAAGCCAGGGTCCTGGCTTCAGATCCGTGCTGGCAGGAGGTGGCGGTGCCCTCCTGTGGGAGCGCTGAGGCTGTGGTGATGGGGCCACCGTTTCTGCTGCTTATGGATGTGGTCACAGGTCAGTGGGAGGCTGGTGTGGGAAGCACAAGCAGACCATGCAGGGTGCACTCCTGGGAATCAGGAAGGAGTGTCACATTGCCGGGGAAAATCGGAAAATCATTCACTTTCACATTAGAAGTTGCTGAACTGTGGCACCTCCTCTTTCTTTAACAACCTGGACCAACAGCCTAAAAAGCGGCATGTGAAAAAATCAAATTGAAGACGCTGGAGCCAATGAAACAGGGCTCTTTTTGTCCTTTGACTGTTATGACAAGCCTCATTGAATAGAAGACGTGGGTGATTTTTGCCTAGTTTTCCTTTTATGCCCAACAATTTCGCAAGCCCTCCAGAGTAAACCCTCACCATCCTCCATGTATTCTGTTTCTGGTGGCTTCCCAGAGAGTCCCAGGGACAGAATAAATGATAGGAGCTGCAGAGAGTTATCAGAGCTTACAAGACCATGGCCCTGCTGCCAGAGGATGAAAAGGGTGAGGCCAGGCATTTGAAAGACACAGGAGATGCAGAAAAGCTAAGACAGATTACAGAAATGAGTCTAATCCTTTGTTTGCTAAAGGAAGAACTGGGTTAGAAATTTTTTTCCTCTGCAACTTTTCTGTTGTAACTCCTCCAAGCCCCTGAGATAGTAAAGTAAGCAAGAAAGAAAGATGAGAGAGACAGAGAGATACGTACATATGACAGACAGAGGCAGAGAGAGATAAACAAAGATAGCATATAGACAAAAATGGAGTAATCATGACACTACTGTAACTTTTCTTAAAGCAATGGCCTCTTCCACTGCCTCCGTGTTTTTTTTCTTTTTTTTCTTGAAGTATAGTTGATTTACAATGTGTTAATTTCTGCTGTACAGCAAAGTGACTCAGTTATACATATGTGTGTGTGTGTGTGTGTGTGTGTATGTATATATATATATATATGCACATTCTTTTTTATATTCTTTTCCATTATGCTTTATCCCAGGACATTGAATATAGTTCCCTGTGCTACACAGTAGGACCTTATTGTCCATCTATTCTATATGTAGTAGTTTGCATCTACTAATCTTAAATTCCAAGTACATCTCTCCCCCACCTCCCATCCCCCTTGGCAACCACAAGTCTGTTCTCTATGTTCATGAGTATGTTTCTGTTTCATAGAGAGGTTCATTTGTGTCATATTTTAGATTCCACATATAAGTGACATCATATGTATTTGTCTTTCTCTTTCTGACTTACTTCACTTAATATGATCACCTCTAGGTCCATCCATGTTGCTGTACATGGCATTATTTCATTCTTTTCTATGGTTGAGTAATATTCCATTGTATATATGAACCACATCTTCTTTATCCATTCTTTCATCGATGGACATTTAGATTGTTTCCATGTCTTTGCTATTGTAAATAGTGCTGCTATGAACATAGGGGTGCGTGTATCTTTTTTAAAAATTTTATTTAATTTTATTTTTTAAATTAATTTTTATTGGATTATAGTTGATTTACAATGTTGTGTTAGTTTCTGCTGTACAGCAAAGTGAGTCAGTTATACATATACATATATCCACTATTTTTTAGATTCTGTTCCCATATAGGTCATTACAGAGTATCGAGTAGAGTTCCCTGTGCTATCGCAGCAAGATCTTTTTTGACCACCTCCTAGAGCAATGGAAATAAAAATAAACAAATGGGACCTAATTAAACTTAAAAGCTTTTGCACAACAAAGGAAATCATAAACAAAATGAAAAGACAACCCAAGAATGGAGGAAAAATTTGCAAACAAAGCAACTGACAAGGGATTAATCTCCAAAATACACAAATAGCCCATGCAGCACAATATCAAAAAAAAAAAAACCCCAGTCAAAAAATGGGCAGAAGATCTAAATAGACATTTCTCCAAAGAAGACATACAGATGGCCAAGAGGCACATGAAAGGATGTTCAACATCACTAATTATTAGAGAAATGCAAATCAAAACTACAATGAGATATCACCTCACACTGGTCAGAATGGCCATCATCAAAAAGTCTACAAACAATAAATGCTAAAGAGGGTGTGGAGAAAAGGCAACCCTCCTATACTGTTGGTGGGAATGTAAATTGGTACAGCCCCTATGGAGAACAGCCGCTATCCTACTCCTGGGCATATATCTGGAGAAAACTATAATTCGAAAAGAGTCATGTAACTGAATGTTCATAGCAGCACTATTTACAATAGCCAGGACATGGAAGCAACCTAAATGTCCATCGATGAAGGAATGGATAAAGAAGATGTGATATAAATATACAAAGGAATATTACTCAGCCATAAAAAAGAACAAAATAATGCCATTTGCAGTGACATGGATGGACCTAGAGATTATCATACTGAGTGAAATAAGTCAGATAGAGAAAGACAAGTATCCTATGATATTGCTTATATGTAGAATCTAAAAAAAATGGTACAAATGAACCTATTTACAAAACAGAAATAGAGTTACAAGTGTAAAAAACAAACGTATGGTTACCAAGGGGGAAAAAGGGAGAGGGGAGGGATAAATTGGGAGACTGGAATTGACAAATACACACTACTCTATGTAAAATAGATAACTAATAAGAACTTGCATGTATTTCTTTGAATTATAGTTTTGTCTAGATATATGCCCAGGAGTGGGATTGCTGGATCATATGGTAATTCTATTTTTAGCTTTCTGAGGAACCTCCATTCTGTTTTCCACAGTGGCTGCACCAACTTACATTCCGACCAACAGTGTAGAAGGAAGGGTTCCCCCACTCACTCAGTCTTGACCATCAGTTAACACACCGGGCTAAGACAGTACATTCAGTTCTTTATTCCATGCATATTTATGGAACACACTTTCCACTTCTCCATTTATTTATTCTATTCTAAGAATCTATTGCATACCAACTAGGTGCCAGAAACTGTCCTAGGAGTGGGGAAAACACAGGTAGATAAACAACCCCTTTTCCCTTAACCAGTCCAGAGCCTTTGTCTCTCTGCCTGCTGCACGTGTGAGATGTCTGACAAAAGGATTGCATTGCTTGGGTGTTGCCTCATCTTCAGGAGCGCTGGGACCTGGGAGCACTAGTGCAGCCACTCTACTGGAATGACCAGGGCAACTGACAACTGCAAGCCAGAGGATATTTTGTGACTCTTTGTCCTTCTTGTTAAAATCTATCCAAAGCTTTGAGTTTGGGAGAAGGAAACACGCCACTGGCATCAAAAACATGAAGGCAGCAGAGTCCCGGTTCTTGTCTCTCTGGCTGAGCAATAAACTTTTCTCATCTTCAGCTCACCACCACCATTCGCATCACTGCTGCCTTTATTGTTAGCCAGACCCATAGAGGGAATGCTGCTAAAATGAGTTTCGTTTCTTGTTCAGTTATTGACATGCCGAGCTTCCTCTCTCCATCCTGCCTGAGACATGTTTTGGAAGAGATGGGGCTTGAGCGAGTGGTCGACATTGAATTGGGAGGCAGCTGAGAGCTGCACTGTGGCCTCATATCATCAGGAAAGGCAAACTGAAGTGGATGGGGCTATGTTTATCCTTTAAAGTAGAAAAATAAACTAAGAGCAGCAGTCCTTTCCTGTTGGTGCCCTTCACCAGCAGTTTTGTCTTGCTTTCATAGAAGTGGTTCTCATCCTTCACAACATGGAAGATGTCTAAGCAGGATAAAGTTCCAGGGATGTCACAAAATGGGATATTTTCCTGTGGTTTGAGCATTTATCCAAAAAAATGTGGATGGAGAAGAGTTGGGCAATGATATAGAGCTAAAGCCAGCACTTCCAGAATTTGGGTGGGGGTTTCTTTTAAAAATCTACTGAAATTTACCAGAATTTCTTCTATCACCAAGCTCTCTACACAGACTGACTTCAAAATTGTCTATTCAATTAGTGCTTCCCAGATTTTGGATTTCAAGCATTTTTTAAAGGAAAAAAAAAGTCAAAACAATACATGAGGAACTGACACAGAGTACCAATTCTGAGTTTACTTTTCTAGGGAAAAAAAAAAAGAGTTCACAAAATAGACACAGCTACTATCCACTGGCACCTGGTCATTTCCTGATGGACATTTAATATCTAAAAAGGAGGAAGGAAACAACTTCATAGAAATGGAGAGTCCCTTCAATTTAATCAATTTAGGTTTGGAAAAACTCACAACTTTGGCTTTGTGTTTTTCATTTTGCGGAGGAACCAGAGATGGATCACGGTAGACCAGCTCTAGATCAGCCTGCAGTAACCCCTGGCTTGACTTACGAGTTCCAGTAATCTGGAAGGAGGCTGTCCAGTGCTGGGAACAGGTCCACACAGGCCTTCCTAGATAGAACTGTGGCTCTAGAACAGGTAGAATCTTCGATAAGTTACTCTGAACCTCAGATTCCTCATCTATAAAATGGGATGCTGCGATTTGCCTTGGGAACAATTCTGCCTGTTCAGTCAGTCCGTGGGCTGAAGTACTAAGCAGAGGGCCTCGTCATAGGCCTACAATGAGATTAATTCCCTTATTTTCCTCCCTTTTTTTTTTTTTTTTACAAAAAGACCTGAACCTATTTCTATCCCCTAGGACACATGAAAGAACAACTTGTACTTAGGAGGTACCCAATAAAAGTTTGCTGAATTGAATTTGTATGTCTCACAATGTAGCATTTGTTACAAATTGCCTTATTAGTAATTGTCCCCTGTCTTATCTTCCTTTCAAATTCTATGCACCTTTTGGATTAAGGATGGTTCCGTCCATTTTACTACTATCACCCTCCTGCCATAGAGTCCGGGACAGTGCAGGTTACATCCTAAAGGCTCTGTAAGTACTTGAGAATCAGTCACTGGTTAAAACAGATGGGCTGCTCTTTTCTCTGGGTGCACTGAAAATCCCCAAGTAGTGTGTGTGTGTGTGTGTGTGTGTGTGTGTGTGTGTGTGTGTGTGTGCATGTGCGCGCACGCGCGCACATGTACTCGTTCTCATGGGTCTTTTATTTCTAGAAATCTCAGTCCACCTTGGAACTCCAGCGATAATTCTGAGTTTACAGACATTCAGCAAGGATGATCAGATTGCACTTTTGGAAAAACCTATTTCAAGTTTGATAGCTTATGTGCCAAGGGCAAGGGTTCTTTCTTTTGCTACTAGTAACTCAACAGGGGTGGCAGGCAGCAGCACTGCTTACGTGTTTGGTTTCTTCATTCTTCACCAGTGAAGCACCTTGTATAGGCGACTACATTTTACTTACTTAGTGGTGATCTGATTACCTTGATCTTAAGCATTTTAACCTTGTGCTATCCAGGCCCACAGAGAGTTGGACAAAATGAGAAGAGCCCGTGGAAATACATATCTAATTTTATATTGCAGTTGTATTGGTAATTGCAACTTAACCAGCTTTCCTGTTAGTTCTGGAGGGAAGTGAAATTATATGCAATAATACGATGTTTGGAGAAATGGATATGATGCATAACACAAGAGCCTTCCTTGATGAAATAGCTTGTACTAAGTACATATATGGAAGTCTAATAAATAAGTTATTAAGGATAATTTGTTCAATAGTCAGTAACAAAGTAACTGGGAAGGACCACCCAGGAGGAGTGTGCTTTGTCCCTACTTCCTTCTGAATTAAAATGGTGTCTTTCCTTTAGTGTGTCTTTGGTAGAACCAATCATGTCGATACTAGGAAATTCTCAAGGAATGATTCCATGGTACTGGCAATCTGAACTTGGTTACTAAGATCAGTATTTTCTTTTTTATCATCTTGAATACTGTAGTTTGATCAAGAGATTTTGAACAAACAACTCCAGTGATTGATAGCGCTGGTGTTGAATGATGTGAGTCCCATCAGGTTTTGGAAAGTGTCCTCCGTGACCCACAGAAGAGTAATCAAGCTTTCTGTCATCCAGTTTGTTGCTCTGTGATATTTACTGAGTGTCTGTTGTGGCTGGTTCAGCATTATTCAACTCAAAGTCTTAGTCCTAGTGCCAATTCTTACTCAGCAGATGAGACAATCAAAATGCGAGTATGAAAGTGAAAAAAATATATAAATGGAAGCACCAGAATAAATCTGATGAATTCCTATTAACCTCTCACTCAGCTCACAGTATTGGGACCAAAGGACCTTTTAGAGGGAAGAGGACAGTTTTCCTTCATAAACATGCCATGAACCAGTCTAATTTGCTACTAACGATTTGTTATGCAGTTCTCATCTTTGAATTTATCTAAACCCTTCCTGCACCTATTTTTACCTTCAGCTCATATAAATAACTGGAATAATGAATTCCACATGTTACCTTATTTGCAGTTAAAGAACTTCCTTTCAAACTTCAAGAATGTTCTTCTAAATTTGCTCTCATGGGGTTGGGGAAAAAAGATATCTCTAATCATTATCGCCTCTTAATTTCTGTCACTGTCAGATTGCAGCTTCATCATCTTCAAAGTCTGCTTGCCATTGAAAACAACAATAACAACAATATTTTGTAGAAACTTTGCCTAAAAGACAGTGTTGTCTAAATGCTCAACTCAGCTATCACTTATGGAGTTGAAGCTGGTGGCCAGGGAAGAAGATGCAAAGTAGCACGAAATAGAGCTCCAGTTTTCCAGGCGTTCTCAGTTGAGTTAGAGAGACAGAGTATGAACTGATATTATAACACAAATACAGTTGAGTTTTGTAAGAGGTTATGGATGGCAACACAGGTGTGGAAGAAATGCTCTTGAGAGACGGGAATCTGTAAGAGCAGTAAAATTGAGGAGACACTTGAGTTTTAAAGGGAGGGGAAACCTTGTCTAAAAGATAACTTGTGAAAATCAATAAATACAGGGATTAAGAACATGGGGTTTGCAGTCAAAGAGAGCTGAATTTGACACATATTTCTGCTGCTTCATAGATGTGTAACCTTGGGCAAATTGCTTTACGTTTTAAAACCAACCTTTCCTCTGAAATAAAATGAAGCTGATGCTGCTGTTCTCTTCCTTCTAGTGTTACCGTGAGTTTCACCTCATGCACTGTGTTTAAAGCCTTTAGCATCATGCCTCACGCCCTGTGAGCATTTATGTGATGAACACCATCACCATCATTACCAGGGTGCCAAGGATATAATCATCCAGGTGGAGACCCAAGTTCTGGCTTCATTCTAAATCTTCAGAAAAGCATCCGGTTATTCTTTCCTCTTTCATGGTCCCCTCCAGCTCTGCACCATAACTTCTTGCCAGACCCCATCTCTAAATTCATGAAGTTTCCCTTGAGACTTTCCCATCTGCAACTACAGGTCAGTCTGAGTGAGATTTCAAACATTTTTGCAGTAGATATTCTGCCTTGTCTTTCCCGCTTATGCATCCAACTTTGTCCATGTCTGTTTCATCAGAGTTGTTGACATTGAGGTAGGAGGGGGTTGGAGAAGGACAATAGTAATAAGTCATGGGTGTAGATACAGACAGGCTGGCTAGATGCCGATCATCATAGCCTTACACTTCACCCTTTCTGTATTAGGAACCATTTATTGACTGAAGAATTAAAGATTTATGTCCAATCCTTTTGTATATTAAGTGCTTTACAACCGTCTTGGTGGTTTCTTAGACTGAAAGGTATTAATTATTCTAGGAGAATGAAATAAAAATGTACAAAATAACTAGCTGCAGATACAAAATCAAAGGCACAGACTGGTCAGGCCTTGGGAGGATAAGTTAAGAGGTAAAGTAAAAGAGACTTGAATTCAGAGCCAAGAAACTGGAGTTCAGGTGTGGCTCCACCTCTGATTAGCTGTGAAAACAGAGCAAGTTCACTTTGCATTTTAGGACATTGGAGTGTCATGTCTATACTTCAAGAGTTAGAGTAGATGGTGTCTAAGATTCTTTCCATTTTTATCATTCTATGTGCATATAAGCTCATAATTCCTCCCTAAACACTCTAAACATTGAATATTACGGAATTGTGGTTGAGGATAAATTCCTAGCATGCATCTTGGAATTGATATCTATGACTTATATACAGTGTTACAATACATTATAATAAATATTAATAAATTTATTATTTATAAATTTAATATTTATTATAAATATTAATATTTTTTGTATTGTATCTATGTATCACTTGATAGTTTTTACATATGTTATTTCATAATCAAAACAATACTTTGAGATGTGTTATGCAGGAATTGTTTTCTATTTTTCAAACAAAGACACTAAAGTGAAGAAAGTTAGATGATTCATCCCAAGCCACGCTGCGAACAACACACCACAGAGATGGAACTGAATTCAGTACCCTTTCCCCCAGTCCACACAATGGCTCAGATTTAAATAGAGAAGATAACTTTTTTATGGGTGTTAAGTAAGCTTAACAACTGTACAACCAAAACTTTACCCCAAGCATCAGCTCAATGAACCATAGTATCTAATGATGTTAAACAGAAGCTATGACAATGCACAGCTCTCAGGGGGATGGGGATCACTGTTCAGGCTGCTGCTTCGTAAGAACAAAAGGAAAAGATCTGATACTCGTATGTAACTTTATACTTTCCAAGTACACTCAAGTGTATTACTATACAGAGATTTTAAAAGAGAAATTAAGCAAAATATTATAGGTGGGAAACTGAAGCTTAGGAAAATGCCATCAGATACAGAAAGCAATAGGGTCAGAGCAGATCAGTTTTCTGACTCCTAAACCCCAGCCTCCCTCCGCTATTTGGGGTGACCCACTGTCCCAGTTTGCCTGAACCTGACGGATTTCCCAGGACATGAAAATTTGTGTTAAAACTGTAAAATTTGCAGGCAAACTAGGATAAGTTGGTCACTCTACCACCACATGGCCTAAGTTCTGACACATACTGTCGAAATTCCGATTTTTACCAACAGGCAATCAATGGTTAAGTTAACAGGTCTCTGGGATGGTTAAGTGACCCATCTTGTTATCAAGCTGAAACAGGAATAATAATGATAATTGTGTAACCAAGATCTTGATTATGATACTAATCAAAACATTTGCCATAACAATGTCAATTATCATTAAACAGCATTTCCTTACTTACAGTATGGAACCAAGCCAACAATATAATAAGCCACCCACGATGGAGTGAGGGGATGTTGTTGCCTTTGTTCTGGAAAAGGACCACATAAAATAAACTCTATAGAATTATTTATAAACTGATGCAACAATTTGGTTATTTTTTTTAATGGTTAGGTCCTTTAAGTGCACTTCTGTTAATCCCCAAACGGAAAAGTGTCTTTCATCCAGAACAGGAATTGATTATAAAATGTCGTCATTTGAAGAAATGGTACTCTTTCCAGTCATAAATAGAAAACAACTGCCTACCGTTCTTACTATTGTTACTTCTTTTATGGTACTCTAAAGAGTGACCAAATTCTCTAAAACTACATTCAGATTGAGGATGTATTTTTGTTATAGTGGTCTCCCAACTCCGATGTCATTGGTGAATTTATTCCAGTACTGAGCCCTTTTTATCTCTGTCAACTTAGATTAAGTCGAATTAGTTCTCATTTCAATATTGACAAAGATTTTGTTTGACAGCAAGAGTGACCTCTGGTTTCCTCCCAAGGACAATCTTATCTATAGAACGAATCATAAACTCTCTGTGAGAGGAAGGCTGAGACATTGATGGTGTTTCTATTTAGACTGAGTCAGAGAACACAAGGAAAAGGGCTTAAAATCATGGCACAGGACAAACACGTTAGACAGAAGGAAGGACCACCTGGTTGAATGTTTGGGGAATTCTGGAATTTAATCCTGGAATTTATTTCTAATTTAATTCAAGGAATCTCCTTAAGTGGAAACTTTGAAAGAAATGCATAAAACTAGGTTGATTTGAGAGTAGTTCTTTTGGGGTGTCTTTTTTTTTTTTTTTTTTTTTGGCCGCGCCGCGCCGTGCGACAACATGTGGGATCTTCCCAGATCAGGGATCGAACCCGTGCCTCCTGCAGTGGAAACGAGAAGTCCTAACCACTGGCCCACCAGGGAATTCCCAATTTGAGGGTAGTTCTGTCCCCTGTTGTAATGAATAGCAAAGTTTGTTTGGAAGGCGAGCAGCGAAGTGGAGATAAAATACGGGAAGAGGAGAGAGTGGCCACATTTGTAAAGGTTATGATGTCATGAATCAATTTCTGTTTGGAATTGAGACTCCCAAAGCTGAAAGGCATCTCCAATCCAGCTTCTTTCAGTCAGGCTGCTGAATTTCTTAGCTTTTGTTTCTTTTATATGAAATCATTTTTCTTCTGAGTCCTTCAAACAATACAATACGTAAGTGAAAAGAATGACAGGTATTACCTAGCTGAATGTCTTTATCTTACAAATGAGGATTCTTAGGCTCAGAGATATTAAATGATTTGCCCAAAACTATGCAACTGGGAGTTTACAGAGTAGCCCAGAATACAGGCGTGTTGCCTCCTTTTCCCGTACCTTTTCTCTGGTCTCGTTGGAGACATTTAAGAGGTATTTTCCCCTATTTGGTAGTGTAAGTTCATACAAAGGATCATGACAGGTTGGTGAACTAAAGAGATGCTATATCATCTTGTGGCCTCAGTTTTCCTGTTCTAGATTGGAGTCCCAGGCAGTGTTCAACTCGACGGCCCCACATCTCTAAGTCCGCCAAGTTCTTATGCCTCCACCGATGTTCACGTCATTTCATCTGAACTCATGAGGGGACCACTTTGTTCTGCAGGGTGGTTCAGGAATAAAATGTGTACTCCAAAATAAGAAGCAAATACAAAGTGTGACTATAACATAATAAAATTGATTTCTAAAAGAGATATTCCAGAAGGTAGAGGTTTAAATAAATAGCATCCTCTATCCAGTCTCATGAAATTTGGCACTTTTTTTTTTTTTTTTTTTTTGAGTTCCATTTTGGAAGGAGTCTTCAGTTTCGGTTTTTTAGGCACACGGGGATGTTTAAGAATTACAGTGGTGCCTAAATTGTAACAAAGAAAATTGCTAGCCAGAGGATTACCCACTTTTTTGCAGATTTCTGCCTTGTTCATCTCTATCCTGTCATATAATATGAGCAATATATTTTTGTCTAATTTAATCAAATCAACTAGACTATAAGAGTTGACTCCAGACAGCTCCTCATAGAGAGTACAGTGGAAGATATTTGAAAGAATGTCCATAGGCTCTGAGAACATTTGCAGAGAGGAATGACAAATCTATTTGGAATAATAGGGGTACATTATTGGGATGCATGTATCAACTTCAGAGGGGTGCCTTTGGAGGGTGGCATTTTCTGATGTGAAGGTTCTGAGGTATTTGCTGAAACCTCCAACTGTAGTTGCTATGCAAGATAATTTACCATTTGTTTGCATTTAAATGTGACAGGTTTTTAAAGAGTTAGAAAACATGTTAACTTATCAATCTCCCCAGGCTCATTGGGATAGTTCTAACAGTGACTGCAAATGTAAGGTTTTATGAGATTTTCTTGTTTTCAATTGATTAGAACAATTCAAAGAAAGTCAGACTTTGATCTAAAATCAGTAAGCACAGGCTGTCTAGTTGGCCAAATATTTGTACTTTGAGATGGAGTAATATTCAGTTACTGCATCTGGATCCAGATATTCATAATGGCTGGGATAGGTGTATTTGATTAAAATAAAACTCATACGGGCACAGTGGTTAATAATCCACCTGCCAATGCAGGGAACACAGGTTCGATCCCTGATCCGGGAAGATCCCACATGCCGCGGAGCATCTAAGCCCGTGCGCCACAACTACTGAGTCTGCACTCTAGAGCCCATGCTCTGCAACTAGAGAAGCCACGACAATGAGAAGCCCGCGCACTGCAACGAAGAGTAGCCTCACTCGCCGCAACTAGAGAAGGCCCGTGTGCAGCAACGAAGACCCAACACAGCCAAAAATAAAAACAAATAAATTTACTGGTGGCGCAGTGGTTGAGAGTCCGCCTGCCGATGCAGGGGACATGGGTTCGTGCACCGGTCCAGGAGGATCCCACATGCCGCGGAGCAGCTGGGTCCGTGAGCCATGGCCGCTGGGCCTGCGCATCCGGAGCCTGTGCTCTGCAGCGGGGGAGGCCACAAAAACTCAGACAAATGAACTATTCTTTAATTAATAGTTAGTTAATAGGCAGAAATCATCCAACCTCTAGATTTAGATCTAGTATTTTTCAACAGGTGTATGTAGGTACTTGGGGAAAGCTAATTTCTCCGTGCAGAGCTGTCCAGGCTCTGCAAGATGTGTGGCATCCCTGACCACACACTAAAAACCAGAAAAACTCAGACAAAAGTGTGACAAACAAAAATGTTCCACACATTTCCAAATGCTCCTTGGGGACAGCAGAAGAAGTACTGCCTGTGGTTGAAAACGTCTGACTAAATAAAAAGTAATATAAAAGGTGAAAAAATAAAGCAGAATTTATTATTAGTTGGGTGGCCTAGAGTAAATGACTTATCCCTGGGCTTCAGTTTCTTCATGTGTGTCATGAGAATAAGAACAAGGAAGCTTGTAAGATTGTTGCTAATGTGATCAAAATTAATGAATGAAATAATGAATCTCAAGTTCCTAGTGAATCACCTCATGAATAGTAGGCAAACAGTATATAATTAATTAACTTCTATTGCTTCTTTCTCTTTCTAATTTAACATTTTTCTTTCACAGGAAAGGCTGGACAACCAGAGCTGTTGTGGTAGATGTGTCTAGACATGATACAAAAGGCCTCAGAAAGTTGGTTTGGGCATGTACTCTTCCAGAAATGAAGTATAGTTTCTAGAATAGATTTCTAGAATCTCACTTGGTTTCAACTTATGTGCATAGTTCACTTACATGAACATTTCATTTTCACCTCAATAATCAGTTTGTTGTGTTGCCCAGCAAATTCGTTTCCTATGAACAGGTTTTATCTGTTAAACTAGCTCATGACCAGCAGTAACCTCCAAGGAGTGGATGTAACTCTCAGCTTTTATCATTTCAGACAATGGCTTTTTGTGATATTAAAAAAAAAAATCAGATTGAGTAGGTTACCAGTCATTTTCTTGAAATTTTGGCTTCTGGAAAACCAACAGCCTTTGGTAGGCGTCCTCTCCAATTCTCATCTATGTTTGTTACTTAGAAGTACTGTATATGCTGGATTCGCTTCAATTCTGCATGTGTTTCTAAAGCACAGTGTACTGGAAATCCTGGAAGCATTTTTTCAGTGTTCTTTAGCTTGTTGTAACTATTTAACCTGAAAGAGTTTCCAAGAGAATCCAAAGTATATATAATCCCAGTGTCTGAGCTCTTCATTTTTCTTCAAATGCAGCTCCATAAAAAAGTCAAAATGGAATTCTGCACCTCACACAGGTTTCAGTGAGTGTCCCCTTAGAAATGAAAAGCGTTCCAGAGAAGAGAACATTTGCCACAAGACTCATTTCCAAGATTTAGTAAACAGTTATTGAAAACCCACTAGTGCTAGGCCAAGGCCGGGGAGACCAAGATGCAAAGCACAGAGAGCCTAAGGATGTAGATTAACAGTAGTAATAACAATGACTGCAATAATAATGTTTATTGATTCAAATGTTTCAAGCAGTGTTCTGAGCACATGAAAAGTATGGACAAATGTCACTTGCACAATAATTCTGTGAGGGAGTTGCGTTATTGTTTTGTTATTGTTTCTACCTTACAAGGAGAAATTTGAGGCCCCAGGAAAGTTAAGCAACACATTTTATGTCCGGTCATACAACGAGTGAATGGTGGAGCCAGGATTTGAACACATGCAACCTGGCTCAAGACTTTAGCCCAGGGGAGAGCAGCATTCACTGACTAGAAAACCAGAGGGAAGGCTTCGCAGAAGAGCTGTCTTTGATGTTATGTCTCAAGGGATGAATGGATGATCTCCAGGCAGGTGAGACAGGGAATGGGATGCTTGGCAGATGGAACAGAATCTGAATAGGCTTAAAAGCTTTTTTAACACTAAGCATGTTGTGGCATGCTCAAAATGGATAATTTCACAAAGTTTTATACAGAGACTCATTTAACAGCCTGGGTGGAGTTTAAGGGGTGTGTCATACCCCAGAGCTAGTCACATTGGGAAGTCATTAACATCCCAGGGCCTAAAAGGGCAAAGGATGAGGTGGGGGAGAGACTGCCCAGGACCACGTAGAGTAGCTACGTGGAAACAGGAGCAGGACAGGGGCTGTTGGTAGAGAGATGCAGCCAACCCACTGCAAGCTAGCATGAGGGGAGCAGAGAATACATCTCAAATTCACCCTTTTCTCACTCTCTAAGCTCGTACCTATGCTCCCCATTGGCTGAAAACAGCTAGAAGCCATAGGGCAAATGAACCCATGGATGCTGTTAATAAGGGGCAGCCTCCCTGGATACAGAGCAGGATGGGAATAGTAGAAAGTGCATCTGGAGGGACAAATGGACCATGTTCAGAACCCCAAACCAATACATAATATATTCCGAGTTGGGACATATTTTTGAATGGCTTTGGACATACTAAACCTTTGAATAATTTCTAAAGGTCATGTGTGCTGACTGACAGTGGAATACCTATCCCTTTTCCTAGAGAAAAAAGATCATAAACCCATAGTTATGTTTCGTGGGAATCTGTTCCCAGATGTTTCTGAAACCTAATGCCACACAAATACAGTAGTAATTTAATACCAGCTCACATTGAGCAGGTTCAAAAGTAACTTTTCTCAATTGCCCCTAACTTAATTAATATTTTCATAATTAGCCAGGAGACTTCCTGAGTGAAGATGAGATTCTTGGCTACTTTTAGCTATTAGTGAATTATCTGAGCACAGAAACAGCCTTACGTTTCTTTCAGGCAGAAAAATAAAATAAGTTACTTTCATCTGCTTCTAATTCAAAAGTAGACAGAGTGAATTTGATTCGACATTATTAAAAAAAAAAATCACCTTTTGTCTGAGATCATGCATGGAAAAATTCAACCCCAAAGGACAGAATTTCGGAACCTAATATGCAAGCAAAAAAGTGGGCTGAGTGAAAAGGAAGGAAGAATATTCTAGTCGAAATCTGTAAATAATATGAGCTTACCTATTAAAGTCCACTTTTGCAAAAAATCTTAGAAGAGGATTATACTGCTACCACCAAGAAAGATGGAAGTTCTACCCCTATAGAGAAGCTGAGTAGGGTTTGGATAATTTGACTATTGAATAATTATAAAAGCTAACATTTGTATTTGTCCAGACACTGTAGTAAGCATGCTTATTTAATCCTCTGTCTGCAAGGTAACTTTTATTATTATCCTCATTTTACATATAAGGAAACTAAGGTTTATGGAGATTACATGACCTTTCCAAGGTTCTATATGCAATAAATGACTTTGTTGAGGCACAAACTCAGGTCTTTTTGACCATAAAGGCTAGCATGTTTGTGTGAAGAGAAGGAGAGTAAATTGTGAAGTAACCCTACAATAAGCATACCAGTCCCTAATGATTTACATGCACTGATTAGAATTTCTAGTGAACTTGAAAAGATAGCTGATGACTTATCACCTCTGTGGATGGATATAGTGTCTTTCTTCACTTTGTTTCTGAACACCTTGAATTTCCTGATCAGAGCTCAGAACCATGGCTAGACTTTAGGGCTATTAAGATACCAAAATTAGGGCAAAACACAGAACACTTTTTAGGAAGAATATATGAGCAGCCATGATTAGCTCAAGGCTGACCTTGACCTCTGCTGTGTTTTGGAGAGAGATGCCTCAGGAACTTTGTACAGTAGGACTTGGCTTGTCCTGTAGGCTAAGAACATCAAAGGTTAGGGCTATTCCCTGGTATACCTGTTCTTAAAAAATGGCAATCTATCAACCAATACAGGTGATCTGTCAAACAGTACAGGTGAAAATATGTATTAAACTTAGTAGATTTAGGATCAGTCAATTAACACAGGTAAAATATATACTACATCTATCAGACTTTCAGACTAAATCATTTCTTGAGATTCGTGTATTTACTTTTTTTCATGTTGTCTAAAGTTAGGAATCTCATATATCTGCTGTTTTGAGATTAGGTAAATAAGCCTTGGGCATATAAAAAGCCCTCAAAATATGACTAGTTATTGAGTAATTGCATGAGGTAAATGTCTTCATGTTCACTTAATCCATATTTTTATGGTAATTGAACTTGATCAGCTTCCCAATCAGTTTTTATATTTATGTATTGAAAATCACTTATCAATATAGAAAAGATTTCTGTAAAGTGACATGTTAAGCCTGTCACATGTTAAGTCCTCTTCTTGGCTTCGAGATATATATGATTGCGATTGGTAATGGCACGTAGAGGTAAAGCAGCACTCTGAAGCAGCGGGGCTGTGGTACGTGGTTATTCACCCCACTCGTGTTGAAAGGGTCTGGGGGGGGCCAAGGGACAAGCTACAAAAGCTCTAACCTCACCAGCAACGCTGGTAGAGAGAGAAAGAGCATCTTTTCTCTCCCATTCCTAGCAGGTCATGTTCATAGCGTCTTCCTAGGTACCTGCACTGAGGCAGACCCCTCTCTGCCTCTCTGCAGAGTGTGAGGCAATTTGGAATGCAAGGGAATCATTTGACTCTGACACTGGGCCTGCTGCTCCGCCTTGGTGCTTCTTTATCATACTACTGGAATTCTTACCTTAGGGAATTTGCAAAAGCAGAGGCGTTATCTCCAGAAGAACCCTCACTAAAATGGACATTAGGTTACCAGGGAGGGAAAGATGGACCAGTGGTCTGTAAGTAAATATGAACTGTGCTTTTCAGGGTCATGAACGGTGCCTCAATGCCTGGATCTTGAGAGCAGGACAGAGTCTTTGCCTGGGGGCTTGAAGCTCTCTTGTTGGAGGCAAGGAGAATCTGTTTAGGGAGCTGAGGCTGGGATAGGTTGAAGTCTCAGACCAAGGAACAAGGAGAGTGTCTGGGGTATGGGGGCTTGCCATGGGAGGATTAGAAAATAAAAAGGAAACAAATTCATAAAAGACCCAGGGATGTAACCAGACATGAGGACGATCCCAAAAGAACAGCTGAACCTCTTTTCCTGTTTTCCCAGTTTAGTTATTTATTTAATTATTTGGAGTATAGTTGATTTACAATGTCATATTAGTTTCAGGTGTACAGCACAGTGATTCAGTTATACATACACACACACACACATATATATATATATTCAGATTCTTTTCCCTTATAAGTTATTACAAAATATTGAGTATACTTCCCTGTGCTCTAAGTTTACTTTTTTTTTTTTTTTTTTTGCGGTACGCGGGACTCTTACTGTTGCGGCCTCTCCCATTGCGGAGCACAGGCTCCGGACGCGCAGGCTCAGCGGCCATGGCTCACGGGGCCAGCCGCTCCGCGGCATGTGGGATCTTCCCGGACCGGTGCACGAACCCGTGTCCCATACATCGACAGACGGACTCTCAACCACTGCGCCACCAGGGAAGCCCTCAGTTTACTTTTGATCAGCCCTGTCTGTAAGGGCAGCATGGCCTCTAGTAATTTATGACTACAAGTGTGTTTCTTTTTTTTAAAACATCTTTATTGGAGTATAATTGCTTTACAATGGTGTGTTAGTTTCAGCTTTATAACAAGTGAATCAGTTATACATACACATATGTTCCCATATCTCTTCCCTCTTGCATCTCCCTCCCTCCCACCTTCCCTATCCCACCCCTCCAGGCAGTCACAAATCACCGAGCTGATCTCCCTGTGCTATGCGGCTGCTTCCCACTAGCTATCTACCTTACCTTTGGTAGTGTATATATGTCCATGCCTCTCTCTCGCTTTGTCACAGCTTACCCTTCCCCCCACCCCCATATCCTCAAGTGCATTTGTTATCAGGTCTGTGTCTTTATTCCTGTCTTACCCCTAGGTTCTTCACGACATTTTTTTTCCCTTAAATTCCATATATATGTGTTAGCATACGGTATTTGTCTTTCTCTTTCTGACTTACTTCACTCTGTATGACAGACTCTAGGTCTATCCACCTCATTACAAATAGCTCACTTTCGTTTCTTTTTATGACTAATATTCCATTGTATATATGTGCCACATCTTCTTTATCCATTCATCCTACGATGGACACTTAGGTTGTTTCCATCTGGGCTATTGTAAATAGAGCTGCAGTGAACATTTTGGTATATGACTCCTTTAGAATTATGCTTTTCTCAGGGTATATGCCCAGTAGTGGGATTGCTGGGTCATATGGTAGATCTATTTGTAGTTTTTTAAGGAACCTCCATACTGTTCTCCACAGTGGCTGTATCAATTTACATTCCCACCAACAGTACAAGAGGGTTCTCTTTTCTCCACACCCTCTCCAGCATTTATTGTTTCTAGATTTTTTGATGATGGCCATTCTGACTGGTGTGAGATGATATCTCACTGTAGTTTTGATTTGCATTTCTCTAATGATTAATGATGTTGAGCATTCTTTCATGTGTTTGTTGGCAGTCTGTATCTCTTCTTTGGAGAAATGTCTATTTAGGTCTTCTTCGCATTTTTGGATTGGGTTGTTTGTTTTTTTGTTATTGAGCTGTATGAGCTGCTTATAAATTTTGGAGATTAATCCTTTGTCAGTTGCTTCATTTGCTAATATTTTCTCCCATTCTGAGGATTGTCTTTTGGTCTTGTTTATGGTTTCCTTTGCTGTGCAAAAGTTTGAAGTTTCATTAGGTCCCATTTGTTTATTTTTGTTCTTATTTCCATTTCCCTAGGAGGTGGGCCAAAAAGGATCTTGCTGTGATTTATGTCACAGAGTGTTCTGCCTGTGTTTTCCTCTAAGAGTTTGATAGTTTCTGGCCTTACATTTAGGTCTTTAATCCATTTTGAGCTTATTTTTGTGTATGGTGTTAGGGAGTGATCTAATCTCATACTTTTATATGTACCTGTCCAGTTTTCCCAGCACCACTTATTGAAGAGGCTGTCCTTTCTCCACTGTACATTCCTGCCTCCTTTATCAAAGATAAGGTGACCATATGTGCGTGGGCTTATCTCTGGGCTTTCTATCCTGTTCCATTGATCTATCTTTCTGTTTTTGTGCCAGTATCATACTATCTTGATTACTGTAGCTTTGTAGTATAGTCTGAAGTCAGGGAGCCTGATTCCTCCACCTCCGTTTTTCGTTCTCAAGATTGCTTTGGCTATTCGGGGCCTTTTGTGTTTCCATACAAATTGTGAATTTTTTTGTTCTAGTTCTGTAAAAAATGCCAGTGGTAGTTTGATAGGGATTGCATTGAACCTGTAGTTCGCATTGGGTAGTAGAGTCATTTTCACAATGTTGATTCTTCCAATCCAAGAACATGGTATATCTCTCCATCTATTTGTATCATCTTTAATTTCTTTCATCAGTGTCTTATAATTTTCTGCATACAGGTCTTTTGTTCCTTAGGTAGGTTTTTTCCTAGATATTTTATTCTTTTTGTTGCAGTGGTAAATGGGAGTGTTTTCTTGATTTCACTTTCAGATTTTTCATCATTAGTGTATAGGAATGCCAGAGATTTCGGTGCATTAATTTTGTATCCTGCTACTTTACCAAATTCATTGATTAGCTCTAGTAGTTTTTTGTTAGCATCTTTAGGATTCTCTATGTATAGTATCATGTCATCTGCAAACAGTGACAGCTTTACTTCTTCTTTTCCGATTTGGATTCCTTTTATTTCCTTTTCTTCTCTGATTGCTGTGACTAAAACTTCCAAAACTATGTTGAATAAGAGTGGTGAGAGTGGGCAACCTTGTCTTGTTCCTGATCTTAGTGGAAATGCTTTCATTTTTTCACCATTGAGGACGATGTTTGCTGTGGGTTTTTCATATATGGGCTTTATTATGTTGAGGAAAGTTCCCTCTATGCCTACTTTCTGCAGGGTTTTTATCATAAATGGGTGTTGAATTTTGTCGAAAGCTTACTCTGCATCTATTGAGATGATCATATGGTTTTTCTCCTTCAGTTTGTTAATATGGTGTATCACGTTGTTGATTTGCGTATATTGAAGAATCCTTGCATTCCTGGAATAAACGCCACTTGATCATGATGTATGATCCATTTAATGTGCTGTTGGATTCTTTTTGCTGGTATTTTGTTGAGGATTTTTGCATCTATGTTCATCAGTGATATTGGCCTGTAGTTTTCTTTCTTTGTGACATCCTTGTCTGGTTTTGGTATGAGGGTGATGGTGGCCTCGTAGAATGAGTTGGGGAGTGTTCCTCCCTCTGCTATATTTTGGAAGAGTTTGAGAAGGATGGGTGTTAGCTCTTCTGTAAATGTTTGACAGAATTCGCCTGTGAAGCCATCTGGGCCTGGGCTTTTGTTTGTTGGAAGATTTTTAATCACAGTTTCAATTTCAGTGCTTGTGATTGGTCTGTTCATATTGTCTATTTCTTCCTGATTCAGTCTTGGCAGGTTGTGCATTTCTAAGAATTTGTCCATTTTTTCCAGGTTGTCCATTTTATTGGCATAGAGTTGCTTGTAGTAATCTCTCATGATCTTTTGTATTTCTGCAGTGTCAGTTGTTACTTCTCCTTTCACATTTCTAATTCTATTGATTTGAGTCTTCTCCCTTTTTTTCTTGATGAGTCTGGCTAATGGTGTATCAATTTTGTTTATCTTCTCAAAGAACCGGCTTTTAGTTTTATTGATCTTTGCTATCGTTTCCTCCATTTCTTTTTCATTTATTTCTGATCTGATTTTTATGATTTCTTTCCTTCTGCTAACTTTGGGTTTTTTTTGTTCTTCTTTCTCTAATTGCTTTAGGTGCAAGGTTAGGTTGTTTATTCGAGATGTTTCCTGTTTCTTAAGGTAGGATTGTATTGCTATAAACTTCCCTCTTAGAACTCCTTTTGCTGCATCCCATAGATTTTGGGTCATCGTGTCTCCATTGTCAGTTGTTTCTAGGTATTTTTTGATTTCCTCTTTGATGTGTTCAGTGATCACTTCATTATTAAGTAGTGTATTGTTTAGCCTCCATGTGTTTGTATTTTTTACAGATCTTTTCCTGTAATTGATATCTAGTCTCATAGCGTTGTGGTCGGAAAAGATACTTGATACAATTTCAATTTTCTTAAATTTACCAAGGCTTGATTTGTGACCCAAGGTATGATCTATCCTGGAGAATGTTCCATGAGCACTAGAGAAAAATGTGTGTTCTGTTGTTTTTGGATGGAATGTCCTATAAATATCAATTAAGTCCATCTTGTTTAATGTATCATTTAAAGCTTGTGTTTCCTTATTTATTTTCATTTTGGATGATCTGTCCATGGGTGAAAGTGGGGTGTTAAAGTCCCCTACTATGAATGTGTTACTGTCGATTTCCCCTTTTATGGCTGTTAGTATTTGCCTTATGTATTGAGGTGCTCCTATGTTGGGTGCATAAATATTTACAATTGTTATATCTTTTTCTTGGATCGATCCCTTGATCATTATGTAGTGTCCTTCTTTGTCTCTTCTAATAGTCTTTATTTTAAAGTCTATTTTGTCTGATATGAGAATTGCTACTCCAGCTTTCTTTTGGTTTCCATTTGCATGAAATATCTTTTTCCATCCCCTTACTTTCAGTCTGTAAGTGTCTGTAGGTCTGAAGTTGGTCTCTTGTAGACAGCAAATATATGGTTCTTGTTTTTGTATCCATTCCGCCAATCTGTGTCTTTTGGTGGGAGCATTTAGTCCACTTACATTTAAGGTAATTATCGATATGTGTGTTCCCATTCCCATTTTCTTAATTGTTTTGGGTTCGTTATTGTAGGTCTTTTCCTTCTTTTGTGTTTCTTGCCTAGAGAAGATCCTTTAGCAGTTGTTGTAGAGCTGGTTTGGTGGTGCTGAACTCTCTCAGCTTTTGCTTGTCTGTAAAGGTTTTAATTTCTCCATCAAATCTGAATAAGATCCTTGCTGGGTGGAGTAATCTTGGTTGCAGGTTTTTCTCCTTCAACACTTTCAATATGTCGTGCCACTCCCTTCTGGCTTGCAGAGTTTCTGCTGAAAGATCAGCTGTTAACCTTATGGGGATTCCCTTGTGTGATTTGTTGTTTTTCCCTTGCTGCTTTTAATATGTTTTCTTTGTATTTAATTTTTGACAGTTTGATTAATATGTGTCTTGGCGTATTTTTCCTTGGATTTATCCTGTATGGGACTCTCTGTGCTTCCTGGACTTGATTAACTATTTCCTTTCCCATATTACGGAAGTTTTCAACTATAATCTCTTCAAATATTTTCTCAGTCCCTTTCTTTTTCTCTTCTTCTTCTGGAACCCCTATAATTCGAATGTTGGTGTGTTTAATGTTGTCCCAGAGGTCTCTGAGACTGTCCTCAGTTCTTTTCATCCTTTTTTCTTTATTCTGCTCTGCAGTAGTTATTTCCACTATTTTATCTTCCAGGTCACTTATCCGTTCTTCTGCCTCAGTTATTCTGCTACTGATCCCATCTAGAGTATTTTTAATGTCATTTATTGTGTTTTTCATCATTGTCTGTTTCATCTTTAGTTCTTCTAGGTCCTTGTTAAATGTTTCTTGCATTTTGTCTATTCTATTTCCAAGATTCTGGATCATCTTTACTATCATTATTCTGAATTATTTTTCAGGTAGACTGCCTATTTCCTCTTCATTTGTTAGGTCTGGTGGGTTTTTATCTTGCTCCTTCAACTGCTGTGTGTTTTCCTGTCTTCTCATTTTGCTTATCTTACTGTGTTTGGGGGTCTCCTTTTTGCAGGTTGCAGGTTCGTAGTTCCTGTTGTTTTTGGTGTCTGTCCCCAGTGGCTAAGGTTGGTTCAGTGGGTTGTGTAGGCTTCCTGGTGGAGGGGACTAGTGCCTGTGTTCTGGTGGATGCGGCTGGATCCTGTCTTTCTGGTGGGCAGGTCCATGTCTGGTGGTGTGTGTTGGGGTGTCTGTGGACTTACTATGAATTTAGGCAGCCTTTCTGCTAGTGGGTAGGGTTGTGTTCCTATCTTGCTAGTTGTTTGGGATAGGATGTCCAGCACTGTAGCTTGCTGGTCGTTGAGTGAAGCTGGGTGCTGGTGTTGAGATGGAGGTCTCTGGGAGATTTTCGCCGTTTGATGTTATGTGGAGCTGGGAGGTCTCTTGTGGACCAGTGTCCTGAAGTTGGCTCTCCCACCTCAGAGGCAGAGCACTGACTCCTGGCTGAAGCACCAAGAGCCTTTCATCCACACGGCTCCTTAATTTGGGATGATTCGTTGTCTCTTCATGTATTCCACAGATGCAGGGTATATCAAGTTGATTGTGGAGCTTTAATCCGCTGCTTCTGCGGCAGCTGGGAGAGATTTCCGTTTCTCTTCTTTGTTCTCACAGCTCCCAGGGGCTCAGCTTTGGATTTGGCCCCGCCTCTGCGTGTCGGTCGCTGGCTCAGGCCCGGGGGGAGGGAGGGGCACGGAGTGCGGGGCGGGCCTGCGGCGGCAGACGCCGGCGTGACGTTGCACGAGCCTGAGGCGCTCCGGGCGTCCTCCCGGGGAAGTTGTGCCTGGATCCCGAGACCTTGGCAGTGGCGGGCTGGACAGGCTCCCCGGAAGCGGGGTGTGGATAGTAACCTGTGCTCACACACAGGCTTCTTGTTGGCGGCAGCAGCAGCCTTAGCGTCTCATGCCTGTCTCTGGGGTCCGCGCTTTTAGCCGCAGCTCGCGCCCGTCTCTGGAGCTCCTTTAAGCAGCGCTCTGAATCCCCTCTCCTCGCGCACCAGGAAACAAAGAGGTAAGAAAAAGTCTCTTGCCTCTTCGGCAGGTCCAGACTTTTCCCCGGACTCCCTCCCGGCTAGCCGTGGCGCACTAACCCCCTGCAGGCTGTGTTCACGCCGCGAACCCCAGTCCTCTCCCTGCGCTCCGACCGAAGCCTGAGTCGCAGCTCCCAGCCCCGCCCGCCCCGGCGGGGGAGCAGACAAGCCTCTCGGGCTGGTGAGTGCCGGTCGGCCCTGATCCTCTGTGCAGGAATCTCCCCGCTTTGCCCCCCGCACCCCTGTTGCTCTCCTCCGCGGCTCCGAAGCTTTCCCCCTGTGCCACCCGCAGTCTCCGCCCGCAAAGGGGCTTCCTAGTGTGTGGAAACTTTTCCTCCTTCACAGCTGCCTCCCACTGGTGCAGGTCCCGTCCCTATCCTTTTGTCTCTGTTTATTCTTTTGCCCTTCCCAGGTACGTGGGTGGGGGGGGTGTTTCTTGCTTTTTGGGAGGTCTCAGTCTTCTGCCAGCGTTCAGTAGGTGTTCTGTAGGAGTTGTTCCACGTGTAGATGTATTTCTGGTGTATCTGTGGGGAGGAAGGTGATCTCTGCGTCTTACTCTTCCGCCATCTTCCCCAGCCCATCCTCAGGTGTGTTTCTTTATTCATTGTTTTTCCGTAGAAGGAGGTTGAGGTTAAGAGATAAGAACTCAAGTGCTGTTTTGATCGTCAACTTTGGGGCTTTGAGTTTGATCTCTCTCTCTGCCTGAGCCTTTTAAAATTAAGGTTACATCTGCTCTACCTCACTAGTGCAATGTCAAAAAATGTGAAGTGCCTTTGAAAAGTATAAAATGTTAGATCAGTGTAAGGATAGGTATGAGAAAAACATTCTTCTTCAGAATCTCTTAATAGCATTTACTTAGGACTGTTTCATTACTATACATATATTTCTATTTTTATACAGATGCACATGTTATCTGCATATATACACACTTGAATACTGACCAACACATGCACTGAGTTTCCACTTTCTCCTCATTTTATAAATCGCTTATCAATTGATAGGGAAAAACACAGAAAAACATTACATAAGAGGTGGAGTAACAGTACATAGAAAAGTGTAAAGATAATGTATGAAGGTAAACTGGACAATAAAAGCATTTATAAAAATAAGGAACTGAAGCTTAATGGCCTTATAAGGTATTTGCTTTTGAGGTTTTAAAGCAGAGCGCTTAGGAGAGTTTCTCTTTATCACTTAACTGCCTAAAGAAGGTCTACATACATAATAATTTGGCCACTCTATGGATACCTTTTCTGTAGATGATAGGTCCTTTTGTTAAGTTAGTAGAAAAATTGCTTCGCCAACAAAATATGAGTAACCACTTCCATTTCCCCGCTGTAATCTCTTCCTTACTTCAGGGTCAGTGTATTATCAAATGTAGAATCAATGGTTCCCTTCGATGTAATTAGAGGGATAGCGGTTCAGCCCAGCTCATCCTAATCCTAGCCTGTCAGCTCTTGGGGCCCTGTACCTGTGTGTTATGAGCAATTTAGAAAACTTCCCTCAAAAATGAGACACTCATGTAAAATAACATGTGTGCAAGGAGTTTTTGTTTAAAAAGCTGAGGCAATTACAACTATGAGTATGGATTTTTTTTTTTTTTTTCGGTACGCGGGCCTCTCATTGCTGTGGCCTCTCCCGTTGCGGAGCACAGGCTCCGGACGCACAGGCTCAGCGGCCATGGCTCATGGGCCCAGCCGCTCCGCGGCATGTGGGATCTTCCCGGACCGGGGCACGAACCCACGTCCTCTGCATCGGCAGGCAGACTCTCAACCACTGCGCCACCAGGGAAGCCCTGAGTATGGATATTTTGAGACTTAATTGAAATTAGAAATAGTTTGCTATAAATTTGGTATCTGAAGTTGTGCAAATACTAATATGCTTCTAGAGATGAAGCATTCAAATAAGAAAGCAAGTATCTAGGGAATGATGAGACTGATGGAGTAACAAGATAGGAGTTAAAAAAAGAAGTAGTAACTGTGCAATAGCTGACACCCCTGTAGTGCAGAACCTAAGGCTAGGTATGTGTTTATGTGTACTTGTGTTGATAGAACTCTCTGAAGCAAAGCTCTTTTGGGGACCTGGGACCCGCAATGAAATAGCACTATGACCTGGGTAATGGGATTGTCCCTTTAACTGGTTAAGCTTATTCGACTTAAATATAATATAGATTGATGAAATATGATTATGACACTGTCTTTAAGACTGATTAGCTCTAAGTATGCATTGATTAGCTATGCATACGTATATGGTCAGTTGTGCGTACGGGTGAATTAGTCCTGTCTGTGCAGCTCTGCTTTGAATGCCAGGCAACTCTTCATAGGTGTCAGCACTCCAGCCTGCTGGCCCAATACACAGAGAGGGTCTAATGCCAGCAGGGCCCTTACCCAGACTGCATGCTAATACTACACAGCTGACACCTGCCGATGAAAGTGTTGTTCCTCCCCTGGTGGAAAAGAAAAAATTCAGTTCTTCAGGACACATAAGATTTCAGAGAAACTCTACATCCTTCTATGCCCTCCACAGGGACACTTTCCTGCTCAGAAGAGCAAGTGACAGTAATTTCCAATTCCTTTCCACGGCAGCAGTCCCTCCCTATTCTGCCCTAGTGGATCTTGGGAGCTAGAAAGTGACTGTTTTCTTCACTTATGTATAACTTTGTGTAGAAACGTGGTTATTCAGAGGAAAAAGAATCTGCTTGTAAATATATCCCTGAACTGTAAGGTACTTGTTTAGCATACTCTGCTAAAGTATATTTATCAATTTGTTACACTGTAGAACTTGAACAATTGCTTTAGGAAATTAAAGCTGGCATTCTGCCATACTATCACTATTCAGTGGTATCTTGCTCCTATGGTTAGGAAGTTTTGTGGTATGTTGGAGCTGGGTTTTGGCATAAGAAGACTTAGGTTCCACTATATATTCTTTTAAATTTTTATTTATTTATTTATTTTTATATTGGCATATAGTTGATTAACAATGTAGTGTTACTTTCAGGTATACAGCAAAGTGATTCAGTGATACATAAACATGTATCTATTCTTTTTCGAATTCTTTCCTCTTTTAGGTTATTACAGAGTAATGAGCTGAGTTCCCTGTGCTATACAGTCGGTTGGTTGTCTATTTTAAGTATAGTAGTTTATTTACTTATTGGGCAAGTCATTTAACCTAAATTGGACTGTAGACTCATCAGGGATGTGGAAGTGATAAGAATACCTATATCATGAGTTCTCTTGGGAATCCAGGAGGTACTAGTGAATTTACTTTAATAGTTCTGAAGCCCTTCCAAGCAGCAAAAGTCATTCTCAAATGTCCTCATGTATGCCCTTGCCGTATCCCTTAAATGTGTAATGTCAATCCAGTTTTGCACATTACTGAAGTTTTCATACACGAAATAAAAATGTTTGTAGCTCCTGTGTTACTAATCAGAGATTGTCTAGAACCATTCAGTTCTTTTAACTTCAATTTTAACAACCTTTTTAAAAAGAAAAAACATTAAATATTGTGTTCCATGAGCAAACTATAAATGTCTTTGATGGTTCCATCTCAAGATATCCAACTGGCAGCAAATAATGAGTCTTCGGTAAATATGTTGCAAGGAAATTCTGGGAAGAGAGTAACCAGAGTATGTGGTCCTGACCCTGATTCCCTCTTATCTTCCTCTGCAGCAGAAGATATCCACCAGGGGAGGCAGGCTGGTAGACCCAGGAGAAGTTTTACATTTTAGTTCTAAGGAAAGAGCAGGTCCAGGATTTGGTTCTATGGGGAAAGGAGCCAGGTTACCAGTTGTAGAGAGGAAGTCATGTTTGTCCTTGAGGACAGACTAGATGTCCAGAATTCTGTACCTGCCAGAGTGGTCAGCTGACACGATTCCCTTCGGCAAATATTGCATGGGCCAAATTTCTATCATACTAGGAAAGCTCTCCCAGTCCAGCTGACCCTGGAGGGTATGGGGGACAATTATGAGGGTAGACTGAGTAGCTCCAAGCCCCTGAAATTAGGAGAGGGCTGCCATATGTTCCTAGGAGGTCCAGGAGCAGAAATCCTCTGCAGAGGGTGAACTGTTTGTCAACTTGTTCTCTGATGGTCAGTAAGGATGGACACGTCATTCTTTCCCTATTTTCTGGTTTTCCATTGTTCAAAAGACCTTGTAATTTAACTGGATGCCCAAGGTTTTTATACCATAATGGGGCAAAGACAAGTTACAACTCAAGGGCTCTGGCGATCTGAGAAGGGAAGACCTAGATAATTGTCTGAAATAGTCTGCCCTCAGTGAAGTAGAGACAATGAAAATGTCAATTGAGATATTTCATCAAAAAACAAGAGAGTTCTCAAGTGAGTAAAATTAGAGCACAAAAAGGGACTTCAGTTTTGAAATTAGGAAACATGGTCCATGACTTTAAAAATCCAAAAGATGAGTTGAAAAAGAAGACAGATGCCGTTGAAAACAGAAATGGTGAGTGGAAGGTCAACAGAATGAGCAGATTGGCTGACTTAGTCTCAGGCAGAATTAATAAAAGACACACATCCAGGATATTGCTGAATCTAAGGATAAAAAGATCATATCATAAATTCTCACTCAAAAAAGAAAATTCACTTACAAAGAGAAAGGGATCAGACTAGCATCAGACTTCTCTACAATTCTGGAAGCCCAAAGATCATGACCAGCAGCAGCTACTTAGAACAAAAAGAGAGGAATGCAAACAAGGTGCTATTTATCTAAGGGAAAACTCACAAACATATTTTAAATAATCAAAATGGATTCATAACAGCAGCGTAAAAATGAAGAAAAGCGAAATTATTGACAAGCACCAAATGATGCAATACATAAGTTAACATAAAAGGTTAACGTCAAAACAAATTTATAATATATTTGCTAAATAATGATTTTTGAAACAGAAGAGGCATTCTGTTATGGGAGAAAATATAGCTAATAGCCTGGAACTAAAGTTTATCGCAACAGAATCCAAGAGTTTGGAGTAAAGATGGGACACAGAAAAATGACTTTGAAAATTATATTTCATTTTGCTGAGCTGCATCAAAATGAGAAAGGGTTGGAAGACTACCTCTCATATTCAAATCTAATAAATCTAATAATAGAGGAATAAAGGCTTAACATAATAGGAATGAGAAAATAATAACTATTCACTTTAAAAAGCATAGTAGAACTTCAAATTATTAAGTGGGACAAAGGGAATGAATAGGAAGTTAAGGCAGAAAAATATTAAGAAAAGGAAAACAGGAAATGATAAACCGCAGTATACAAGAAATAGAACATTGAAGGAATAAATTATTCATTTAGTTATTTCACTAAATGTGAATGGGATGAAACCCTCTTCTCCTGTACAAGATTCAGGAAGGGTGGTCAATATGGACATACATATTTTGTTGAATGAATAACTTTATACGTGTAATTTCCTAGGTTTATCTCCCCAGATTAATTAATATGTCTACCATGCTATACAACCCCTTTTGTGAGTATAGCTAACTATTCTCTCATGAGTCATCTTAATAGCAGGGGATCCCTGTGTCTGCCCTCTGTGGTGAACCTTGCTGTCCATGGATGAGACTGTGGGCTGTGGGATGCAGGGATCACATGGACTGTGGAGTCAGGGAGCCCTTGATCCCAATTCTGTCTCTGCTTTACGCTTGCTGTGTGGTTTTAGAAGAGGGACTTTACCTTAGTGAGAATCAGTCTCCTTACCTAGTGATGAAAATGTTGATTGTGGACCGTGGTTGTAAGGACTATATTTGTTAATGTATTTAGAATTTTTGGAAATTTCTGGCACATAACAGGCACTCTGTGAACATCAGCTCTTGTATTTTGTTCTCTTTTTCTGTGTTCTAGGCTTACCTAATACATCTTCCCAAACACAATTCACAGAGTGGAGTAAATCATGTCGTCTAGGCTTAGCATAGCCAGGAAGAATATGGAAAGACAGAGGATCACAGAGACTCCAGAAATCTTCCCACACCTTGGGTTGTTGTGGCTTGGAGGATGCAAGGCATACCAGAAAGTGCACCTGACTAAACAATGATTTCATACCAAATTGAAGGTGTCCAAAGGCAGAAGTTCCAATTCCGCAGTATCTATGCAAACTTCCTTTAAGGGTCACCTGAATAGTTTCTGTTTGGTAGTCAACTGGGTTCCATTTTTAAGCATAGCTTTGACAATAACTTATATCTCATAGTTATGATATTCCTTAGGTGCCATTACTTGTTAAGATCACCGAATAACTGAAGTGTATCCCTCTCCTTCCTTTCCTTTGAGGTGTCTTTTAAAATTGTCATTTTGATTAATCTTTAAAAAATCCTGTTTTGGAATTTTAGATTAGTTTATTTCAACAAATATTGAGTGGATGTTTCTTTCGCATTGGACCCTATTAAAAGGAGGATTTCAAAAGAAAACATGGACTCTGTATAAAACTCAGAACATAAGCAAGTAAATAAACCAATTCATTATAGAAGGTGCAAATATGTGTAGAGAGAGACCCGGGGTGCTAGGCGAACACGAATAAAAGCCTTTAGCTCAGACCTGGAGAGTTAGAGAGCAGGTGATCTGTGAGCCTTGTCTGAAGAAGGCTTAAATTCAGGAAGACAAAGTGAGTGGAGTGGAGCAGAGAGAGAGGAGGGGTAAAGAAGCGGGGCAAAGGCAGGGCAGGCATTGCCAGCAACAGAGGAGTGGAATAAAAGGCCAGGGGTTGTGGCTCTGAGGAGCTGTGAATGTTGACGAACAGGGAATCCTTACTAGAACCTCATTGAATTGACTATCCCGAAGGCCTCAGCTCCCAGGTTCCTTGACTCTTTAACCAGAAGAGTCTGTGATTCTGACTCCATCTGACAAAGTACCTGAAATTTTGCTTTTTGGGGACATGTTCCCCTGAAGAGAGAATATTAGAATCTCTGAAATGGGTAGCAGCACGTGCACCTTTGAAAGCATCATGTTTTTTATTCTCCCCACTGAGAATCACTACAGTCAACGGACTTCTCAAGGACTCATGCCCCTCCATCTTCAAAAGCAATCACTGAATAGATGCATCTCCCCCCGTTGTATAGAGGTTGTCTTCTTAGGAGTCCATAGACTCTACCTCCATTCTCCTGGGTCCATTCTCCTGGCCACCTTCCAGTTCATAAAACCTCCACTCTGCTAGCACCGTACACTTTCCCCCATTTGGTTAAAAATCTTTACTGTCCAGGGCTTACTTATCACCTCCTGTAGGTTTACACTCTTGTTTTCCTTTGCCACATGTTCTCTGGCCTGAACCCCTACACTCCCGAGTCATGTGAAAACTCATTCATGGTCACAATAACAGATTTCAGGTTCTTAGATCAACTTCCTGGACTAAAGTAGCAAAATAGTTATTCAATTAGAATACTCAGTGGCCATAAAAAATCTCTCCTCCTTATTTTGAGGTGTCAAAGTTGGTTTATTTAAAAGTAAATTTTAAAAAGTTGGGGGAGGGGAGAAAAGAAAAGTGGATTTTGTTATACTGGTAATATTATCAAAATTCTATATGCTTTTATGCAGCTACTGTCATTTTTGTGCACAGAAAGTTTTCATTAAAATGTGTGTGCACGTGCACACACACACACCCCAAAGCAAAAAAGCAAATAAACTCTTCTAATATAAGGCAACATTCAAAGTAAAGAAACATCATGTGGGCTTTACAAACCATGCATGGATTATTTTTAAGAAGAAAAAAAGTGGGCTTTTTAAAGTTAACAATTATAATCTTAATATATATCTAAATCTAATTATGTAATTCTTACAGCATTCATCTCTTTGTGGGAGGAACACACAATTTCTCTTTCTCTTACGTATTTCAGCAACTGTTCATATGCTCTGAAGCATCAGATGTCGTTATCAAATACAGTTTTTCATAAGACGAGTCAATTTCATCATAGTTGGGAAAAATAGTCTTGTTGTTTTGGTAGGGCCTGTCCCCCAGTTATTTCTTTCATCTCTTTAATGTGACTCTAGTTAAGTCTGCAAGGGTAAACCATTAGTGGTCTCTCCTGCAAAGCTCTAGAAGCAGCGTTGGTAAGTGCTTTTATTTTTCCACTGGGCTGTGTTGTTGTGATTTAATAAAATGGGAGATTTGTTCCTTTATTCATCCTGGCGACAGAGAACAGTCAACGGCACGGAAATTCCAACTCCAAGGGCCCTGTTTCTTCTTTCATAGGCTTCTATTTTTCCTGATTTCTCATCTTCCAGCATCCACATTTCTTTCCCTCTGAAAACCCCATTGTTTACTTTACAAACCATGATCAGTCGGTAAAATCTTCAGCTTGATGGCAGACCAAGCTGCCCCTGAATGAGCAGGGCAGCTGCCCGCAACCCCATGGGGTGGAGGTGGCTATTACAGGGGACAGTTTTCATAGGACTCACAAGAGATTATAACTTTATAGATTGGCATGAGATCTGTAAAGCAATACTGATTCTCAGATGTTGGAATGAAGAACAAGGAGGTGCTGTGAGTAAGTCTAGATTGCAACCACTTTGATTGTAAGTCTTCTTAAACTCAGAGCCTCAGAACTCCCTCTTCACTCTGAGGTTTATAGCGGTGGAGGTGAGGCTGATGGTGATTGCACTGATCTGTGATGAAACAAGATTTCAGGGGAGAATGAATCCTTATTAAAAGAAGGGATAGTCTAGGAATTGGGGAAATTTTCAAAGGCCTCTTCGCTTGTCACATAAATAAAAGAATGAATAAATAAATGAATAAGAAAAAAATCCAGGTTGAAGGGCAATTCAGTCAAGCTACCCTAACGTAGCCTGTATTTTTGTCTATTCTAACGTGTTTGCCCCGGAGCCAAAGAGCCAGCTGTGTTCTGCTGGGTGATGTATGAAGCAGAAAGAACACTGTCTAATCTTTATATCCAGTTGGGCCTGAAGTACCTTGAGATGGGGAGGAAGGTGGTACATCTCACTCCCGCTCAGGAATTATTATTCATGCGAGAATCACTCATCCGCTCTTCTGGTAGCCCTCCCTAATTCCATTAACCCCTCAACCACTAGTTGGTAAGCAGGACAGGCTTGTAATCTAATTAAAATCAACTGGTCACGTGCCAATTAAGGAGGGGCTTTCTGAGTTTTGTTTTATTTGGAGGGGGTGACTGTGTTTTATTTATTTTTATATTTCATCTTTGGCAGTAGGAGGTATCTTCTAACTCTCTTCCCATAAATTTCTTTCACTTTTAATTTGGAATAGTCACCTGTATTGGGGTTAAGTGCTTGTGCAAATAAAGGAATGTCACAAACTACTTACTTAGTGATCTCCTTAGGTAGAAATTCTCACTGGAAGCCTCCTCTACCTGGGCAATTTAGCTTAGTCGACATCGCTTGGTGTTTATGGGATTCCTAGAAGTTTTTGTTGAGATGTTTTACTTCCCCAATCACTTGACAAAACACCTACATAGAACCATTGAGCAATGATTTCAAAAATGAAATCAAGGGTCTTCGCTGGTGGCTCAGTGGTTGAGAGTCCGTCTGCCGATGCAGGGGACACGGGTTCGTGCCCCGGTCGGGGAGGATCCCACACGCCGCGGAGCGGCTGGGCCCGTGAGCCATGGTCACTGAGCCTGTGCGTCCGGAGACTGTGCTCCGCAATGGGAGAGGCCACAACAGTGAGAGGCCCGCGTACCGCAAAAAAAAAAAAGAAATCAAGTGCACAAGAAATTGAACAGAGGGCTCCTTGCCTTTGACAAAGACCAAACTGAGAATAGGACATGGAATTATCTAGATCGTTATTAATCATTTTAATATTGCATTTACTTGAAAGTGGAGTACCTTGAAATAGTGTCTACAAGGAGTCTCTGTAGCATTTGTAGAGTTAAAAAAGAGAATGAGGGCGCATCTATATAGTGAAATAAATTAAAATTCCAGAACAGTTGTTACAGTGTACTCAGTCTGCTAAACCAATAAATAGGATTGCAGCACGTTTTTTTTTTTTTCTAACATCTTTATTGGGGTATAATTGCTTTACAATGGTGTGTTAGTTTCTGCTTTGTAACAAAGTGAATCAGTTATACATATATATATATCCCCATATCTCCTCCCTCTTGCGTCTCCCTCCCTCCCACCCTCCCTATCCCACCCCTCCAGGCAGTCACAAATCACCGAGCTGATCTCCCTGTGCTATGCAGCTGCTTCCCACTAGCTATCTACTTTACATTTGGTAGTGTAAAGTCCTCACTGCCACTCTCTCACTTTGTCACAGCTTACCCTTCCCCCTCCCCATATCCTCAAGTCCATTTTCTAGTAGGTCTGTGTCTTTATTCCCGTCTTACCCCTAGGTTCTTCATGACCTTTTTTTTTTCTCAGATTCCATATATATGTGTTAGCATATGGTATTTGTTTTTCTCTTTCTGACTTACTTCACTCTATGACAGACTCTAGGTCTATTCACCTCACTACAAATAACTCAATTTCGTTTCTTTTTATGGCTGAGTAATATTCCATTGTATATATGTGCCACATCTTCTTTATCCATTCATCTGCTGATGGACACTTAGGTTGCTTCCATGTCCTGGCTATTGTAAATAGAGCTGCAGTGAACATTTTGGTACCTGACTCTTTTTGAATTATGGTTTTCTCAGGGTATATGCCCAGTAGTGGGATGTTTGATCCAGTTGTGATGCAAGGTATTAAAGATTGCTTAAAATACTTAATAGGTGCTAAAAAGTCTGTAAATTTCATAGCCATCTGTAGATAAGAACTTGTGGGAACTCAGATGTTAAAAGTGATACATGGGTTTTAAAACTATGCTGCTACTTTCCAGCTCACCAGCTACCAGGAACATGGTGTGCCCGAACCACGCCATCCACTGTCAGGAGGCAAATGGCAGGAAGGAAGAGTGGACCACTCCCACTTTTGTTAGGGATGCCACACACTACTAACTGCTTCTGGGGAATAGAAATGACTGATTCTTCAAGAGGAGTTGCTGTTCCAAATAGAATATATTGCTGCATTAGGAAATAAAATGGTACTCTTGACTAAGAGCATGAATTCTGTAGCCAAACAGACTTGGCTTATATCCCAGTTCCATCCCTGTGTGACCTTGGACCAGTAGCTTAACCTCTCTGTGCCCCTTTCATTATCTATAAAGTCACGATAGTAGTAGCACATATCTCATACAGTTATCACGTGGATTAAATGAGTTAATATTTCTAAGGAGCTTAGAACAGAGCTTCACACATAGTAGTGCTGTTTTTTAAACTTTTTACTTTGGAATAAGTAATGGCCTCAAGATCTGGACATATATTATTTTTGTTGTCACTGTTGCTGATTTTTTTTTTTTTTTTGTGGTACGCTGGCCTCTCACTGTTGTGGCCTCTCCCGTTGCAGAGCACAGGCTCTGAATGCGCAGGCTCAGCGGCCATGGCTCACGGGCCCAGCCGCTCCGCGGCATGTGGGATCTTCCTGGACCGGGGCACGAACCCGTCTCCCCTGCATCGGCAGGCAGACTCTCAACCACTGCGCCACCAGGGAAGCCCTGTTGCTGATTTTTAAATAAATGTTTTGAATTATTAAACATTAAATAAATGTTTCCATATGCCCTTAGCTCAAGTTCCACCTCATTCGTAAAGGGGCCCGTCCATCCCTCACTGATCTCCTGTGTCTGTACTGGGAAGCGAATGAATATTTGCTGACACAACATGCTTGGAGTTGGATGTCTGTTATTATTTATCTATTTCACAATAAACCTGCAAAGTGGGTATGATTAGTTCCATTTGACAGTTGAGGAAACTGGAAAACCTAACTTCACCTCTTCTCTTAGTCTTAGTTTGAGCATCTACAAAATGGGGACAGCAATCCTTCCTTCTCAGGACATCCAACTAAAGTGACCCATATGACTTTACAGTTCTGAGACGGAAATATCACTGCACTGTATGACAAACGAGTCTAGCTTTCTTGAGTATCAAGTAAGCCAGAACAGTCACTATTTATGGAAGGTGCCTGTAATAACTAGTATTTGGCCTTTCTGGCCCCCAACTGGTCAGAGTAGGTCAGGATGTAGTTACTTGCCAAGGGCTGCCATGGCATTCCTCTCAGGCAGCTCCCTCCTCCAGATGCAGCCCTGCAGTGATCCTAAGAGTAGCCCACAAAGGACTTCTGCCCTCCAGCAAACAAAGTTGGGTTGGGGAGGAGTAGGGTGATAACCATGAATTCTGTCCATCAAATATTTCCAGTCCTTCCCTCTACTGCATGGTGGGATTAGTACTTGTATCCTTGAGGCGAGGTGTGTGGCATGTGATTGCTTTCGACTGTGAAAATGGTAGTTGCCACAACCCAGGAAGGTCATAGAGATGAGAAAGAAAGAAATCTTGTTGGAGGCCACTCATCGTTGGGTGTTTTTTATGATAGCGTATCCTAACCTATCCTGACTGATATTAGTGGGAAATGCGTTCTTCAATGAGGTGTACTTGGAAGTTCTGTAACATTAAAGTAGCTGCTTTTGAGATTGGTCACTTCAAGTTGAGGAAGTGGTTGAGGATAGGGAAAAAGAAAAGAGAGAAGGTAGAAGATGAAATGTTCCATGACAACCAGCCAGGTGTTGTCATGGCCAGTCTAGCTTGAGAGAGGTTCCTGGTTCTTTGACAGTCAATTGCCTTTGATACACGGCTGCATGCTTTTCCTGTAGAAGCCACCTACTCTCTTGATCTCCCCACACGCACACAGACCACTTTCTGTTAATATCAGAGTAATTCATTTGGAAAAATAAAGGCCATGTGGCAGGCAATGAGAGCAGAACAATGAAAAACTTTGATAAATCATTTCAATCTGGTCACAGCAAAAGAGAGACATGGGAAAGAATTGCTTCAAATCACTGTTGCCAAGAGGTCAACCTCAAGTAGTTACAGAACACTTAAGAGTGTTGAAGATTGTTTAAGATGTCCATAAATTGGGATGCTTGTTACCTCCCATTTTCTGTAGTGTATCAGACGTAGCCAAACTTTTAAATATACAAATGAATTTTTAAAAAGAGAAAAAGAAAGACAATGAAGAGAGAGAAAGAGAAGGGAAGGAGGGTGGAAGGAAAGGAAAGGAGGAAGGGAGGGAGGGAGGGGAGAAAATCCCCTTGGTGTCAGAAATGAAAAGGGAAGTTAAAGCCAAAACACAGATCTCATGACCTGATACCATCAGTGCCAAGAGGGATATCAGATGTCAGGGCTCTAAGGAATTTAGCTTGAAAGCGTGGCCTCAGACCTGTGTGAAGAGGAGAATTTACATAAAGCCAGAACCCTTGAGTGATAGAACTAGAAAGATTCTCCCATCAACACAGGGGAGTGACCTAGCCGTTTTTCTGCCCTGGGCTATGAGTGGACAAAAAGTCTCCCAGGAGAAATTGAAAAACTAGGCTTGCATGCGCAAACTGTGGGTGTGGCCTCTAATTTTCGCTACATGAAAGCAACAGGACTTTCCTCAAGGGTATAAATTAATGTAAAACTGATGTTGGACCAGTGAAATTCCTGGAGTGCCAGCAAGAAACAAATGTGAAGTTCTCTGTAGCAAGACTTGCACAATTTCCAGCTATTAAGGTTAAAAAAACCGATTAAGGTGAGCTTGCAGTAAAAATTATAAACCACATGAGGGAATGATGGATCCTAAGACACTGAAGTAGTGGAAAAATCCAAAAGTGACTTTATTTATTTATTTATTTATATTTTTGGCTGCGTTGGGTCTTCGTGCGGGCTTTCTCTAGTTGCAGCGAGCAGGGGCTACTCTTTATTGCGGTGCGCGGGCTTCTCATTGCGGTGGCTTCTCTTGTTGCGGAGCATGGGCTCCAGGCCTGTGGGCTTCAGTAGTTGTGGCTCGCGGGCTCTAGAGCGCAAGCTCAGTAGCTGTGGCTCACAGGCTTAGTTGCTCCACGGCATGTGGTATCTTCCCGGACTAGGGCTCGAACCCGTGTCCCCTGCACTGGCAGACAGATTCTTAACCACTGCGCCACCAGGGAAGCCCCAAAAGTGACTTTAAATAAGGTTGTTTTAAATAACTAAAAGAGCATGGAAGCCACAGGGAGGAAATTAAAAACCCCTTATGAACCAGAATAGGCATATTGGAGAAAAATCCAAATAGAACTTCTAGAAACAAAAAATAGTCATTGAAATTTTATGAAACCTAATTTGATGTGTTAAACATCTGGATTAGACTTAGCTAAAGGATTAATGAACAGAAAGACATATCTAAGGCAATTATTCCAAATGCAGCCTGGAAAGAAAAAGATACAACCAACGATGTAGAGGGTGAGACCTAAAAAGAGAAGATTCAGAGGAGAAGAAGCAGAGAAAAACGGTAGTGGTGATTCTAGGATATTTAACTGAATCAATGATGACTGAATATTTACTAAATTAGATGACAGCATGAACCTTCAGACTCAAGAAGCACAATGAGTACCAAGCAGGATAAAGAAAAATAAATCCACCTATTACTCATCTTGGGAAAACCACAAAACACCAAATATGAAGTGATGAATAGAACCTACAAAGGAACAACATTTATATGGAAAGTAGATTTCTCACCAGCAAAACAACAGCAAGAAGACAGTGGGAAGAATAGCTTCATAGAACTGAGTGAAAAAAAAAAGCAGCTTAGAAATTCACTTAGGCAAAGACTGGGAGGTTCCCATCCACGGAATGAGGCTGAATGAGATATTTTAAATTAGGTAGAAGGATATTAAACCCCGAAAGAGAGAGTGAGATGCAAGACACAATGATGAGCAGGAAATTGTGAGCCAGACAGAATCTTGCCTGGGATGTGAGGCTGGTGGATGGACAGGGCACTGGGTACGGGGGGAATCTGGGTGGGCCTCCATCTCTCAGAGGAGAGGGTTTGAGCAGGGAGAGCAGTGGGACCTCAGCTGTCCCCAGAGGACATCCTTCTTCAGTTTTCCAAAAGAGGTTTAATTTTGAAAGGTAAAATTTTAAGCCTTGATATGCAATAAACGCCAGAATGATTGTTTGCTGGAGGTCTCCATGCTCAGGCTTCTGACTTCCCTTTGAGCCAACCTGGTATGGGAGAAGGACACCATGTCACATGGGGTCCTGGACCAGTAAGACTTCGGATAACAAAGAAAACAGTCCTTAAAACAGCGTGCGACCTATCTTGGCTCTTCACCATTTCTGGCCAGTCTCAGGCACCAGTAACCTCTGGAACTTGGGTTGTTGGTCTTTCACCTGTTTGGTTTGGGTCACGCACTTACCCACACCTGGCTCCTGACCTTGCCTCACTCCCATCCCTGGTTTCACTATCCTCCTACTTACCTGCCTCACCCCCACTTTCTCCATCCCATTATTTCATTAATCTAACTAGAATTTATTGAGCACTTACTATGTACCACCTGCTGCCAACATGGCTTAGACCAGGGGTTGGTAAACTATAGCCCAGAGGCCAAGTTCAGTCTGGGTGCCTCCTTTTGTATATAAAGTTTTATTGGAATACAGTAATGCCCATTCATTTACATCTTGTCTGCAGCTGTTTTTGCACTAGAGACCATATGGACCACAAAGCCAAAAATTTTTACTGTCTGGCCCTCTACAGAAACAGTTTGTGACTTCTGGCTTAGGGGATCAAAGATATTATGCCTGGCTTAGTTTCCTGATCTGAATAATGAGGAGATAAATGTCCCCCTTGTGCAACATACAATATTCTTCTGTGTACAGAAAAGTGATTTTTTTTTTTTTTTTTTTTTTTTTGCTGTACGCTGGCCTCTCACTGTTGCGGCCTCTCCCGTTGCGGAGCACAGGCTCCGGACGCACAGGCTCAGTGGCCATGGCTCACGGGCCCAGCCGCTCCGCGGCACGTGGGATCTTCCCGGACCGGGGCACGAACCCGTGTCCCCTGCCTCGGCGGGCGGACTCTCAACAACTGCGCCACCAGGGAAGCCCGAAAAGTGATATTTTAAAATAGGAAGTAACAGCAGCTATCATTTACTGAGAGCTCCTTGTGAGTCAGGTGTTTAGCTAAGCCCTTTATATGGATCATCTCATTGAATCCTCACAAGATAGCTGCCATCATGGTTCCATGTGACAAATGAAAAAATTGGGGCATCAGGAACTTAATTGACATGGCTGGAGTGACATGCCAGCAGCACAAAGCCTGGCTCTCCTCTGGGGAAGAGCCATTCTTAGCTCCCTTATCTGTATGGTGAGGACCCAGAAATCTCTCAGCAGGGTTGGAGTACGGACAGAATGCAAAAGCCAGTGTGAAGAGCTGGCACAGCACAGAGCCGTGACACCATAACACTAGACTGCTTTAGAATAATCATCTTGAAGGATTATTTTGCCGGAGCTACCCCACATATCCTTTAAATGTATTTGAACAACTGTTCACTCTGAATGTATTGATTCTTTATGAGTGCTTAGGTGTCCAGCCATATAAACGGAGGCTTAGAAATCTTATGTGAATGGTGTCAAATCATGTACTAACGCTGACGTGTCTGAATGTCACAAATTCAGCTACTTAACTCACCCTGTCCTGTGTGTCTTAACAAAGTACTGAAGGCTACACACTTTCGGTAGAATGCTCAATATTAAATGCTCCACTTTACGTGTTATACACATCTTAAAATGGCATATGCTGGGAAAGATACTTGGGGGGAGGGAAGGGCACAGGGAGGTAAATAACCACGCTAAACGATGACGAATCACTCTCTGCTTAAATGCTGTTGCATTAATTCAAGTGACATTTTGACAATAGCATGCTGTCAGTCCAATGGTTTGCCCTATACAACAACCTCTAATTATTACTAATTAAATAATTAATTATTCATAAGAGCACGTTCCATTAGCATAGCAGAGAGGTGTTGGAATATGAGTTATATGCGGTTTATGAATCTTCAGAAAATAGATTCTTTAATAAATTAATAAAGGGGCTCTGGGGTTTCATTAAAAGGTGGCTGGAGGGTGTGCTTGCCTGTTTCCAAGGAGACCACAGGTGGTTCGCTGCTTTTTTTTTTTAAGTTAAACTTGTTTGGGCTAGATGATTTTTTTTTTTTTCACCCTTTTCTCCCTGCTCTGTCCTCAGGCAGAGAACGGAACATTTTAATGAAACCCCTGTTGTCTTCATATCACTTTGATCCCCTTGTGTTCTCTCCAGTCTACACATTGGCCAGTTGGATGAAGGGCTTCACATTTTCCCCCCAGTATTAAAAACTGTGGCCTGCCCTCCATGAATAAACAACATTGCGGTGGAGACCAGCGAAGAGAAAGGCAGAGCAAACAAAGGGATGAAGGAAAATGCATAAATTCAAATGACACGGGCCTCATTTACCCACTTAATTACACTGACTCCTGACTCTGTTAGCCACTGCGATTATTTTTCCAGTTAAGCCTGATTTAAAGAACTTAGAGGAAAAGAGCTTCATCCATTTTTTTTCCCCTCCACAATCTCTTGGCCACATGGAGTTCCACAACTTCGTTATCTCCCCATAATAATGATCATGGTAATATTAATATCTTCCAGCACTGTTCACTAAATAGTGATAAAAATAGTAATATTAATGTTTTCTAACATTCATTTTTGATGCTCTGGGGCGCATTATAAATTCTGTCTTTGTTTAAGCAGTAGGGAACCCACAAAATATCATTACAGTTATCATTAGAACTCAAGGGCACAGTCCGGAATCTGAAGCCTAAGTAGGGCTATGTCAGCAAGCATTCCAGGGCCATGGAGAGAACAAAAAATGAATAAAATAGAATTTTTTATACCGTTTCAACACTTGACCTATTTTGGAAGAGATGACTTTTTTCTTCTTTAATATATATACTTGCTGATTTATTCTCACAAAAGATAGAGAAACTTGTTTCTCTGAAAACAGCTACCATCATCCGTTCAGAGTCACTAGAACCCATTTATTTTTCTCCCACTTTTTCTCTTTCCCCTACAAACAGGAGGGGAATTGGATCCCCACCCAGCAACAATGGTCTGCTTTCTATGGTCCAGGAGCCACACCTCTCCGTCCCTGGGTGGAACTTAGTCCAGGTGAGGGATGGCAGACAGAACAGGAACCCCTCCCAGGACTGAGCTGTTGAAGATCACACAGAAAATGCTGAGTACATCTTCCTTACTTGCGGAGCTTGCTGAGGGGAAACAAAGATTTCCCTGGAAACCTGTAAAGAAAATACTCTTTAGCAGTGGGCTGAATTTTCTGACATTCCCTTGTCACCTTCTCCATATGAAGAACCAGCTTCGAACTTTACAGTGGCCCTACCGCTCTGCTGATGGCTGTCAGCCACTAGGAGACAGGAAATCCCTCTGCACACCTGGGGGGTGGTGTTAGCTGACCCTTCCTTGGTCCCACACTGTGTGACTTTCCTCTTCTTTTCCAGGTCCCTGCTTTGATGTTTTTTTTTTTTCTTTTGTTTTTGCTTATTAAGTTATTTCTCACCTTTTAAATTCTCTCCTTTCTCTTCCCAGCTCCTCCAAAACATACACTCTCTTCTCCTGTTCCCTCCTCTGCTTCACTCTCCCATCATTTTTCTGCCTGCTTGTTTTTCTGAAGCTGTCTGCTAAGTGGGCAGTTGTATTTTTTTTTTTTTTTAATTTGGCAAAATATATAGATGGCACCATTAGCTTATAGTGTCTGGACTGGAACATACAATCAAGAGGGGTAAAATCATATCAAGCCATTAAAGTTAATTACTAACACAAACGGATGTTTACCAATACTTACGATAGGAATACGAATCATTTTAGGAAAATATTATCAACCCCATAGGCATCCAGGGCTCCACTCCCCTTTCTCAAAAATGAACTCAAGGAAGATTAAAGCCCTAATTAAACACATACTTTATTTCTGTATTTAGTTTTCACAAACGACATCCTTTTAATATAAATCTGACATTCTGGCATCACTCACATGCCCAGAAGAGTCAGATAATCAACAACAGTTTATAATAACACTGCAGCAGAATAATTAATAAAGTCTGAAGTTCAGTGAAAAGTGTTTCCCCAATAACACAATGAGGAGGTATTCATTTCCACATAAGATATTTAGAAGGTTCGAAGCTCTGAAAATTAGAGAAAGAAATTGTGTTTGAGGGTTTGCCGTAACTTTGCCCACTATCCAATTTGGTTTCCTATTTATCTTAACTCTTGTTCTTCTTTGTTTCCTGTTCCACATGATGAGATTTGCTCCTCAAATTTGCTGGCTTTCAAACGTACAAAGATCCTGTACCAACTTCAAGCCATGTTCACGTCAAGAGAAAACTGGCAGTGTTCTATCTAATGATTATTTGCATTCTTAAATATAGATAATTGCCCATTAGCTCCAGCTTTGTAAAGAGAAGGGAATAAGTGATCTCTTGAAATTCTTCCTAGGCTTCTCCAAGTTCACAATAACCTACCAGCCGTATGGCAATGTCTGTGCAAGCCCACTGAATTACTGCATTTCTAGAAAATCAAAGCAAGACATCAGTAAATTTAATTTGTTCATAGAAAGGGTTGAAAACGTGAAGTGAGCTTTTAGAGACACTGTCTTTACTTATCTAAGCTATCAATAGTTACTAATATTAATTAGGATTTATCATTATAGTCTTTCCATCCATTAAACCTTTACCAAGTGCTGTGAGGAAGGCTACATTCTGAATTTATTTGCGGACTTAGAAAACGAAAATGGAAGCAGAAATGAAAGCCTGCTGTCATTTAGAATGCTTGATTCAGAAGCATGTTTGAAACCTACACAGGATCTTAAGATTGGCCTTGAAATCTAGTCACCAATCTGCTCCTTAAAGCAGATTTATTTTGCTGCTCTCAAGGCTGCGAATTCTGTATATTCTGAAGACATAACAACAAATTCTGTTGTCTTCTGACTCCTGTGGAGCTGCAAGCAGAGAGTTGATGGGAAGCAAAACCCCAACGTTCGGATTTTCCCTCCTGCATGCCGTAAATGGGGTTGAATCATGGACCTTCTTCAACTCCTTCGCCCACCCCTCCCCCCCTTCCTTTTTCCTGTTTCCTTCCCACAGATACACATGCTTATTGCTCCAGTAGAATGAGACAGTCTGGATGGCGTGGTCTCTTATTGTGCTTCTAGAATGTCCACGTTTAACATATTGTTGTACACATAGCAATACATTTTTGTTGTTGAATAAGTGGGTCAAATCAAGCCTATGGAACAATGCGGCACAAGTACATGTGGGTACGACAGAGGTTGTTAAGAAAACATCACCCTTGCCAAGGACAGAGGCAGCCAAAATTTTAAATCAAAAGCATTTTATTTCAGACTCCAGCATACTCATTTTTGCATTCTATTCTTCTTTGTGATTACTCCCTTACCCGCTCCCAGCTTCTAGATTTTCTGGGTTTATAACTGGAATCTCTCCTACCATCACCCTTCATTCACCTCTCCCTGTCATGACCACGCCCCACTTTCCCTAAGATGACCTGACTTTTTGTTCCGTGCAATCATACACGTTCTAGATCACCCCCCCCCCCCCCAGGAGCCTTCTCCAAGGCATTGACCTCTCTGGAAAAGATTATGTGCTACTCTTGTAATGAACCTTTTTTTTTTTTTAATTTTTTTTTTTTTTTTTTTTTGCGGTACACGGGGCTCTCACTGTTGTGGCCTCTGCCGTTGCAGAGCGCAGGCTCCGGACGCGCAGGCTCAGCGGCCATGGCTCACGGGCCCAGCCGCTCCGCGGCATGTGGGATCTTCCCAGACCCGGGCACGAACCCGTGTCCCCTGCATCGGCAGGCGGATTCTCAACCACTGCGCCACCAGGGAAGCCCACTAGAGTCTGATTTTAAAGAATGCTTTGTGGCTCAGATCTTTTCCATCCCACGGATGTACATATTTCTAATGGATCATATATATGTACCCTCTGAACACACACACACACACACACACACACACACACACACACACACACACACACACACACACACACACACACACACACACACACACACACACACACACACACACACACACACACACACACACACACCCCCCACACCCCCCCCCCCCCCATGCAGCCTGAGAATCCTTCTCAGCCCAGCATTCCGGGCAACCACTTCCCATGGGTCAAAGTAGTCCTTGAAATGTATTTACACTAAAGCAGCGTAGTGGAACCGTTGGCACTATACAGTCAGTGCTAGGACTTTAACATGGTCGTAAGGTGCTCGTAGGAGTAGGATCTCAGGCTCTCAGTAAAATATAGAAGAACTTGTTGATACCTTTTTGCTTTATCCCTTCCCTGTGGACCCCTCATGTATACGATTGCCTTGCAGCCTAAATGTGGATGGTCTAAAGATTTGACATCTTCTGAAGGTTTCTAGGTTCTAGGCTAATGATGAATCCCGCTCCAGCAGCTCTTGGTAATGTCTTTCTCCTTGGGGTCCTTGCTATGGTCACCTCTAGTCAAGGCTATTCTTGAGAACTGGGACAACTGGAGGACAAAATATATATTCTAAGCCCTCCCTAAATTTTTGGGAGGCAAAATCTCTACTTAGTAAAGAGTAAAAGCCAATACAAAAGGATAGGTCTTGGCCTGAATATATCTTATAGTTTTGACTAGGTTACAACGAGGCTCAGTCAAAGACTTCCTCAGACTTGGTGACCTGCTAAGAAACCCCATTTTCTAACTGTTACCTGATGAAGCCTGGGAGGGCAAATTCATTGCTGACCTCAGGGCTAACCACGTGGCAGAGAATTACTGGTCTACTGGAAGGTCTAACCTCTGAGTCATACTTAGCATCAAGCCTTACAAACAGGGGCTAATTCCTTGTCTAGGATAATGCAGTGACTTGTAGACCATGATAGGGAGGTGGAAGGTTCACATGGTGTCTGTCAATGGACAGACTCTCTGAGGGATTGGGAGCCAGCCTCTGTATGAGGTGGTACTCCCAGGATGGCTTCTGGGCTTGTTCTGCCTCTAGTGTATTTCAGTGAATTTATATCACTAACTTCTCTAACTTTTGCTCTGTCTCTGTGTCTCTGGGCACTTCCAATGCTAGTCTTAGCATATGGGAAATTGAATTATGTGCAAGTATGAAAATGCAAGTGAGAGTCATGGATATTTCTGGGCCTTCTGCTTCTGGCTCAGACCTACAAATGGGAAAAGATGGGGATGTGAGCAAACTTACTAGAATGTTCTGGTTTCCAATGCAGCTTCAGTCATGTTAGTACTGATGAATCAGTAAGTACTATGTTACCTCATCCTATAGCTACTGCCTTTTCTTCTCAAATATTTCTAGCTTTGCTGAATCTCATTTGAAATATACCCTGAAAATATGATTCAGATGCTAAAACTTGCAAACCCATCACTGCCCATTTGAGGGGAGAGATTAGATTAAATCAACATCAGAGCAAGTTCTCTCCAGCTACTTTATCCTCATTGGGCATCTCCTTATCATAAAAAAGATTTATAGTTATGCTTCTCTTCCTATTATATAATATATGAAACATGAATATGATGTGTAAATCATATATAACATGAATTTACAAACCATGTATACCCATAAGCATGTACATGTATAAGGCACAGAATATGTATGTGTATTTAAAATCTGTCACACACCCATCCAGCACATGTACACACATCCATGGTGCAAGCACATGCACACATGTAAAATGGCACGTAACATGCATGTGTATAACGTGTATATGGATGCATTGTAAGGCATGTGCACATGGTATGCAATGTATGCATATATGTAGCATGTTTATGTGAGTACGTGAGCATGTAACATATATAACATAAAGAATATTTATACCATAGCGTATAATATCTACCTATATAGCACATATATCTAAAACATATAACATAGGTACCTATACTCTATGTTTTATTATATGCAAATATGTAATACATAAAACATAGGATATGTTTCAGAACATATACCTGAAACACACAAACATAATAATTTATAAAATATATGTATAATACATGTATAAATATGCTCTTCTTTCTATCCTAAATTGAAGATTCATATATATATAAAATATGACTTTACATCTAATTTAAATATTTAATAAAATGCCCTTTTTTAAAGAAGAAACAGAAAGCAATGGCTAATAAAATAACATGTATTTCAGTTTGGAAAATCTTGGGCATGAATATACTAGAAGCCATGATGCTGAATTTGATTTTTTTTTGCCCGCTTAAAATGACTAACTCTGGATTAAGAGCTGTAAAAAAGATCAGAAGCCACTGCCGTCAAGCTAAACAGGAAAATGAAAGAACAGAGGTGGACCAGGCTGAAAACCAGCATTAAAACTACACAACAACAGACTAGATTTGTTCGCGTATCATAAGAGGAAGAGGAAAACACCCTAACCGATGTAGGAATAGCATGCCAAGTGCATTACCAGATCTTTGCACACATGAGAATCCGGTGGGTTACGGAAAACATCGTTAAAGTATGTAGGATAACTCTTCATTGTGTCAGACTGTCCACACATTGCAGGGTATTTACAACCCTGGATCTCATCCACTAAGTTCCAATAACACACCCAATCTTTGGTACAACCAAAATCACCCCTGCAAATTCCAAAGCATGCTCAGGGGTTGGATCTCTCTCAACAGCCACTCCTATAGGGAACGGACTAAATACCGCTTTTATCCAGAACTTCACGCTCCAGTTAGTGAATGTGAATGAGCACTATTGTCCTCTTTAAAACGCGTTTCTTTGAAATTCATAATCCTTTTCTGTCCACATGGAAAGCAATTTTATAAGTTTCCGTATGTCGAGGTTTCTTTAGCTTTCATCCATACGTGTAATAGTATAGATGGGCCTGAAACGTTTGGTTCATTTGGTCCACTCAGGACAGTCTGAAAATCTATGAGCAGTACAACACGTTCGCCCTACCATCCGGGAGATGGCTTGAGCAATAAGACTGCAGCCGCACTCGTATGTATGTGCATTTTTAAAAGCAGCCTCAATAATTAACGTTCTTCTAGGATTCGGTCTCATTACTAATGCGGTTCACCATGGCCTGGTAAACATTTGTACATGAGGAAATTACATTAAAAATATATGAGGGGATTAAGGGGAAAAATTAACCAAAGCATAATCCATAATCTCAAGGATGTCAGGAAGGACCAATCTTTTAGCCTTGCTTGGTGATTTTGGGGTGAAAGTCAGAGAATAAGGGTGTATGAGTAAAAGACCTTTTTTTAAGGACTCATTTGCTCTCTCTAGAGGTCATGGACCAGATGTTACCAAAACCTCCAGAAATGGGGTTTGGGATGACCGTCCTGATGCAAAGCATCCTTACGATAACTCTGGCTAAATGACAGAAAGAGTGACTAAAACTTCGTGACTGGCATTTCTGTATCCGCCCCGGGGGACAAGTTACATTTAAATGCCTCGAGGTCATAGAGAAGCTACAGGTATGATTTGCATTTTGTTCTGAACAAAATCTTAAGTACTCACAGTGTCATAAGCCAAAAGAAGAAAACTCGGGGTCAGCACCACTGCTTACGGATTATCTTCCGTGACAGTGGATGGGGAGATGCTTGCTCTCTAGTTGACAGTGATTCTTTCACAATAACAGCAAGCATTTATCCATCACTTAGGACATGCCAGACAGTCTTCTAAGTACTTCACCTGTGCGAACCCGTCACCTCTGCGAACCTGTTTAATCTTCACAACAATCTTCTGTGGTACTATTATTATTTCCAAGTTTTATAGAAGGAACGGAAGTACAGGGAGGCTGTGTAACTTGCCCAAGCTCACACATTAATGAATGATAGAGCTGATCTGAATCTACGTAGCCTGGTTCCAGGGTGGTCTCTTTGAACCCATATGCCCTGCTGACGCTTTAACTTGTTCTTTCCTCTCCTTGAAATGCATCTGCTGTGTTTTAAGAATTAAAGAGAAAAATGGTGATTGGCCAATCTGGTTTTGATGCCTGATTGTAAAAAAATAACTGTAAGACTTGACAAGGATCTATCCCTAAGCTTCTCAATAAGCTTAATATATCTTTTCTTTTTAATATCATCTGATCGCCCATCCTATGAAATGCCTACCTTGCATAATGGCAGAGAAACTCATTCCAGTGCTTTCCAGGAAAACTAAGCCTAACTGGGTAATATCTTTGTGCTAAAGGCTACAGAAAGTATATTCTTCTGGTCACCAGATCAGCAGTTCTGTTTGCATCAAGTATCATCCTACCTATTGTTCTGGCTCCCAAAGATATTGGAAAGCTCAAGCCCAGCTCCCTACCTCCATCTTCTCTTTTTGTGCCCCATGCGCCCACCCCCTTCCCCCTTGACCAGCATTAACTTGGGACAGATTTCAGAAGAGATTTTCCAAAAGGCGGGGCGCGTTTGACACTCCGGGCCTTTCCTCACTGCACCCAGCTCCCTCCCCCTCCTTCTGTGTCCCTCCTGATGGAACACAACGCACCCCTCATCTCTTTATTGTGTGCTCTCCCGTTTCATTACTGCTGAAGGCTCTGAATGGACCTCTTGTGTGAGAGACAGTGGTCCTCATTTAATGCTATTATTTACAATAGGAAAGAGAGCTTTAAAAAGAGAGAACAGGAGCGACAGTTCTAGCGAGAGGCCTGACTGTGGAGCCATTCTTCTCTTAGGACTCTGGCACCCTCCACACCTTTTCCTGGCCCGTGGCCGAGCTCTCCGCCGCTGGAGAGGACCCTTGAGCTGGGTTAGTTTCCGTCTGACGCCGCAGCGGCGGCCACAGTGGTGGGACTTGTTTCCACAGCGAGTGCTCTGATACATGAACAGCTCTGTCTTCTTTGATCAAGGGAGACCAGGGCATCCTGTCCCATGGCTAGTGTTTTTGGATGATTAGTCTTTTCCTGGGCACACCCTCCGGGAGAACAGGACAGTAGCTATTGAGGAGAAGCTGAGGCCGGCTGCCTTGGCAGAGGGTAATAGAAGTGGAAGATGTGGTAGCCTAGACTCAGGACACGTCTTGGACCAGGCTGTACTCTTGTGAGAACTGGGAAACCCTGGCCCCTCTGGGCCAGTGGATTAGGAAAAGTTGCTTTCTCTCACTGGACCTAGCCCCCCAGTCCCACGGTGGGGCTCACACTGCACAGAGGCAAGACATCACGGGGCAGCTTGAGTAGGTAACGCACCTCCATCAGCCATCTGTCTCCAGCCGACCTCAGCGGCGGTGTGGAGCCTGGGCGGGGAGTGGGACATCCACAGCCAGACTGCGGTGGGAGTTTGGATCTTGGGTGCCATTTGGTAGCTAGGCAGCTCTGTTGTCTTGGGCAGGACATTTTGTTTTTCATTAGTCTATTTTTTTAATTATTTTACTTTATTTTTAAGTGGAGTATAGTTGATTTACAATGTTGTGTGAGTTTCAGGTGTATAGCAAAGTGATTTAGTTATAGAATATATATATTCTTCTTCAGATTCTTTTCCATTATAGTTTATCACTAGATATTGAATATAGTTCCCTGTGCTATACCGTAGGTCCCTGTTTTTAAATCTATTTTATGTATGGTAGTGTGTATCTGTTAATCCCAAACTCCTAATTTATCCCTCCCTCCCTTGGGCAAGACCTTTAAATGCTCCATGTCTTGGTTTTCTTATCTGTGAAATTGTACGTTAGTAGTAGCATGTAATCAGAGGTCATTCTTAAGATGAGGTGAGAAAATTCATAGAAAGCATGTAAAACAGTCCCCAGTGCAAGGAAAGTTCTCCCTAAATGTTGCGTGTTACTAATGTATGAATGGCAGAGTGTTAAGCTACCCTAGACCTTCGCAAAAACGGGACGTGCGTAGCACGGTCTCTAGGATTGCTAGCCTCATCCCTTCTGTAGATTGTCCTTTGACCCTAGGAATTCTCCCCATTGTTGAGTGAACAACTATAATGATAATAATGCCTGACTTTTATTGTGCATTTATCATATTTCAGGTCCTGGGTTTAGTACTTTGTGTATATGATATTGTTTAGTCATCCCAACATCTTTCTAAAATCGGTTCCTCTTTTAACCCCATTTTTTAGATGAAGAGCCTTATACTCACAGAAGCTAAGCAACTTGTCCAAAGTCTAAAAGACAGCTAGAATTCAGGCGGCACTGGGGAAAAACCCCTTTCTCCAAGACCCCACTACTGTCTCCACTACTGAAATCTGCTTCAATCTGAAAAATTCATTGCTCGATCTTTTTTTTTTTCCCCTCTTTTCATGTCCTAAAATCACATATCTTTTCCTGTCCCTGCTCCTTCCTGGAAGCGGAGCTCATGACATTATGAGACTTGAAAGGCTGTACAAACTGTTTTGTACAATCGCCTTATTTACAAGTGAAATGGAAGTGGTAAACTTATAAATAAAAACATCCTGCCCACGAGGGCATGAGTTAAAAATAAAGCATAATGTATTGCCCACCCCAGACATGGGGCAAGTGAGTGGAGGACAAAGGGATCAATCACATCCACTCAAAAGCCCGCCAGGCTGGTGAGGATGGGGTGGGTTCTGGGGGTTGTTCCTGTGTTCTCAGAATCAAAGTGTTACAGCCCCGATCAGTTTTGTCTGTTTTGAAGTCTGGTTCTGTCCTGTCTACTGGCTAGTTTTGCATTCATTATTATTATTATTATTACTATTTTTAATGTAGATGGCTTTGCTAATAGGCTAATTATTTTCCTCATTCCTTTCCTGGACTGTTGTTTCATTTGTCTCCTCATTTTATTTATTCAATTTTCTTCAAATTGCACCGTTTGTTACTTGGCCTCAGGGAGCACTGGCTATTAAAACGACACTAATAATTTTAATTGACTTAAAATGATGTCAGAACAGCACAGCTGCTAAGAAATACAGGGCCTCCAAATAGGTGCTACAGCAGGAAGAAGGCATTAAACAAAGCCAGGTGCCGAAGGCTCTGAACCCCCCAATTCAGTAGAGTGTTACCAAAGAAGAGATGTTCTCATCAGAAGGCCCATGCTGCCCCATTAGAATGCAACTGCTACTCTAGCACACAGTATAGCAGAAACCGTAAGTTTCCAGAACAAATCCCTGGGGGCAGCGGCAGGCCATGAGGTGTTCTTATTCACTGTATAAAAGTTCGTGTCATTGAATAGGCCATCAGCATATTTAAAATTTGCTTAAAAGAACTGTTCATATACAATTACTCAAGCATGTATCTTTGTCATAGCGGGAGAAGCATCATCTGTACCTCTGATCAACCCTATTCTAATGTCAGATCTCACAAATAGCTTTTAAACAGAAAAAAAAAAAAAAAAGCAAAGGTGGTTGGATGACATCTGTTTCAGAAAAGTAGCTGAAACATAGGTACCTGAGAAGTAAGCGAAAAGATAATTGCCTTTCAAATGATATTGGGTGGGTGTCATAGCCTCAGTTTTCTCTTTTAAAATATGAGAGCACTAATACCTGCTTCAGCTAGCTGTGTGCGTAGAAAGAGATGATGCCTGAGAAATCATTTTGACAGTCACGACAAGACATGAAATAGTTGGGAGGATTTCCAAGGCTTTGGGGAAAGCCCCATCATGATTTAGTGTCAGCTCCCAGGAAGTGGAGTCCAGTGGAGTCATCACAGCACGCAGGAGATTGTAGCCACAAGACGATGGCGGCCATTTACTCTGCCTGAAGATCGGGCCAGAGAAAAGCATAGTCACACAACGTATTAGAAATCTCAGAGATTATTAAATCTAGAAATCTTAGAGATTATTAAATCTAACTCCTTTATTTCACGGTAGGAAAAAAAAAACACATCCAGAGAAAAGTAGTTACTTGCTGAAGGTCACCATCAAATTATAGACAGGCGCAATACTAGAACTCACATCTCGCAGTGATTCATCATGTGGTTTTCCCCTGCAATATCACTCTCATGTTTAGAAATAGTGTAACAGTCCCACTCCCCAGCACTCCCCACCCCCAATTTAATTTTAGTCAGGACTTACTATCTGACCGCCTTTGGAAGGAGTTGTACATCCATGTGCAGTGCCATGTGAATGAAGTATTAATTATTTCATTCAAAATACTAGCGCAATTGCATATTAGTCAAGTAAATAAAAGGTACCTAATCAAAGGTTATCATGTGCTTCCCAGTAGATATCTGATATCATAGAACTGCCATTCCTTGGGATTTAGGTTTTAGTCCTGACTGCTACTGTCTTCCAGTCTTAGCCATGGTGGAAAAGACCCCCCCTTCTCCGTTCTAATACTCTGTAGTACATATAGTGTACCTCTGTTGGATCATATATTATCTCCATCAGGACAGCAGCTAGAGTTATCAATTATTATGTCTCTAGGAATCAGCACCGTGCCTGTATACCTCATAGCTATCAAATAAAAATTTGAGGAACAAAAGAAAAATAAGTGAATGAACAGACTCAGGAGCTCTAGCCTACTGAGCTGGGATTGAGGCGGGACAGAAGCCTTGGGAAGGTCATGGTCAGACAGAGATCTGGATCAGACTAAATCACTGGCTAGGCTGGGCTGAGGCTGGGGGATTGATCACACATGGCAGAATGGCAAGAAGGACTGGGGAGGCACAATCAAGCATCAGCAAATACAGACACTGAGAAAAGTCTTCTCCTGAAGGATGAGTACAAGAGATTTCTTTGGCTATTCTCCCTACTTTCAGTGTGTGTGAAATTTTCCCTAAGAAAGCACCAGAAAAAGAGGTTATGTGTTTTTTCTGAGCAACTAGGCTTACAAAAAGAGTTTTAGAGCTGGAACAGCAAAATATGCTGAATTGGGGGGTTGGATCAACGCTGTGGCAGCACCAGGGAGAGCTCCCAACAGCTGTTGGCGCTTCTCTGGAAGCTGGCCATGGGGACGCAGTGGTATCTGGAGGAACCGCTGAGGTCTCCCCCATAGGCTCTTGTGCCTGTGAATGCAGTCTTCACTGGAGCTCAGAGGCTCAGGCTTGCTAGGGTCAGCTCTGCTCCTCCATTCCAGGACTTCAGACTCCTCTTTCATCCCCTGGAGCTTTGTAACCATCGGTATGACAGCCACAGAAACTCTGGCAAGCTAGGGGCTCAAGGGTGAAGTTTGGTTTCCCCTGAATTGGTCTTTCCTGCAGGACCTTCTTCGTTAGAGTCTTCCCCACTGGGGCCCTTCCCAGCATCTCAAGAGCTGAGCTCTTGGTTAGAGCCTTGATAAGAGCTGGCTGCTGCTCCATGACTTTGGGAAGGTGATTCTGCCTCTGGGATCTCCATCTCATTATTTTAAAAATAAGGCATTTGAACCTGATCCGACATTTCAAAGGCAGACACAGCTAACTAATCTCACTATTCTTCATTGCTGAGCACAGATTTGATTTGAAAAAAAATCTCCTCAATGCAGTGTGACAGTTGGTAATATCTGGCAACTCCATCACATAATTTCTGAATTTCTTTTAAATGAACATGGTAAAATACTGACTGCCCAAGTTCTGACTTAGTATATTTTTCAGATTGGCCTCTGGTCCAAGATCAGGTGACTAAAATTAGACAATCTTCTCAGTACAAGAACTGATAACACCATGGTTTCTTACATCCAAAATTGAATCCATGACATACAGTTTCTCAAAATTACCTACCTGTTCATATGTTCATTAAATGAATATGGCCTAACTCCTCTGTGCATTGTATTCTCCCATTTGTTAGATACATAAAAAGCTGAATTAGACAAACGCCTTGTCCCTTGAGAGTTTTCAGTCTATCAGAGGGAATGAAGGAAGTTATATGAATACTTAGAATATGAGGCAGGATGTGATAAATGAAAAAATTGAAGCACGATTAAATGTTTGGGAGTTTAGGGAAAAAATATTTCTCGTGGGTGTCAAGCATCAAAGAAAAAGGACACGAAGAAATCTATTAGAAGCTCTTCCGGTTTGGCTAAGATCTGGCTTTCGCAAATGACGACCAAGAGTCCACCATTAGTCAGGGAGAGTGATTTGATGGTCTACACCAAGCTTGGATATGTACTACTGACTTTCCTCCTGTTTCCCATAAACTAAAAGGGACAAAGCTATGTGAATGACCTGTTGTGCAAGGTTACTTGCTACAGCTTGAATTTTATGGGAGTTGGCATTAGATTACAAAGGAAGCCATAACAATGAGATGCAGTGAAATGTGGTACATTTGTCTTGGCCTCTAATAGACACGCACTGTTGGAGGGGGTGGGCCTTTGGAAGCTGGGGGCGGGGTGACTATTTGTGCTCTTTCTGGAAATGAAGGGATTAGTGCCAGATTCAGTCTGATACTTTCGTAGCACACATGAAAACTTCTATCACTATAGTATTCAACAAACTTGACACTAACTTCATCCCTTCAGTGAAGGCACATACATGCAGAGAAATGAGATGTATTTCTTAATCAGCCATTTACAACTCGTAAGAAATCTTGAACCAGAAAGGACAATCCTTGATTTTCCAAGCTACCACAAAGTCATGATTTCTACAATTAAATAGTTTCCATTAACTTTCCATGCAGCCACCATCCCCCCGCCCACCATCGCCGACAGCTGACCCAAATCTTTCAAACGTTGCAGAAAACCTTGGCCTATGATCATTGATCAATCCACTTTGTAAAATACCTGGTAATCTTCACAAGCGTTGCAAGCAGTGTGCCAGAGCTAAGTCTGTTGTTTTGACTTGCACTGTCTTAACCGCCTAGAAAGTTTGTTACAGGGGTGTTTCAAAGGGGCCCCAGAAGAGCGCTATTAACAGGGTGATAGATGGTTGTGCTGAGCTGAAGGTCACTTAGGTGCAGTTTCAAATTGCTCTCTGTATGCAGTGAACAAAGTCAGACTTAACTCTCTAGCAGACTGCTTCTGTTTTCATTTTGTTTAAAAAAAAAAAGTGGAAAAGTGCCATGTTAGCAATGTTTTGGATGTATTATGTATATAATTGCTCAAAATGTAATATCAATCCGTTCCCTTTAAAGTAAAAACTTTTCTTGCCAGTAACGTCTCCATATATTGGAGATGGATATCACACTCAATTTTTATGTGCCTATGAAAGACATTCGCCCAAAATAGACACAAAAATATAATTTCATAAATGCAGAGGTATCTAAATAGATACAAACAGAGAAGAGCATTTACAATGATAAAAGTACATGGATAGATAGCATCTTTTGTCAGAGATAATGAAGAATTCTATATAATGCACCTGGTGCCGGCTTTCTGCACCTGCAGCCCACAGACTGAGCCAGAAAGATGCAAATGAACACAAGGAGGAATAATGGGTGTGGCAGAAGAAGAGTGTAAAAAATGCCTGATTTCATGCCTGCCCTCTAAGTAACTCTAGTTTCAATTTCTTTTCTTAACATACTTGACAATGCTGACATTTCTAGAAAAGCACATATAATTGGGCCTGAACTCATAAAATTAGTGTGTATAAAAGGAAGAGGCCAGTGTATTCTTAGCCTCTTGACATTTTCTACCACAGTCCCCATTCCCTATTGCTTTCTTCTTTTCACTTTGTTGCAGTTTAATTTTATCCAATTCAGTAAGTATTTACTGAGTGTGTATTATGTGCCAGGCACTAGACTTGACAATAATATTCTAGAAATTTATAAGATAATGTCCCTGCCTCCAAAAAAACTCATAGCTGGGTGAAGAGACAGCGTTTACCTTACTGTACTATACTTAATAACATAAGACCTAATCCAGAAAAGGTTGGAAAATGGGAGGTGGGGATAGTGTTTAGGGTAAGTATTTCCAAATGAGCATATATATGAAACAGGGGTTCAGGGGTGAAAGGCACTTAGCTGGAGGAATAAGGGAGGAAAAAAGAATTCCAGAAAGGTGCAAAGTAGGGATAGAGCTAAGTTTCTGAGGGAAGTATATGTAGTCCACTGAGACTGTAATGTAGATTTTAAGGCAACAGTCATCAAATAATGAACAGGGAGACAAATATGGGATCCAAAATATGAAGAGAAAAAATAATTTTAAAAAAGATAGTGAATGCTACCTTTCCTGTCATCTCTCTTTAAGACCTCCATCTTTAGTTTTCTGAAGACTATATTGGATTAGATAAAGAAAAAGACAGAAAAATATTTTGTTTCATTTTGTATTGTTTTGTTTGGGGTATGGTAACAGAACCAAAGAAAGCCACAGGCCATCAGAGAGCCCCCTTGCATAGTGTGGCAGTAATAGGGGTCCACAAACCAACGTATTAGAGCCGTAAAGGTAAGAGGCCAGACTCTTCCTTCTAGATTACATCTCATGTGGATAGTCATAGGTCACATTGACAGTTGAATGAATTATACATAAGGCTCACATCATTTTTAAGGATATTTAGATCATTTCTAATTATAACCAATTAAGAAAAATTGGGCATGGGCCACCTTTATTCATCTATTCAGATATGTGCTGAGCATCACACTGTGTCAGACATTGTTCTCAGATTGGGGGATGTGAACATGAATAAGACAGGTAAGGTGCCTGCTCTGATGGATCTGATAGTCAGATGGTGGGAGACTGATACCTAAAACTAAACAGACAGATGAACAAGGTTGTATCAGACGGTGGTGACATGATAATGGGTGAGTGGAACACAGTAGTGATCAGTTAAAGAGGGTGGTCAAGGTATGTCCTCTCTGAAGAGATGTTTGCACAGAAACTTGAACCAAGTGAAGGAACGAGAGGTATGAAGATCCGGGAGCCAAGTTTACCAGGAATAGGCAGTAGAAGTTGACAAGGCTATAATGTGGGAATGATTGCTTCGATGGTTGGGAAAAATACAAGAAAGTCATCATGGCTAGAGCGAAAGGAGCATGGGAAAGAGTGGGAGGGAATGAGGTCAGAGAAGTTGGAATGAAGCAAACCATATAGGCTTCGCGGGCCATGGTAAGAAATGTGAATTTTATTCTCAGTACAATGGCACCATTGGTTAGTTTTGAGTGGAGAGGTGACATGGTACCATTTGTGTGGTCCCTTTGTGATCAGCATTTGTGGCCACATCGACATGCATAGAATCCACACCTATCATTTGGGATCTACAGACTGTATTTAGCATGTTCAGGATAAAAACAATGCTTCTGTGAGAGTCTCCAATGATGACTACTATCACTTCCTTTTCTTTTAATTCTACTATCAATTTCCTTTCTTTCAGTGATGACTACTATCAATTCCTCTTCACATGCTGTTCCATGTCAAGGGAGTGAGCCCTGTTTTCCCTTCCCTTGAATTTAGGCTTAGTCACTTGCTTGACCAATATAGTGTGGCAGAAGTAACGATCTGGGACTTCAGATGCTAGGTCCTTAGATTCCTTAGTTTTCACCTGGATTTCTTGGAATGGTTCTTCTTGGAATATTCCCAGCCACCACACAGTGTGAAACCTAAGCGACATGGAGGAATCATGTGTAGGGCACCCCAGGTGACAGATCCAGGTGACCTCCCAGCCAACAGCTAACTCAACCGCCAGGCATGAGAGAGTCATCCCAGATTTCCAGTCTAGTCCAGACTTGAGATGACTGTAGTCCCAGTCACAACATATGATTGTAGTTTCATGCGAATCCCCAAGCAAAAACCTCCCACGTGAGTGCACTCAATTTATAAAACTGTGGGAGACAACCAGTTGTCGTTTTCAAGCCACTAAGTTTGGGATGTTTTACAATGCAGCATTAGTTGGGCAAAACAGTCTCTTTTGCCAAAACTTTCACTCTCTATTCCAACCATTCTGTTGATGCCAAATCTGGTCCATTAAGTATCACTGGCCCCTCACTCTCTGTTTTTTTTTTTTTTGCTTTCCTTTTTCCTAAATTTCAGATTTGTTTCTTGTTTTGTTTTTGTTTTCATTTTGCAAAACAGAAGCAGGTGCAGTTCCCTCACATACACTTGGCTCAAATTCAAGAATGCAGCAGCCATACAGTTCTGGACGTTCCGGAGCTGAGCTCAATGATCTCTCCTAAGAGCCTGATCGAGCATTATCTTCCACGGCTCTTTCTGCTAATGCTTCCCCTCTTGTTCTTTTTGCAGTTTCAGGCATCTTTATTCCAGTATTTTATTGTTATTGTTAATCGAGCAAATGAGTTTCATCTTATCAGCAGGCAGTTCAGCTGGTGACTGCTTTCTTAGGTCAACGTGATTCTGTAGATATGTATATTACATCCAGGTTAGTTAGATATTCATGACTATAAAACATAGGACAGTTCATTGATTAACTGGTCATCAAAGAGTGAGAGCTCTTCCTCTTAACATGCCAAGATGACCCAAGTCTGATTAACTCATTTGTTATGCACATATTAACTTTAGCAGTAGTGTATACCTAATATTAGCACATTACTTACTGCTTAAGTATCTGGTAACAAAAACTGTGGTTTTTAAAATCTTATTCTGTGAACAAGTCAATGAGTTTATAGATAAGCATGGCTATGAATGTAGCTCTTTCCACATATATAAACACGAATAAAGGCAGGATTATGTAGAACAGAACAAAAATAAAATAAGACTCTTGACTTCATATAACATTAAGATTGTTTTAGAGAAAGGGGGGCAAATAGAGTTGATATCCTGTGGAACCTTCCTGCCCATCAATTCTGGGAGGTAAAAGGCTGAAGCCAATCTTAAACTATGGAAACCATTTTGGCCTCGAGTTTCAATGACTTAGTTTAAGTAAACAATTAGCGCCAGTAGTCTGTTGGCTCAGCAATGAATATGGAAGTCAGTCCTAATAAATTATTTTCTATGATCTTTCTAATCTTACACAAAGTAACTCTTCATTGTCTAACTAGGTTTTTTAAAAAAAGGCTCTAAATAGCTATCAATTAACTTTCTATTTCCTGTTATAAAATGTGAACATTATGATAGACTTGAGTCAGCCACGGACTCAAGGGGGAAAATCACTCCTTTACATGGGGCATAAATGTAGCCTTTATATATTATTAATCATAACTACAATGGGACTAATCATATTCTGATACCAAGTTGAAATGAGGAATTAGAAGAGTTCTTTTCATTTTACGTCTTTGGAAATCTGGATACAACCCAGACGTTACCCAGAGGATGTCCTCTTTGAAGGCTTGGTTTTAGCAGAACGGATTCTGTGGAAGGGGCTTTCTGTGCTTAGTTGCACTCTGGTGTTGTTTCACATGTTGCTCTCGGAAATATTGAAGTTTCTTTTGAATTATTTTTCCTAATGATGAAAAACAGCTGAAATTAATGAACATTGTGAATTTAAATAGCATCACACCATTAGTCACCAATATCTCAATAGTAAAGCAGCATATAACCATTAACATTTAAAATGATGAACAAGCTGCTCAAGCGACATTGTTTTTACTGGACAAATTTATCAATTGGAGGTCGGCTTCCATTCTGTGCCTTGTCGATCCATTTCATTTGGCTGCAAGATACTCCAACATATTTTGTTTTGAATAAGTGCTACTTTTTACAAAGTGATCTGTTTGGGAAGGAGGTGGCCAGAGGGAGAAGTGAGAAAATGGAGTTAACCTAATTACAGTATAATATTTTTCTTTTTAGTAATTTATATAGGATGTCTTGAAATGTCTCTTTTTGTAAGTATAATGTCTCTAAATGTAAGGAAAATGTAGGCTTTTCCTTTATCAGGATAAAGTGAGTGAGAATGCTAATTGATTTCAAGTGAAATTATTTGGGTTAATTCTCATTTTTTGATGTTTGAAGGAACAGTATTCCTATTCACATGTAAAATGGTACAAATCTGATATTGGTTAAGATTATTTTGGTCAGACCATCTAAGTTTTATGAACACGTTTTATGGGTCTTAGGGGCCTTCACAGGAAATGCAGAGACTAATGTTTTCCTGAGGCTTTGACCCATGGGAGTTGCTCTGTCTGCAGTTCCCTTCCTGCCTTTGACACATCCACACTCCACTGTCAGCATCAGCTCAGAAGCTACTTCCTCCATGAAGCCTTTCCTGATATGTTGAGATTTTCTACTACTGGGATCCCAGAGTCCCTGTAACATATCTCTAACTTTGTGCTCATCTGATATGATTTACATGTCTTTCTCCAACGCCATCTCCTTCTCTGACCAAAAAAGAAGAAAATTGTGACTATGTCTTCCCCAGTGTGGAGATCAGATCTTATTCTTCATTATAATACATGGATTCAGCACCTAGTGTCTGGCCTGTGTAGACAAAAAGACTGGTTGGGAAAAAGCCAAATGGCTGTTCTTAAATGGAAGCCATTTCAGAAGAAGCAGCGTTCTCTTCCAAACATTACAGTTATGCTGAGAAAATACTGACGTTTCTTAGCTTTCAAACCAATCATTGATTTGGTTTTCTTATCTGTAGTGGTTAACTTTGGTCCACAAGATTAAGAGGTTTGAGTGCCCCATGAGAGAGGCATGAGAGTTTCCTAAAATGATAAGAATCATTCTTCCCTAAAGTTGAGGAAACAGAACAGTCCCAAACAGGTAACAGTACTTCTAGTTCTTTGATTACAGATGCATATAATCATACAAAATTATTTAAAATATGGAATGTTTTACCTAGTGTGTTGCAGGTTGACTGAGATGCTTGTTTAAAATGCAGAATCTGATTTATCAGGTCTTGGGTGGAGGTCAGCTACCTGCATTTTAAACAACTGTTCAGCTAATTCTGATGCCTTATAGACTTGGGCTTTGAAGAGACACTGCCAAAGATGCTGAACTCACTTCCTTTGGAAGCAGTTTTCACATATGTTTCTATGGAAGTTTGTGTGGTTTTCTTTCCTCTCCTCCACTTAGAATATAACATTATCAGGACAAATGCCTGGCCTTTTATTATACTTTCCTATTAACTCCATTGCACTGAATTCGGTGCTCTGCCCTCATGGTACATCAGGACAGGCATGGAAGAGACCTCATTTCTGCTCTCAGTTTATAGGAGGCTGGGAAAAGGGGTGAAATCGCAGGTGGCTACCGGGCCATAGAAGGCTTCACTTTTCTCAAGTGCTGTGTGAATATTTCTAGTTTTTAGTATCTGCTCACACCTACAGGGCACATAAAAGCAAGTCCTTGGGAGTCAGCAGACATTTGTGCCTCTTCCCCAGATGCCCCTACCTCAGTCAGCTCCTGGGGCTGTTGAACCCATATCAATCCACGGGCATCTGACCATCACTGTCCTGCTTACAGGCTGTCTGTGGCTCTCCCTGCCTCTAGGAATGAGTCTACATCCTGAACCAGACTTACAGGCTCCTCATAAGCTGCCTCCTCTCTTCCTTTCCAGCCACATCTATATCATCTACCTCGGACGCATGACTCTCTAGCTGATGGGACTTCTCGGAGTTTCCCTAATAACAGGTTCTTTCATAGTTTCCGAGTACATGTCACCTCCTGCCGAGAAGGCTGTCACAACTTTGACTTTCTGTGAATGCCTACTCAGTCTTCAGTCATCACCTCCAATGGGAAGCCGAGAGTGACAAAGCCAACTAGCCTTACATGTTTAATTTCTCTATTGGCATTTAATTTCATTTCATTGTTTTAACATTTAATCATTTAACAACCCTATGGGGCAGCTTCCCATTTTACAGTTGAGAAAGCAGAGGTACTGGGAGGTGAGGTAACTTGCCCAAATTCACACAACTAGTAACTGGAAGAGTTAGGATTCAGACTGATATATCCCATCTCTAGCTCCATGCTCTTAGCCTTACACCTTGACTAGGTGGCCTTTTACTTGTGCACCTTCTTCACTAGAACACAGGAGCCATGTCTTAGTTTTCCCTGGATTCTACTTTCCGAGCAAACTGCCTCGTCCACAGTAGATGTTCAATTAACATGTAATTGGGTAAGTCTGTCACTGGATCATAGGCCTTTGCCTTGCCAAGGATTACAGGAGCAGCGGAAGCCACAGAAAAGACCAAATCAAACCAACCAGAGCCCATTAAGACCACCCACTTATAAACTATAGGAGCTACCTAGCGACTTTGATTTCTACATTAACAGAAAAGTTACTAATACAATGCAACATTGATTGACTTGCATCTGATTTCTAGAGACAGAGCTGTGAGTCAGCGGCGATTTAATCTTTCAGCCTCCTGTAGCTATTTTTGGATTTCTTTGTGGCGAGGGACATTAGATTCACCTCATGTGGTATGGGGCAGTGATGGACAATGATCAAAGTGCCAACGGTGTTTTGTGCTCAGAGGCCTCTGACTATCTCTCCTTCCTGTCAGTGTTCCCAGATAGCACAGGCCAGCTCAACTGGAGAACAACTGGGTCTTCTGAACTTTCAGCCTAATCTCAAAGGTGTCTTGTTAGTTGTTCCAGTGCCTGACAAATTTCAACCTTCCCCACGCACCAGCTCTTATGCTTTTGGGTTGGACAGACCTAGGTTTAAATGGCAGATTTACCACAAATGACTTTGGATAATACATCTGGCTGCTCTAAGCCATGGTTTCCTCCTCTCTGAAATGGGACTAATGGGAGTATTCACCTCATAGTGTCATTATGAGGATAATGTATATCAGGCATTACTGTATAAGGTCACATATCTAATTAAGCTGGGTCCAGAAAACAAATTCAGGTCGTCTGATCCCAGAGTTGGAACTCACAGCCATTAGCTTCTGAACAATGTTCTCAACTCGCTCAGTTATCTCCCTTCCTTAATTCTTCTACCCATTCAATCTCTGTCCTTTCACTGCTGAAATTCGTGAAAATAGAGTCCATCCTCACTGCTTTACATCGTGAACCATTTTTTCCTCTCACCACCTGCTGGACTCTGCCTTCTGTCACCACCACTCCATAGCCATTATGCTCTAGGTGGTGAATCATGACAGCTGATTATGTCGATCAGGAACTACTCTGTGAATATGCAATGTTCAGACTTCATTTGAATTTATTTCTTGCTCATCTCACAGTGCTAAGCGGTTTGGGGTTAGCAAGGTGGCTCTGCTCCATGCATTCATCTAGAAACCCAAGCTGATAGGGGCTTTCTTTGATCACTCAGGGCTTCCACTGGGGATATCTTCCTTTGGTCAGCCAAGAGAAAAGAGCAGGGTAGAGCCAGGGAAGGGTTCTGTGGACCAGTGGTGCATCACCTTCACTCCACATTCCATTGCTAGAACATCTAGAATAATCACGAGGCCAGAGAGGAGAGGACAATATGAACTTTGCTGAGCAGCCAGAAACTCTTTGCCACACTCACTGAAGGAAGTCAAGACTATTATTAACTGTAAATTTCTCCAACATCAGGGCAGTGTACCTTTCCAATCCTTTCTTGAACCATTTCTGTACTTTCCCACCATACTGTCTCTACCAGACTGTCCATTCTATCTAAATGCTCAAGATCACTTTCTTTCACACCAAAACCCTTGATGGCAAAGTACAATATTACCTCTTTCACTGAGCCTTCTCTCATCTTCCCCTCTCAGAAGGAGAAGGACAAGGCAGACAGCAAACTGTTTCCACTTTAGATCATCTAAGGTCAAATCATAGAAGGTTAGCACAGGAAGAGGTCCCCAGCAATGCTTAGCCCAAAGTTTTCTTTGTATGAAAGAAGCTAAGACCAAGAGAGATAAAGGGATTGCCTAGGGACAAGCCATGAATAGAAACTAAGTCTGTTAGATTCCATTCCTGTCTCTATCCTCACATTATCTCCTGGTGGTGTAGGGCCAGCCTATGGGGTAGTTTTATTCATATATATTTTTCAAACTTTTCCCAATTAACCCCCAAAGTATATTAAAAACAATGCTTTAAAAATAATGCCAATAAAAATCTTCTTTATATAGACTGACAGATTAAAAACATTTTTCCCAGTTCTGCTTCATGATCTTGTAAAGTTTGAAAATCTCTTAGTTTTTCCTAGCGATGCCTCAAATTTCAGTGAGAATGAATCAATCTCTATCTGTCTATATATATCTTAGCTCTTGGCAATTAAGTCTCGTGATAATTGTTTTTGTGCATTAGTCATAATCACTTTTTAAGCAGCAAAGCCTATTACTGTTACAGAGTGAGTTTCAGATGCCCTGCAGTTTGATTAATTTTGGGTAATGCAGCTGTGTGGGGTAAGAAGATTTTACAATGCCTATAAAATGTTGCCTCATGACATGTTCAGCAGTGAGTCTGTGGCACCATAGAGCAATTTCAGTGCTTTTCATTAAATACCCGACACCATTTACATTGTACAGTTTTTAAGCAAGAACCATCCTCTGAGATCAGGAGGGTCTGTTAATTGCAAGGCATGTGGGAATCCTGGAAGAGGTAGAAGGGTCTAGATATTTTTCTGGGAGCAAATGTAAAAACAACAAGCCAACCAACAGAAAACACTACACGCGAAGGAACTGTATTCGATCCATGTTGCTTTTAGCGGGTTCTCTGATCTTCCCACAACAAAAGATGAGATCTGACTTGCAGCAAATAGTGTGCCCCAAAACACAGTTTCCCATGAAAACAAATCAAGAAGAGAACAAGAAAATCATAGTGAGTGGTATACATTTCTTCTTGTTGTTTGAAATCATCTCTCTTAGCTTCAGCTACCTTTGGTATTGTTATTGTTATTACAGGTAAGAGAGCAGGTATAATAATTAAATCCATCATTGATTCATTCAAACAATTCATACATACTTATTTAGCCCCAATACATGCCAGGCAAATGGATAGAAGCTCAAGATAAAAGATGTGAGAAAATAGGATGAATTTTTTAAAATGGTTTCTGCCCCCCGCCCCCCCCCCCCAGAGAGATCGCAGTGTTACAGTTTGAAGCTCTGACTTCTCACCCAAAGCTGAGGCCCACCTGATCATTTTTCACTTGGATGTTATAACACCTCCTTAAACTCAACCGATTCAAATCTAAATCATCATTCTTGTCTAAATCAGTTTTTATCCTTGACTAAAGAAAATTACTGTATCTTATAACAGCAAAGCACCACGCAAATGTTCGCTTTTCACTAGAATTATTCCCTACAGTGGTAATTACCAACCTAAGACACACAAATAATAAGATTTTGGATTCATCATCCTTCCAGTCCCCAAGTTCAGTCAAATAGCACAGCCTAAGCTCATCTTTTCTGGAAGGCTGTCCTCACCTCTCAAGGTCTTGCTACCTTCAGACGGTCTCCCCTTCTAATCCACTCACTATTCGTCACTGTGTTGTCCCTGTTTCTCAAGCACTGTGGTGTCATCCCAACTAGGTCACACACTCTTGGAATTCACAGCCTTCATCTTAAGCCTCTTTTCTCACCTGTGACGATGACTGGGTATAAGTGTGGATCTGAAACACGAGCTCAAACCCAGGTCTGGATGCTAACCAGCTCTGCAACCCAGTGAAATCCAAACAGCTTTCAAACTGGAGTTCCTTCTTCTGTGATGTGAATAAGAGAATAAGGCCCCACTCACAGAGTTGTATTGAGAACTAGAGAGAAAGTAGACTCTACTCAAAAGTAATTTGTAAATCTAGAGCCCACACAAATGTAAATTCTTAGTATTATTTGCCATAGTTTCAGCTCAGCACAATAAATATGAGGAGATTAATTGATTCACTGATGTGAAGTGAGTCTCCTAAATGTACTAAGAACATGGAACATTTAGTGCCAGCTGTTTGCTTATACATTTGGAGGATAAACCTGCGAAACCAGTCCTTCTGCTTTCCGAACAGTATGTTCCCCGGGCAGAAACATAGATCCACACCATCCTTAATCCCAATGCACCTCTCCTCATGTGTTCCACAGCAGGAAAACTTGTCCACCACATCTGTCTTCTCTCTCTCAGTGCACCTTCTCTCTCCAGACACTGGACTCTGTCAGTAAAATAAGCTGCCTGTCAAGGAAAAGAGCAAAGTGATAGGACAAGGAGCCAAGACCTCAACGTCAACGTCAACCTCAATGCCATGGATCACTCTTTCCAATCATATTATTCGTGCTGTATTTGTAAAGACATGAGAGACACAATATTGAACATCAAAGAATGACAGAGCCTTATATAAAGCTACTTTTAAAAATAAATGATGGTGAAGATGATGATGATGATGGTCATGGAGGAGGTGTTTACTATGGCATCTAGATGGGAGAAGATTTTTAGTTTTGACAAGGGTTTTGCCCTGAGCTTCTCATAACATCGGAGAGGCAGTTAGGTCACCCATAAATGTTTGGCTTACTCCAAAGGCCAACCTGGTCCACAGGTGCAGATAGTTTTAATTTGGCCATTGCTGGTCAACTTAACTTTTTTTTTTAAAGACGAGGCAATAAACTAAGGTTTTTATTGTGAATGTTGAGCAATTCTCATGATTGGAGTGTTCTTCAAGACTCACCTAGCTGAATGGCTTCAAAACCTTAGCTGATGCACTTCTTTTTTCAAGTTCTGAAGGTCCCAGCCAAAGTGTTTATATTTATTGTGAGTAATTTTTATTTAATCTTTTTAAGAAGTAGACCAGTCTTGTAACCTAGTGATTTAGCTTTATTAAAGATAATTAAAAGGGATAAACCTCCTTCTGCCCAAATGATCTATGTAACCAATAAAAGTCACTCTGGAGCTGGATAATTATCTGGATAATTATCTCAACCCCTTTAACTCTGCTGTTCCGGGCTTATAGTAGGCATTGATTTGCTTTTGACTATGAAGACTTGACCCAATAATTCTTTTTTTTTTTCCCCCATGTTTAAATAGAAGTCTTCTTTTACTTTTAATTGTGGTATATTTGACAAAAGTTTTATATATTTAAGGTATACAATTGATGATTTGATATACATACACATTGTGAAATAATCACCACAATCAAGCTAATTAACGTGTGTGTGTGTGTGTGTGTGTGTGTGTGTGTGTGTAAGATCTACCCTCTTAGGAAATTTCAAGTATACAAAAAAGTACTCTTCACTATAGTCAGATTGTTGTACCTTGGATCTCTAGAACTTAATCATTTTGTAAAATTGAAACTTTGTATCCCTTGACCAATATTTCTCCTTCACCCCCTCCCCCCAGATCCTGGTAACCACCCTTCCACACTCTGCTTCTATGAGTTTGACTATTTTAGAATCCCACATATGGGGGGAATCCCACATATGTCAGAATCCCACAAATATGCAATATTTATATTTCTGTGTCTGGCTTATTTCACTTAGCATAATGCCCTACAGGTTCATTCACGTTGTTGTAAATGGCAGGATTTATTTCTTTTTTCAAGGCTGAATACTATTCCATTCTATATATATATAAAATCTAACCCCAAAATTCTAATAATTCAGAAAGTCAAATGCCTTGAGCACTCAAGACAAATATACTTTTTTAACTTTTGCTTATGTTAGAATCATAAAACCCTATAGAGAGTAAAAATTTCTCTAGTTTACCCAGCCCAAAATGATGTATAAAGACACCATACTGGCTTTGGTAATAATTTCTGTTGTCTTATATGCCAGTGGATCAAAAGTTCTCTCTTACATCTATTCCCAAACCAGACTTAATAATGTTAAGTTGATACATTCTCAGGTTGATACATTTAAATTCTGACTTTTTCCCCATTGAAAAATATAAAGAGAAATGAGTTTTCAACTTTCACTTACATGCTAGAGACAGTAACCTAGAAGTTCATGATGACTCCTAATGCTTTGGTTCTTAAGGATGTAAAGAAGAGATGATATCTACTTTGCATTAAATTCGAGATGTAAGGTTAGGAGCTCCCTCCCTATTTCTAATGGGATATGAGGTGAATCCCTTAGAGTATCCAGTCTGTACATTAGACTTTAACTCCCTTCGAAGATGGTAGCAACTGATGTGAAAATTTAGTTTCCACAAAAAAACACTTGTTAGGAATAATCGTATCTTATTTTTCAATGGAATTTTTGAGGCATCATTTATATACAATAAAGCTCACAGGTTTTAAATGTTCAACTTGATGAGTACTGACAATTGATATACAACATTTTCATTCGCCTAGGAAGTTCCCTGTGTCCTCTTCAGGCAATTCGTAACGTTTCAGGGACAAGCATATTTTCATTTCTATTACCGCAGGGTATCTTGCCTGTTCCTGTACTCCATATAAATGGAATCCTACAGTATGGATACTTTACTTCTGAATTAAAATTTACAAAGCACTTTTACTTTCACTACTTCCATTAGATCCTTGGCGTGAGAGAAAGGTCCCAAGGTAAAAATTTTTAGGGATGGGACACCAAAGCTCAGACTCGCTTAATGTCACCCAGTAGAAGGCTTTCAAGGCAGAATTGAAGCTCGGTGTTCTGATTTTGGGTTCGGGACTCCTTCTGTTGAATTCTAGTGGATCCTGGAAAGATGTTTGGACTTGTCTTCATCATAACAACAACAGTGATAATAAAAATAAGCTACCTGAGTCTGAATGCCAGCATTGCCATTCCTGATGTGTGTGATTTCCAGTAAGTTATTTGATCCATTTCAGACTCAGTTACTTTATAAAGTAAGGATGGTAACAGCCTCATTCCTGGATCTGACACTCTTGTTTGTACTCCAAGACTCATATCTCTTCATGATTTCTGCTCGAGGTTCTATAAAACCTCAATACCAACAGGCAGAGTCAGAAACTAACTGTTGGGCTGTTACAACACTTGGTTTAAGTCTTTCTGATCACATTTTATTTCCATTTTTCTCTCTCTGCTAAATCATGAGCTCCTTGAAAATGGGATGCAGGTCTTCCTCACCACCATTTCTCAAGTGCTTCGCACACCATCTGGCCCAGAAGTGATGTACGCTCTGAACTTGTTACAGGTAGCCAGAAATAAAGACAGGCAAAGCTCCTTTGGAGAAAAATTTGGCCTCCAACTTTTACATCACCACTCAGACTTGTCTGAGTGGGTCTTACTAGATCTGATAAGAGGGTATGAAAAATATGATGAGATTATTTTCATGGTCATGCTAAAAATGTTAAATCGTACCATAAATCTCCAAGTCATCAAACCAATGTAGGAGAAGAGAGTCCACCTACCTGTTACAGTTAGATGCCTGTACGGGTTAGGGAAGGACCACTTTGCCTAGTGCCCCCCTCCTCATGTGGCCACCTCCTAATTCCCTAGTGCTGCCTTGTGCCAGCCACCTATACCTAACTGCAGTGCTGCGGTGGTATTAAGGGAAACAATAATGTCTGCTAACGCTGTCAACACCTTGGCAATATCTGCCTTTCTTCAATTACTTTTGTTTACAAATTACTCCTAATTTTGTTCTTAAAAGCTAGTTAAGAACAAATGCTGCTAGGATTGATGGGAAGCTAACTGCATGATTAAGTAACTACGTTTTTTAAGCTTGCCTTACACTAGGACTAATGATATGTCACCCGGTAGCAGAAATTCCAGATAATGAATGCGAAATGTTTCTATGTACTTAGTTGCTTTTAAATCTCCCTTCACGCCAGAGCTGGTGCTATGCATGGGGTAGTGGGAGGAAGAAAAGGAGTGACAGCTCGGCCTCCCCAGCCTTTGTGTAGAAACACACACTCCCACCCAGGGCTCTTTTCTGCCATCGAAGATGCTTTATTTTTTGTAAAGCTGACGCTTTATTTCCGTGTAGGGCTGATTGTTCGGTTGGTTCACTGATGAAAATGCTACATCGTTTTGTTGAATAAAGAGCTGAATGAAGTTAACTAGCAGGGGACTGTCCTTTCCCTGCAGGGCCCAGACTGAGAGTGGATCTTTTGAGTATATAATAGAACAGAATTCGAGTCAGAGCTGAAGGGGCTCTGCCTCTCCTCCTCCAACTGGGGACTTTCACGGGTGAGGATTGGTGGAGTGGGTGTTGGGTGAGCAGGGTCCAAGGGATGGGAGGAAGGAGAAGTGAGGTCCCTTCATCTTTACACTTGGGATTCTTGGTCATTCGTAGGGGTTCTTGGCTTCTGGACTCCTGACAAGCATCAGTTCTCTTCTTTGGGCTGCAATCCTGCAGTTAAAGTCAGAACTCATTTTGTGGTGACGGGTAACGTTTCCTCAATGAATACATAGGTTCTCCAATAGTCCAGCCATTTTCTTTTCTAGATAAAGACAGTGGGAAAAAGTGTTATATATGTACGTGTGTATAATATATCAATGTTTTAATCTATTTTGTATATAATTGTGTCAACTATATATGCATATGCATTCATATATAATTTATATTTATGCATTATTTAATGTCTTTATATAGTGATATATAACACATGCATATAAAAAGCATAGCACAGTAAACGTTCAATCTGTTGCTATACTTATATGTATAATATAATTATAGTAACAAGTTACTATAATGCATTTCTCTATATCACACATAAACACATTGGTGTAAAACAGCTATATATGTACACTATACCCATATAGACACATATGTACATATTGCATATCTACAGATATATTCTCAAAAATATATAATTCAACAACGTTAGAAAATGCTTCAGTTAATGGGGGTGCTCTAGTGTGATGAGTTATCATCCATTGGCTCACACTGAAAGGTGAGCAAAAATCAGTCCTTGCTTTAAATCTAGATTCATATTGGCCAGTTACTTCACCTTCTTAACATCTTCCTCAGACTCCTTTACTTTAAAATATGAATTATAAAAAAAAAATACATGAATTATAGATACCAACCTTGAGGGGTTGCTGTGAGGAGTAAATGAGTTTATGTATGGAATTCATCCAGCGGTCTTGCACATAGTAGGTACTCACTAACTGTTCATTTTGTTTCCCAAAGAACTGCAATTTCTTTTCCTCAAACACTGAGTAATAGTGACCCCTAAGAGAAGCAACAGACTATGCAATTTTCCCTACTGGTGAGATTCAGACTAGTTATCTCTTACTGCCGAGTAATGACTGTAATAGACTGAGAAGATTTCCATTTAAATAAGTGGATGATTTTTTAGCTGACTCTGGAAATGTAAATGGACCCTAATGAACGAATGCCATAATCATTCTTCCTGTTTCTTCTTTATAGACGCATTCTTTCCTAAGGGTGAATGCATTCAGGGTACATACGCTTGGATATGAATACACATATGCATATACATTTTCAAGGTACTAGCTTTAAGGGAGAAGGATATTCATTAACTAGGGCTGTACAGGCTCTTCAAGGACTTCTATTTGCACCAGAATAAGGTCTATATTCCTTAGTCTGACATTCAAGGCCTTCTGAACTGACCTCAACTATGTCTAATGAGATATTCCAATTTCCCTGAGCAACTAGTCCTCTCTCTTCTGAATTTCCAGAGGATTCATTCCCTGTACTAATCATTTGACATTTATGGCTTTATTTAAAATTTTTTGTTACCTTCTCAGAGCAAGGAAACTAGCTATTGAATTTAGCCGATAATATACTGGGCATATACTCTAAGAAAACTGTAATTCAGAAAGACACATGCACCCCAATGTTCACTGCAGCACTATTTACAATAGCCAGGTCATGGAAGCAACCTAAATGCCCATCGACAGACAAATGGGTAAAGAAGATGTGATACATATATACAATGGAATATTACTCAGCCATAAAAAGGAACGAAATTGGCTCATTTGTTGAGATGTGGACGGATCTAGAGACTGTCATGCATAGTTAAGTAAGTCAGAAAGAGAAAAACAAATATCATATATTAACGCATGTATGTGGAACCTAGAAAAATGGTACAGATGAACAGGTCTGCAGGGCAGAGATAGAGACACAGATATAGAGAACAAACGTATGGACACCAAGGGGGGAAAGCGGGGTGGGGGTGGTGCTGGTGGTGGGATGAATTGGGAGATTGGGGTTGACATGTATACACTAATATGTATCAAATAGATAACTAATAAGAAACTCCTGTATAAAAAAATAAAATTAAATTTAAAAAAACATGCAGAATCTAGCAGAGAACCTAAAAAAAAATATATATATATATATATTTATTACTTAAAAACATATTTTTTCAGGATGTACTTTATCTGGCTTATGATAGAAAAATTTAAATATATGGCACAATATTAAAAAATTAAAATGACCTATGATTTCATCACAGAAAGATAACCCTTAATAGCACCATGAGATATATTGGTTAACATCCATCCAAGATTTTCCAAGTTTAAAAAACAATAGATCAGGGGCTTCCCTGGTGGCGCAGTGGTTGAGAGTCCGCCTGCCGATGCAGGGGACACGGGTTCGTGCCCTGCACGTCCCCTGCACCGGCAGGCGGACTCTAAACCACTGCACCACCAGGGAAGCCCTGGAAACATTTTTAATAACTATATAATAACCTTTAGGAAAGAGTACAATAGTTAATTTATCTCATCTATTTATTTTTATCACACTTTTATTCCTTTTACCTATAATGATGAGCTAAATCTCTTTAAATCCAAACCTTTGTTTTCAACTCTGATTCTACCCTGAGAATAGATTTTCTCCAAGTTGAACGTAAAGTTCTGAGACTCTTGACACATATAAACAAATTGTTTTCCAAAATACTTCTAACTATTTACACTGCTTCCAGCAATATTGAGTACCTCTGTCATGGCCACCTCAAAATTTTGGAGAGCATTGTTTGTTAAAAACATTTTTCACAGCATAACTCATTATAAATTTCATCTTTCCATTTACTATTAATGTAGAATATTTTCAAATTATGAGCTTTTCCAGTCAGGAAAAGAAATCTGAGTTAGCCTAAATTGGTTTATTTAAAATTAGCTTTATTTTTATTTGTCAATTATACCTCAATAAAGCTGGAAAAATAAATAGATAAGTAGATAGGTATGTAAAAATTAGCTACTCCCACCCCCCATCTGGTATTGGACTTTTTTTTTCTTTATTCCAGGAAAGTCAAAGTTTTCCTAAAATATATCTATCTTCTTGAACATGATCAGTGATTTCACTGTGAAGTTTCTAACTCTGGGGAGGTTGATTATTATTCAAGGATATTTAAAAGCAGTCTGTGGTCTCCTTTTGCTGGATGTCTTAGAGTACTCTCACTGTCCTTCCTGCCTCTGTCCCATCTAATTCTGGATGCACATCTTAGGATAGTAGATGTGACTGTTCATGACCTTTCACTCCTGGCCACTGCAGGCTAGGCATCATAGTCTCTCAAAGAGGGATCACAACAAAGGTCCTGATGGGGTTGAAAACAGAGGTTGCTGAGCACCTGAATCAGTGGGATCAAATCCAGGCTAAGTTATTGATGATACAACCCTATTCTCTGTTGTAAGAGAACTTGGGGGATGGGGGCAAATGTGGAGGGGAGCGACTGTGGACTTGTTAACATTTTACCATATCTTACCTGTTTAGCTGAGTCACTTTGTTTTGTAGGTTTGGGTATGAGTTGGTGACTAAGATTTCTCAATTCATCCTACCCATGCTGTAGTTGGGGTTAATTCTTACATAAAACTGATACGATGAAAAATTTGTGACTTCACCTATTCGTCTGTTTTCATGGGTGGATGAAAATGAATCAGGTACATATTTCTAATCACCATCATGCCCTGGGTCTATTTTAAGAAAATAACTTTTATATTAAAAAAACTTTGATATTTGGAGAATAACATCTCAATGGCAATCATATTTCTCAATCCAAAGTGTTGTTCCTCACAAGCAATAAATGAAATGGCCATTTTTCATAGTATAGATAGCCTACTTCACTATTTGCTTTTTTTTTTTTTAATTAAAAAGAACAAAGCAGAAATGATGGTTTGTTGATGTTTAATGGATTGGTAAAAAATAATTTTTGAGTTGCAATTCTGCTTTCAATTTCTAACACATTAACACCTAATTTCACTTTCATGTCCCAGGAACAATTACTACTGGGCAGGTTACTTAAGGTAGAAAATTACTTAAGGAGTCAGTTATAGTGATGCAATTTGAAATCCCTTAACCCAGCTCTACCTCCCTTGTGTATTTTCTCTCCTAGCCTGTAAGGCCACAGGGAAGGAAGATGCAAGGATTAGTTTTCACTCATGTTCCAGAATGTTGAGAGCTCCTCAAAGATAGTTACTTACGTTGTAGAATTCCATGGGGGCACCCCAAACAATGAAAAGTCCGCCTATCTATCTATCTGTCTATTTCTCTATCATCTACCAGTTTATTAATCTGTCATCTCTATCTATTCTACTTATTTGTATTTCTAACCTGTTTTCCCATGTCTGCATTATTTTCAGTCTACGTTAGAGATAGTGTTTGAAATGTAAATAACCCTAGGAAAAGATACAGGTCGACAAAGTTTTGCTAAGGAAATGATGTCTCTCGGATCCTTTGGGGGAGACAGGTTTTCACGGGTGGACTCAAATCCCAGATGAGAGGCAGGTCAGTGGAAGAGAAAAGGACCAACTCACTCTGGTCTTTGTCAGTCTTCACCCACCTACCCCCACCACAGCTGAGTTAGAATATGTAAATGCCGAAAGAAAAAAATATGGCAAGTACGACCTCAGCTAAAATGAAGCTTACGAAGTGTTTGCCTTTCCTAACATCTGCATCAGCTCTACATACAAAGGGCAGCACCTTTGTGTTATTGAATAAACAGTTCTAATGCACCTTTTCCTCTCAGCTTTTCAAAGTTCAGATTGGGCTAAGGTCAAGGTGACCCTTGTTTGTTTGGGATCCACAATCATTCTTCTGGCTCAAAGAAAGGGCATTAGAAAAAAAGGCAGGAAAAGGTGTGTTCTTAGAACCAAGTGACTAGTTGGATGAGTCAAACTAATGCTTTTAAACTTGCTTAGCTTCAGGTGCCAGCACTTAAAAATAATGTTGAGGTAACAAAACAGGAAAGTGTTTGAGCATCTTGGACAATAGATTCATGGTGTTATTATAGTGAAAATTATACCCATTTTCCAGGGCATGTGTATTCTTCATTTTCAGCCCTCTAATGCAGTGGTCCTCAACCACTATTGGAATCAGAATCACCCGGGGGAGCTTTTAAGGCACGTCAATCCTGTATCCCACGCCCAGGGCCACTTAAATCCCCCAGGGCCACTTAAAGCCCCCTCCCAGGGGCCAGGGCGGAAATGCTCAGGTGATTCTGCGGTGAAGCCAGGGTTGAGGATGACAGTTTTAATGGCACAAAATGCCAGTGGTTTTGTAGCTCTGATTAAATTGGGGTGGGGATGGTCAAGAAGGGAGTGGTTTTCCCGAGGCATGACTCCCAGCTAGCTCTGGCTCTTAGCATAAAGGACATCTCTGAACTGAAATCAAGTAAAGTTAGTGTGAGTCCCATGTCATTTCTCTGGCCATTGTAAGTGACATTTCTGTGCCTGGTGTTTCAGTCCCAAGCATGTCACTGTTTTCATGTCATCACTCCATTCCATGCTGCAGAGATCACTCCTGTCAGCTCCCATTCATCTGGAAGGGTCAGGCCTACACTCACAACCTGAGGCTCTCCCCATGCTTCTGACAAGCTCTGTCACACAGCAGCTGTCACCAGGCCCCGCACACATTGGCTTCAGTCTGCTGCTACTTCAAACCATGGTCAGTTTATTGTTAGGGTTTCAACTCTTCAACCAAACTGTCCGACACTAGAACTGGAAATCAATGGCAAAGTAAATCACTCAGGGGTAAGAGACGGTTGGACTTTTGGCCAAGTCACCCAGAGGTGATTTATAAGTCTTTCTTGGCTTTGCCAAATCCCCTCCAAGGCATCAAGCATATAAACACAGGGCTGATGGAGAACCTTTCAGGTAGTCTTGCAGAAATGTTCAGAAAATCACTTGGTTGTTTACTTTCCCAGGTAGGTAGTAAAACTGGAACTTGGGAAAGAGTCCAAGGGTTGGAACAGGAGCCATGCCTGGAGGCAGGTACACTGGCATCGCTTTCCAAGTCTTATTTCCCTACACTGGGGATGGGAGGAGTGGAGGGTATATAAGAAGGTAAGCAATGACTGTGCATTGTTTTTCTACTTAATCATCTGTATTTTCACGATGCCTATGGGAGGTGATATAAAGTGGAAATTAGGAAGTTAGTATGTATACTTACAGATGATAAGGGTACCATTTAATATCTTAACTGGAAATGACCTCATCTTGCATGGAAGTACCTGGGGAAGATTGGGACTCACTTTAAGAAAGATGCCAAGTGCTGCCTCTCACCACGTGGCCCCCAAATCACCCATCGTACAGCTTAGAGAAAGGTAGCAGCAGACAACTCACTCAACATCACTCTCAACTGAATCACTCAAAGGTAAGATAATTCTACCTCAAATCCTAGAGTTTAACAATATTCAGTTATCCATGAAGCAAGAATGGATAGTTCCCAAGGTTTACAGAATGTAGAAAATCACAATGGGAGTGACAGGAACACTTTATAGCATCTAAGATATTCAAGAATAAAAATCTTCTGTTGACTCTTGGTTTACTGCTGATCCAATAGGCAAATCCCATGAAGTCCACAGAATCTCCAGGGACATAGTAATACATGTGTAATACATGTATTATATTACATGTACATAATATATGTACATATATGTAATATATGTACATATATACATATTTATTATATGTATTATATTACATGTGTAATACATGTGTACTCCCTGAGAGACTATCTTCAGTTCATGTGGATCAACCATTCATCTGCCTAATTCTTGGCAAATCGATTAGGAAAGTAAAAGCTACAAAGGTAATATATTAACAAAGCAAAATGTACTTGGAATAGAAAGTTGGAAAATTTATTATATATTTCCTTACTAATTTCCGTATGGGAAATCTTCTCTAAAATGACCATGAAAGTCAATGGGAGTATGTGATCTTATATATAACGTACTTTCTTAAGTCATTTTTCAGGAAAAACACACCTTGAATGTCATGATCTCGATAAGCATGTAGTTACCATGTCAAAGAGGTGAACCTAGTAAAAGCCTGGATTTAAAGGGCGTAGCAAGTAGTGAGGTGCTAGCAAGTGCTAAGGAAGTAGTGAGGTTTTTGAAGAATGGATCAATGTCTTATTGCTTAGCTTAACGATCACATATATTACAATTCCCATTTTCCTAATGCTTGCTCCTTTCTCAACTAAGCAACCACTTTCAATGGCATTGTAGAGTCTGCACGTTCCAATGGTTGTGCACAAAAAAATGATGATCCATTGTGACAAATATGCCAATTCCATGTCCTTCTTTTGGGGAATATGTTAAATTGAAATTTTAAATATCTGTAATAATAGAAAGCTGGAAATATAAAGGCTGGTTATTTAAACTTGATGAACACCAAGGCTCCAACACCCTCGGAGTATACACACCTGGCACAAAAGGGTTTCTTGGCACAGAGACAGTTGACTCCTCCTGGCAATTCTTCATGTTCTCTGGGCAAAGACTCCTTACCTGCCACACAGAGAGACACCTAAAAAAGTTCCTAACCAAGGGCCAAGGAGCTCCAAGAGCAAATACTTGAGTATTGTCTACCATTGGAGTTTAAATGTATGTACATGCCAGCCCATCTTAAGGGGATCGGGGGGGGGGCGGGGTGCTTGATGGAATCCAGACTGAAGTGGTGTAATAGAAAATTATTAGAAATAGCTTCACTCTTTTGCCGCAGGTGTCTGCAAGGTGGGTTAGACGCAGTAGCAGAGCCAGAAAAGTGGCGACAGACAAGGGATTCAGGATATATACAGTAAGGGTCTGTTTCTGACCCTCCTTTACCCAGCCCCTTCCCTAGGAAGGATATACCCTACTAAGACTGGGTAGTGGAACAGACTGAAAGAACTGATTACTAGGGACCCTGGCACTTCTGCTGTGGGTACCTCTTCTGAAAGAGCTGTGCACTGGAAGAGGGTATTTTTTCCCTTTCGCCCAAAGAAAAGGTGAGAACTAGAGACCTGAAGGCACCCAAAAGGTGGTAAGGAGCTCCTTCTAGTTCTAGGAGAAAGAGCAAGGGAGGGAAAGGAACAATGCTGACAAGCAAGTGAAGCAGCAGCAGAGTTCTAGTTTGGGCCCATCCCACTGGGGAAGCAGAAAAAGTGGGCATCTAAGCCTCAGAAGTCCATAGCAAGATGGCTTCAGGGAAGGCTTGCAACAGAGCTGCAGGGGGCACTGATGCTGTATGAGGCACCTCTCCTTCCCCTACCCCTCTTTTCCCCTTCATTGCCTAGAGATTGAAGACAGGAGATGCTGGGGGAAGCTGCTAATATTCTGTTACTGGGTTGATGGAAATGTTGAACAGCACACCTGTGGACAGACCATGAAAGTGACCTTCCCTTGGAATTTAGGGGGACCTAGAGAACACTTGTCTTAAACTGTTGGCAAAGAGAACTTCTACAGACCTAGCAAAAACACCTGCCATGTTTGATTAGCAGCTTATCTTCCAGTGTCCCTAAAATATACATAAACATTTCTTGAGTAAATAATATACAAGAGTGATGTCCCCCAATTAGACTCCCTAGACTGAGAACTACAGGTACCGTGCTTTTCGGGTCACTGTCTCTTCAGTCACCAGCCTGACGCCACGCACACAAGAATGCTCAACAAAGGTTTGTGGAAGGAATGAATAAATGAGTAGCCCACCAACTTATATGTAGAGTTAAGATCCCTAAAGTTACAGATGAAAATATACAATGTTTAGCACACAACTTTATGACATTATTCAGCATATGCATCACAGATCAAGGAATGCATTTGATTAATTTCAAAATCACACACATGTTTATGAATGGCATTCCCAGTAGCCACAGAGAATGTGTCCCGAATGCTTTCCTAAGGAGCAGTTCCTTGTCACCAGCCAGGGCTAACACATGTAAGTGTATACAGGCTGTCTACGTTCCCTGGAATTGTCAGTGGCTTGCTGGGAGCCTGTAAAGGATGGAAAACCAGAAATCCTTCAACCGCCTTCCTTCAACATTCCAAATCAAGTACACAATGCTTTAAAAATTGTTTCTACCCTTTGGGCATATTGGCCTAGAAATAAAAGCACTTAGTCTCTCCTTCCAGTTTTGTTTTACATTCTCAACAGTGAGAGTTACTCACAACGTAGGCTCCCAGTGGAGAGGAACTTGTGTGCACAGCACACATCAGTGGTTAAAAGATGACTTTGTTGTAAGGGGTGTGGGGTGAGGGATGCAGCGGGCTTGCAGTTGTTGGCTGCATTCTCTTCCAGATGTTCATCTCCTTATGTGTGCCAGGTCAGATATTCATTAGAGAAATTTAGAGAGAGGTCAGATGGCTGAGAGTCCAATATGGTAACCATGACCACATGTGACTACTGAGCACATGAAACATGGCTGATCTGAACAGAGATGTGCAGTAGGCTGAAAACACACACTGGATTTTTGAAGACTTAGTTTGAAAGGAAAGATACGTGTAAAATATTGATTATATGCTAAAATGATAATATTTCAGGGTAAACCAAATATATTATTAAAATAAACTTCACTTTTTTTTCAACATCTTTGGATGTGGCTTCAAGAAAATTTAATTACATATGTAACTCAAATTTCTGACTCACTGTATCTATACTGTGCTGATTTAGAGGGACCACCAGATCAGGAGATACGCATCTTAGTTATGTATACGTACTTATTTAGTTTCTTATTGAACTTATATGATGTGCCAGGAATTGGGCAAGAGGTGGATTTAATGGTGAGCAAAGCAAGTATGTGGATCACATGTGGCCTCTGGTGCCTCCAGGTCTACTTTCTCTCTTTCTCTCTCCTGCTACTGCAGAAAGTTCATTCCTTGCCATCTTTTTTTTTTTTTTTAACATCTTTATTGGGGTATAATTGCTTTACAATGGTGTGGTAGTTTCTGCTTTATAACAAAGTTAATCAGTTATACATATGTTCCCATATGTCTTCCCTCTTGCGTCTCCCTCCCTCCCACCCTCCCTATCCCACCCCTCCAGGCTGTCACAAAGCACCGAGCCAATATCCCTGTGCCATGCGGCTGCTTCCCACTAGCTATCTACCTTACTACGTTTGTTACTGTGTATATGTCCATGACTCTCTCTCGCCCTGTCATAGCTCACCCTTCCCCCTCCCCATATCCTCAAGTCCGTTCTCCAGTAGGTCTGTGTCTTTATTCCTGTCTTACCCCTAGGTTCTTATGACATTTTTTTTCTTAAATTCCATATATATGTGTTAGCATACGGTATTTGTCTTTTTCTTTCTGACTTACTTCACTCTGTATGACAGACTCTAGGTCTATCCACCTCATTACAAATAGCTCAATTTCATTTCTTTTTATGGCTGAGTAATATTCCATGGTATATATGTGCCACATCTTCTTTATCCATTCATCCAATGATGGGCACTTAGGTTGTTTCCATCTCTGGGCTATTGTAAATAGAGCTGCAATGAACATTTTGGTACATGACTCTTTTTGAATTTTGGTTTTCTCAGGGTATATGCCCAGTAGTGGGATTGCTAGGTCATATGGTAGTTCTATTTGTAGTTTTTTAAGGAACCTCCATACTGTTCTCCATAGTGGCTGAACCAATTCACATTCCCACCAGCAGTGCAAGAGTGTTCCCTTTTCTCCACACCCTCTCCAGCATTTATTGTTTCTAGATTTTTTGATGATGGCCATTCTGACTGGTGTGAGATGATATCTCATTGTAGTTTTGATTTGCATTTCTCTAATGATTAATGATGTTGAGCATTCTTTCATGTGTTTGTTGGCAGTCTGTATATCTTCTTTGGAGAAATGTCTATTTAGGTCTTCTGCCCATTTTTGGATTGGGTTGTTTGTTTTGTTGTTATTGAGCTGCATGAGCTGCTTGTAAATTTTGGAGGTTAATCCTTTGTCACTTGCTTCATTTGCCAATATTTTCTCCCATTCTGAGGGCAGTCTTTTGGTCTTGTTTCTGGTTTCCTTTGCTGTGCAAAAGCTTTGAAGTTTCATTAGCTCCCATTTGTTTATTTTTGTTTTTATTTCCATTACTCTAGGAGGTGGGTCAGAAAGGATCTTGCTGTGATTTATGTCATAGAGTGTTCTGCCTATGTTTTCCTCTAAGAGTTTGATAGTTTCTGGCCTTACATTTAGGTCTTTAATCCATTTTGAGCTTATTTTTGTGTATGGTGTTAGGGAGTGATCTAATCTCATACTTTTACATGTAGCTGTCCAGTTTTCCCAGCACCACTTATTGAAGAGGCTGTCCTTTCTCCACTGTACATTCCTGCCACCTTTATCAAAGATAAGGTGTCCATATGTGCGTGGGTTTATCTCTGGGCTTTCTATCCTGTTCCATTGGTCTATCTTTCTGTTTTTGTGCCAGTACCATAGTGTCTTGATTACTGTAGCTTTGTAGTATAGTCTGAAGTCAGGGAGCCTGATTGCTCCAGCTCCTTTTTTCGTTCTCAAGATTGCTTTGGCTATTCGGGCTCTTTTGTGTTTCCATACAGATTGCAAAATTTTTTGTTCTAGTTCTGTGAAAAATGCCATTGGTAGTTTGATAGGGATTGCATTGAATCTATAGATTGCTTTGGGTAGTAGAGTCATTTTCACAATGTTGATTCTTCCAATCTAAGAACATGGTATATCTCTCCATCTATTTGTATCATCTTTAATTTCTTTCATCAGTGTCTTATAATTTTCTGCATACAGGTCTTTTGTCTCCTTAGGTAGGTTTATTCCTAGATATTTTATTCTTTTTGTTGCAATGGTAAATGGGAGTGTTTTCTTGATTTCACTTTCAGGTTTTTCATCATTAGTATGTAGGAATGCCAGAGATTTCTGTGCATTAATTTTGTATCCTGCTACTTTACCAAATTCATTGATTAGCTCTAGTAGTTTTCTGGTAGCATCTTTAGGATTCTCTATGTATAGTATCATGTCATCTGCAAACAGTGACAGCTTTACTTCTTCTTTTCCGATTTGGATTCCTTTTATTTCCTTTTCTTCTCTGATTGCTGTGGCTAAAACTTCCAAAACTATGTTGAATAAGAGTGGTGAGAGTGGGCAACCTTGTCTTGTTCCTGATCTTAGTGGAAATGCTTTCAGTTTTTCACCATTGAGGAAGATGTTTGCTGTGGGCTTGTCATATATGGCCTTTATTACGTTGAGGAAAGTTCCCTCTATGCCTACTTTCTGCAGGGTTTTTATCATAAATTGGTGTTGAATTTTGTCAAAAGCTTTCTCTGCATCTATTGAGATGATCATATGGTTTTTCTCCCTCAATTTGTTAATATGGTGTATCATGTTGATTGATTTGCGTATATTGAAGAATCCTTGCATTCCTGGAATAAACCCCACTTGATCATGGTGTATGATCCTTTTAATGTGCTGTTGGATTCTGTTTGCTAGTATTTTGTTGAGTATTTTTGCATCTATGTTCATCAGTGATAATTGGCCTGTAGTTTTCTTTCTTTGTGACATCCTTGTCTGGTTTTGGTATCAAGGTGATGGTGGCCTCGTAGAAGGAATTTGGGAGTGTTCCTCCCTCTGCTATATTTTGGAAGAGTTTGAGAAGGATAGGTGTTAGCTCTTCTTTAAATGTTTGATAGAATTCGCCTGTGAAGCCATCTGGTCCTGGGCTTATGTTTGTTGGAAGATTTTTAATCACAGTTTCAATTTCAGTGCTTGTGATTGGTCTGTTCATATTTTCTGTTTCTTCCTGATTCAGTCTTGGCAGGTTGTGCATTTCTAAGAATTTGTCCATTTCTTCCAGGTTGTCCATTTTATTGGCATAGAGTTGCTTGTAGTAATCTCTCATGATCTTTTGTATTTCTGCAGTGTCAGTTGTTACTTCTCCTTTTTCATTTCTAATTCTATTGATTTGAGTTTTTTCCCTTTTTTTCTTGATGAGTCCGGCTAGTGGTTTATCTATTTTGTTTATCTTCTCAAAGAACCAGCTTTTAGTTTTATTGATCTTTGCTGTTGTTTCCTTCATTTCTTTTTCATTTATTTCTGATCTGATTTTTATGATTTCTTTCCTTCTGCTAGCTTTGGGGTTTTTTTGTTCTTCTTTCTCTAATTGCTTTAGGTGCAAGGTTAGCTTGTTTATTCGAGATGTTTCCTGCTTCTTAAGGTGGGCTTGTATTGCTATAAACTTCCCCCTTAGAACTGCTTTTGCTGCATCCCATAGGTTTTGAGTTGTCGTGTCTCCATTGTCATTTGTTTCTAGGTATTTTTTAATTTCCTCTTTGATATCTTCAGTGATCACTTCATTATTAAGTAGTGTATTGTTTAGCCTCCATGTGTTTGTATTTTTTACAGATCTTTTCCTGTAATTGATATCTAGTCTCATGGCATTGTGGTCAGAAAAGATACTTGATACAATTTCAATTTTCTTAAATTTACCAAGGCTTGATTTGTGACCCAAGATATGATCTATCCTGGAGAATGTTCCATGAGCACTTGAGAAAAATGTGTATTCTGTTGTTTTTGGATGGAGTGTCCTATATATATTAAGTCCATCTTGTTTCATTTAAAGCTTGTGTTTCCTTATTTATTTTCATTTTGGATGATCTGTCCATGGGTGAAAGTGGGGTGTTAAAGTCCCGTACTATGAATGTGTTACTGTCGATTTCCCCTTTTATGGCTGTTAGTATTTGCCTTATGTATTGAGGTGCTCCTATGTTGGGTGCATAAATATTTACAATTGTTATATCTTATTTTGGATCGATCCCTTGATCATTATGTAGTGTCCTTCTCTGTCTCTTTTAATAGTCCTTATTTTAAAGTCTATTTTGTCTGATATGAGAATTGCTACTCCAGCTTTCTTTTGGTTTCCATTTGCGTGGAATATCTTTTTCCATCCCCTTACTTTCAGTCTGTATGTGTCTCTAGGTCTGAAGTGGGTCTCTTGTAGACAGCAAATATATGGGTCTTGTTTTTGTATCCATTCCGCCAATCTGTGTCTTTTGGTGGGAGCATTTAGTCCATTTACATTTAAGGTAATTATCGATATGTATGTTCCTATTCCCATTTTCTAAATTGTTTTGGGTTCGTTATTGTAGGTCTTTTCCTTCTCTTGTGTTTCTTGTCTAGAGAAGTTCCTTTAGCATTTGTTGTAAAGCTGGTTTGGTGGTGCTGAACTCTCTCAGCTTTTGCTTGTCTGTAAAGGTTTTAATTTCTCCATCAAATCTGAATGAGATCCTTGCTGGGCAGAGTAATCTTGGTTGCAGGTTTTTCTCCTTCATCACTTTCAGTATGTCCTGCCACTCCCTTCTGGCTTGTAGGGTTTCTGCTGAGAGATCAGCTGTTAACCTTATGGGGATTCCCTTGTGTGTTATTTGTTGTTTTTCCCTTGCTGCTTTAATATGCTTTCTTTGTATTTAATTTTTGACAGTTTGATTAATATGTGTCTTGGTGTATTTCTCCTTGGATTTATCCTGTATGGGACTCTCTGTGCTTCCTGGACTTGATTAACTATTTCCTTTCCCATATTAGGGAAGTTTTCAACTATAATCTCTTCAAATATTTTCTCAGTCCCATTCTTTTTCTCTTCTTCTTCTGGAACCCCTATAATTCGAATGTTGGCGCGTTTAATGTTGTCCCAGAGGTCTCTGAGACTGTCCTCAGTTCTTTTCATTCTTTTTTCTTTATTCTGCTCTGCAGTAGTTATTTCCACTATTTTATCTTCCAGGTCACTTATCCGTTATTTTGCCTCAGTTATTATGCTATTGATCCCATCTAGAGTACTTTTAATTTCATTTATTGTGTTGTTTATCATTGCTTGTTTCATCTTTATTTCTTCTAGGTCCTTGTTAACTGTTTGCATTTTGTCCATTCTATTTCCAAGATTTCAGATCATCCTTACTATCATTATTCTGAATTTTTTCAGGTAGACTGCCTATTTCCTCTTCATTTGTTAGGTCTGGTGCATTTTTATCTTGCTCCTTTATCTGCTGTGTGTTTTCCTGTCTTCTCATTTTGCTTATCTTACTGTGTTTGGGGTCTCCTTTTTGCAGGCTGCAGGTTCGTAGTTCCCGCTGTTTTTAATGTGTGTCTCCAGTGGCTAAGGTTGGTTCAGTGGGTTGTGTAGGCTTCCTGGTGGAGGGGACTAGTGCTTGTGTTGTGGTGGATGAGGCTGGATCTTGTCTCTCTAGTGGGCATGTTCACCTCTGGTGGTGTGTTTTGGGGTGTCTGTGGCCTCATTATGATTTTAGGCAGCCTCTCTGCTAATGGGTGGGGTTGTGTTCCTGTCTTGCTAGTTGTTTGGCATAGGTTGTCCAGCACTGTGGCTTGCTGGTCGTTGAGTGAAGCTGGGTGCTGGTGTTGAGATGGAGATCTCTGGGAGATTTTCGCCATTTGATATTATGTGGAGCTGGGAGGTCTCTTGTGGACCAGTGTCCTGAAGTTGGCTCTTCCACCTCAGAGGCACAGCCCTTACTCCTGGCTGGAGCACCAAGAGCCTTTCATCCACACGGCTCAGAATAAAGAAAAAGTAGAGAGAATTAGTAGAAGTATGAGGAAAGAAAGAAGGAAAGGAGGGAAGGAAGGAAGAAAGAAAGAAGCAAAGAAGGGAGGGAGGGAGGAAGGAAGGAAGGAGGGAAAGAAGGAAAAAAGAAAGAAAGAAGATACAGTAAAAATAAAAAAAGGGACGGATAGAACCTTAGGACAAATGTTGGAAGCAAAACTATACAGACAAAATCTTACACAGAAGCTTACACATACACCCTCACAAAAAGAGGTAAAGGGGGAAAAATCATAAATCTTGCTGTCAGAGACCACCTCCTCAATTTCGGATGATTCGTTGTCTAAAGGAGGGAAGGAAGGAAAGAAAGAAAGAAAGAATGAAGGTAAAGTATAATAAAGTTATTAAAATTAATTATGAAGAAAAAAAATTTTTTAAAAACCATGGACGGATAGAACCCTAGGACAAATGGTGGAAGCAAGACTATACAGACAAGATCTCACACGGAAGCATACACATACACAAAAAGAGGAAAACGGAAAAAAATCATAGATCTTGCTCCTAAAGTCCACCTCCTCAATTTGGGATCATTCATTGTCTATTCAGGTATTCCACAGATGCAGGGTATATCAAGTTGATTGTGGAGTTTTAATCCGCTGCTTCTGAGGCTGCTGGGAGAGATTTCCGTTTCTCTTCTTTGTTCTCACAGCTCCTGGGGCTCAGGTTTGGATTTGGCCCTGCCTCTGCGTGTAGGTCGCTGGAGGGCGTCGGTTTTTTGCTCAGACTGGACGGGGTTTAAGGAGCTGCTGATTCGGGGGCTCTGGCGCACTCAGGGTGGGGGGAGGGAGGGGCACGGAGTGCGGGGCGGGCCTGTGGCGGCAGAGGCTGGCGTGACGTTGCATCAGCCTGAGGCCCGCCGTGCGTTCTCCCAGGGAAGTTGTCCCTGGATCCCAGGAACCTGGCAGTGGCGGGCTGCACAGGCTCCGAGGAAGAGGGGTGTGGAGAGTGACCTGTGCTCGCACACAGGCCCCTTGGTGGCGGCAGCAGCAGCCTTAGTGTCTCCCGCCCGTCTCTGGGGTCTGTGCTTTTAGCCGCAGCTCGTGCCCGTCTCTGAAGTTCCGTTAAGCAGCACTCTTAAACCCCTCTCCTCGCGCACCAGGAAACAGAGGGAAGAAAAAGTCTCTTGCCTCTTCAGCAGGTGCAGACTTTTCCCCGGACTCCCTCCTGGCTAGCCGTGGTGCACCAACCCCTTCAGGCTATGTTCAAGCCGCCAACCCCAGTCCTCTCCCTGCGCTCCGTCGGAAACCCAAACCCGAGGCTCAGCTCGCAGCCCCGCCTGCCCTGGCGGGTGAGCAGACAAGCCTCTCGGGCTGGTGAGTGCCGGTCGGCACCGATCCTCTGTGCGGGAATCTCCCCGCTTTGCCCTCCGCACCCATTGCTGTGCACTCCTCCGCAGCCCTGAAGCTCTCCCCTCCGCCTCCCGCAGTCTCCTCCCGCAAAGGGGCTTCCTAGTGTGTGGAAACGTTTCCTCCTTCACAGCTCCCTCCCACTGGTGCAGGTGCCGTCCCTATTCTTTTGTCTCTGTTTTTTCTTTTGCCCTACCCAGGTATGTGGGGAGTTTCTTGCCTTTTGGGAGGTCTGAGGTCTTCTGCCAGCCTTCAGTAGGTGTTCTGTAGGAGTTGTTCCACGTTTAGATGTATTTCTGGTGTATCTGTGGGGAGGAAGGTGATCTCCGCGTCTTACTCTTCCGCCATCTTCAAGGTCCCTCCCCTTGCCATCTTTGACCTGCATCCAGGTGTCTGGTGGTAATCTCCCACTCCAGCCAGCAGTGAAATCATGTCATCTTCTAGGGTATAGCTCTGTCTTGACCTGGAGACAGACCCATAAAGGTACTTTGGGGGCTTCCCTGGTGGTGCAGTGGTTAAGAACCCACCTGCCAATGCAGGGGACACAAGTTCAAGCCCTGGTCCGGGAAGATCCCACATGCCGCAGAGCAACTAACCCCATACACCACAACTACTGAGCCTGCGCTCTAGAGCCCGCGAGCCACAACTACTGAGCCCTCATGCCACAACTACTGAAGCCCATGCACCTAGGGCCCATGCTCCGCAACAAGAGAAGCCACTGTAATAAGAAGCCCATGCACCACAATGAAGAGTAGCCCCCGCTCGCCACAACTAGAGAAAGCCCACGCGCAACAACGAAGACCCAATGCAGCCAAAAATTTTTAAAAAAATTTTTGGACTTCCAGGAAGATGGCGGAAGAGTAAGACGCGGATCACCTTCCTCCCCACAGATACACCAGAAATACATCTACGCGTGGAACAACTCCTACGGAGCACCTACTGAATGCTGGCAGAAGACCTCAGACCTCCCAAAAGGCAAGGAACCCCCCACGTACCTGGTTAGGGCAAAAGAAAAAAAACAAAACAGAGACAAAAGGATAGGGACGGGTCCTGCACCAGCGGGAGAGAGCTGTGAAGGAGGAAAAGTGTCCACACACTAGGAAGCCCCTTCACGGGCGGAGACTGCGGGTGGCGGAGTGGGGGAGCTTCGGGGCTGCGGAGGAGAGCACAGCAACGGGTGCGGAGGGCAAAGCAGAGAGATTCCAGTGCAGAGGATCGGGCCGACCGGCACTCACCAGCCGAGAGGCTTGTCTGCTCGCCCACCGGGGCGGGCGGGGCTGGGAGCTGAGGCTCCGGCTTCTGTCGGAGCACAGGGAGAGGACTGAGGTTGGCGGCGTGAACACAGCCTGCAGGGCGTTAGTGCACCGCGGCTAGCCGGGAGGGAGTCCTGGGAAAAGTCTGGACCTGCCAAAGAGGCAAGAGACTTTTTCTTCTCTCTTTGTTTCCTGGTGCGCGAGGAGAGGGGATTAAGAGCGCTGCTTAAAGGAGCTCCAGAGACGGGCGCGAGCCGCGGCTAAAAGTGCAGAGCCTAGAGACAGACATGAGATGCTAAGGCCGCTGCTGCCGCCACCAAGAAGCCTGTGTGCGAACACAGGTCACTATCCACACCCCCTTCCGGGGAGCCTGTGCAGCCCGCCACTGCCAGGGTCCCGCGATCCAGGGACAACTCCCCTGGGGAGAACGCACGGGGCGCCTCAGGCTAGCAACTTCACGCTAGCCTCTGCCGCCGCAGGCCCGCCCCACACTCCGTGACCATCGCTACCTCCGCCCCCCCCCCCCCCCGGCCTGAGTAAGCCAGAGCCTCCGAATTAGCGGCTCCTTTAACCCCGTCCTGTCTGAGCAAAGAACAGACGCCCTCTGGCGACTTACACGCACAGGCGGGGCCAAATCCAAAGCTGAGCCGCTAGGAGCTGTGAGAACAAAGAAGAGAAAGGGAAATCTCTCCCAGCAGCCTCAGAAGCAGTGGATTAAAGCTCCACAATCAACTTGATGTACCCTGCATCTGTGGAATACATGAATAGACAACAAATCATCCCAAATTAAGGAGCCGTGTGGATGAAAGGCTCTTGGTGCTCCAGCCAGGAGTCAGTGCTCTGCCTCTGAGGTGGGAGAGCCAACTTCAGGACACTGGTCCACAAGAGGCCTCCCAGCTGCACATAATATCAAACGGTGAAAATCTCCCAGAGATCTCCATCTCAACACCAGCACCCAGCTTCACTCAACGACCAGCAAGCTACAGTGCTGGACATCCTCTGCCAAACAACTAGCAAGACAGGAACACAACCCCACCCATTAGCAGAGAGGCTGCCCAAAATCATAATAAGTCTACAGACACCCAAAACACACCACCAGACGTGGACCTGCCCACCAGAAAGACAAGATCCAGCCTCATCCACCAGAACACAGGCACTAGTACCCTCCACCAGGAAGCCTACACAACCCACTGAACCAACCTTAGCCACTGGGGACAGACACAAAAAACAACAGGAACCACGAACCTTCAGCCTGCAAAAAGGAGACCCCCAAACACAGTAAGATAAGCAAAATGAAAAGACAGAAAAACACACAGCAGATGAAGGAGCAAGATAAAAACCCACCAGACCTATAAATGAAGAGGAAATAGGCAGTCTACCTGAAAAAGAATTCAGAATAATGATAGTAAAGATGATCCAAAATCTTGGAAATAGAATAGACAAAATGCAAGAATCAGTTAACAAGGACCTAGAAGAACTAAAGATGAAACAAACAATGATGAACAACACAATAAATGAAATGAAAAATACTCTAGATGGGATCAATAGCAGAATAACTGAGGCAGAAGAACGGATAAGTGACCTGGAAGATAAAATAGTGGAAATAACTACTGCAGAGCAGAATAAAGAAAAAAGAATGAAGAGAACTGAGGACAGTCTCAGAGACCGCTGGGACAACACTAAACGCACCAACATTCGAATTATAGGGGTTCCAGAAGAAGAAGAGAAAAAGAAAGGGACTGAGAAAATATTTGAAGAGATTATAGTTGAAAACTTCCCTAATATGGGAAAGGAAATAGTTAATCAAGTCCAGGAAGCACAGAGAGTCCCATACAGGATAAATCCAAGGAGAAATACACCAAGACACATATTAATCAAACTGTCAAAAATTAAATACAAAGAAAGCATATTAAAAGCAGCAAGGGAAAAACAACAAATACACACAAGGGAATCCCCATAAGGTTAACAGCTGATCTCTCAGCAGAAACTCTGCAAGCCAGAAGGGACTGGCAGGACATATTTAAAGTGATGAAGGAGAAAAACCTGCAACCAAGATTATCCTGCCCAGCAAGGATCTCATTCAGATTTGATGGAGAAATTAAAACCTTTACAGACAAGCAAAACCTGAGAGAGTTCAGCACCACCAAACCAACTTTACAACAAATGCTAAAGGAACTTCTCTAGACAAGAAACACAAGAGAAGGAAAAGACCTACAATAACGAACCCAAAACAATTTAGAAAATGGGAATAGGAACATACATATCGATAATTACCTTAAATGTAAATGGACTAAATGCTCCCACCAAAAGACACAGATTGGCTGAATGAATACAAAAACAAGACCCTTATATATGCTGTCTACAAGAGACCCACTTCAGACCTAGAGACACATACAGACTGAAAGTAAGGGGATGGAAAAAGATATTCCATGCAAATGGAAACCAAAAGAAAGCTGGAGTGGCAATTCTCATATCAGACAAAATAGACTTTAAAATAAGGACTATTAAAAGAGACAGAGAAGGACACTACATAATGATCAAGGGATCGATCCAAAATAAGATATAACAATTGTAAATATTTATGCACCCAACATAGGAGCACCTCAATACATAAGGCAAATACTAACAGCCATAAAAGGGGAAATCGACAGTAACACATTCATAGTACGGGACTTTAACACCCCACTTTCACCCATGGACAGATCATCCAAAATGAAAATAAATAAGGAAACACAAGCTTTAAATGAAACAAGATGGACTTAATATATATAGGACACTCCATCCAAAAACAACAGAATACACATTTTTCTCAAGTGCTCATGGAACATACTCCAGGATAGATCATATCTTGGGTCACAAATCAAGCCTTGGTAAATTTAAGAAAATTGAAATTGTATCAAGTATCTTTTCCGACCACAACCCTATGAGACTAGATATCAATTACAGGAAAAGATCTGTAGAAAATACAAACACATGGAGGCTAAACAATACACAACTTAATAACGAAGTGATCACTGAAGAAATCAAAGAGGAAATCAAAAAATACCTAGAAACAAATGACAATGGAGACACGACAACTCAAAATCTATGGGATGCAGCAAAAGCAGTTCTAAGAGGGAAGTTTATAGCAATACAATCCTACCTTAAGAAACAGGAAACATCTCGAATAAACAAGCTAACCTTGCACCTAAAGCAATTAGAGAGAGAAGAACAAAAAAACCCCAAAGCTAGCAGAAGGAAAGAAATCATAAAAATCAGATCAGAAATAAATGAAAAAGAAATGAAGGAAATGATAGCAAAGATCAATAAAACTAAAAGCTGGTTCTTTGAAAGGATAAACAAAATAGATAAACCATTAGCCAGACTCATCAAGGAAAAAAGGGAGAAGACTCAAATCAATAGAATTAGAAATGAAAAAGGAGAAGTAACAACTGACACTGCAGAAATACAAAAGATCATGAGAGATTACTACAAGCAACTCTATGCCAATAAAATGGACAACCTGGAAGAAATGGACAAATTCTTAGAAATGCACAACCTGCCAAGACTGAATCAGGAAGAAACAGAAAATATGAACAGACCAATCACAAGCACTGAAATTGAAACTGTGATTAAAAACCTTCCAACAAGCAAAAGCCCAGGACCAGATGGCTTCACAGGCGAATTCTATCAAACATTTAGAGAAGAGCTATCACCTATCCTTCTCAAACTCTTCCAAAATATAGCAGAGGGAGGAACACTCCCCAACTCATTCTACGAGGCCACCATCACCCTGATACCAAAACCAGACAAGGATGTCACAAAGAAAGAAAACTACAGGCCAATATCACTGATGAACATAGATGCAAAAATCCTCAACAAAATACTAGCAAACAGAATCCAACAGCACATTAAACGGATCATACACCATGATCAAGTGGGGTTTATTCCAGGAATGCAAGGATTCTTCAATATATGCAAATCAATCAACGTGATACACCATATTAACAAATTGAGGGAGAAAAACCATATGATCAACTCAATAGATGCAGAGAAAGCTTTTGACAAAATTCAACACCAATTTATGATAAAAACCCTGCAGAAAGTAGGCATAGAGGGAACTTTCCTCAACATAATAAAGGCCATATATGACAAACCCACAGCCAACATCATCCTCAATGGTGAAAAACTGAAAGCATTTCCACTAAGATCAGGAACAAGACAAGGTTGCCCACTCTCACCACTCTTATTCAACATAGTTTTGGAAGTTTTAGCCACAGCAATCAGAGAAGAAAAGGAAATAAAAGGAATCCAAATCGGAAAAGAAGAAGTAAAGCTGTCACTGTTTGCAGATGACATGATACTATACATAGAGAATCCTAAAGATGCTACCAGAAAACTACTAGAGCTAATCAATGAATTTGGTAAAGTAGCAGGATACAAAATTAATGCACAGAAATCTCTGGCATTCCTATACACTAATGATGAAAAATCTGAAAGTGAAATCAAGAAAACACTCCCATTTACCATTGCAACAAAAAGAATAAAATATCTAGGAATAAACCTACCTAAGGAGACAAAAGACCTGTATGCAGAAAATTATAAGACACTGATGAAAGAAATTAAAGATGATACAAATAGATGGAGAGATATACCATGTTCTTGGATTGGAAGAATCAACATTGTGAAAATGACTCTACTACCGAAAGCAATCTACAGATTCAATGCAATCCCTATCAAACTACCAATGGCATTTTTCACAGAACTAGAACAAAAAATTTCACAATTTGTATGGAAACACAAACGAGCCCGAATAGCCAAAGCAATCTTGAGAACGAAAAACGGAGCTGGAGGAATCAGGCTTCCTGACTTCAGACTATACTACAAAGCTACAGTAATCAAGACACTATGGTACTGGCACAAAAACAGAAATATAGATCAATGGAACAGGATAGAATGACCAGAGATAAACCCATGCACATATGGTCACCTTTTCTTTGAGAAAGGAGGCAGGAATGTACAGTGGAGAAAGGACAGCCTCTTCAATAAGTGGTGCTGGGAAAACTGGACAGCTACATGTAAAAGTATGAGATAGATCACTCCCTAACACCATACACAAAAATAAGCTCAAAATGGATTAAAGACCTAAATGTAAGGCCAGAAACTATCAAACTCTTAGAGGAAAACATAGGCAGGATACTCTATGACATAAATCACAGCAAGGTCGTTTTTGACCCACCTCCTAGAGTAATGGAAATAAAAACAAAAATAAACAAATGGGAGCTAATGAAACTTCAAAGCTTTTGCACAGCAAAGGAAACCAGAAAGAAGACCAAAAGACAACCCTCAGAATGGGAGAAAATATTGGCAAATGAAGCAACTGACAAAGGATTAATCTCCAAAATTTACAAGCAGCTCATGCAAAAAACAAAACAACCAAAAAACAAAAAAACAAACAACCCATCCAAAAATAGGCAGAAGACCTAAATAGACATTTCTCCAAAGAAGATATACATAGTGTCAACAAACACATGAAAGAATGCTCAACATCACTAATCATTAGAGAAATGCAAATCAAAACTACAATGAGATATCATCTCACACCAGTCAGAATGGCCATCATCAAAAAATCTAGAAACAATAAATGCTGGAGAGGGTGTGGAGAAAAGGGAACCCTCTTACACTGTTGGTGGGAATGTACATTGATACAGCCACTGTGGAGAACCGTATGGAGGTTCCTTAAAAATCTACAAATAGAACTACCATATGACCCAGCAATCCCACTACTGGGCATATACCCTGAGAAAACCATAATTCAAAAAGAGTCATGTACCAAAATGTTCATTGCAGCTCTATTTACAATAGCCCGGAGATGGAAACAACCTAAGTGTCCATTATCAGATGAATGGATAAAGAAGATGTGGCACATATATACAATGGAATATTACTCAGCCATAAAAAGAAACGAAATTGAGCTATTTGTAATGAGGTGGATAGACCTAGAGTGTGTCATACAGAGTGAAGTAAGTCAGAAAGGGAGAGACAAATACCATATGCTAACACATATATATGGAATTGAAGAAAAAAAAATGCCATGAAAAACCTAGGGATGAAACAGGAATAAAGACACAGACTTACTAGAGAATGGACTTGAGGCTATGGGGAGGGGGAATGGTAAACGGTGACAAAGCGAGAGAGAGGCATGGACATATATACACTACCAAACGTAAGGTAGATAGCTAGTGGGAAGCAGCCACATAGCACAGGGAGATCAGCTCGGTGCTTTGTGACCGCCTGGAGGGGTGGGATAGGGAGGGTGGGAGGGAGGGAGACGCAAGCGGGAAGAGATATGGGAACATATGTATATATATAACTGATTCATTTTGTTGTGAAGCTGAAACTAACATAACATTGTAAAGCAATTACACTCCAATAAAGATGTTAAAATGAAAAACAAACAAAAAAAACAATACATCAATAAAAAATTTACAAAAGCTCTTTAAAAATAAAAAAAATAAAGTTAGGCCTATAGTTTAATCTACAAAAATGTTTGTCAGGGTGTTGTTCATAATAAAATATTAGCTGGATATGTCCACTATTAAATAATCAAGTATATTAATTTTGATAAATTGTCATGATAGGATACTAAAAGTCATATTGAAGAACAGTATATATACCAATTATGTAAAATACGACTGTAAAAATAAAAGCTGAAAATATATACTATGTAGATGAGATATTGATAGCAGCAATCTCTGGATAGTTGTGTTTCTGGTAGTAATTTATCGTATGTGATCTATATTAATTTTCTTAAAATAAAAAAAGAAAAGGAGTAGAATCTGATTACACCAAGAAGAGCAAATAAAGTGATCAAGGTGAGGGTCAAGGGATGGCAGTGCAGTGACTGCTGACAGATAAAGTTCTGAAATGAACTTGCCTTTATTAGAACATTTCCATCCACCTGAAAGCAAACCTCCTCTCCTAGCTGCTTTGCTAAAGATGGCCAGACTGCCTTCTTAAGCTATACTCTCTTGGCAGTTAGAGCGAGCTCCACCTAGGATGAGATGAGAATGCATGTCCCTCCCCTCAGAGTGAGACCAGGTGCCAAAGAAACCAAAGTCAAAGAGGAGCTTTTCACCTTGACCCCCTTTGCTCCACCTCCCCATGCTTAGGACAAACACCACCCCCTCTGGGAACATCAAGAGTCCTCACATTTCCTGCATCTTACAGTCTTTCCAGTTTCTCCAAGCCTTTGATCTCTAACCTGTCCGTGAGTATATCAATTTTAAAAAGAAGAAAAAAAATCGAAACCACAAAGATCCATTTTTTAAAATCCTGTTGTTCGGCTTGGTGCAGAAGTGAATGCTTTTCTCCTGCTGTGCTACTGTTTTACATTCTTTTCCCTCCTTCTACAAGAAGTGCCTGTTGTAAATTACGGAGCGCATGCACGCACCCGTACACGCACGCGCGCACACACACACATCCCCAAATTTGGATTCTGCCCTTTCTAATTACAAATCACCACCTGTGGTAAAATTATTGAAAAACAGATGAGCTTTTCATTCCAGCAATAGCCTTAAAACAAGCAGCAGTTTCAACTGCCAGGGTGATGTATAGACAGCACAGAGGGCAGATGAGGGATTAATTAGGTCTGTCCTTGCACATTGCCAGGGGAGCACTTCTGTAGAGGTGATTGAAAACTAGAAAGAGTGGCATTAGTCTTCATTGTTGGTTAAAGGCAACAAAAATAAAGATGCAATTGAGTTGACAAAGCTTCCAGGTATGTGGCTGAGTCATTTGGAGGTGTCAAAATGATCAAACTATAATTAATTAGCTGAAGTGTTGTATTTAATCCCTCAACTTTAATGAAGAATTCTGCATCCGAGAACAAATAGCAAAGAAGGGACCATTGGTTTCTGATATTTGTTAGGTTTGGGGGGTTAGTCATTGGGGGAGAACCTAAGTTTTTCTCAGGCTGTAATGATCAACATCCCCTGCTTTTAATCTTATTGTCATTTCCCTTTTTCTTATAGAACAGTGATGTTGTTCTCTGCATTTTTATGAGGGGAGTAACCCTCCCTGCAGTCTGGGAAGTCTTTTTAAGGATGTCTGGAAGACTGAGTATGGGGGCCTTTGGCTTTTGAACACTTGCAGATTCCTTGTCCAATTTTCTACCAAACAGTGGGTCTATTTTAGAGCATTAGGGAATGTAGCTTTGAGCCATAAAGTCACAAATGATCCCTAATTATAATCAGGAAACATTCATTGAATGCCTACTATGTGTGGGGTTTTGCTTCCTTATCTCAGAAAATACACACAGGACAAGCACATGATGTAAAATATTGCCTAGAAAGATAATGATTTCTTTTTTTTTCCTGTTGGTCTGTACATGTTTGGCCCACATTATTATTTTATATTGGTTTCTGAGCCCCAAGGGAGGCTCAGAGTCAACCAGCTCCAAGGGAAGTGAGTCAACCAGCTCCAAGGGAAGGCAGAACTGAAATATACTCATATTTAGCATGTTAATGAATTGGCTGTAAATTAGCAGATTTCCTTCCTACTATTATGTAGACTTTGTGTTTATTAGCTATAATTTAGTACCGGACAGCGGTTTTTAAACCTGTAGAGTGATTTCTTTTCTTTCTTATAAGTTATTACCCAAAAGACTTAGGAAAAGCACTAACCTTTTATAAAATGAAATAAACAGAGTTGAGGATGGAACAATCAGTAATATTTGAAAAAGCCATTCTTTTTCACTTTTCCACCTGCCAAATCATTAAAATATGCAGAAAACCCCTTAGAACAAGGATTGTTTCATGTCCTCTAATATGGATTTCGTGTAAAAAGTGGCGTTTTTTGAAGGATCTATATTAAAACTGCTGTTTTAGTAAATTTTAAAATATATATCCCTATTTTAAAGGAAGGAATTATACTACATTGATAATTCTGCCTGGGACAAGTATTAACTCAAATATATTAATTAGTTCATGAAGCAGTTTGGATATTTTTTTCTCTATAAATATCTTCTTGCCTAGAGTAAGAAATCAGAAAGGAGCCCAGGGCTTCCCTGGTGGCGCAGTGGTTGAGAGTCCGCCTCCCGATGCAGGGGACACGGGTTCGTGCCCTGGTCCGGGAAGGTCCCACATGCTGCGGAGCGCCTGGGCTCGTGAACCATGGCCGCTGAGCCTGCGCGTCCGGAGCGTCCGGAGCCTGTGCTCCGCAGCGGGAGAGGCCACAACAGTGAGAGGCCCGCATAGCGCAAAAACAAACAAACAGAAAGGAGTCCCTTCTTTTCTCCCTCTCTTAACAAGTAAAATATAAAGTTATGAGTTTGTATCTGAAACCTGGAAATTTTCTGTTGAAGAAGAGGTATCGCCAGGAAAAGGTAGCTATTTGGTTCTTATTATTAAAGAAAGAAAAGTTTCTCATTGAGAGTGTTTCCAAAGAGAAGTCACCAGGAAGTTAAATACAGAGCCATCTTCCCCTTTCTATACTCTTCTTCCCATTCCTACACGTTAGCCTTGTTCCAGTGTTTAAGGTTTTTTGATCATGTGATCTGTCACAGAATTGTCTATTTACTTGTTCCTTTAATATTTGTACTTGAACGTTCACATCCACGTAATAATTATCTATCTTCGATATGAAGTCCCTTAGGGACAGGGATGGTGCTCATAAAAATTGTCAACTGAAAAATGCCACAAAGCAAGCAAAAGTTATAACTAAGATGTGAATGCAGGGCAGCGTTTTGTGACCATTCCATATACCATGGACCCTCTTCAGTGGTTTCCTTTGCTCATGTGACAAAAAACAAGCCCTGGGCCACAAGTGACCTCCTGCATTTAATGGTAAAGGCCCCTTAAACAATGAATGCAATTAACATATCACCACATCCTTTAACAGGATGACAGGTAATCATGAAGAGAATGCGTACTTCTGAATATCACCCAGGTACCTTCATTCCACATCTGTGATCTGCCGAAATACGGCACTAGACACTAAGCTGTTATTTAAACAAATAACCACTGTTGTTAATAACATCTTACACTTAAACACCACTTTATATGTTCCAAGTGCTTTCATAGACCATCACATCTCATCCTCAAAGCATCTCTGTAAGATAACTGATTACTCATGTTTTACAGATCCCTCAGAAACATCCCACACAATTTCTCTAGCTGCTGTATCAACTAGAGGCACGTGGCTCCTCTTCTGTCCACCTCTATTGAGAGGAAGTTTGGGAATAAACATCTTGCCTCATTGAAATCCCAAGTGCAACTTCCTTTTATAGTGGTGGTTAAAACTGTCGTTGGAGGTGAGAAGTATTTTGTGAATTCTTAAGGTGTCTACAACGTATGTTTTGATGCTCTTTTATTTTGAAGGATGAGTCTGTCTATGACTGTAACTTGTACATGGCTGAAAATACCAATAGAGGCATCTCTTCTTTGCTCAGGCAGAACTCTAACCATCCTTTGGGGCTCAAAGGGGTGCCTTTGCTTCAAAAAGGGACCTTGAACCGTTCTTTATCCGTTAGCAGCAAGATGCATACATATACTAGCACAGGTGGTGTCTGGACTGGGGAGGAGGTTGGGAAATGGTTATTTCTAGATTCCTTACAGGAAGCTAGGACAAGGCATTGGAGAGGGATGACTGATCAATTAGTTCCAAATTCCAGAAAACCTCCTACAGGAGAACAGTCTTAACTCTGAGACCAGCGTGTTGCTTTTTAGTTGATGCTGAAATGATGAACACCCTGCATTCTCCTGTAAGGAATAACTAACTGGCAAATGAACAGGAGGGATGGAAACCTACAAGGATCTTTCAACAAATGGGTAGAAAATATTTTAATCCAGCCTATCTTTCTCATCACCTTCATCCCCCCTTTCTATCATCCTGTTTCCAGTTACCTTTTCCCAGACCACTAGCACAGGCAAAGTGGGGAAGTGTAAAGACATGAATTCCCAAATATATTATTTCTCAGTGACATCTGAGGCTGAGTCTTAATAAAAATGTGAGATTTAGGACAACTGTGAGTGTGCTGTTGAAGTGCACAGCACACAAGCAGAAAAAGACATGTCAGTAACATGTTTCTGTAGCTGACATGTAACAACACACAACTGAAAAGGCTTGGGCAAACTGCCAAAGCATCTGACAGTTACCTGGGAATCAGGGATCTTTGCAAGACCAGATCCAGAGCAGAGCCTGCTTTGGGCAAGTGCAGAGTGCCAGGCAACCAGGCAGCTCTAAGTCCAGTTGAACCGGTTTCCTCCTCCAGCTCCGATGGTGTGGCTCTGCTTTTTAACTTCTTTTCCCCCCTGCGTCATGCAGTCTGTTATGCAATAATTTTCTTTTCTTATTTGCAGCACATTTCTGTTATGATCTTGACATATTCACTCATATTAGCATTTAAGCGCCAGTCAGTCTTAAGAGAACCCTGAATCTATCTATTGTCTCAGAGCTCTAGAAGTAGACGCCTTTGGTTGTGAGGCCAACATCCTTTATGTCTCTGATTTCCTCCTCCCAGACTCCGGCTCTGTTATGCTATGTCTCTGAGTTACCACTTCCTGTGACAGTGCTGTTCCTTTGTGGTTGAATTTCTGATACACCCTTTTTTTTCTGGATTTTTCTTGGAAATTGCTATATGATTTTCTTTCTTTTTTTTTTTTTTTTTCTGCGGTACCCGGGCCTCTCACTGCTGTGGCCTCTCCTGTTGCGGAGCACAGGCTCCGGACGCGCAGGCTCAGCGGCCATGGCTCACGGGCACAGCCGCTCCGTGGCATGTGGGATCTTCCCGGACCGGGGCACGAACCCGTGTCCCCTGCATCGGGAGGCGGACTCTCAACCACTGCGCCACCAGGGAAGCCCTGATTTTTTTTTTTTTTTTAAATCAACAACTGAGCTGTATGTTGTTGCTGTGTGTTCCACCCGGAAAGCATCAAGATCAACAGACACGGAATCTCAAAAACTGTCAAATGAAAACAAACACCAATCCTCCAGTTCCTGTTTCCAAATCCCAAGGTACCGAGAAAGCCCAACATCTATATTGACAGCTCTCCACAGGGCTTAACAAGACAAGAGAGACAGCAATGGATAACTAGAAAGTTGGGTGAACACAACACAAACTGCAGCCCCTTTGCATTCTGGGAAAATGCCAACTACTTACCTTCTGTTGGTGTGTTCTTCCCAACACAGGTAGAGGCAGGTAGAGTCTCTAGATCACTGGTTCTCAGCCCAGTTGATTCTGTCACCCCAGGGAACATTTGACAATATCTGGATACATTTTGGTTGTCACAACTGGAATATGCTGTTGGTATCCGGTGAGTAGAGACCGAGGGTTTTGCTAAACATCCTAAGATGCACAGAATGGACCCTACAACAAAGAATTATCCTTCTCAGAATGTCAGTAGTACTGAGGTGGAGAATCTCAGCTCCAGATCTATGGGTATGAAAATAAGAATTTAGGTAGTCAAGAGAGAACTTCATTTATCTTCCATAAGAATTTTTTCTTTTATCCATGCAATGTCAATTGATAAGTTATTGTAGTTAGCTATTTGGGTGCATATATTGGTATCTGGAGGAAATAGGAGAAGATGGGCTGGAAATGAACAAAAAAGCTGAGTCCAGAAAAGAGCTAAAACCATGAGTTATAAAGCCATCTCCACTGGCTCCAAAGCCACCCACTCAAGCTGAATTTCCCTCCAGTAGTCTCTCATTTAAAAAAAAAAGAAATCCAGTTTTGAAAATATCGTGAGTTTCTTTGTCCTAACTAAAGGTTTTCTCAAGCATATATCTTTTTAATAGATCTTTACTGGAGTATAATTGCTTCACTATACGGTGTTAGTTTCTGTTGCACAACAAAGTGAATCAGCCATATGCATACGCATGTCCCCATATCCCCTCCCTCTTGAGCCTCCCTCCCACCCTCCCTATCCCACCCCTCTAGGTCATTGCAAAGCACCGAGCTGATCTCCCTGTGCTACGCTGCTGCTTCCCACCAGCCAACTATTTTACAGTCAGTACTGTATATATGTTGATGCTACTCTCACTTCGCCCCAGCTTTGCCCTCCCCCTGCATGTCCTCAAGTCCATTCTCTATATCTACCTCTTTATTACTGCCCTGCAACTAGGTTTATCGGTACTATTTTTTTTTTAGATTCCATATATATGCATTAGCATATAGTATTTGTTTTTCTTTTTCTGACTTACTTCACTCTGTATGACAGACTTTTTTTTTCACCCTATCAGTCTTCACAATCCCTCACATTAAGTAGAATAAGCATCTTCACTTTATTCAGAAGTAAGGTGATGATAGACAGCTGTAGTTCACAGTTCGTAGTTCACTTTTTCTGATTATATAGCTCTGAAGAAAAGATAAGTTCAATTTTCAGGAACCCTGAAAAAGTGAGTGAATAAGCGATACCAACTATAAAGGTTCTGGGGTGGAGGTGGGGCTGGTAGTGAAAGAGGTTAATTATTAATAAAATGTTTACTATTCATTAGGTATCTACCATGTATAGGCACTGTGCTAGGTTCTTTATTTATGTCCTTCGATCCATACTGTACTTGGAGGCAGATATTATCTCCCTTCGTCATGGGTGAGAGATCCGGGGCTCAGGAAGGGAAAGGAAGTCCCCTGCAGAAGGATGCACAGCTGGAAGGAGCCGAGACCGATTTCAGATCTTGCTTTGGTGACCTCCAAGCCTGTGTGTGGGTCCCACATCAGAGATCTCAGATGTGCCTCGGCTGGGGCTCAGGGAGGGGGCGACCCTGGCCCAATCGGGGAGTAAAAAGTTGTTTGCATATTAGAGCTCAGAGCTCTCACTATCACAGAGCTAGGAGGGGCTTCGGAGCTCTTTCTCCTAATCCCTTCATATTACAGATGAGGAAATAAGGTCCAGAGAGCAAATATGATGAGTATTTACACCCCACCCCCCAGAGCTTTGTCTTCCTACGTGTGCCATGATGGGTGCCCGGAAGCATCTCTGCCTATCCACACCGGAGCAGAAGTACTCAGCCAGCATCTTTGGCTGACGTCCCTGCTTTGCGTTTCAGGCAAGTGGAGCCTTTTCTCTGGAATTCCCTTGCTCTCTGCGAAGACAAAGCCTGGGTTTATTTCCCTTTAGGACACAGTGGGAAGCAGTCAGTTTTGTACGAGCAGCACAGACTTTGCGGCCTTGTCTTTTTCCTTCCTTCTTCTCAACCTGGCTGCGTAAAACTAAGTGCTAAATCATAATACCAGTGGGTTAGGATTAATTGTGATGTTTATTTTGGTACATTTGCCTGAGGACCCGATGTGTGTTTTTACAAATCTAACAAACAATTTTACCTAGAATACCAGACACTCTTCAGCTCCCATTAGCCACGGTTGGATTTGAACCACTGACCTCGAGGTGAGAGGCCACTCATCACATTACAGATGCCCCGGGCCATGGAGTTCACTCGCTTGCTGTTTCTTTAATGTAACTGCCAACAGCAAGATCAGCAGTGGGAATTCTCCCCAGTCCATAGATCCTAAGGTCTCAGAAATTCAGCCTTTGAGAGCTCTTCTTTTTGCCTTGGAGTTTGGACCTATTAACTAGCAACATTGCTAAGAGAAACTGCAGAGGGATAAAGGATGGCATACATCCCACACTGTTCTCCTGGAGGAGTAGGCTATCAGGTTATAACCATCTGATTTCCTGTGGATGGTTCAAGTCACCAATGCCCAGGTTAAAGGAAATATTCGAGAACATTAACGATTTGCTGGTACCAAGAGATGCGATGAACAGTTTAAATATACTGCCCCTCAATGGGAGGAAATGTATTTCTATTAAGGGACCAGCATTGTGCTGCGCTTGTTGGAATTTTTGCTTGTGCACAGGAATTTTGCTCCGGGTCTATGTCTGTCACTGAAATTGACAACTGCCTATGGCTCTGCACAATTGAAATGTAGATCTTAAATTTCACATCATTATCCAAATAAAATATATCTGCCAAGGGGGACTGGTATTACACAGTTAGAGAACTGTGATACCAGTTGTCTGATTAACAGATTGAGAGGAATAGAAGAATTTCTCACCTACTTTCCGGAGTGATGCTGGCTGGAGAGCTCCTGTTAAACGGACTAATTGATCAGGCTCCCTGTGCTAGGTACAGAGATGCCCAGCATCATGACTGGATGGAGGAGGTAGGGTTTCCTGGGATAGAAAATATCTGTAATGCAGGGAAGAAGGGATGGGGATCAAACCAGACATTTATGAATCCTGTCTTCTGAAAGGGAAAGATGGGAAACCATTAGCCCCTGAGTACATGGCCGCTTGCTCTTGGGCCTCAGATGTACTGAGCCATACTCAGAAGGAAGATACACACGTGAACTTCCTCTTCTCAAAGCCTCTTCATAAGATCCAACACCCTGCTAGTCCTGACTTTGCAGTATTCATGAAAAACATCATGGAATACTAAAAATGCATGTCTAATGTAATAAAACAAAAAAAAAAATCATTGGAGGGTGTGGTTTACTCTAAAAGATACGTTAGCCATCATTAACATGTGTGTTGTCTCTACTGTTTGCTCTGCGTTAATTAGGTCACTTGTTTTCTGACTTAGTGCCCAATTCTAAACTCTGATGGGTAGGTTAGTATCCAAAAGTCACATGAGCGTAACTCATAGGTTTAGATCACAGTGAGTTTGAGAATCTCAGATGTGTTTAGTTTTTCTTTTCTTCTTTTTTTCTTTTTTTTTTCGGTACGCGGGCCTCTCACTGTTGTGGCCTCTCGCGTTGCGGAGCACAGACTCCGGCCGCGCGGGCTCAGCGGCCATGGCTCACGGGCCCAGCCGCTCCGCGGCATGTGGGATCTTCCCGGACCGGGGCACGACCCAGTGTCCCCTGCATCGGCAGCATCAGCAGGCGGACTTTCAACCACTGCGCCACCAGGGAAGCCCCTGTTTAGTTTTTCAGCTGGAAATAACTTTAGTGATCAGTATTGGTGCAGTTTCTTGTTCCAGATGAGAAAATTGGAGTCCAGGTGTTGAAATGACTTACCACCTAATGAGCTAATGACATTTATAATGAGCTGGCAATGACTGTTTTAATAGTTATCACCATGGCATCCAAGATTCATTCTGCCTTAGTGTAGCCTTGCAGAGAGTTTTCAAATGTATCATCTCATGAGAATTTTTATCAGTTTATAATCCCTTCTTATACTTACTGGTGTATTTATGACATGTCATTCAAAATAAGCAATATTGTTCTTACAATGGTGGTTAATGTCTCACTTTCCACTTTCTTTTTACTGGTGTACCACGGTTTAGATCTTGGTCTTGTGCACGGTAATGTGTTCCAATGGTTTAAAAATGTTAGACTGCAAATCCCAATCTGGCTTTTTTGGTAAATTACTGTGAGACAAGAAGCAACTCATTCCATCTTCCTGTGCTACTGCTTCTCGATAAGAAGTGGAATTTTTTTAGGTACTACTCTGAGTTGTGCTGAGTAGAAATGAGCAAACACTCCTTCCACCATGACTTTCAAGAAAAAGGCAAACCGGAATAAAGAATATTGCAGCTCAAACTAGCCCTTCTGAGTCTCAATTTCCTAATAGGAAAAAAAAAGAAAAGAACAATACCACTGTCTCAGGTTAATTTTCAGGATTAGATGAGAAATATATAAAGCAAAAGCACTTGACATTTTGACACCTAAGATACTTTAGTATCATTCCTGCCTTAGCAATCACTTCTACTTTTTGTGGATTTCAATGTACAGCTGACCCTTGAATAACTCTGCGGTAAGGGTGCTGAACTCCCATGAAGTTGAAAATCCACGTATAACTCTACAGTCAGCCTTCCTCAGTAGCCATGGCTTTGCATCCATGGATTGAACCAACCACGGATCGTGTAGTACTGTAATGGTATTGAGTGAAAAAAAATCCACAGCTAAGTGGTCCCATGCAGTTCAGTGCAGTTCAAACCCGTGTTATTCAAGGGTCAACTGAAATGCATTATCAATACCTTTACAGAAGACACTTCTCATAGTCTATCTTGTATTGCAGTTAGGGGTTAATCCCTTAATATCCTAAACAGATTGTAAATTCTTGGGGAGTCTAGAATTCCATCCTGTATACATTTGTTTCCTTACAGAATCAATCCTGATGCTTTATTCATATACATGTTCAGGACAATCTCTCTCTACTTACCAATGAACAGAAAGATAGATTCAAGCTAACTGAATAATAGTCCTTCTAGGTAACGACATTACAGATGAAAAATTAACTGAATGGTTCTACTTTGGATTACATTAACTGCAACATTGTGTATTAGTATCAACAATGGATGAGGCATTTTTCTCCACACCATACCTCATAGGCCATGGGGTAGATAAGGGTTTAGCAAATTATGGCCCATGGGCAGGCTGCCATCTGTTTTTTTTTTTTTAATTGGAGTAAAATTGCTTTACAATGTTGTGTTAGTTTCTGTTGTATGATGAAGTGAATCAGCTATAGGTATAACTATATCCCCTCCCTCTTGGACCTCCTTCACCCCCTTCCTCCCCCCACCCCCATCTAGGTCATCACAGAGCACTGAGCTGTGCTCTGTCTGCTATACAGCAGGTTCCCACTAGGCTATCTATTTTACTATCTATTTTACACATGGTAGTGTACTTATGTCAAACCTAATCTCCCAATTCGTCCCATCCTCCCCTTCCCCCCCGTGTCTGTTCTCTACGTCTATGTCTCTATTCCTGCCCTACAAATAGGTTCATCTGTACCATTTTCCCAGCTTCCACTTATATGCGTTAATATACAATATTCGTTTTTCTCTTTCTGGCTTACTTCACTCTGTATGACAGACTCTAGGTCCATCCACATCTCTACAAATGACCCAATTTCATTCCTTTTTATGGCTGAGTAATATTCCATTGTATATATGTATCACATCTTCTTTATCCATTCATCTATCATTGGACACTTAGGTTGTTTCCATGTCCTGGCTATTGTAAATAGTGCTGCAATGAACATTGGGGTACATTTGTCCTTCTGAATTATGGTTTTCTCAGGGTATATGGGATATACCAGTCGTGGGATTGTGGGGTCATATGGTAGTTCTATTTTTAGTTTTTTAAGGAAATTCCATATTGTTCTCCATAGTGACTGTATCAATTTACATTCCCACCAACAGTGCAAAAGGGTTCCCTTTTCTCCACACCCTCTCCAGCATTAATTGTTTGTAGATTTTTTGAAGTTTTATTAGAACACAACCACATCCATTTATTTACACATTATCTGTGGCTTCCTTTGCACTACAAGGGCAGAGGTGAGTAGTTCACACAGACATCATATGGCCTACAAAGCCTGAAATATTTACGACCTGGTCCTTTACTGAACAGCTTTGCTACCCCTGGGATGGACTAGATTAGACTACATAGACCGTGCTGTACTATCAGAGAGTTTCTTGCTGCCAAGAGGAAAAGAACTTATCAAAACAAAAGTGAAGTCATACTTTAGCTTTTCGTTTTCTTGTGGCTCATTCAAATGAGGTAAGGTTAATGTTTATCAATGTGTTCTTTAAAGGTGACTGTAAAGTAAAATTATATATACATACATATATTGAAATTTATTGTTAGACATTCCAGTTTTTCTTTATGGCCAGCAAAGCTGTAAGGTAGAAGGAAGACATATCAAATCACCTTATGTATGTGTTTATATGTATGGCCCTTTCCACCAACTGTTCCGCAGTTATATTATACCAACGTGTCCATATGTACGTGCTGAAATCAGATAGAACTGAAAGTCTGAATTGCTTTCACCTGCCAGGATTCCATAAGACAGTCTTGTATTCCAGGAGCCACATCCCAGTTCCTGATATGCACAAGGCTCCATGGAAGGAGTTTGTTCAATAGGGCCAATAGAACAGATTTTGTACACAAGTATAGCCTTTGTTTCCTCTGGAAACTCACTGAGTGTCATTTTTATTGTTGCTCTCACCTTGGGGATTGTGTATTTCCCTGGAGAGTATTGGAAGGGTGGAGGCTACAAAGAGATAAGAGAAAACAGAGAAGGTGAGACAAGAGAGAGGAATCTAATCCCTGGGGTATTTTATTTACTTTGCTTTTTAAAAATAATGTTCCCCTGGTCTCTACTGAGATTCATCAGTACTTTTTGAAATCATAAAGTGTGTTACCCTGTTTGGGACCCAAAGAATTTTATAGTACATACATCTTCCCTGTGGGTCTTAGATTTAGTCTGATCCGTATTCATCATTCCTCTGAAGAACAAACAAAAACACAGTCCCCCTGGAAAGACAGAGAATCTCAAGCATGAGCTGGACTCCTTTTGTTCTTTTCCTCTTTCCTTCCCTTGAATCCATCACCCAGCTTTGTCAAAGTTAAATAACTAGTAAGCCACACGAAACAATAAAGCATCAGCCATTTGAAACTTCCATAGGGAAAGGAAAGTAGTAGGATTGAGAACAGTATCAAAGTATTTTCCGGAGAACCTTAAAGATATTTTTGGTAAAGACATGCCAACAGGATGGAAGAGAAAAAACGGGCAAGGATGAACAAGAAAAACAAGCATGCAGATCAAGGATCTGAAGTAGTTATAGATTTACCAACTGAGTATCAGATTTGACAATACAATCATGTACATTTCCTTTGAAGGTTATTAAAAGTCAGAGAAAGAAAGAGAGAGAGAGAGACCTGACAAGGTACAAAGAGTGAAGAATTTGGCAACATACTTATTCGCCCTGCCAACAAATTAATTGAAACATGGAGGGAAGAGGATTCCAGAAAGACTAATTCCCTTTCCCTGATTGCGTCTGAACAGGAGTCATTTTCCTAGTTTGCTCACCTTGAATTGGACACTGTAAGACAGCTTGCATCATCCCCTACGCCTCCCCCATCCCTTACCACCCACCAACAGTCGTGTGAGAGACTGAACTGAACAGGCCTGGAATGATTCAAGAACTCATTTTGGTCCATCACCTTTTTTTTCATAATCCTTCGTTTACCATTTGATTTTCTAAGACATCCTGGGGAAATTGCCTATCCTTCCTTAATTGACTAATTTATGATTTTAATGAGCTGGATTTGCTCAAGGATTTAGTTTTAATTTTGACAATCTTCCATTACTGATGCTATATATATCCTTCCTCTCTTTTCTGGTGTGGAACCAGAAGCCCCGTGAGAACTATATCTAGTGCTTTCAAGGCAAGAGAAAGATGTTGTAGCTGGGACCCTCATCTTCCTCACAGCACAGACTAAACATGCCAACGTGGTCCAGAAACACAATCAGAATGCTAGGGTTGAAAGGAAACTAACTTCGTATAATTCAATTTATCAACCCAGTTCTTGTCATACCTTTGTTCACACATTCTTTCTGCCAAGATTAACTACCATGAGTATAACTCAGAATGACAGGAAGTGCAGTGGACGGGCACTCAGATAATCTGGGATCAAATCCTAACTCTGCCACTTAAAGTTACGGGATAGTTGGCATCACTTGAAATTTCTGAGCTTGAATTTCCTAATCTATAGATGGAGATAACAATACCTTTCCTATATATAGCATGGATGGTATGAAGAAACGAGTATAGAGGCAGTTTGTAAACTCCAGCTGAGATGCTATGTGAAAGCAAGGACTTCCATCTTATACAGCACCGGAGCACCGGCATGGCATATTGAACAAGGGAGTGGGCAAAGGGAGTCAGGGTTCTAGGTGGTGTCATGACTTTCATACAGGATTCCATCCATAAACACAGGCTGCTCTCTTATTCAGACAGAAAGTGTCTTTTGTGCAACTTACTTGGAAGTGAGTGTAAGAGGGGAAGAGGGTCAGAAGAACTATAAAATTAAGTTCCATAATGTCTTACCTGATGATTCCAACCTTGATGCACCAGAAAATTCTGTTTTATTTTGCACCCCTTGGAAAAATAACTAGATCCTTCTCAATCGTATCTTTGAAAAATGTATCTTAGCTCCTACCTGACTTATTTTAAATATATTTAAGTATAGGGTTTACATTCGGCAAGAGTGTCCACAGTATGTAAAATTGCAGTATCTCCCACACAGGAGAAAGACTAAGAATACAGTCAATGACACAGTCACGTAAAACTAAGGTAAATTCAGAGATTATGACACAATTTTCACAAAACTTCTCTTTAGAAAATTTTTCTAGAAATGCCAATTGGCTTTACACATAACCAATCAAAACATAAAAAATATGAAGGCTGGTGATAAAATTGAAAGAAGAACATTGAAGAACTGGCATGAACAGGGACATAAAATACATACGCACATTGCATAACTAACTAAAAGCATCTTTTGTTATCAGAACACTTGGGCCTCTGAATCCTTTATTTATCCCCAAATAAATGCTAGATAAGAGAAGCACTCTCTGTCTTATTCACAGCCTGATCTGTTCTACAAGCATTTAAATGAACTACTACCTTCTAGGACTCTGACTGGTCTGGCTTGATAATAAAGCTAACATCCAAAGTTGAACTTTAAGGCAGCTGTGAGGTTGACCCCACCATAGCAACAGGAAGCCTGCTTCCCAGGAAAAAGTCTGAAGGATAGGCAGTTAGAATTTTGGATACATGATCAAACCACCAAGGCACTTGAAATCAGCTAGGTACATTTATGGTTCCCTTTGTTCTGGAAGATTTGGAAATGTTTGATCAATACAGAACACTAAAACAAAGAAAACCCCAAGCACTCTGGGACAACTAAACTCACAAAGACTCTTCAACAGCAACATCTTCTAAAGGGAGACACCACTGGCACATCCACGTAACCTTGGCCCTTATTACGTCTTGAGTCTGTCACCACCAATGTAATTTCATTCTACTGCTTGTCTTAAGACACAATTTACAAACCCGTGAATCTAGTGGGGAGAATGCCCAGCTCACAGATGTGAGAAGGGAGTATTTCTTTAGTGAGTTTCAAATCAGGTGCTCCTAAAATTACAATTGCGTAGGCTCTCCCTCATCTCCAGTCAAGTCGCAAAGTGACAGTAATCTGATTGCAATGCCTTGTCTCAACCGAGCTGATTTTGAATTTGGACCCTGATAAGCCACAGGTAACAGCAAGCTCCTTAAATTAAAAAATGAGTCCATATATTTTTTAAGCACATGCAAATTCACAAAGGCGCTCAGAAGGCTCTATGTAATGGTTAGCTGAGAACTCTGTTTGCCTTTGCATCTCTTAATTGTATGAAGCTGGCTTCAAGTACAGTGGCATCAGTACAATGACCAATGAGGTCTAATCTCCAGCAACATCAACACATGCAATAAGGCATAGGAGTTCCATCAAGCAGTGGGCAGAGTCATTTTCCTGGGAATGGACATGCTAAAAACAATGAATACCACGTGGTATGAGTTTAATTTACGCTGTATCAGGAAGCAACAGGGTAATAACGGGCTTCTGACCATAGTCTGAGCTCCCACTCATCGCCTTTCATGGGGACTTTTCTCTCATTAGGTTGCATCACCCTGAGAAGTAGGGATTTTTATTCCCATTTTAAAGATGAGGAAACAGTAGGTTAGAGAGGTTAGAGAAGATGTTCAAGCTTATCCAGCTTGTGGATGGTTAAGTTAGGGATCAAAATACAGAATAAAAGGATCAAATGTTCAGTGACCACTTTCATAGAAACCAGCTTTCCTGAGAAGAAGATTAAAATTTCCTCCCATCTTCCTTTACCTTCATTTCATTTCAGATTTTCACTTTTCGCTCTCATTCACTTGAGTGTTCTGAATGCCAACTCTCTGTCTTTCCCTGTGCTGTGCTGGAGACTGAGAAGCCCAAGAAGAAAAAGAATACAGTCTTTGCTCCCCAAGGATTTCTTTTGGGGGGAATTCAAACATAGGAACTACTGGTAATATACAGAAGTCTGCTTATCCTCTGAAATCACAAACCAAATTCTTCCATATACCAAGAAAATAAGGTAAATTGCCTAACGATTGGGGGCATATGAAGGACATTTCTCCTTACTCTGTCCAGAGTTCAGTGGATGGCTTGACCGTCAAGTACCTCGAGCTTGAAAGAGCACAGACATAGCCACATGGAGATGAACCAGAGAGGGGATTTCTTCATATTTCCTGGCATAGGTGACCTCAAAAATTAACGCGACAGGCAGACCCTGGAGCCCAGCTCCCACTAGTAGTAAGTTAATGGCCCATAAAACTCTTCCATATGATAATTCCATAGAGGTATCATCAGAGAGGACTGTCTTAGATGAATAAAGACACATGCTCTTAGTTTTATCAAAAAAATTCTATACTCATCAAAGGTAGAAGTAAAAGAGGAAACAAGTTATGTTCTGAGTCTTTGACATTGGACATCTCCAGCATTCTCTAGGAACAATTTGGTTGTGGTTTCCGGCGTGTGTACTATCAAACCCTGAATTAACTTTCATTCTCTATATGGTTCAGGCAGGGGGCGGGGGAAAAAGCTTTTGAAGAGGAGGATAGATGTTAGCATTACCAAGGCACCTCGGGTAACTTTAAGCTCTGTAAGGGTAGAACTATGCTGTTTTTGTTTTATCACTTCATCCTCAAAATAGAGCACAGTCCCAGACTCATGCAAGCTACATAATATACACTGGTTACATGAAGAAGCAATTTAATCTAATGTGACGATATTATTCCAATTTGTCATAGTAAAAACAACCCATTAATACACTGTTGTACTTTTAACGTCAGAAATCCTTTCAGGCAGATGAGAAACTGATCATGTTTATAGTTGAAAAAATAAAAGGTCATTAATAAATCAGTTGATGCTGGAATCAATTCCCTATGAAACTCTTCCATTTCTATACATAATGTAAATATTTATCATAATCCAACGTGAAATAAACCCCTTAACACTTTTTTTCATTTCTTTGAAGAACTGAACCCAGACTTGACTTTGTGTATTAATTAAAAGTGAGTTTTCAGGTCGGTTTATGTCAAAACCATGGCACCAGAAAATAGCTCTAACCTTGTCCCTCAGAGATTAATGCCACTAGGATTATTGTTTATTTTGATTAGAATGGATTTGTTATTAGAAACAATATTTTCTCTCACACCGATTGCATGCAACCACTCCCTTTGAGAGACAAAGTAAGTTGCTGTCAGGAAGACCCACGAGTTCCTATTTTCCTGCCTTTTCACCTCGTGATCATGGTAAACATTTTATTCATTTGTCCACTTCCACTATTGCATGTCTACTTTTACCATTTTCTAGCTGTTACTGCTGACAGTTCCTTTCTCCGGTGTGGGCTGCTGTTGTCCCTTGAAGCCTTTCTTCTTCTGGCTTCAGATTAAACTGGCTTTCTTCCTTCAGATACAACTTTATGTCAACCAGATCAACAAAAGACTTCCGAAAGCTTGCTGTTACTCACCGAAACCTAACAGCTTGCTCATGCTACCTGCCAACGTTCTTAAAAACACACCACACACCCATGGCCATAAACCCACAGAAGCATTTTCACTGACAGATGAAATCCTAAAACATGGAAGCATCTTGAAAGCAAACGGCAATGAAACACTTTTCCGAACACTGGGAAGCTGGGTGGAGAAAGCAAGCAAGCCAGGGATTGGAATCCATTATGTGGCTGAGGCTTCTGTCTGGTCGATTTAAACAGATTGAAACCGAGGCCGTCGCACAGAACCGCCTCAGGTGAGGGTGCGCAGTGTTCCTGTGGGGTTATCACACCGGCCAGGCCTTGAAGGCAGAGCAAAGCCCTTCCACTGGGAAGTTCCTCCTAAGTGCTCGCACAGCATCCGCGGGATTATCCCTCCTCCCCACTCACACATCATCTGGCTTGAAACTTGCAGGCCCTCTGGCAAAGAAGAGAGAAACGTTCTATTCGAGCCCTCCTCCTTCCCCATCCTGTTTCCTAGCAGCCGCTGGCTGAGTCCTGCCCTCCTCCGCCAAGCACCAGGCTGGATTAGCTGCAAGCCAATAGCTGGGGGTCAGGATTAAGAGGCCAGCGTGCACTTTAATACAAGCTGCCTATAATTAATGGCATTATTAATAGCTTGACTGAAAAATTCATTAAAAAATCCATTAAAAATAAATACCCTTTTACAAAAGGCATTGCCTTGGGTAAGAAAAACAGAAAAAAAGATAAAGGAAAATTGATTGGTGGCTTTCAGTTCACAGAAAGACAGACCATAGTTCAAACTGATTAAAATTGAACATTTTTAGATTAAGCACCCTTGCCAAAACATTCTCTGTAGTTACCCAATATGAAAATATGATGATGGGCCATATATTTATATTTGTATGTAACAAGGGTTGGGGTATAAGACACACAGGTAGCTGCTTGAAATAACTTTCTCCAAGTGAACATTCTTGACCTTCAGTAGTAGAAAGTCCCTGAAATGCTGGGTAACTGTATCTGATTAACTCAGAGTCTCCAATGCAATGGGTTTGTTCAGAGGCAGTATATCCCCCACGGTCTCATGACATGTTTAGCGACCTGACTGTTTTTCTTCTCCTTTCTTCTCTCTCTCCCTCTCTATCTGCATTCATGCCATGGCTCTCCTCTTCTGTATATCTGGCTCGGTAACTTGGAATTGATCTTATTGAGTTTTGCCTCAGCCCAAGTAAACAGTGCTGAGGGTGATTGGAATGTCTGCGGTTCAGATGTTCGCTCAGAATAAAGTGGAGATGATGGAAAGGGGAAAGCCCAGTTGGGGAGGCAGTCTCACCCTGACTTCTCCTCTATAAAGATTTGTTTGTGTTGATACTAAAGCTGATCTTTTGGGTCAACTTTGCTCTGGGTCTAATCTGCTCATTGGTGTGAGATGAACATTGTCTTCCAAAGGTCCAGGCGACCATGCCCTCTCAGAAAAAGACCCCATTCATGAGAGTATTTGCTTGAAGAGAGCTTTTATTCACTTCACCTGTTATGTTGGGCCTATAGAGCACAAAGCCAAGTGGAGATTAGGCAATTATCTGGTTAATAGGATCAACAGAGACAAGAAGTTCATTCAATAGGCATTTCTGACTGCACACCACGCACAGCTCAGCCCTCCATGGGATGAGAGGAGCCGGGTGAGGAGGAAACATGCGGCTGCTTAGTTGTAACATGATAAAGGAAATGAGACATAAACACAGCCAGCAACTGACGTGCAATTTACAAACAAGGGCGGAATTGCATGGGATTCTATGCATTAAAGTCGGAATATAACAAGCTAAAAATTATAGGAAGTGGTTAAGCCAGGGTAAATTTCTTGGAAAAGGCAAATCAATGTCTATCTATGTTCAGAGATCTCCAGTTCGCCACTTTTAAACCTAATCATTTCCGACAGTGTAAGGCCTTTTGCCTTTTAAAATGCATTAAATCCCCTTTGTTGCTCCTTCACTAAGTTCCCACAGTTTTTTACTGAAGATTATATTTAATTCCTGGAAATATTGAGAAACTTGTTTTTATCTGGGTTTCACAAAGTTACCCACAGATGTTATGTGAAAATTCTGGCACTGTTTCTGGCTCTTTCCCCTCCCTAATCTCCACTTGGTATTGCAATACTTACAGAGGTCTTCCAAGTCATCTGTGCAGTGTAGCACATATTCACTGAGCAGTGAGCTTCTCAATAAAGATACTGATTTTTAAAAATGCCCTTGCTCTGTCGATTGCCATTTTTGTTGCTAGTAAAATGTGGTCCTAATTAGCAAGGTGTTGAGTAACTTCCCAATTAGGAAGTACTGGGCTGACCAGCATTTCCATTCTCTTTCCATAACTTAGACTCATGGGGAATTGTACGTAAAGTACAACATTTGCAATTCTGAGAGATCTGAACTTAAAAATGCATTCTTTCGGGTGAGGCTCTCTCGCTCACTACTCCTGGGAATCTTCAACTGATAGCTTTTCACCTCTATGCTAATGTGAAAACCTACACCACTGGTTGAAATTTTATAAATTATGGCAGTTGGCTATTTTGTTCATGTACACCAAACATATTTAACTAATATATTTTTGAAATGTCTACTTATGGAATCAAATGATTGTTTTGAGACACATTGGAGACAGGCTGTACTGGGCAATATAAACAGAAGGATGAGAAGGGAAGGGAGGGCCCAGGAGGAGAGAGGAATGAAACAGGATGGAAGGTGAAAGGCACGTAGGGGGATTATATCACTGTCTAGCTCCGTCACTTAGCACCTGGCAGCATCACTTAACACCTGGCAGGTCCTTCATCAGGTCAATTTGGGGTAGTAGGGAACATGGGTTTGGGAAAGGAATGTCTTGGCACTTAGGAAAATAAGGTCTAGAAAAGGCTGATGAGGTTATTAGTTCTATTTTTTTTTTTTCAAATTCTGTAATTACAGATGTCTGGATTTGCTAGGATGGTTACCAAATTTCAAGCATTTGGTGACAAACCTTTATTAAAGAGGAATCAAATGACAGATGTAGGATGGAAGAAATGTACCCGAGGTGTGGAAAAAAAAAAGGAGCAAAGATTAGGAAATGCAAGAAGAATTTTCAATAACACAACCATCAAGCCCTCCCATCTTCACCAAGATCAAACAAAAGCTAGTATGAGGGATTCAGACAGATCTCAGTTCAGATTCTATCATTCATTCATTCATCATTCCTTACAGCAGGGTAAAGTCTTTGAGGATGGAGTGTAAGAGTGATGATAATGAGAAGGCTTCCTCTAAAGTTATCCACATCTAAGGTCATTGGATGATAGCAAATACACTCAGAACTCTAAGCTGCATCGACAGTCAGATGGCAGCCGACGTCGAAGGCATGCTAAGAATCCAGCCAAGTACTGAGAATCATTGTTTTAAGTCTGGTGTTGATGGGGGTTGCCATCATTCTAAAAGACTGTTTTCTGAACTTAGTATAACAGATTGAATGAGTGTGAAGGGTGTTCATTCTAAAACCTGCTCAGTTTCATTTCAAAAAAAGCTGCCAGAAATGTTTCACGCACAACATGATAATTCTGACGCTCTCCTGTGTGACGTACTCTCACGGAATAATATGGGGAAATGGCTAAAAATCCTTCCCCACAGAAAAGTACATTAGAATGCAAATAAGGGAGAGTGCCTTCTCGTTAAGGATTTTTTGGAAAATTCTTTGTGACCAAAAGTTGTTTGGAAATTCTTTGTAAAACAAACACACACAAAGCCCTCCTACGTGTACACAGGGACTTTGCCATGTTGCCCACCGTATTCACATGGTGAAAACGGTGTTTGGCATAAAGTGCCGGCTCAGTAGATATTCACTGAATATGTGAATAAACACTGCAGTGCAGTAGGGCACCGGGGCTGGCAAGCACTTCTCTGTGACCTGTCAGAGTGCCTAGCTAGCAGAAAGCATTCAATTGCTGAATACAAATGGATGAATGAGCACTTGTTATAGGCAAGATAAGTGATCTTACGTGGTTTGTGAATCACCAAACCTGAATTATGTATTAAAATAAGGGAATGGGGAGGATGACACCACCAGTCTGACATGAAATGTGGGATTATTGGAAGATAAAATGGCTCTTTGCGTGGCACCATTCCATTAGAAAGCCTCTGATTCTCAGACAGTGAATCATATATTTTTCCATATTCGTCATCCCCTTCAAGGTTTACACTGGGTGTGTGTCGGGGGATGGGTACCTTCAGGGGAAAGTACCATGGTAAGGACTTTCTCATGCAGAGACTACACCTGCAGACTACTATACCCGCAGGGTATTGCCTACCTTGCACAAGGTTAGGGGTCTTGGTTGAGCCACTCTCCCCTAACTATATTCCCCTATGTTAATTCCTGGAATTCACATGGACTTGCTTTACTGTTTGCAATCTTTTATTTTCATGTTTTTGAATATCATGTATGCAGTTTTCCTTCTCGGCACAATTGTTATCAGACGTTGATCCTTCAGTATGAATTCATATCTAGTACTTAAAGGAAAGCTTTTGGAACTGGAAGGGGAAAAGAAAAAGTCGAGAGGGAGAGAGAAAGTATATGGACACAAGAAACCTGAGAGGAACACCATCGAAGGAAGGAAAAGTGCAGGATGGAGCAGCAAAAAGGCAGAACTCTGAGGCTCAGCATGTCCCTTCCGGTAGCAGGAAAAGTAAAAGACCCTTTGGTACATTGAAGAAACTAACCCCACTCCTCAACTCCAGGCATTCTTCAGTCTACTACTCTGAGCTTCTCTTTCTGACACCGAAATTAGTCCAAGTAAATACCTCATCCCTTCTTCAGTAGCTTGTGCTGAAAATTTCAGAGTGCCCTTCTGGGCACAGAGTCCTGGGCCCTTCACGATACCTCAACTCAAGGAGACCAGGCTGGAGGAAAGCAGGGGAAGGCTCTACCTGAAGCTGGGACTAGTTTCCCCTCCTGGTTGGCTCACCTCCAGGATAGGGTTTCTAAGGGACTGTTTACAACACAATTCTTTTTCTCACTGACGTCTATCGTCTTAAGCCAGAGCATCAAGTCAGTCCTGGCTCTCAGCTGCACAGTCCCATGTACCTGGGCAATCTCTAGCGCTGAGTAGGCTTGGAGTAATTAAACCTGAACTGGGAATCCAGAGAGCTAATAGAAGAGAGAGAACTCTTGGCACCTTCCTAGGTCTTGCATTTAATAGGGGATATATCCAAAAGAGAAAACACAAACTAACAGTAAAATGGCAGTATGTGGTGACCACCAAATGAACAAGGCAAACGCTGAGTGTGGTGAGAGGGGGCAAGTAGGAGTGGGGCTTGGAGGTTTGGGTTCCAGACCTGGTTTATTTTGATGGGTACACTTAAATGGATGCAGTAAAAATACATTTTTCTGAGAGTTGGGAAAATATTGCATATTTCAAAAGAGAACACATTTTGCTTCTATCTAGGTCAAAATGTACTTCAAGAAGCTCTCCAGGAGCTATCCATATGCCTCTCTAAGTTCAGAATTTGGTTATTTATTTATTTTTGGGTGTGGCATGCGTCATGCGGGATCTTAGTTCCCGGACCAGAGATCGAATCTGTGCCCCCTGCAGTGGAAGCGTAGTCTTAACCGCTGGACCGCCAGGGAAGTCTCCAGAATTTGGTTATTTAAGATTTTGTTTAAAGTAGTTTTGGCTAGGACTAGGATATGGAAATCTCTGTTTTCAGAATTCTGTTGCAATAGGATGTGACAGGTAATCAGAGGTGGGAGAATCTGACTAGTGAACTTAAGGTTTAGTCAACCATGTCTTTTTTTTAAACTTCTTTTTATTGAAGTATAGTTGACTTACAATATTGTGTTAGTTTCAGGTATACAGCAAAGTGATTCAGTTATATCTATATCTATCTATCTATATAGATAGATATAGATATATATATAGATATAGGTAGATATATACACACACAACATATATATATTTTTCAGATTCTTTTCCTTTGTAGGTTATTACAAGATGTTGACTATAGCTCCCTGTGCTATACAGTAAATCCTTGTTGTTTATCTATTTTATATGTAGCGGCGTGTATCTGTTAATCCCATGCTCCTAATTTATCCCTCACCCACTCCTTCCCCTTAGTCAACCATGTCTTCATGTGGAGCTGGGGATGAGGAAGGATGGAAGACGTTTTTAAAAGTCTGTGGAGCCTGATCTTTCCAATCATTGATAAGGACCAATATTAGACACCTTTGTGAATGAAATAACTCAGTACACGTGAAACAAAAGTGAGCTTTCTTTTTTTTCACAAATTGGGAGAATCAAGGCACATATTCATTGAGGACTCCCAGAAAATGAACAAAAGACACATGCCCAGTGACTTGGCAAGAGCTCTTAAGGAAACAAGAGCACCATCTCAACTTAAACATGCTGGGAAAGGGGAGGAGACCAAGAATGTTGACTTTCAAGTGAAATCAAGCCAGAGAACTTCAGAAATATGAATTAAATAAACCCTTGCTTGAAGGAAGCTGATCTGAAGGGAGCATATGTTTTCTAATTATTTCAAAAGCGGTCATGAAGTTGCTTTTGGAGAATATAGAGGACTACTACTTCTCAAAGTGTGAACTCTCCAGATGGTGGTCCTAGGAAGATGGTCATACGGCACAGGATGTCAAGACTGGCTCCCAGAGTGAATAGATCTGCTAGGCTCTGTTTAGGCAGCATACCATTTAGCTGCCCGCTTTCCTCTCTGTAATTGACTCTGCTCTGCTCTGCACTTGTCAGGCAGACACATCAGTTCTGATAGCATGTGCCCTGCTCTGTATGCAAAAGATATCCATGAGTATTAACTAAGTTTGCAAGAGGAATTAGGAATCCGTAATAAATGCTTTAGCAAAGAGGCTTTGGGGACTAAAATTGTGTCTTCAGGCAAAATTCTCATAAACTAGACATCATTTTTGATTTACAGTTTATAGTATTTTCTTCACTGGATCCAATAGCCCCAGCTTGAGGGCTCCTGCCCCATGTGGCATGATTGACTGCCCAAGGTGGGAGGGTAGTTCTATCCATTGAAGTGAAGTCAATGAGATTAGAAATTCAGGAAAGCACAAAACAAGTAGAACTTTAGATTTTTTTTTTCTTGGTTTGTATTTTTAGTAGCTACAAAAAAAAAAAAAAGAAAGAAAGAAAGAAAAGAAACTTTATCTACTAATCCACTCCCCCAGCAGGAAACCATTTCTAAAACCTGACTGCTATTTTAGAAAAGGTGGCCCTACTCTCTCTTTTGATATTAGGCACAAGATGCAGGCCATGATCGGGAAGGTGTGTTGTCCTACTTTTTACTGTGGACATCAGAGATTCATTTACCCAGAGTTTTCAAACATGGAAAAGAGAGGCCTTGAGTAAAGATGAGGCTAGATCTTCCAGATCACTCAACACTCCATCAGATCTTAAGGGTGAACAAATTAGAGGAGAAATGAGACATAGTTAAACAAACTTGATTTAGCATCAGTTCTGCTCAGGGCACAGTGGTAGGCACATTGGCAAACTGTGTGTACATGGTAATATACTGGCATAGGGTGGAAAAAAGGTCAATATCTCATCAATCTCCAAAAGGGGATAACAATCATTAATTAATGAACACACGCAGAGGACAAGAAAGGAATTGTAAGTTTTACAAAAAATTTTACGTTTCCTTTGAGCCACATATATATTCAACATACAAGACCATCAGAATAATTAAAGACACAAGAATATACTTCTACAGAGCCATATAAGTGGATGCATAAATAGCTGATATACATATTTGGAGCTATCAATTTGGCAAATGAGTGCATGGGCACGTGTGATTTATAAGTTCCTCAGCAAGTGCTCATTTATTCAAGGAAACACATAGATGGTCGAAAGCATCTCTGAACATATTTTACCCAGTATGTTACACTGATCATTTTAAGGATATTGCTATTAAGCGATTTATAAGCTACTCATAGTTTATGAGTAGGTTCCAATTAATAACCTCCTTGTCCTTCTTTTCCGCACTTCTAAAGTTATTTATAATTGGCTAGAAACCATGGGAAAGTACATGGCTGTTTCCACAAAATGTTCTTGTGTATGTGTGTTATGTGAAAAAAAAAACAAAAAAGGTAATGAATGTGCTGAAAAATTATTCTGGAAAATTAAAAGCTCTTCCAAGAAACCAATAAATGGCAGGAGGAGAGATCCTTGGGAACTTTGAGATGTATGCTCCAATAGCCTGCATGAATGCAGACAGGCAGAACACAACAGTTCCATAAGGAAATTGTATAAGCCACCCATCCCCCCGAATCAAAAGCTGAAAATTTTTTTTATGGTACTTTGCACTAGGTTTTGAAAGGACTTATGTGACTTTAGAATATATACTGGTTCCAGATTATCAGCTCTGTTTCTGGATTTGAGTTTTCTCATCTCTTAAAAACTGTTCATGAATTCCTGGGACAATCCCTGTTCTCACGAAACGCAGGTTTTCCATAAAGTAGATATACCTATATCCCGACCAAAATTTAATTTCTATTTCTTCACAGAATACTTCCTGGAGAGAGGCTACTTTTTACTTTCCTTTTCTAACTGCACTTGAAACGACCAAGTATGAGACACTATGAATATTCATAAGCAATATTTACTATTTTGACAACTTCCTATGCTTTTACTTCTCTCAATGATGTCATGTCTTGTCTCAACCGAAGGGGCACAAGTATTCTTTATTTTAATAAAAAGCTTGATAATGTCGAGAAGAAAACCAACATATTCTGTGGCAAATCTGAGTAAATTAAATGTATGTCAACACAAAGTATAACACCAAGATTTCCAAAAATGTGTAGGGCTAAAACTAATCAAAGTAAATAATAAAATCCAAGGGGAAAAAAGAAAAAAATTCTTACTTCTTATTTTCCACATCCTACAGTAATGATTCAAATGGATGCTATTGAAATCTGCCCACTGATTCATTTTGGTGTGAAATTGGGGTGGGAACATGCAAAAAATAAGAGATATTGGGTAAAGAACATAAAGCCTTGTGGGATGGCTGGGTTTCAGAATGGACACTTGGGCTTTGGTGTGTATTTGGGCTTAGAGTATATGAAAACTTTGGAAACAAATGCACATATTCACTTCCTAGTCCAAGAGAAACTGTCTCTAAGCAACTTATTTTCAAATCATTTTCTAACTCCATTGTTTTTTATGGGGGGCTAAAAAGAAGAACAAGAAAGTCTTGTTAGGTCATGCGGATGTACCAGACTCCTCTGTTCTTAGCCTGGTGGTCTCCTTTTCAGCAGAGAGTAGGAGATATCTTCCCTTCGTGCTGCATAAGGATGGGCTACACAAATAGACACTAAAACCCATGACTGTGTGCCTGTAGAGATCAGTTTCTCTCTGTTTCTTCCTGTAAATTTTACGATATAACTAGCAGAGTGAAGGTACAAGAATGAGGAGGGTTGTAAATAATAACATCAAGAGGAAATGTAGAAATTAGAAAAGTAGCCAAGGTTTCTGCTTTTATATCTGGATCTGGGTGAATCCTGTTCTCCTACAAACCCTCGCTGGATTCCTCGCTACCAATGTCCTCTGAATACCACCACAATTTAGAAACAAAAACAAAAACAACATACTTTGAAGATGTTTTTTTCTCCTTACTTAAGAACAACAACCCCCCCAAAAAACAAAAACAAAAACCCGAAAACCAAATTCGTCAAAATCTCAGGACTTTTCAAGAACCTATGGAACTTTCTTCTCCTGGAGTCCCAGTTGAGCCCTAAAATACAGACAGACAGTCGAAGATACAATTCTGGTCTTCCCAAGCTGGCTTTTAGACGAGTGTAGCAGCTGATTCTGTGAACTTGGCATCAATAAGGGAGGTGCCCTCCCTGTTTGTATTGTGTGTGTGTGTTAATCTACCACCCATGTCAAATTGCCTCAGCACTAAGTGTATTTGAAAGGTTCAGCTTGTGAGGTGGCTGAGGATTTGGGGGAAGGGTGGAAAAAGCTTGGCTTTTCTTATCTCATTCAAATTGGTTTGTCCATCTCTGTGACCATGTGTCTCACAAACATGAAGATGGGTGATCTCCTGGGGGACTTTTGGTACATTTCCCCCCTGTCAGTTGAGGATTATATCCTACAATCTGTCCCCTAGCGCTTTAAACACACCCATTTAAAATAACTCCAGTAACAGAATCTTTAATTGACTCAGGGGATGGTGGGGGGGCTTCCCAGTATGATTGTCGTTTTGGTTCAAAGGAGAAGAATGAAGTTGATTCTGTGCCTTGTGTCCGAGTAACAATATGTGAAAAGGTTCATTTAGTCCTTAATCCTTATGGAGGATCTGAAAAGAGCTGATCGTTTAACAGCTACTCGGTGTTCTGCTTTGGAGCTGTTTTCCTTATTTATGTCTTGGTTGTTAAAGCTCTAACCATTCCCTTTATTGTTCAGTGGAGAGAAAAAAAAGAAAGACAAATTGGTATTAGCAATTCACAAAAGCAGTGACTCCACACTTAAAAATGAAATCTACTAAAGTCTTGCAGGAGGAAAAGGTTTGGTTTGGCATATTTTGTGAGTCATTAGAGAACAGAGCCTCCTGCCTGACAACCGGTTTCTTGTGGAGAAATATGAAAAAATTAAAAAAAGGGCGAAGGAAAACATCAGCTTTGAGCAAACTGATGCAAATAAAGTGAACTTGGCTTTACCCCAGCTGGGTCTGCCCTTATTTGGGCACAAATGAGTTTTGAAACAGGTATGGGATGCATTGGTCTAGGTATTCATAGCAGAAATACTGGGCAGTTTGGAATTTCCATCATGAAATGTTTTGGGGTATACACAGGTAAAGGTTTCCTTTTAATTTCCACCACATGCCCAATAGTAAGTCAAACTAAGAACATTTATTACAAAATTACAAAAGGGTAAGATTATGCAGCCAGTTACTGGTAAGCAAAATGATTAGTGTTTTCCTTTATTCTTAACAAACAGTGTTTGCGTGTCTCCATCTGTTCTCACCAGGTTGTACTGCTGTTTATGTCACCTGAGAAACTATCAGAGAACAATCTAAGCAAAAGTTCCCCAGGTTTCCTAGGATGGGGAAAAGTAGAGGCTTAAGGAAAGAATGTTAATAGAAATAATATTTCCTAATTTTCCCTGGAGTGGTGAGTGGCTCACCCACTCATATCAATGTGACCCCGAAGTTTAGTGTATGTGGGACACAGGTTGAAAAACTCAGTTTGGCTGGGACATGGCTTTTTCTTTACTATATTGGATCGTGATTTCAGATATGTGCATAAGGATTCATCCTGATACAGGGTAGTTCTGGAAGATGAATAAATGAATCAAATCAAAACAAACAGAAGGAGCATATTTAATTAAAGTAGCATAAAGTCCAACGAGACAAGGGCCATATCCAAGGCACACATATGAACAACCCCCAAATTAGAGCAAGAAATAGTGTCTAATATCTACTAAAATCCTGAGCTGATTCCTTCTTTACTTTTTTCCTATCTTTCCTTTTTTTAAATTTTTGAGAGAATCAAAGAATTTGGGATTCAGTATATCGAGATCATATTTCAAAGGAAATTGGACATCTAAGAAAACAAATTTACATATAAATGTAGCCCTTAAAATCAAATGAGCTAAAATAAATTCTCAATTGAAGAAATTCTAAGTTATTATTGAAGAAAGTTCTGGAAAGGCAGTTTTGAAAGGAGTCAGTGCTATAACCCACCTTGGAGATCCAGAGCTTGGCTGCATAACTGGAAATAAATACGCTCTTGGCAAGAGACAATTGGGTTTTCGCTAAAAATAAAATTTTCAACCTGAGATCTGAGCTAACTTCCATGACTGGCACTAATTCTAGGCCAGGGAGAGGGACAGTGAATATCTCAGCAGCTTTCAACCATGTAGCATTCCTATCCAGGAGATCCAAGGACTTCTGCTATACTCTTCATCTGTCTTGTGATCATTATGTACAGAATTTAACACAAGGAGCAAACCTCAAGAACGTTTCCAGCTCTCACTCTGAGCCTTGTTGGCATTATTGAAATAGGAACTACTCTTACTTGGTCAGTCAGCCAATTAGTTTTGTCTCGGTAATTACAAAAAATTAAAAAGCAGGCAACTTTCCTGATGCCTTTCCTTAAATGACCACACTGGTGTTTATTTCTGCATTGACCAGTATAGCTATCTTAACTTGGCAGTGGTATAATATTCTGTTGTAATTGTCAGTTCACAACCATTAAATCAAACAAACAAACAAACAAAAAACTGGGTGTGTTGGGTCAAGGTCTAGAGCAGGTATCATGCTGGTTGACACATCTTTTTGCACCTTGAAAAAGTAATGAAAACTAATCATTCTCCTGCTAATACTTGACCTAGCTTCCTTCATCTGTTTCACTGAATAACATTAACTTACTCCATGAAAAATGAGATTGCTTTACTCAGAATCATGAATAATATTTTCTACCTCAATACTGTGTTGTTGTTGTTATTATTATGCTACCTATAGATATTAAATCCTCAAATCAATAAATATATTAGAAGTCTACTATGTACAAAGCAAGATAAAAGGGGCCATGTACGATTATAAAGAAAGCTAAGACACGGCTCTGCTTTTAGGGAAATTACAAAACCCTTCTATCATTCTATTAATATGAAAGACACTTTTTAGAAACTGAAGATGGACTTTGGAGAGGTAGACAATTAGGGACTTCAGATTTCAGCGTAAGATCAAACTGATCCAAAGTCACTATGACTCTATTTTAAAGAAAAATAAATGTTTTATTTTTTAAATTTTTATCCTAAATGTCTACGATGCTTAGGATTGATGGAAATCTTATCACATACTTGATATGTCTAGAGCAGATTTGGGTAGAACACTATCGACATGCATGTACAGAGAATTGAAACCTAAAGGATATTGCTTTAGAGAACTCATCTGAACTGATTTTTAAGGATTTGTTTAAAGTTTCTCTTAAAGGAAAGATAAGGGTGACTTTTGTCTGTTTGCCAAAGTGATCTGTACAGTTGGGGAGTTGCCATAAAGGAAATCTTTTATTTGCTTCTCAAAAAAAATGGGTTACACATATGGAAGTATTTTAAGTACAGCAAGTATTAGAACAGACCTTTGGGGGAGGCTGCCCAAATCCTCACTGACAACCGAAGGACCTGGCAGAAACCCCTAAGGCACAAATAGTACAGTAGAGAAAATTTTGCAGTCTCCATCATGAGACTTGTTCACCTCACACCTCTCCTACATCTGTTGACCTCTAGCGACTTTAGAACGGATCCCTACAAAATCAATGAGATCTCCCTGTTATTGTCTATAAAGGAAGGGGGGAACAGAAAGAACAGCTCTTTGATATGGCCCTAGGGAAAGGAGAGCCATCATCTTCAGGAATATTTTCATCCTAAAGAATTATCCCAGAGAGAGACCATGAGCATGGGCTACCCAACACTCTTGAAGAAGATATTTCAGTGCCTAGAGATTCCTTTAGATGCCCCACCATGAAGGCCATCTGCTTACTACCTACTCCTCTGGCCCGCCATGGACCCTGGAACTCCAACTTAGGTGATTCATGGGATGAGATGCCAAACCTGAATTATATCCCCTCTATATATTCTGCGAAGACTTGTAAAAGACACTTTGTTGATCTGATAATAATAAAATCTTCCTGAAGGGAAGAACCAAGTGGCCATTTAGTCGTTCACTAAAGACCATGAGGAGTCTGTGATCTCAGTTCTTGGTGGCTGGAAATAAGGAAGGAAAATAAAGGTTGGAAATAATGTTGTTAATCAGCTGACCTTAAAATAGAGATTTTTCTGAATTACCTGATGGGGCTCAATGAAATCACAAGGGTCCTTAAAAGTGGAAGAGGAAGATGTACTACAGAAGAAGGGTCAGAGAGATGCAATGTGGCTGACAGTGAACATAAAGGTCTAGGAGTCAAGCTGGAAAAGGTAGGGAAATGGATTCTCCCCTAGAGCCTCCAGAGGAGGAATACACCCTGACAAATCTTGCTTTTAGTCCAGTGAGTCCTGTTTTGGACTTCTGCCCTCCAGAGCTATAAGATAATGAACTCGTATTCAGCCACTAAGTTCGTGGCAGCCCTAGAAAACTGATATAGCTGGTATATACAACACCTCCTCCTTCATCCATTTCCATTGGCTTTGTACCCAACCCACAGCTTCACTTTCCAGTCTGGTCTCCTATCAGCTCCTGACCTCAGACCCTGAAATTTGTTAAACACTGAAGGCCACCTCTCTTGAATTGCCCCAGTGAGCAACAATGAGAACCTTGTGACAATCCTAGGACCTATTTATTCTTTTAGGTGAAGTTCCAGGGGTCTAAGTTGGATAATTGGACACTAATAGCAGAACTCATAAGCATATAATGCTACATCAACTAAAGAATGTATTGTGAGTCAAGGTGAAAGAAAAATTTCATGCTTTGAAATATTCATAGCTTATTTAAGGCTGGAAAGGACTTATTTTTTTTTTAAATTGAAGTATAATTGATATACAATGTCATATTAGTTTCAGGTATACATCATAGTGATGAGACATTTTTATATATTAAGAAATGGTCACCATGGTTAAGTCTAGCTACCATCTGTCACCATGCAAAGTTATCACAATATTACTGACTGTATTCCCTATGTTGTATATTACATTCTCATAACTTATTTATTTTATAATTGGAAGTTTGTACCTCTTAATCCCTTTCCCCTACTTCATCCACCCATCAATCCCCTTCCCCTCTGACAATCACTATATTGTTTTCTGTATCTATGAGTCTTTCTCTTTTGTTTGTTCATTTGTTTTGTTTTTAAGATTTCACATATAAGTGAAATCGCATGGCATTTGTCTTTGTCTGCCTGACTTATTTTACTTAGCATAATACCCTCTAGGTCTATCCATGTTGTCCAAATGGCAAGATTTCGTTCTTTTTATGGCTGAGTAGTATTTCATTATATATATATATATATACACACACACACATATATATGTATATATATATATATACATAAAGAAATATATATATGTAAAAAATATATATATGTTTTACATATATATATATGTAAAACATCTTCTTTATCCATTCATCTATTTATGGACACTTAGGTTGTTTCCATATCTTAGATATTGTAAATAATGCTGCAAGGAACAAAGGGATGCATATATTTTTCCTAGTTAGTGTTTTTGTTTCCTCCAGTTAAATTACCAGAAGTGGAATTGCTGGATTGTATGGTAGTTCTATTTTTAATTTTGAGGACACTCCATACTGTTTTTCATAGTGGTGTGCTAATTTACATTCCCACCAACAGTGAACAAGAGTTCCCTCTACTATACATCCTGGCCAAAAATTATTTGTTGTCTTCTTGATAATTGTCATTCTGACAGATGTGAGGTGTTATCTCATGGTGGTTTTGATTTACATTTCCCTGATGACTAGTGATGTTGGGCGTCTTTTCCTGTGCCTGTTGGTCATCCATATGTCTTCTTTGGAAAAATATCTACACAGGTCCTCTGCCCATTTTTGATAACGTTGTTTGTTTTTTATGATATTAAGTTGTACAAATTTTTTATATTTTTTGGATATTAATCTCTTGTTGGATATACAGTTTGCAAATATCTTCTCCCATTCAGTAGGTTACCTTTTCCTTTTTTATGATGGTTTCCTCTGCTATGCAAAAGTTTTTAGTTTGATGTAGTCCATTTAAAAATTTTTGCTTTTATTGACCTTGCCCGAGGAGACATGTCCAAAAAATATTGCTAAGGCCAGTGTCAAAGAACTTGCTACCTATGTTTTCTTCTAGGTGTTTTATGGTTTCCAGTCTTAAATTTAAGTCTCTAATCAATTTTGAATTTATTTTTGTATATGGTATACAATAGTGGTCTATTTTAATTCTTTTGCATATATCTGTCCAGTTTTCCCAACATCATTTATTGAAAAGACTGGATATTCTTTCCTCCTTCGTCATAGATTAATTAACTGTAATTGCATGCATTTATTTCTGAGCTCTCTGATTTGTTCCATTGATCTGTCTGTTTTTGTGCCAGCACCATAGTGTTTGACTACTATAGCTTTGTAGTATAGTTTGAAATCAGGGAGTATGAAACCTCCAGCTTTGTTCTTCTTTCTCAAATTACTTTGGGATTTGGTGTCTTTTGTGGTTCCACACAAATTTTAGGATTATTTGTTCTAGTTATGTGAAAATGCCATTGGTATTTTGATAGGGACTGCACTGAATCTGCAGATTGCTTTGGGTAGCATGGACATCTTAACAATATTAATTCTTCCAATTCATGAGCACAGTATATCTTTCCATTTATTTGTGTCATCTTCAATTTCTTTCATCAAGTCTTACAGTTTTCAAAGTATAGGTCTTTCCCCTTCTTGGTTATATTTATTTCTAAGTATTTTATTCATTTGATACAATTCTATATGGGATTTTTTTCTTAATTTCTCTGATAGCTTATTATTACTGTATAGAGATGCAACCAATTTATGTATATTAATTTTATATCCTACAACTTTACTGAATTTATTAATTCAAATAGAGTTTATTTGGTGGGGTCTTTAGGATTTTCTGTATATAGTATCATGTCATCTGCAAATAGTGACAGTTTACTTCTTCTTTTCCAATTTGGATGCCTTTCATTTCTTTTTCTTGCCTAACAGCTGTGGCTAGAACTTCCAATACTATGTTGAATGAAAGTGGCAATAGTGGACATCCTTGTCTTATTTCTGATCTTAGGGGAAAACTTTCAGATTTTCATTGTAGATTATTATTTTAGCTGTGGGTTTGCCATATATGGCTTTTGTTATTTTCAGGTACAGTATCTCTATACCCAGTTTGTTGAGAGTTTTTATAATAAATGAATGTTGAATTTTGTCACATGCTTTTCCTGCATCTATTGAGATGATAATATGATTTTTTTATCCTTCGTTTTGTTGATGTGGTGTATCAAGCTGATTGATTTATGGATGTTGAACCATGCTTGCATCCCTGGAATAAATCCTACTTGATTATAGTGTATGATCTTTTTATCACATTCTTGAATTCAGTTTGCTTACATTTTGTTGTGGATATTTGTATCTATGTTCACCAGATATATTGATCTGTAATTTTCTTTTGTTATGGTGTTTTTATCTGATTTTGGTATCAAGGTAGAATATGGGCCTCATAAAATGACTTAGGAAGTGTTCCCTCCTCTTCAATTTTTTGGAAAAATTCGAGAAGGATAGGTATTAATTCTTTTTTAAATGTTTGGTAGAATTCACCTATAAGCCATCTAGTCCTAGACTTGTTTGTTGGAAATTTTGAAATTACTGATTCAGTTTCATTACTAGTGTTGGTATATTCAAATTTTCTACTTCATGATTCAGTCTTGGAAGATTGTGTTTCTAGGAATTTATCTATTTCTTCTAGGTTGTCCAATTTGTTACCATAAATTGTTTGTAGTAGTCTCTTATGATCCTTTATATTTCTGTGGTAGCAGTTGCAACTTCTTTTTCACTTCTGATTTTATTTGGGCCCTCTCTTTTTCTTGATGAGTCTGGTTAAAGGTTTATCAATTTTGTTTATCCTTTCAAAGAACCAGCTCTTAGTTTCATTGATCTTTTCATTGGTTTTTAGTCTCTTTTTTATTTGTTTTATCTCTGATCTTTATTATTTTCTTCCTTCTACTAATTTTGCATTTGTTTGTTCTTCTTTTTCTAGTTCCTTTAGGTAAAGCTAGATTGTTTATTTGAAATTTTCCTTGTTTATTGAGATAGGCCTGAATCACTGTAAACTTTCCTCTTACAACTGCTTTTGCTGCATCCCATAGATTTCGGAGTGTTGTGTTTCCATTTTCATTTGTCTTCAGATTTTTTTTTTATTTCCTCTTTGTTTTTTTTCATTGACCCATTGGTTGTTTAGTAGCATGTTTTTGGTCTTCATGTGTATGTGTTTTTCCCAGTTTTCTCCCTGTCGTTGATTTCTAGTTTCATACCATTGTGGTTGGAAAAGATGCTTGATATGATTTCAATATTCTTAAATTTATTGAGACTTGATTTTTGGCATAACATGTGATCTATCCTGGAGAATGTTTCATGCTCACTTGAAAAGAATGTGTATGCAGTTTTTGAATGGAATGTATATATCTATTAAGTTCATCTTTAAGGCTGATGTTCCCTTATTGATTTTCTGTCTGGATGATCTATTCATTGATGTAAGTGGAGTATTAAAGTCCCCTACTGTTATTGTGTTACCATCAATTTCTCCCTTTATGTTTGTTAATATTAGCTTTATATACTTAGGTGCTCCTACTTGAGTTCATAAATGTTTATGAATGATGTATCCTTGTATTGACCCTTTTATCATTATGCCTTTTGTGACAGTCTTTGTTTTAAAGTCTATTTTGTCTGAGTAATGCTACCCGTTTTATTTTCCATTTGTATGGGATATCTTTTTTCATCCTTTCACTTTTAGCCAGTGTGTCTCTTTAGACCTGAAGTGATTTTCTTGTAAGCAGAATATGGATGGGTCTTGATTTTTATCTATTCTGCCACCTTATGTTTTTGGATTGGATAATTTAGCCCATTTACATTTAAAGTAATTATTCATAGGTATGTCATCATTTCCATTTTGTTAATTGTTTTATGGTTGTTTTTGTATTCTTCTCTGTCCCTTTCTTCTCTTGTTCTCTTCCCTTGTGGTTTGATGATTTTCTTTAGTGTAGTGTTCGGATTTCTTTCTCTTCATTTTTTGTGTATCTATTATAAACTTTTTGGTTTTTGGTTACCATGAGACTCATATATAACAATCTATATATAAAACTGACTATTTTAACTTGATAATCACTTAAGTGTGAAGACTCTAAAAGCACTATGTTTTTATCCACCCCCCATGTTTTATGCTTTTTATACCATATTTTATAAACTTTTACTTTGTGTATCCCTTAAATACTAATTGTAGATATAGTTGATTTTACTACTTTTCTCTTTTAACTTTCATACTAGCTTTATAAGTAGCTGACACACTACCTTTACTATATATTTGCTTTTACTGGTAAGTTTTTTTCTTTTATATGTTTTCTTATAAAGTTATGACCTTTTCTGTTCCTCTTAAAAAGTCTCTTTAACATTCTTGTAAGGTCAGTTAGGGGTGCTGAGCTCCTTTAATTTTTGCTTCTCTGTGAAACTCTTGGTCTCTCCTTCAATTCTGAATGATAACATTGTTGGATAAAGTATTCTTGGTTGAAAGATTTTTTTTTTCCTTTTCAGTGCTTTAATTATATCATACCACTTCCTTCTGGTCTGCAAAATTTCTGCTGAAAAAGACACTGATAGTATTTTGTGAAAGTTCCCATATATGTAATCAGTTGTGTTTCTCTTGCTGCTTTTAAAATTCTCTTTATCTTTAACTTTTTGATATTTTAATTATAATATGTCTTGGTGTGGATTTCTTTGGTTTTATCATGTCTGAGATTCTCTGTGCTTCCTGGAACAGGATGTCTGTTTCCTTCCCCAGGTTAGGAAAGTTTTCAGCCATTATTTCTTCAAAAAAGTTTTCTGCCCTTTTCTTTCTTGTCCTCTGGGATCCATATAATGTGAATGTTAGTGTGTTTGATGTTGTCCCCTGAGGTCCTTTAAACTATTGTCATTTAAAAAAAAATTTTTTTCTTTTTGCTGTTCTGATTTTGTCATTCCCTCTACTCTGTCTTCCAGAGAACTGATTTGTTCTTCTGTATCATCTAATCTGCTATTGACTCCCTCTAGTGCATTTTTCATGTAAGATATTTTATTTTTCAGCTCTGATTGTTCTTACTTATATTTTAAAAACTTTTTAAGTTCTAACTGTGTTCATTCGTTCTTCTCCCGAATTTGGTGAGCATTTTTGTGACCATTGCTTTTAATTCTTTATCAGGTGTATTACTTATTTCTGTGTACTTATCTTTTCTCTCAAGTTTTGTCTTGGTTTTTCATTTGGAACATAGTTCTCTATTCATTTTGCTTGGCTCACTGGGTTTGTTTCTATGTGTTAAGCAAATGTCTTGAAGGAATGGACTTGTGTACGTGATGGTCCTTCTTGTCCAATCCTGCTCTTGCTTTTTGTTGTCTCTTGGATTTGAGCTGTCCATATCTATACCATCTGATTTATTCTTGATTCACCACTGTTGTTGATGGTGTGCTGAGACCCATCAGTGTTCCAATGGGAGAAATCTCATTTAGCACCTAGCTTCGGGCTGATTGAGTGCCAGACTCTCAGGCAGCAGCTTTTAAGATATGCAGATATATACTGTGCTTTGGGGCTACAAGAATAACCCCTGCTGGCATTCAGACCAGGAGATCTGGAGATGTCTCCTCGGTGACAGTTGCAAAAAAACTGGGGCTCCTTACAAGTGTATAAGCTCCTTTCTGGGGAATCTCATCAAGCTGTAGTAAGGCCAAGGGGCCGTGCAAGGATTATGTCATGCATGAGTCCCATGGAGCTCAGGAACGCCAGCCCCCTTGATCACCAGGGCCAGGCGATCAAGTGGTGTCCTTGTGTGGATTGCCTGCACCCACTGGCTTTATGTAGGCAGCTGGAGTGTGTCATCAGCCTTGTTGGTTTTCTAAGCCAGATGTTTTGGGGGCTCATCTCTCTGGTGTAGAGCCCAGGGACTGGGGTGCCTGGTGTGGGGTGACAACCCCTCACTCCTCCTGGAGAATAACCCATCTGGTGAGATCCATCTCTATTGTGTGCTACCGCATGGGGAATGGGTGTTTTGGCAAGAACATTTTTCTGCCTTTCCTACTTATTTCAATGTGGTCCTTTTTATCCTTCTTGTGGAGCAGGTGTTCAGCTAATTCTCAGGTTCTTTTCAAAGGGAACTGACCCACGTGTAGCTGCATATTTGTTGGTTCCATGAGAGGAGGTAAGTTCAGGGTCTCCCTATGCCACCATCTTGAACCATCCTCCTGAAAAGGATTCTTTGGTTATTTGGTCTAATAGTCTCATTTCAAATCCTCAACTTTAAGGTGAGGAACTGGGCTCAGAGAGGTTACTTCACAAAGATCTCACATCCAGTTAATAGCAGAGCCAGATCTAGAACAAACTCTCCTGATTCTGAGTGCAAGGCACTAGTGCAAGGCACTTTCCTGGCCTTCACTCAACCTGAGTTTGATCTTATAAGTGAAGTCTTAGAAAACCTGGTGGAATGAAGTGTTTTTCTCCCCAGAATTCTGAAGATACAGTTTCCTTAATCCTGAAATTCCAGTCCAGTATTTATTCTCCTAACTTAGCATAATTAACTTGATTTTCCCCTGCTTCCTCCCTCACTCCCCATCGTTTGTAAACTCTGATTTACATCTGGACAGGAAACATACTCAAAATATACTCCTCAAGTGTTTACCCAACAATCCCCCAGGCAATACCAACAATGAAGAGCAAAAACTCATATATTTGTTATTGGTCATGAATGTTTACTTTGTGACAGAATCCTAATCCACTCTCAAATAGTTACCAAATTCACTAGAACTCTTTACTGGAAGAATTTTAAGTTTTTAAATAATTCACCTTCATCCCAGGCCCACAAAATAAAGTCTGCCCCTGGTCTTTAACTAGAGTGGTCCACGCTTAAATAATTTTTTAAAATTTTCTCTTTTTAAGTGATCATCATCTTCAACCAAGTTGACACTTCAACCTTTACCTTCAAGCAATCAAGCACATAAAAACTCCCTCTTCCTGTTGCATATTTAGTTGAATTAAGCCTATAACTCTAAACCCTGAACTGGCTGCTACCTTATCTTACCTCATTTCCCCTACTCATAACCTGACGCCTCACTTACTGAATTTCTTCTAGTTCTTTGACTTCACTGCAGTAATTCAGGGAGTAATTTATTTGCTCTTACTGATTATTTTCTCCTGAAATATATCCATCTACTATTCATTTATTGCAGAGTGCATTTTCTGAAGACCACATGTCAGAAATGAGGCAATGTGCTGGAGTGGTCATGAGCAAAGCACAAAATCCATGAATTCATAGAATGTAGGATACAGTCAAATGAAATGGCAGTTTCAAAAGCACATAAAGTAGGTGTAACAATAAGGTAAGTACAGATCTGTTTGGGGGAAACACCTAAGCCTGCCTTTGTGGAGGAGGTCTGTTTGAGGGTGCAACCATGGCTGTCATCATCCCTGTATAGCCTGGGAGTGACCAGTATATAATACATACACACAATATATGTTAACAGAATTAATAAGAACAATCTGTGATGAAATGCCTCCTGAGACACAGAGTTACTATGATTCTTTTATTTGCAAATGACTTTGTATCATAAACATTTGTTGTCTGTCTAGATAGGGTTAATCAGAGAGTGGTAGAAATTACTTGGATACCTCCAGTTTGTAAATTTAAAAGCTTTTGAGTTATTTCCCCCACTGAATTATCTAAACTGCCTGTTCAACTGAGTAAATGTAATCACTCCAAGGGTGAATAAAAATTTTGGGGTTAGACATAACAGGCATTGAATCCTGACTTTGCTATTTATGCACATGTGACGTCTGGCAGGTTACTTAAACTCTATAACCTCCATTAAATGGGTTTAATGATGATATCTTATAAGAACTCAAAGTAGTAACATGCAAAGGATCTGAAACCACGACTGCTACATAGAGAATACTCAGTAAGTGTTAGTCCTCTTTGCATCTCATATCTTTGATGATATATATTTAGCATAGAGTTTTAGAATAGCTGAAAGTAGATGGAATTATGCACAAATAATTGAATTTCTACTCAGCATTTGGCACAGTCAGTATCTAATACTAGAATGAAAAGAATCAAGAATTGGAGCTTGGTTAAGTACATGCCCTTCCTGTCCCTTAAATGCTGTAGCTCTCAAACAAACAACAGGAAAGAAAGGCAGGCAGAAGCAGGATCCTCCCTCCACTTATCTTATTCTATCTCCATATATAATGGACTATCTATATAATGTTCCTGGATTTTAAAAGGTAAATAGAGTTTTAAATAGCATAATGGTATCACTTGGAAATTCAATTAATTGGAAAGTTGTTGGTGTAGGGATATGTCGTAGAGACCTCTGGCTAATCATCAAACCCATCTTCTCTTCTTCCCAGGCTCACAGTGAGACTACAGTTTCCAGTCTCCCTTGCATCTAGGATTGGCCATGTGACTTAAGGTCTAAACAAAAGAATGTGATTATATGTGATGTATGCCACTTCCCAACCTGGCTCTTGAAATACTCCCATGCATGATTCTCCATATCTCTACATCTTCTAGGTGACTGGAAAGAATGAGTTCTTTGGATGAGCTCTTGTGGAGATGGCAGAAACACAGGTTGGAAGGTCCCTGCATTTCTGTTGGGAGAACTGTCCAAACAGGAGCATCCTACTGGATTACTGAGTGATAAATAACATATTATGCTATGCCACTGAGATCTGAAGGTGGCTCTTTTCAAGTACCCAGCATTATTCTTTTGTAACACATGACCTAAAAGATAAGGATTCAAATTTCTTTTCCTCTCTTTATTAGCATTTGGCCTCATTTTAAATAATGGCTTACAGTTTCAAGATTTTAGATAGACTGTTTAAGGGGAGATATCACTTCTTAGTTTTCTTATTATTCTCAGCACATAAACATAGTACCTAGAAGACAGTAGTCACTCAATACAAATTAGGTAAATGAAATAATTCAATAAGCAATTTTTATACTGAGAAGAGGCTCTTTGATATAGTGTTAATGTGCATAAACTCTCCAGCCTGGGTTCAAATCCTGGCTCAAATATTTAATGGCTGACTTGGGCCAAGTTACTTAACTTCTCTGTGTCTCATTTGTAAAATGAACATAAAAATAGAAACCTACCTTGAACTTATCCTCTACTGTTGTGGGAGTTAAGGAGTTAATAGATGTTACTTTCTTAAAATAGGTCTCAGATATAACAAGAAGTCAGAAGTATCATCCTATATTGAGTATTATTTGTGCCAGTGTTCTGGTATCATTACTTCACTAAAGACAAAGGGTGTGTGCTTCTTATAACCTACACCTGTATTTTGTGGTGATAAATTGGAATTCTATTGGAGTGTGTGCTTTATTGATAGTCATTTAGGCTGGGTATCTGAAACCAAGGAATAAGTGCAGGAATATTTTTTGGAAAAATTTCAATGAAAATGGAGCTTTAATCTTCAGAAAAGGAGTTTTATAAAGGCAAAAGCTATTAATGCACAGAAATCTCTAGCATTCCTACACTAATGATGAAAAATCTGAAAGTGAAATCAAGAAAACACTCCCATTTACCACTGCAACAAAAAGAATAAGATATCTAGGAATAAACCTACATAAGAAGACAAAAGACCTGTATGCAGAAAATTATAAGACACTGATGAAAGAAATTAAAGATGATACAAATAGATGGAGAGATATACCATGTTCTTGGATTGGAAGAATCAACATGGTGAAAATGACTCTACTACCCAAAGCAATCTACAGATTCAATGCAATCCCTATCAAACTACCACTGGCATTTTTCACAGAACTAGAACAAAAAAATTCACAATTTGTATGGAAACACAAACGAGCCCGAATAGCCAAAGCAATCTTGAGAACGAAAAACGGAGCTGGAGGATTCAGGCTCCCTGACTTCAGACTATACTACAAAGCTACAATAATCAAGACAGTATGGTACTGGCACAAAAACAGAAAGACCAATGGAACAGGATAGAAAGCCCAGAGATAAACCCATGCACATATGGTCACCTTATCTTTGATAAAGGAGGCAGGAATGTACAGTGGAGAAAGGACAGCCTCTTCAATAAGTGGTGCTGGGAAAACTGGACAGCTACATGTAAAAGTATGAGGTTAGATCACTCCCTAACACCATACACAAAAACAAGCTCAAAATGGATTAACGACCTAAATGTAAGGCCAGAAACTATCAAACTCTTAGAGGAAAACATAGGCAGAACACTCTATGACATAAATCACAGCAAGATCCTTTCTGACCCACCTCCTAGAGAAATGGAAATAAAAACAAAAATAAACAAGTGGGATCTAATGAAACTTCAAAGCTTTTGCACAGCAAAGGAAACCATAAACAAGACCAAAAGACAACTCTCAGAATGGGAGAAAATATTGGCAAATGAAGCAACTGACAAAGGATTAATCTCCAAAATTTACAAGCAGCTCATGCAGCTCAATAACAACAAAACAAACAACCCAATCCAAAAATGGGCAGAAGACCTAAATAGACATTTCTCCAAAGAAGATATACAGACTGCCAACAAACACATGAAAGAATGCTCAACATCATTAATCATTAGAGAAATGAAAATCAAAACTACAATGAGATATCATCTCACACCAGTCAGAATGGCCATCATCAAAAAATCTAGAAACAATAAATGCTGGAGAAGGTGTGGAGAAAAGGGAACACTCTTGCACTGCTGGTGGGAATGTGAATTGGTTCAGCCACTATGGAGAACAGTATGGAGGTTCCTTAAAAATCTACAAATAGAACTACCATATGACCCAGCAATCCCAGTACTGGGCATATACCCTGAGAAAACCATAATTCAAAGAGTCATGTACCAAAATGTTCATTGCAGCTCTATTTACAATAGCCCGGAGATGGAAACAACCTAAGTGTCCATCATCAGATGAATGGATAAAGAAGATGTGGTACATATGTACAATGGAATATTACTCAGCCATAAAAAGAAACGAAATTGAGCTATTTGTAATGAGGTGGATGGACTTAGAGTCTGTCATACAGAGTGAAGTAAGTCAGAAAGAGAAAGACAAATACCATTTGCTAACACATATATATGGAATTTAAGGAAAAAAATGTCATGAAGAACCTAAGGGTAAGACAGGAATAAAGACACAGACTTACTAGAGAATGGACTTGAGGATATGGGGAGGGTGAAGGGTAAGCTGTGACAAAGCGAGAGAGTGGCATGGACATATATACACTACCAAACGTAAAATAGATAGCTAGTGGGAAGCAGCTGCACAGCACAGAGAGATCAGCTCGGTGCTTTGTGACCACCTAGAGGGGTGGGAAAGGGAGGGTGGGAGGGAGGGAGATGCAAGACGGAAGAGATATGGGAACATATGTATATGTATAACTGACTCACTTTGTTATAAAGTAGAAACTAACACACCATTGTAACGCAATTATACTCCAATAAAGATGTAAAAAAAAAAAAAAAAAAGGCAAAAGCTACCAAGAAGCTGCAATAACATCTTTGCCTGAAATGACTGCTCTGATCTGGCTGGATGTTCATCTTATCAATCCTTGAAAGCTCAGTTCAAATGTTACCTCTTCCACAAAGCCTCTGTTGAAGGCTCCATAAGGAAATTATATGTTCCTCCTCTGTGCCTTTCATTTGAATTTTTTCTACTTTGAATTGCAGTTGTGTATGTGCTTTTGTTATCTCCCACATGGAAATAGAAGGTTCTTAAAGCCTGAGTCCATGGCTTACTCATTTTTGCATCCCTAAGTCCCCTCCTGATAGCAACCTTGTGATGAAAGCATGAAATACAATGAAAAATGAAACAAACTGGACATTTCTCATGCCTTCTAACTTTCATTCAGGCTTTCCTGAATGAACATCAGAGCAGAGTAGCACATGGAATTTGGCGGTAGAGGCAACTCTGTAAGAAAAATTGCTCCCCTTGTTTTCAGGAAAAGATTGAGGGTGATTTTTAAAGTAGAACTTAGGGATAGTTTAAAAATAACCTCTGTATGATTTTTTTTTAAAAGGCAAAGCAAAAGGAAACGCTGAAGAGCCATTGCTGTAGGGACTCTGGGAGTAGCACTGACAGCCTCCAAGCCCTGGGAAGCAATTTAGAGGCATCCTTTTTGGACTCCGAGACGCACTTCCACAGTGGCTTGAGCTTCTGGTGCCCGGTCCCAGCTTCCAGACCAACAACAGGGATCGATGATTCGGATAAATGCATCCAGCTGATAACTGGCCCTTTGGGTCAGAATCCCCAGCCTGTTTCAAGGGTAAAGACACCTTCCCGTGAAGGGAGAGTCCCTTTCTCTTTGGCAGAGTCTCAGCTGCCCAGCTCAGGCGAGTTATGTCAACACTGAGAGTGGCATGGTCCGGAGTCCAGGAAGTCTGAGCTCTGTCTTTGAGCTAGCAGAGGGTCTGGCACAGATGAAATAGACAAAGACCCCTGACTGGCTCTGGACAAGGCATTTAACTTCGGACGCCCAGTTCTCTCTTTAGGAGAAATGTGCAGGTTGACCCACATTCTTTTTCATCTGTATCACTTTTGAGGGTATCAGAGTGAAAGCTGATGTCCCTTCATAGTGAAAAGACAAAACGGTGTTATAACTCCCTCACTCTTTACCATCAGCACGAATCTGTGTGTGCAAGTATGCACACACATGCACACATGCACACAAACACATACACACGCTTGCCCTGGCATCATTTGTTCAAGCAATCTCAATTAAAAAAAATTTTCTTTTTAAAAATAACAGTTTACTGAATCTTCCTCTGAAAGTCTGACCTAATACTGCCTCTCCCCAGGTGACATTCTAACTATGTACTGGATCCCCACAGGTGCCTGGTCAGCTGACTTTGAGTGAGTGGCTTTTAAGGGCCGATTCTACAGATGAGATTATCGGGGCTGGCTGCAATACCGCCTCAGTAGAGATCTCCACATAGCCCCGAGATTTGGAAGCCTTAGGAATGCCTGAGAAGCAGTCTTTTTGAGGTCAAGCATCCAGTTAATTAGGAGACTCAGCTACGCCTTTAGCAACATTTGTTCATTCTGATCAAGCCTTTTTCCTTGGGTTCAGAAATATCTGGTGGTGCCTAACCCACCTCTAGAATTCAAAGCCAAGTTTTTCCCCTAGAGCACTTACGTCTTTACCAGCTACAGAAACTGGTGAGATCATGGGCGGTTCTTATTGGTAGTTTATTGAGGAGAGAGGGCTAATTAAAAAGCAAAGAAAGAGGGCTTCATCTCACACACACACACACACGCAAACGCGTGCCATCTCTGCCCTGTCCTGCTTTGCAGCACCCCCGTGCGGGCCCCCGTACACATTCGCATCGCACGGAACAAATGGCCTATTTTCAATCAGCTGGAGTCAGCTGCCTCTCATGTGCCACTGCCTGGCTGCCCCCTCATTGTTCTTCGGGCCTCCAGCAGCAGGAGGCCCGGGACATGTGGAGCCACTCTCACCCTCTGGCCCGTCGTCCAGCCCCTTTCATCACACCACAGACAGACCCTTTCCAAGAACTTGAATGGGGAGCCACAACCTCCCCTCTGATCGCTCATTAATCTGCTCCTTCAGACATTCCTCTGCCTTTTGGCTGGTCTGCACCACCCCCCCTTGCCCCCCGCCTCCCCAGGAGGATAATGTTCAGAGTGGAATCGCTTCTTGTGAGCCGCAAGTACAATTCAAGAAGGCAGGCTGTCTAGTGGTATCGGACTGTTAAAGATACCTGAGGCCCCTAAATTTAAGCTGCTCTCTGGACCTGAAATGCCCTGAAATAGTCACTTTGGGAGGAACGGATGTGTATCCATTGGGGGGCTGCCATGAGCCAGGCTCTTAGGTGCCTGGTGATGCTAAAGGGAAGGAGACGTTTCACATTGCAGACTTGTCTTTAAGAAGCTGCCCTTAAAGAGACTTTGTAGAGTTTTTGCCTTTAAGAAGCTGCCTTTCTAGTTGGGAAGGTAAAACAAGACCATATGAAGAGGAAGTAAATTATGAATTTCAATGGAATACAGCAGCATCCGGGAGGGAAAGGTGAATTTCCAAGCTGAAGGCTCATGAAAATCTTGAATAAGGAAGTGGGATTCGATTTGAGCCTTTAAAGGATTGGCAAGGTCTACACAAACAGGGTAGCGAAAGGGCAGTGGTTTGAATAACAACCATGAGAAAGCACAGGGACTGCAGCTATGGGGTGACTGGGCAGAAGGTTGGGAAACAGGAATGGAGGGCGGGGGTTCAAGAGACCTTAATTTTCTTCTGTGATTGCCGTGGGACAAAGGTTCATTTGCCAGCTCTCTGCTATTTCTAAGATGAGGTGGGAACACTTCCCTTCAGTCTCTATGATGTTTGTGGGTGATGAAGATGCTGTCTGTAAAGCACTTAGAAATAGGCAGCCCGTTCCAAATAAGAAAGATATTTCCTGATTGTTTCAAACCAAGCCTTCTCTGTTTAATGCAGCAGCTTCTCACCTAAGCTGCTCCCTGGGTGTTCACCCGGCACTTTAGGAAGCAGCGGGAAATCTCCGCCAGGCCCCAGGCTACCATTTACCACAGTGAAGCAGCAATGGAATGGTCCCCCAGAGGCCTGACGGGGTCCTGTTCTCTGTGAGGTGTCCATTTGACTCCCATGGAAAGGACTGCCTCAATAGTTACAGTCAAGCACGTACAACGCAGGAGATGCTGAAGAGAGCGCAGTGCTTACCAATGGCCTTTTGTGTTTCACAGAACAGAGCGTGAGCATGTGGATGGGACATGTTGCTCGGGACCCAGAGGGCTCAGAGCTGGGGTCTCTCTGACGTAGGGAAAGCTCATGATGTAGAGTCCGTGTACCAAATACTACTCCAGCCACCAAATGTAGATCTCAATTTTGACTTTTCCGTGTGCCACATTGCCCGTGTGAAACTTTCAAGAAAAGGCAACATGGGTGTTATTTTTGAAGGGGCTGCGTACGTACACTCTCTGTCCTGTTCTATGTTGGGTGTGAGGCCACAGACTCATCTGAGCACTAAAGCCAAAGCAAAGCAATCGTATGCATTTGCCGTTATCTTTGAAAAAGAAATACATCTTAAAATGTGTTTTATAAGGTCATTTCCTTAACATCACCATCCCACCTTATTCCAAAAACCATGACATTTTTAACAGTTTTCATGGGACCGAAGCTCAACTTTTGGTAGAGCCAGGGAACCAGTTTTATTCTCACTTCATGGACATGCACGTATTGCTTTAGCAGCTTTCCTGAAGGTCTGCTATCAGTGCATGTACACAGAGTAACAGTCTCTCTTTTTTACCTTTAGCTCTGGGAAATGCGAGTTTACAGGAGTTCTCGATAGGAAGAATTGAAGAATGAATAAAATATCTGTAGAGAGCTGCAGAGAACATTTCAAATAAAGGCATTAGGCAACTGTAAGGTAACTGAGCCCAGTTCTCCCACCAGTGGTCCAGGAAGGGCAGGTGCTGGACCCTGCTGGCCTCCCAGGCAGAAGATCCCCGTCTCCCTTCCTTGCCTCCTGGATTCTGGGGAGCAAAGGGACTCATTCCAAAGCGCCCCAGCAGAGTCAGTAGGCTGACGATGAGAAGCCTGCCCCTGACACACTCAGGTCTTAGAATGTGTAAATCTTGTTTCAGCTTATTGGGAAGAAGATAAGGAGCAAAGGAACGGAAGAATTATATGATACCAGCTTCAAAGTGATGAGACTCCATGAACCGCCTCCCTTCTCATATCTGGGCTGACAGAACACTAGGGTCCCAAATTCAAGGACGGAGCAATCCTTTAGAGGTCTTCTTTACTGGCTTTCTCGTCTCTCCCATCCCTTTTCCCCACCAGCCCACAACACTAGAGAGAAGAATATTCAACTAACAAGCCTCTTTGTTCATTTCCCAGGCAGAGAGAAGGCCTCATTGTTGACACCGCTGATGCTTTCAGAGGTGAAGACTAGCTCAAATGTCAAACAAGGTTGAAAGGTCAGGTTGCATTTATCACTAATCTCAGTTTCCACCATCCAGTCCCTGTGCTTTCCTCCACCAATGTTTTGCCAAAGGAGGAGATTCTTCAAAAGCCACAGTACCACCTGGCAGATGCTGGAGCTTCTGAAATTGGGCTGAGTCAGACTGAACGCATCTCTTCTATGAGTTACCCTATCTGAGTTCTTGAAGAAAAACTTTTGGAGGTCACTACTAGTTTCCCAGAATTCCCAAATGGGCTTAATATGCCCTGAGGTATTTTGAAATCTCATGACCTCTTCTCAGGCAGTGCTTTTGAAACAAACCTCCGTGGCAACCCATCCATGGATCCTGGCTAGCAATAAAAAAGAGAGAGAGTGAGAGAGAGACAGAGACAGAAAGAGAAGGAAGAAGAGGAAGATGGAGAAGGGGAGGGGGAGGGGTAAGGGGAGTGGGGGAGGAAGAGGAAGAAATAAATACAGTGCAGAAAAAATATCAGAATACATTCATGTAAAGAGGGTGGGTATCGTTTAATGAAATGTGTTTCCTATATACGTGTGTGTAAGAATGGGTGTGTGTGTACTGGGTCATTCTTTAAAAATCTGTTTATTACTAAAAATCGCACTCAACTTTTTGAAAGCTGCAGCTCCGGGGTAAATAAAATGTCCCCAGGGAATCGCAGCATAAAAACAGGCCCCCCTGGCTCAGTGACACACTCCTACCGGCCCAGAGGGTACAATTTTGTACTCTCTTTGAGTTTATTCAACAAATCGCACCCCAATGCCCCCTAAACTTAATGACTGAATTATTTAATCACATGTGCTTTATCCACACGTACGCCAAAATCAAGTATCTTCACTCCTCCTAAGATTCCGTACATGGGAATACAAGCAATCCACGTTTAATGCCGTTGCTTTTTGAAGAGCTTGTTATTCCTTGTGATTAAAGTATTCGCACCAGGCTAGGCCTGAGCACCGGCTCTGGGCTAAGACTTCTCATATGGGTGAGGTGATCTCATTTAATTCCAGCCCATGCCGGGCTGCAGCTGAACCCAGCGTGAAGTTCTGAGGTGCCCAGCACGCTTTGCCGAATGGGTGGGGCCCACCCACCAGACATCTATTTACATGGAAGGCTGAGAAAACATCTGGGAAACAACACAACCCCGTAAAAAGGAGTTTGTCAAGACAAACGTGACCAAGGAACACAGCTTTAGTCATCTGAGTACACTATTGTCCTTCAGCCTTGCCTTTTGGCTAAAATAACAACTGAGTCATGTTTGAATCCAAAGAGACCAGATGGTATGGGAGGAACCAGGAAGAATAACAGCAACTGAAAAGAGTTGAACTCAAACTCTATGCAAACAGCAGTGCCCTGGCATCCTTTTAGCAGAGCATCCATAGGTGGGATATGAGGCATTTCCCCTCCCCTCCCCTCACATGCTCACATGGCTTTGGTACCATTAGAGTTCCCGTGCTTGGGCATCAGTATCAAGTAGGAATCTGTGGTGTCCGGAGGAAAACAGCAGTGTGCAGTGGACAAGGTGGTACCTAGAAGAAGTGGCAGTGGTATCTGGCGGGAGCAGTGGGTGACAACTGAATGAATGCTCAAGAGCACAGGTGAAACACCCTCTGAAAACTCCCAAGTTTTTTTTTCTTTCTTTTTTTTTTTTTTTTTTTTGCGGTACGCAGGCCTCTCACTGCTGTGGCCTCTCCCGTTGCGGAGCACAGGCTCCGGACGCGCAGGCTCAGCGGCCATGGCTCACGGGCCCAGCCGCTCCGCGGCATGTGGGATCTTCCCGGACCGGGGCACGAACCCACATCCCCTGCATCGTCAGGCGGACTCTCAACGACTGCGCCACCAGGGAAGCCCCCAAGTTTTTTTTAATTGAGGCGTAGTTGATGTACACTATTATATGTTTCAACATAGTCATTCACAATTGTTAAAGGTTATATTCAATTTATAGTTATTATAAAATATTGGCTACATTCCCAGTGCTGTACAGTATATCCTTGTAGCTTCTTTATTTAGAGTAGTTTGTATCTCTTAATCCCCTCCTCCTATGCTGCCTCTCCCCTCTTCCCACTGGTAACCACTAGTTTGTTCTCTATATATGTGAGTGCATTTCTTTTTCATTATATTCACTAGCTTGTGAAAACTCCCAAGTTTACTTTAAAATTGGGACTTTGGAATGTTGAGAGAAATCGAGAAATCTTGGTTACTCATATTTTTAGAGTAAGTATTAAATGGCAAGAAACGTATCATGAATCAAATGTTTCCTTCAAGTGTCCTTTGGAGAATACAACTTATCATATTTTAGCTACTTGTTTTTCTCAGTTACTAATAAGGACTACACAGCATGTTCAAGGAGATGCTCTACATAATTGAAAGCTAGATATAGACACACAGATCAGAGAATCTGGGTCACAAAGGAGAAAATGCCTCAGACATCCTGGACATGCACTAAGGAAGATGCATGGCTTCAGGCGAGCTCTGATAAGAAGTTACTGAGGAAAGAAATATGAATTGATCATTTCCAGATTCATTAGTTTACAGCTGACTCCAAAGGCACAGAGGGTGTCAGAGCATTTGAAAATTAAAATGACCAAATATTAGTTTTTAAAGCTCTGGCTGCAAGGAATTTCTACAATGTAAGATATCAAAATGAGATATCTGGTTTGCTTGCTGAAGTGTTCTGTTTACAAACAGGTAATCTCTTGATATTAGATAATGTACTATTTTTAGTCATTTTTCCCCTAGTTTTACTTTTGTGTCATTTCCCAAGTTTAAGTAAGAAGAGCTTTCATCTCATTGGGGGTGGGCAAAATGCTGTGATTGTTTTTATTTTTTCACATATTTTTGTATTTTACGATCTTGTGACCTAAAATTATCAAACACTATAGCAGTTGGGACACATGGTACCTGGATATTAAGCTCATTTCCTGGTGTTACACTCTGGTTTTTGATACATTCTTTACGTGTAGAACAATGGCTACCAACTAGGAATGGACAACAAAATAAGCATGGTTTTCAGATTTTTCAGGTTGGGGAATGGCATACAGTAAGCTGAAGAAGAGAACTGCTCTTCTTGTTTACACACACAGTGAATGCAGCCAAAATGCAAGAGCATGCAGGCAAGCATCTTAAATATTAAATCCATCCCTGTTGAACATCATTTATTAAGTGACTACCATGTGCAGGACCCTGTGCTGAGTGTAATACAGGCAAACCTGGTTCAATACAGTTGTGTATTTGGGGCACTTGTGATCAGCATAGACCAAGTAAAACATACCAACCATTATTATAAGGCAGATTATGAGAAACTATGCAAAAGCTTTACAAGGGCTTGATATGTAGGTAGGAGAAGAACAGGGATAGTTTACAATAAGTAAAAGAAGAGTCAATAGAGGAGCCTAGGACCAAAAGAATTAAATGCTTCAGGGAGTTTAAAGGGAAGGAGGGACTTCCCTGGTGGCACAGTGGTTAAGAATCTGCCTGCCAATGCAGGGGACACGGGCTCGAGCCCTGGTCCAGGAAGATCCCACATGCCATGGGGCAACTAAGCCCATGCGCCACAGCTACTGAGTGTGTGCTCTAGAGCCCGCAAGCCACAACTACTGAGCCTGTGCGCCACAACTACTGAAGCCTGCGTGCCTAGAGCCCACGCTCCGCTACAAGAGAAGCCACCGTCATGAGAAGCCCACGCACCGCAACGAAGAGTAGCCCCTGCTTGCCACAACTAGAGAAAGCACATGCACAGCAATGAAGACCCAATGCAGCCAAAATAAATAAATAAATAAATATATATATATTAAAAATATAGGGAAGGAAAACAAGAAATTTTTTTTTTGAGATTTACTCCATCCCCCTTTTACAGATGAGGAAACTGAGACATAAAGAGTTTAAATAACTTGCTTAGGTTCCTATAACCAGAAAATGGAGATCCAGAATTATAATATGTTTATTTGACTATTAAAGTGTGAACCTTTAAGTAGCAATGAGGATCACGCAGGGGTTAACCAGTGAAAACTGCTGAGGATCAAGTCAGTATTTTTCTTTATCTTGGTCTAATAATTCTTACGATCCTGGAAGCTAGAGTAGGGGTAGTAACTAAAGGGTTTACGCAGGACTGGAAATAGCGTAAGTTCAGAAATTGAGAAATCTAGTGGTGGAATTGTTTTAAATGGAAGAAAAGCAAGAAAAAGTAAGATGACAAATTAAGTGAATGTGAGCTGTGGTTGGATCTTTCATAAGAGCAGTAACAAGTTTAATAGAGTGAGAGAGTAGAACAGACATATTCAGAGAGAACTATTTTAGAGTTTAAGGTCACATACGTGGAGTTGCAAAGTAGTGAGGTCTGACACACGGACATTCAGGCAGCATCTACTGAAACAGGCAGAAGTGAGGTTTCTGAGTTTGAATAATTGAAGTCAGGGCAATAGAAGTGATGCAATGAAAATCTACGTGATTCATTTAAAGATGAAAGATATCACTCTTGTACTGAACAAGCCAGGAAGTCTCCTATTTTTTCATGGAGCAGGCATTGGGTAAATTTGGGAAGCAAATTGGACATATGGAATTCTCCTTTTTCTAGTTTCAGCCGATGTACCCGATGACTGGATTGGAAGAATTGGAAAGAATAACAGCACCCATATTTGCATTGTTCTTCATCATTAAATTCTGAGTGACATATCCTATCATTTTAGCTCACATGATTATTTTATATTTTTCATGGATATATGGGAGAAACTCAGGCACAAATAGAGAAATTCAGTCACACAGAAGCTGTACACCTTTAAAAAAACCCTCAGCCCAATTTAAACCTGACCCCATACCTCTTTGTGTTTGGACCTGCCAGGAGAGAAAAATTCTTAGAAATATATACTAACTCAGAAAAAAAATACTGAATACTTCCTTTGTACAAAGTATTGTGCTAACTACTTTATATTATATGATAGTTTCCAAAACCGTTTCCAATGATCACCACCTCCTGGTGTTAACACCCATGTTTCATTCCCTCCATTGTGAGAGTGGGCTGGATCTAGCGATCTACTTCTAGTGCATATAAGATGGCGAAAGTGGTGGAAAAGCATTTCCAAGATTAGGTTAGGAAAGGTCGGGACTCCTGTCTTGCTTGCCCTCTCTCTTGCCTCTCCCCTGCTCACTCTGAGGAATGAGATGCCATGTTGTGAGTGGCCCAGTGGAGGGACCCACATGGCAAGGAACTGGAAGTGGCTTCTGACAACATCCAATGAGTAACTTAGGCCATCATTCCCGCAATCTGCCAACAGTCAGTCACATGAGTGGGTTTAGAAGTAAATCCTTCCCCAACGGAGCCTTGAGATGATCACTGCCCCAGCCAACACCTTGACTGCAGCCTTGTTGAAGATTCTGAGTGAGGGAACACAGCTAAGCCATGCCTGGAGTTCTGACCCACAGAAACCAGGATATAAGAAGTGTTGTTTTTAAGCCACTAAGTTTTGGAGGAAGGAGTCGTTTGTTACACAGACATAATAACTAATACACATGGTATATTTTGGTTAGCCTTCACAATAACACTATGTGGTAAGTATCATTATGTCTACTTTATAGGTGAGAAAACTGAGGTTTATAAGTCTTAAATGATTGCCCAAGATTACATAGTGAGTAGGTGGTAGAGCTATTAACCAAAAAATGTGACTTTGCTCCCTAACACAGTGCTGCACGTGACATAACTAGGAGTAGGTAGGATGGTTATAAAATGTACACTTATAGAAAATTCTTTTCCTGATTTTATGTGATTGTGTAGTCAGTCATGACACCAGTGCCCCAACAGGATTGAGGTAATTCATCTTAAAACAAACTATCATAACGCAGTTTTATGGTCCTCAGAAGTCTTCATCTCCATTAAACTTATTTTGGGGACTAAACTGAAATTTCTTTAGGAAGCCCAGAGGGTGTAGTAACCTTTTATTTCAAAAAGTGGTGGGAAATATGTCATCCAGTCATCCAATGACCTCTTGTGGATGAATCTAACTGGTGAAAAATGCAGCCCACTGCTAAATGCTTTCTAGAGTTTTGTCTTATACTGAATCTTTTTGACCTCAAAAACTCAATCCAAAATCTTAGCTCTTTTTCCGGTAACTCTCAAGATTCTTCTCTATGGTCTAATTTTACATACACGCAGAAAAAATAGATTTGAAATTCCCTGTGAATTTCAGATGTGCTGAAATCTGCTTCCTTCTTCAAACCTTTTGCCCTGAAGTGTTTTCCTAAAAATCACCATTTCCTAAAAGCTACTGGCATGGAAAATTGCGGTTGTTATATTTCCTGTAAATATTTTTTTTTAGCAAATGTAAGAAAATAAAACAAACCTCAATTTATTATGAGAAGCAATGCCTTGCCTGTTGATGTCTGATAACCATAACATTAAGGTTTCTTCAAGAGATGATACAAGTTGATGTCAAACATGGAATATCTGTGTGAGAATGCGTGAGTGAGTGTTTATGTGTGAGTGTGTTTGTGAATGTATATGTGTAAATGTGTGTGTGTGTGTGTGTGTGTGTGTGTGTGTATCCAGATGTGTATTAACACTCAGGTACCTGTGCAGATCTATGGCTATACTTACTACCTCTGTCACCTCTGCTTTTGACCAGTCCAGTTTCCCGATCACCTCCTCCTATTCTTTACACTTTCTCCCATATCCCCCATGAAATGATAACAAAAAAATGAAAGCTATAAGATAGATAGACCGTTCTCCTACAAACTCCAATTTAGAAAAACATAAATGAGGCTCAAAAAGAAGCAGCTAGTGCTGGATTGGGAAACAGAAGTAGCAATTGTCATTTATGGAGCCAAGCACTGTTCTGAAAGCTTCATCTGGAGGAACTCATGTACTCATCAAGACAGTATTACCAGGTGGCATTATTAGTTTCCCTATTTTGTAGATGAGGAAACCGAGGAACAGAATTGTGAGTAATCTGTAAAAGCCACACATGGTCTAAGGGATGGAGTCAAGATTGAAGGTCAGGATCTGAATGTATGAATACTAATCCCATGCTTATAACCTCTCCATTCAGAAACCATGCGAATATGGGGGTTTTTTCCACTATATCAATCCACTTTATGTAAATCTAGACAGATCTGTACTTTTTAGCCCCAGATGTTGACTGTCTGTGTTTAATCTTGAGAAGGATTCTGAAACACTGCCACATACTTCTTTTCTATATTTTATGGGTTCACAAAAGCATGTTATGGATATAAGAGCTTTTCTATAATACTAGCTAAAATGTCAATCCTAATACTTAACCCTAATCAACATAGTATAAATATAGCTTATGTGTTTCTACCAAGGACATATACGTATTTTACCTGTGATACCCCATAAACCCACAATCTATAAAGTCTAAAATTGTACTGTAAATGCCTTTGTAGAGTAATAAACACAATCATAGGTGGTATAAATTTCCAATCTGAAGTCTCTGTATAACTCTGTATATAACAAAAGTCTGAGAACAATAAACATTATTTGGAGAAAAAAGATGATTTCAGTATGATGAAAGGTAACTTCATTCTATTAACATACAATGTTACGCACATATCATTAAATTCTTTATTTGTGTTCCCCAAACTAACCTTTCTTCACATCTCCCAGAGTCATCCATATCTAGGCTACGACAAATATTTGTTATTTGATCCTAACATAATTTATACACTGGCATCTCAAAACACAAATTTCTATGCCGTAGAATTAAGTATGAGAATTTTTTTTTAAAACAATTTGATGAGGGTGGGAAAAGAGGCTGTATATTACTCAAGAAGCCAAAGGAACATATGATAACACTATGTTTAGTTTAGGATCTACAAAGGGACACTGAATAACTCCTGTTAATCACATCACTATTAATAAAACTGATCCCAATTCTCTGACCAGAGATGGAAGACCAGAATTCATAGTCCTAGTAAGTTAATGTGAGTGGAGAAAAGAGGAAATCCTCTAAGTCAGTAGCTGGCAAGTGTTTTCTTTACAGGGCCAGACAGTAAATATTTTAGTATTTGCAGGCCATCTGGTCTCTGATGTAACTACTCACCTCTGCCATTATAGTCAAAAACAGCCATAGACAATACATAAATGAATGGGCGTGGCTGTATTCCAACAAACTTTTTTTTTGCAAAAATAGGCTCTAGGCCATCTTGGGCTAGTTTACTTATCTTGCCTTAAGTTATAGGTTCACTATTCAATTCATTTCAACATGTATTAAATAAGTTCCCAAATTGTGTCACGTATTATGCGGAATATAAGAAAAAAATGTATGACAACTTTACCACATTCAATAATTTTATATGTTTTTTTGGATGGAGTATGATGCCTTGGGGGAAGAATTAGGTAAGAAGCAATTGTGAGATCACAATTTATAAACAAAAGAGTTTATAAAGTATGCTCTCTTAACTTGACTGCTATAAGATCATAGATGTAAAAAATGGATGGGGTCCTCAAGTTCATCCCCCATTCATTCAGTCACTTATCAAATACTGAGGAGTGTTTGTGTGCAATGCACACTGGAAGGCTTAGGGTGACGATGAACACCTCACTGGGTAGCAGAATAGAGGTGAGCCCAAGATCAAAGGATATGACTTATCGTAAAGGCATCATGTGGTCCAGACCCTGCCTTCCTATAGGCTCATTATTTTTATTATTCCCATTTTGCAGTTGAGGAAGATCAGGTTCAGAGACTTTCGCAAAGTCACCTATTGAAGGAAGTTACTCCAGATTCTTAAAGAGAAAGACAATTTTCTCTTCCCCAGGCAGCCATCTCACACTTATCTTCCAGCTGGACTCTGGCTCTGTGAGTGGCTCTCATCTGCACTATCATAGTGCAGACCTATGAGTAAGGATGCTTAACCTTTTCTTACCTGCATCCTGAAATCGATGCTTTTTGTTCTGGAAATACTGGTCCCTTTGCTATTCATCTTTAGTTTTGCTGGTTGGTTTTTTTTTTTTAATTTTTATTTGAGTATAGTTGATTTATAATGTTATGTTAGTTTCAGGTGTACAGCAAAGTGAATCAGTTATACATATATCCACTCTTTTTTTTTTAGATTCTTTTCCCATATAGGCCATTACAGAGTATTTAATAGAGTTCTCTGTGCTACACAGCAGGTTCTTATTAGTTATCTATTTTATGTATGGTAGTGTGTGTATGTCAGTCCCAATCTCCCAGTTTATCCCTCTCCCCCGGTTGGGTCTTTTTAGTTGTGAAATTATTTACTAATTGATGGGGATCAGAATCTCCAAATGTTGTCCTCACGATCAACCCCACAGACCCGCTTCCTCACCTCTAACCCTGCATAAAGAGACACACACTGAATTGCCAATATCTCTAACGCTCCCTGGATTGGCTGGAGAAAGAGCCACCTGAACTCCCTAGTAAACTACCCTTTCTATACTTTTACTTCACACATTTACTTTGACTTTTAAGTCTGTGGTTTAAGAAAAGCCATATCTGCACACTTCTGATTTGCACTTTATTCATTTTTAGTGCCATTGAGTGATGTTTTAGTGTCATAGGAGAAAAAGGAATAAGTTAAAACCAGCCATAAAAGATGCACCCTGAAAATAACTATCAGCCCATTTTCTGGGTTCTAAACCCACTCTCCACTTCTTCCTCCTGGACTCTGATCAGTGACGGGTTTGTAAGCTGCTTGGGGGCCCTCATCAGCCACAACACAAACTAAAAGACAATCTGGCTACTTTTACTCATTGACTGAGAGGCATTTAGTTTTTAGTTGGACAGGTAGGAAGATGATAGGAAGCTCTAAAAACACTCGTCCAGCCTCAGAGCCACAACCTTGTGTCACCGGGAGGGAGCAGAGAGGAAATATCGCCATCAATCTGCCATCCAAAGCAGAAAATCCGGAAGGGCTGATATCTGCCTGGGAAACTCACTTCCAAGAAAGCCTTGGAGAAAGACCTTACCTCTACCTGAGGTCCCAACCCCACTTCTATCACAATAACCCCAAGGAAATATAAAAAGATGAAGAAGGACAGAGTTCACTCATTTAATATACTTTCCTCTCCTGAAAGTTCGATATCCTCTTTCTTGGGGCATGGAGGCCGGATATTCTTTTGGTCTTTGGTCTCATTCCGAGTGTGTGAGTGTTCACGAATATCAGAAACTACTTTGAAGAGAGTGGATGTGGAAAATAGCAAGATAATTCAAACTGCACCTCACACTATGTCAAAGCCTTAAACTGACCACATTCCCTTGTAGCATGGCTCAAGTGATAAAATGTAAAATTGAAGGAAATTTATAAAAACCCGTCTTCATGCCTGTATAATCACAACGCCAAATTAACACTGAATGATTAAGAAACAGAGTGTTTTTCACTTTTGGTTATTCTCAGCATATATCATTAGTTGTAATAAAGGGCAAAAGAAGTTGAAGAGAATCAGATAGTGATTTCATTCCAATCTTTAAAAAGAAAGAAGGGTTGGAATGAGAAGAGATTTTGATTTTTGTTTTTGTTTCAGTTTCTGAAACTCCTGTAATTATGTGCAATTACCTATTATGTCTGAAATTGGTTCTCGAAGACGTAGAACCTACTTTGTGTTCTTAAAAAAAAACTGTACAAAATATGCAATTTAAGAAGGGAACAGTTTGAGTGGGGAGAAAAATGAAGCTACAGCTGTAGGATTTTCTTACGCTTTTCATACCAAATCACAAGACCCATTAAATTATTTATCCTACAGGCAGGCGTTGTACTGCAAACGTTGAATACAATTGCAGATTCCACGAAAAGAAACGTGTGCATTTTAATGGCCTCTGATTTAAACAATCCTTAATTTCATTAGCCTTAACTTCTTTTCTTCAAGGAATAAGAGTTCAGTTTTGGCACAGGGATGCGAATGACACTAATTTTTTTTTTCTTTCCTTAAAGAAGCTATTAAGCCACGTAGGAGCACATGTCCATACATACGTGCAAAGTACATACACATGTGTGGCGATCTGCAGTATGCCCCCAAAGAATTCACAGTGCACCTAGCATATTCTTGGCTCTTCATGAATGCATATAGATTGGCTTTACTCTATTTCACTTCCATTGTTTCTCCTGCTACTATGTTACAAATGAAGATATCCTCCAGGAGTCTGGCTTAAAAAGCAGATTCTTGTTCCCAGATGAAGAAAACATAAATTTACCAAAGGTTGGGTCACATGGGGGAAAGCTCTGTCTCAAGTCATAGTTTTGGGTTCATTTGAAAAATCTGGGTTTTGCCATCCTCTGTAATTAAAACTCTTCTGTCTTAAGATTTATCGGTGCAGTAGTGAACGCATTTTCAGAATGTTTCTTTGCAGCAGCTATTGGAAATCTCTAACTCTGCCTCGGGCAGGATGCCGTGGCTGCTGTATTTTTGGGGTCTATTCTCCCCATGATAAATGAGCTTAACTTCAAAGATAAGTTACAACAACTCTCTGGAGGGGAAACCCTTATTACTGTTAATATACGTTAGTCTCTATCACTGCATTTCAAATACTGTTGCATGGAAAAGGAACCATACAAGACTGTTTACATGTTCCTTTGTCAATAGAGTAAGGGTATGCATATGTAGAATTTAACTGAAATCTTGGGTAATTATTTCTTCCCTGAATTCTAGCTATTTTCTTTGTGTGTGGGGAAATGGGGATATTTAATTCTATACAATCCAATGACACCACCCGTGTGTGTGTGTGTGTGTGTCTGTGTGTGTGTGTGTCTGTGTGTGTGTGTGTCTGTGTGTGTATGAACAAAACTCAACCTTATGATGCTAAAAGTATTATTTTACTATCTGATGCAATCAGTATTATGCAGAATTGGCCCAATTCAGAGACTCCTTAAAGTGAGTTTTTTTTTTTATTTCATTCAAATGCTGCATGATCTTTAAAACAATATGTGATTTTAATGCGATTTTGACTATTTCAGATTTCATAGTTTATTTCTTCCTTTCAGAGCCCTTCTTATTCCCATTTTTATACTCTAGCCCTTTCTCTAAAGCTATGTTTCCTGAAGTTGTTTCTGAATGAGCATCTGAAAGAAAAAGTGAAACTTGTAGTTTGGGGAGTCTGGGTTTCCCAGTTCCTGAGTTCACCCCTCTCCCACCGTGCCTCAGCGCTTCTGGGCACAGGGTGTTTGTCGTCCTGGCTAATGAATGTTTCTCCTCTTCCTGGGTTGTTAGCAACATCTAGATGGATGGGTGTGTGCGGAGTGGAGCCTGGCCCCTTCTCCTCTGAAAGGGTTAAAGTGAAAAGGGGGCTTGTTGAAACTGGGGAGTTGGGAGGGTGGGGGGAGGAGGGAAGGCAAAAGGAAAAAGAAAAGGTTAGTGTTTTCTGTCCATTAAAGAGAGTATTCTGTTCTGAAACCAAATTGGTCATGCATTCCAGAAGCGTTTCCTGGTAGAGCGGGGTCTGACCGGAGCACCTGCTTTGCTATATTGTACTAGGTCTGCGCTGCTCTCCTCCGGCCCCTTCCTTTATACGAAGGGGAATCTGTCACTTATTACAGACAGATTGCTCGTGGGCCCAGAACGGCTGTGCGCCACCGAGGGATAGGGAAACACTACGACAGCCTGCATCTCCAGCCAAGCCATCCTGCACACAGAGCTTTGTTTTTCCTCTCTTAAAAAATATTAACGTGAATTCCTAATGACATCACGTTGAAGTCCACCAACAAATGAAACCATCTGAACCCGGGGTACGGATGGGTTCATATCCCAAGCTAAAGAGTAAGAAATACAAAGAAAAGGTGGGAGTTAGGGGTTCAGCCTTTCCGGAGCTGGAAGAAAAGGGGGCGTCGTAGCTGGCGTGCATGCCGCAGGTGGAATCTGTTAGCTCCGTAACACTGGAGGTGAATCACAGGACTCGTTCTGTGGACGCTGGGAGGAATTCCCTGGTGTCCCAGCTGTGTTTTTCTGCGCCACACGAAGTACCTCTGTGGATTTATGTCCTGGACAACACCAGCACGGAGGAAGGACACCTTATCCAGAAATGATGTCATAGCCTTATTGCTGCATATTTCAACTGGTTATTTTTTTAAAGTAATGCTGCTTAAGAGACACACACATTGTGTATAATTTTTTTAATGCATGCTTTTTTAAGGGATTAGTTGGTTCTTTTCATCTAGTTATTTTTGTTTTCTTCTTCATTGAAGAAGTGCATAATGAACAGAAGAAGAAAACTAGGTTTTTTTTTTTTTTAATCATTGCATTCTTTTTAATGTGTGTACATCGAAGGAACTCACTGTGATAAAATCCAGTTGTGGAGAATACACATTGCCCTGTGGCTGTCTGTTCAGATTAATGAAAGGTGGCCTTTGTAACCAAATCTTCCAATCCCAGGGTCACCCTCTCTGGCCCTCTAGAACTGTCCTGCTGAACATGAGACAGAAAGACAAACCTTAAATATGTTGGACTTTGACATCTTGGCTAATGTCTCTGGATAGATGTTAATTACAAGAAAAAAATGATAGTAGAAATGTATATGGTATAGAAGATGTCTATTAAAACTCAATGGTTTTTTAATCTTAATTTTTTGTCAAAAGATTTGGTTAGGAAGAGCACAGGCAAAAACTTACGCAGAGCACCCCTACCCCCTTGTGGCAATGGCACTTGTAAAGTGGAAATTTCATCCTGTTTTAGAACTGTTGAGACTTTTGTACTCAGAAGCCCCTGACTTAGACCTTAAGGCACCGCCAATTCTGTTGAAGGTTGGAACATATAAAAAGATAGATGACTGCCCAGCTCTCAGGGAGAAGCGAACGGGTCTAAGAGATTTTGCTTTTTGACTATTTTGGTTTAAGTTGCAACACATTAAAATGTATATAGCATATTTAATCATTGGGCATCCTGGCTAAAGATAAAGACCTCACTATTTAGTTAACCTTAAATATTTGTTATCCTAATCAAAATAAATAAAAACTTCATAGTTTATAAAAAGTTATTATAACCATTAACTAACGTGATGCTTCCCATCACTCCAGAGGGTAGTTTGTAGTTGTTCTTGTTTTGCAGATGAAGAAACTAGAGCTCAGAAATACAAAGAGACTTGCCTAAGCTGACATCACACTCACCAGAACCATCACAGGGTAACACACTTGGTCAAGGAGAAAGCCATGAATTGCACCCACTTTTTCAAAAACTAAACCTGGGATTTTGTGGTGTATCACCTGTACTTCATAACCTAAAAATTTCCCGTCCATTTATGGCCTAAACTACACAATTTTGCACATTGAGCTCTTATACATTGTGCTCTACACCTTCTTCATCCACAAGGTCTTCATCTACTTCTCTGCCCAAATTCCTGCTCATCCTTGAAAACTCTGATGAAATGTCACCTCCTCCATAAAGCCTTTTCTGATTCTCATAAGCAGTCATTCATTTTCCCCTCTGTATTCTCTCTGCACTCCATTCATTCCTCGAATTTAGCAGTTACCATGTTATATTGGCATTACCATTTTTTTTGAATTTTTGAATTTTATTTATTTTTTATACAGCAGGTTCTTATTAGTTATCTATTTTATACATATTAGTGTATATATGTCAATCCCAATCTCCCAATTCATCCCACCGTTGGCATTACCATTTTAACTTATCTATATCTACCTTTAGCCTGTGAGTTCCTTCTGGGAGAGGTCTTATCTCATCAATGTCTGTGTCCCAACATTTACTATGGAACCTGGCACATAGTATCTGTCAGGAGATATTTGGGGCATATACCAGTTACCTAACATGGCTCTGGCTTCAATTTATTTATTCACGTAAGAATTCAGCAAATATTGAGTATTTGCTCTAGGGTAGGTGCTATGCTAGGTGCTGGGAATACAGAGGTTAAAAAGATAAAAGAAAGAAATAGCTTCTGACCTCAAGAAACTCACAGGATAACAGCAAAGACAGCAAGCAAATAAACATGATGGTGGGGATATGCACAATCATGGGCATAATTTTCTATGAATGGCAATTCTAAGGGTCAGGAGATAGCTGGGAGGATAAATTTATAAAGTTTCCTGGAAGAGATCATACCTGAGTAGTATTTCGAGTAGGCATCAACTGCACAGGGACTGTGAATGGAGCAAGGGGAGGTGCAGGAACAAGGGTTTGAGTAAGAAAATACATAGAGATTGTGAGAAAACACAGCACGTTCAAGGTATTTCAAGAAGTTAGGTATGGCCGTTATGGTATTAAGGAGGAAGACAGTGAATGATGAAGCTGGTGAAGGTGGCAGGAAGCCCACTATGAAATACTTTGAAAGTCCTACAAAAATATTATCCTAGAAATAAAAAGCAGTGAGGAGCTACTGAAGGATATTAAGGAGGTTGAGTGTTGTGATCACATTCGCTTTTTCTTTAAAGAAACTTCACATTGATAGAAGTGTGAAGAACACCAGAATGAGTCAGACTTGGAGGAGGAGATGCTGGTGAATTAAGGATAAAATTGGAGGCGAGGAAACCTTTGGGATGTTACACCGACTGAGGCAACAATCCAGGTAATAATTGATGAGGGAGAAAACTAAGAGCATAGCATGGGAGTTCTTAAACATATTTTTAAGATCTAATTTATATAGAGGAAGTTCCCGGGAAAAAATGCTAGCAGAAGAAATAAATATAGAGGGAAAAGTGAGAAAACAACAGAAGACCCACTCCCTCAAAATAAGCCTGAAAACCAAAGTTCCAAAGTTTCATCATTTAGATGAAAACTTAAGTACTAATAAACAGTAAATTAAACCCAGGCAGATGACAAAGCCTTCAAAATATATATATATATATATATATATATATATATGTTTGGGATTTTCTTTTTTTTTTAAGTGTACTAATCAGTAAATTTTAATATATTCACAGAGTTGTACAATCATCCCCACTATCTAAACCCAGAACACTTTAGTCACCAAAAAAAAGAAATTCTATATCATCAGCAGTCACTCCCATTCCCCGCTCCTTCCAGCCCTGCAACCACTAACCTATTTTCTGTCTCTATGGGTTTGCTTATTCTTGGGATTTTCAAAGAGACAAGTGAAAGTATAACTTCCGTTTAAAAACACAAGAAACCTATCAAAACCTACCTATCAAAAATAGGTACAAATTAACTGAAAACAAATATGAAAGGGACCAACTGGAAATTTTGCAAGTTAAAAGTATAGTCATTGAACTAAAAAAATAAAATTCAATAAATGAAATAAATTCTGGATTCAAATAGTTAAAGAAAGCTTAAGTGACTGAAGTATTAGCACAGAACCCAGCACCAAGAGACTTCCACCAGCGTATAAAGTCCAAGAGTTTTTTGTTTAAGGAGGGTGAGAGTTTCTTACTTAAAAACCGACTAGTCCTGGGATTTCCCTGGTGGTGCAGTCCACCTACCAATGCAGCGGACGCAGGTTTGAGCCCTGGTCTGGGAAGATCCCACATGCCGCAGAGCAACTAAGCCCGTGTGCCACAACTACTGAGCCTGCGCTCTAGAGCTAATGAGCCACGATTTCTGAGCCCTCGTGCTGCAGCTACTGAAGTGCCCGTGCTAAATCAATCAATCAATCGATCAATAAAAACCGACTAGTCCTGACTAATGCTTTCCTATTTCAATAGTCCCTTCAGCTATCAAGGCCCCCTCCACACGTCCACTCTAACCTCATTTCTAACCATCACTACACACTCCATCCAAATACCAGACCTGTGTCCAGGTATCCTAAGACCTGCTGTAAGTCTGCAGTCGCCCAATGCAGGAGAAGGCATCTGCTCCTCATGCTAAATATCAGGTTCAAAATATAAAGGCAATGGGCTCAATTAGGTTTTGGATTGGGAGGATTATTTTGAGGGAGAGAGGCAGAGTGGAACTGTTCTCCCTGATGTCCCTAAAATCACAGGGGGTAGGAGACTGACTTTACAAACGAAGAGTCTGTCGTTTTAGGGGGAAACATCTTCCTTCCTATCAATTATTTTATTTGATTCTCAGAGTAACACTATGAGATAGACAGGTTTGAAAATGTGCTCCAAAAGGGAACTATCACATAGACTTAGTTGTTCTATCAAAGTAAGGGTACAGATACCCAACAAATCAGTGACAGTGGTGCCTTGCATTTTATTTCATAAATTCATAGGACTTAATATTAGCCTGGATTCAACCATGAAGATATGAGGATTATATGGATATTATGATCTTACAAGCAATCACTAGGTTCCTTTTGAACGAAGAGATACTTGCAGGTTTAAGTTTTCCACCTAATGGAATTTTCGGGATTATTCAAGTATAATAATTTTCACAACCAATCTAATATTTTTATAGAATACTTGAGCAGTTCTTTAATTGATTGTTCCGGCTCTCTAGGGATAGCCTTTAAAATTAAGGAATGTCTTCATTAGACCTATACTGTATGGAAAAGTACAGAGAAAATGAAAACTGTCACTGCTGTTGATAAAGGTGATATTCACCACCTGTGAGATGGTGGGCTATATACGTTTCAGACTTAGTAGTGAAATGGTATTTATTAGCAAGGAGAGTCCCAGATGGAGTCACAGGAATACTTGGAGGTCAGGACACTGACTTGCGCTAAAGAGTCAGGGACAGTTGAGGATACTAGAATTTGATGACCCCCTCTCTTTCTCCCACTTTCTGACCCAGCTGTTCACTAAAAGCAGTTTCCATCTGGCACAAGGCAAGTTGGGGGTCCCTTTTTAAGAGGATGATGCAATTGCCTAGAGCCACTTCCCACATTCCAGTAATGGGGTGCCTCTTCAGAAGCTCTGTGGTTATCAGCATGGTAACGATACCAGCTGAGCACCTACTTGGGAATCTGTTCTGACAAGTGTAATTATCAGAGTTTAGAAACTGTACCTGAAATGTGCAGGTGTAGAACTACTCACATTTATTTCATCTGTGGTTTACTGATGTTTATTTAAGATACTGCTTCTCAAATTTGTTTTGAGTCCCGAAATGTTTTTCTGTAACACAGATGACTCTTCTATGGATCTAGTGGCAAATGGAAAAGAACACACTTTCGTGTACGTGGTAAGAGATGATCTTTACAGGCTACCTTCTCCTGATGCTTTATCCTATGTAGTTGTCACAGCAACCATATGAGGTTAGTACTCTCACCACACACATTTACAACCAAAGAAACAGAGGCATAAGGAGTTTTAGTATCATGCAAAGTTACACAGCTAGTATATGACAGGCTTGGCTACAGACTCAAAACGCCTGATTCCATGATCACATTCTTAACTACCATGCTAATGGCCTCAGTTAATATTTCCTCATCGCTGCTTGTGCATTAAATACTCACCATGGTGGCCCATAGTACATGCTTGAATAGAGATCACCGTACACTCTGGGAAACGTTTATGGAGCCCATACCCTTCTGCAGAGCTCGTTGGCCACGTCATCACTAACTCTGGATACCATACGACTACCCAGGGTCTCAGTATCCTGATCTGAAAAGTGGCCCCAGAAAGAAGCAGTCCCTCCCCCGGGAGGATAAAGACATAGGGAATCAGGTTAGCTGGCCTCATAAGCTCTTCTCTGGGAGTGAGCCAGGTCCTTGTAGAAGCTGAATGGTTTTCTCAGGTGATACGGGCGACAAGAGCATCACCATTCCTGTGCCCTAAATGTTCACCTAGCATCCCAGAAGCCCCGACACTCGCCCATCCCAAGTGACACTCAGAGCCCCCTGCCCTCCCAGCATCTCATGGTTTATTGTGGTGAGATACGAGGTCCTCAGCAAGAGAGCTCACTCTTAGGTTGTGGCGTTTCGGGGGGAGAGTTTGGGGGTTCTTGGAACTTCTTAAAAGTTAAAAAAAACAGTCTAAGAGTAAAGCAAGTGCATGTTATGATCTGCTGGTTTTACTTTGTCTCTAACTTGCAGTTTTTAATATTGCAACATGTTTTATATTTTATTCATCTACTCATTCACAAAATAAGTCCTGAGAGTACTCCACGTGCATGGAGCTGTGACAGCAGACTCGAGATCTGGAGAGCTCCGATCTGCGGAACTGTCAGGGAGGGAAAACCTAATAAGCTGTTGTTTTGCAGAAGTTACTAAATCTCCAGTATACATTTTAACTCGCATTTTAAGAGAGGGAAGCAGCCTTACAGCTATAGGCAAACTACCAGGGGTTAGGCATGGCGGTAGGTCCTTTACATAGAGTTGGTCCTCACTTCCATATTATGAGATTGATATTATTTCTCCATTGTTACCTATTATTTACAGATAAGGAAGTGAAAACTCAAAAATTAAGAAGGCAGGTACCAGTCACGCAGCTCAGGGAGTGTGAGAGGGCTGGCTACAGAAGTTCCTGCTCATGTCGAAAACCAGAATCTCCCATCCATTCTAATTCCGAGGATAGATTGTTTGTAATACTGGTTAGGAAGAGCCACTGAGGAAGTAGTAACCTTGAACCCTAAGCCACAAAATCTGGGACCATTAGAGAGAGACTTTAAGAGAATGAGCCGTCATGTTTTAAGTCCCTCTACACAGAGGGCATTTACTAGGAGTTAGCATTGCATAAAGTCTGAATTCTCTTCCCAGTCAGAACTCAAGAGATAAGGGGTGTCTGGAAGATAGATAGGTAGATAGATAGATAGATAGATAGATAGATAGATAGATAGATAGATAGATATAGATAATATATGGATAGATAGATGATAGATGGATAGATAATAGATAGATGATTGATAGAAGATGATAGATAGATGATAGATAGAAGATGATAGATGGATAGATAGATGATAGATAGATGATAGAAGATGATAGATGATAGATAGATAGATGATAGAAGATGACAGATAGATAGATGATAGATAGATAGATAGATAGATGATAGAAGATGATAGATAGATAGACAGATGCTGGTGTGAGAGGAGTGAGAAGCAATGGAGGAGAGAGTCATCATTACGTTTAGAAAAAGAATTGGGTGTCTAAACCTGCAAGGGACTTTGGAGGTTTACTCACTGACTCTCACTGAATGTAACACACATTCTCCAGGACATGCCAGCCCAAGGATAAAAACGGAGCCTTTGTAGCTTTCTCTCTCTGGTTACCACTTGGATCTGATAGAGAGAAACCACTAGCCCACTGTTTCTGGAAGGTATAAATATCTCACCCTTAGTATCAGAAGTCTCCTTCAAGGACTTTTAGCTTCCACTGGCTCCAAGGGGCTCACCCTCTGTGAAGTCCCTGAGGTTGCCTCCCCTCCGCTACGCTTGCTCACCCCAAACCCTGGCTGCCGCCTGAGACTCCATCCCAGGCAGAGCTGCAAGAATGAGTGGTTACGCAGGGAGAGAGAGGTGAGTCTGGCAATTTTTACCGAAGCCACCATCCCCGGGAGTTGAGAGACTTCTAAGAAATGTATCTAGTTGTGCCCAAGGTGGAACAGTGAGTTTCTTTAGTTTGTCTTTGACAAACAACTACATGTGTTTAGGGAGAAACTAAGGGTCATGAAGAATACCAGTATCAGAACAGAGATCAGAACCCTCAAAGTCAATGTTTACCAGGCCAGTGATGTTTGTCTATACTACAGCAGGCATTAACTTCCCAGGGGCAGGGCCTGCGTCCTCTCCATCTTTGTATACCCAGGTGTCCAATACATATTGAACAGAATTAAACTTTCCAGACACTTTCTCTGAAGCCTGTCTCGCCAGTCAGTCATCAACATTGTACACCTTATTTCCAATAATAATATTTTGTTGATTTTCACAGCGATGAGTGGGATCTCATTTATATCACTTGGCAAATGATTTTCCAAAGCCTCATACTAGCATTGGGTACAGCATCTGGAACTCCGGGTGTCCTCTTGGAACTTTCCACCCATGGCAGCCTGAGGAACTGATGGTAGATCGGAGGGAGGAAAAGAAGAGGTGTGGCATGGATGTGCATGAGTCCACAATACCGCAAATTCTTCATCCCAAGACTCCCCAAGTCAGGGGTGGATACAGGTGGGGAGGAAACAGGCTATATTCCACATAATGGTTTTGTCAAAGTTCTAAGAGAAAAGATCATCTAAGCAAGAAACCAAAAGCCAGCAACTCTGGAGAAAGGTTTTGGATTATCAGGCTGGTGGATACAACACCTTCTATAGAATGACATTTTATCTCCTCCTTCTTTATAGTGAGTGACTAGTTAGAAATAGGTGGAAAAATACAAGTCAACATCTGAACACAAGGGCTCGACTCCCTGGCTTTCCCACTACGTCCAGAAAAGCTGCCTCACTGGGGCTGAGAAGCTGCAATTGTATATGTGTGTGTACATAATATAGGGTGGCTACAAACAGCCCCCAAGTTGTACCCTGGACCAGTAGAGGAGGCAAGATTTTATTCCAAAGTTTGCTATTGTTCTTCTGGGATTCTAGGTTCTTTTTATAGCACTGGGCAGCTGGGAATCCCCAATATTACCCTAGTTAAAATTGTAACTGAGATCTCTGTTTTTAAACTAGCCTGGTTAATGCTTGACAGGTGGCAGTGTTTGAAGGCCACCTTCTGAGAGTGGGTTTATGAGAGCACCCCAGGCACCCTCTGCAGAAGGGTTTGCGCTAAATTCACAATCACTTTGTTATTATTTTTTTCCTTTAGAGTCCGGTGTAGTTTACATCTGTTTGCCCCATGAGTCCACTCGTAAAACAAGAGTCGAATTAACAGTTTGTGAGGATTCTTAGGGACTTTATATGTTTGTGAAAATGAAACTAATTCAGCCTAACTCCAATATAACTGCTGCTGCATGCTGCGCACAGAGCCCTGCCACCCAGTGGGTTCCACTAACGGTTGTTGACTGACTGATAAACAAGTTCCAGGGCTCTAATTGGCCCAGGGCCTCCCTGGATGCTCTGGGGATATATTGCTTTGGGTGGAAGATCCAGCCTATATCACTCAAAAACAAGCCAAACAAAATTAAACAAAAAAGATTGCTTTGTATGGATAAAACAGATCTAATACTTGAGGCTCCACCAGCTCCTGACCCCCCTCCTTCCTGGACAGCCCTGGGTTGGAGACCCATAGACAATGCACTTAGACCCAGTGAGGATGTGTTAATAACGTGAGCCCAGAGGAAGGACCTGGAGCCACCTGGGGAGTCAAGGGAGGGCAAGTTCAGTTCAAGGGAGAGCACTTGAACTCAACAAACATTCATCAAACAACTTCAGGCCAGGCTAGACACTGGAGATGTGGAGATAAAAGGCACACTTCTAATTTCTCAGACGCTCCAAGTCCAGTGGGGTAAAAGGCAAATACATAGTTAGAAGACTGTGCCCTAAGTGCTTATTTGAGAGGTTACGTGTAGGGAAACGTCTTGGAGGGTCACCCTGTACACTGGGTGGTCATGGGGAATTGCAGGGAAGCTTTCCTTAGCTGAGCTTTGAGGAAGAAATAGAAAGGATCCTGGTGAAGATGCCAGGCGGCCCTAGCAAGAGAGGAAGAGGGTGGACGTAGGGGAAGGCCAAGAGGATGGGAATGGCTCCGTATCAGCCAGCTTGTATATGCACTCATCATGCAGTTTGTAAAGGCCCTTCACAGTACAATACCTTCGCAATACAGCCTTTCCCCAGTATCGGAACCACCTATCACACTGTGACAGAGAAGAACAAACCCGACTCCACACTGGATCTACCCTTTAGCTCTAACCCTTGTGCTCTGTGGCCTGTGCTTAGTCATGCTGGCTCTGCACCTTTTGTAAAAGAATGTTGCCTCGAGCCTGAAGTACAGGATAGCCCATTCTTAAGGCTCTGACCTTTAAGGGTATAACACTTTTCCATTAAAAAGTTGCAGGACAGAAAATAACCGTTGTCTTGTTGGAGGTTTATAGGAACATTGTGACCAGGCCTATGTGCACAGCTGCAAGAACGAAGGATTCCAGCACCAAGAAGTTTGCAGCTACCAGCCACACCCCTTCCCTTTTTGGTATAAAAGAAGCCTGAATTCTAACTCAGGTAGGATGGTCCTTTGGGACACTAGTCCACCATTTTCTCAGTCTGCTGGCTTTCCAAATAAAGTCACTATTCCTTGTCCCAACACCTCATCAGTGACCCCCAGAGACTGGCACCCCACCAAATGAAGCAAAGTATCTGGAAAATTTCCCTTTGTAAGTCTTTGAACATGTAGACATAGAGTTCCAGGAAATTTCCACAAGCAAACCATCACATGCTAACGTGTGGAAGGCCCAGGTAGGGCTCATTACCAGGTAACCCTACCACTAGATAGAAGCAATCAGATGGGCCTGGATATTCTCTCTTTCTCCTGGGACCTTAACCAGAAGAAATGGGCTAACCAGGTCTCAGCAAAAAGGCAGGTTGTACTTTTAGATCAGCTTCCTTATTGAGGGGGTTGTAACTCATAGGGCTACATAAGAACTTTTTATATATAAGTTAGAATATCCACAAAATTATTTTGAAGCTAGAACATCTGAATCTGAAAGAAACCAGTCCAGTCTTAAAGAAACCAGGCAGTAGAACCATATAACTGTTATTTTTAAAAAAAAGATGTGACATGGGTCTTAGTGCCCTAGAATCGTACTTTAAGCTAAAGGTCCTATTAGGTGCACTGTTAGAGTCTACTGTTGGTAAGCATATTAATTGCCTGGAAGGCTTTTTGAACTAGTTTACAAAGCCAAGGGGTACTGGTCTAGCTGGAAAATTTCTGGTGTTAGCTTGCCCAGGGGGGCAGAATGAAGGACGTAGACTACCTGTCCTTCTGGGATTCTTTCTAAACCTATACGGAGCCAGAAAAGTCAAAATGAAAGCAAAATAAAAATAGCCAATTGCACACATTCCATTCGCATACCCTGATCCAGCGCCTCCAAGACATCAGCCAGAAAAGAGGCGACCGTGCAGTGCCTCCGTCCTAATATTCTTGCTCCAGCTCTTCAACGTGTTAAAAACAAACATCTCCCAAGTCAGCACAGAGTGGAGACCGCGATTGCTGTGCAGTAGTCATTCAGCGAAGAACCACATTAGCACTAATTATATCCTGGCTTGCTGTGGTGCAGCCAGTGTGACTTCACAGGGGAAAATGGCACCCGTGGCACTAGGGGGCATCATCTGACACATTTACAGACTATTAGCCAGCGCTAATGTCATTTCAAAGGACTTGTGTCCAAGTGGGGAGAGCACCCTAGGAGAGCCGCTCAGCTTGCATGATCTGTGAGTGAAGCTCTGGGCGCTCCCAGTGGAGAGGAAGGGCTTGCACTGGGCGGGTGGGGGGGGGGGGGGTGGGGGTGGGCGTCCATTCCTGACTAACCTTGCTCCCAAAATGTAGGTCACTCCAGGCAGGTGGTATCCTGAGGCATGTAAAAAGAAAACTTCTGGAAACTTCTTTTTACTTTGAGGGGGGCTGGGGGGTGTCTTGTCAGGAAGTGCCCTTGCCTCATTAACTCATAGAAGGATCTCAGTTCTTCCTCGAGGTGTCTGAGAGTAGTGGCCACGTGAAGGAAATGCTTCCTTCGTAAAAGTGGTAGTTTGTTTCCGTAACTGGGCGTTCAGAATCAAGGCCCTCAGCCTAGCAAATTTCTGTCAGAGGGAGATGGGCAGGTGGGCTCTGTGAACTAAAGGAGATGCTAGAGCAGTGGGGATTCAAAAAAGTTCATGGAATGTTGAGAACCCGGGCAGGAGAAGCTGTCACTCAGAGTACAGCGGCCCTGGGGAGTTGGTTAGAAATGCAGAATCTCAGGCTCTACCCCAGCCCTCTAGGTCAGAGTCTATATTCTAATAAAATCATCAGGTGATTCCTGTGCATCTTAACATTTGAAAAGCACTGGTCTGGTCTATATCCTTGACTACAGGGATGCTTTATGAGAGAAGGGGTCACTTTTTAAAAAAAAAAAAAAGAATTTCTATACTCAGAGCTGTTTCTTGGGCTCAGAACCAGGTCTCCACCAAACCTCTTCTCATATCAGCCTCATCCCCCCTTTCACCACTCTCTCCCTCGATGCCCTTCTCTACATCTTCTCTATGCCCACCCAGCTCATACATTCTGTCCTCCTGGCCATCTGGATCCTGCCAGGAGAGTGCCCATCCTGCAGTTAGAGCAGTGGAAGTGGGGAAAGCACTCAGTTCAGATCAGAAGAACCAAATCCAAGCCTTGGTTCTGCAGAATCCTGAAAATAAGTCTCTTCATTTCTCTAATAACACCCGTTTTCCTGGATGCAGAGGCCAAATGAAACAGTACCTGTAAAGGAACATTATGAGCTATAAAGCATTAAAGCTATGCCTAAGGTCTTGCTCCCCAAGGGGCTATTTCTGAACACACGCTATTCATAAAGGGGCCAGCGCTGTAGTCTAAAGGTTAAGAGTGCGGACTCAGAGCAGATTGCTGGGGTTCAGATCCTAGAGTTGCCACTTGCTGGGTTGACCACATTTAACTCAGCTTCCTAGTTTGTAATAGAACCTACCTACTACTCTGATCAGGCTGTCATAACGAGTGGAAGAATTAATGTATATGGCTGGCCTAAACATGTCCTATAAACGTCAGCTGGATTACCGCTTGTCCATAAATGTTTGTAATCTCCATAAATATCACCTATGATCACTGCTAAGTGTGGGTAGCTTGACATCTGGGGGTTTTATCTACATCCTCTGTAAGGGAAACACAGAGACATGCGATGAATGACCAGGGAAGAAACTCAGAGGCATTTCAGAGTGGACAGAAGAAAAGGAAAGAGAAACAGACAGATAAATAGAGACCCAGAGATACAAAGACTTTGAATAAGAGGTAGGCTTAAGTGAAAGGCAGCCCTGAGAAGATAAATTTTTTTCTAGAAAAATAAGCATCTGAAGGGTATCACTGCAAGCAAGTGATTATTTGCCATAGATCAGAGCAAACGTAGAGTAGAATCTTCCATCAGGTGATGGGCCACCTGCAATGACAGAATTGACACTGTGCGTGGAGGCTAATTCTACGTATTATATCAATAAGTCATTGTGCCACGTCCCTAAATAAGCCAACCCATGTTGATAAGAACATGGTTTTACGCAACACAACAAAATTATGGAAATGCATTGAAAGGTACTCACCTAACATCTCCAGAAAGAGCTCTATATGCCTCTGTTTAATACTATCACTCTCCTCTCTGTAGGGAAGGTTTTGCTTTCAGTACTAAGCCAGACCCTTGACCTTACGTCCTGACCGCATAGGAGACCACAAGGAATTCTGTAAAATCCTGCCGTGGCCCTTTTCCTGTGGCCAGGAATTCCTATTCCAGCCATGGCTCCAGGGCCACCTCTCATTCCAGCCATGGCTCCCAGCTCCCTACATCTGCTTTAAGTCACCGTCCTCCTTCCCAGAATCTTCTTCTGTCCGGTATCCTGGGAGGGAGTGTTTGATGTCTGCCTGGGTCATGATTTTTCCAGATAGCTTTGGACAGGATTGATAGGAAAGTGCCAGTGATGATGAGCAAGGCTAGTCCCAGGAGACTTCTCCACCCAGGGAATTTTAAGTGTTGTCCTTCCCTGTTTACAATCCAACCTTTCTCCTCACTTTGGAGGCTCCTGTCCCTTCCCTCCGTGTTCTCATTCTGTCCTATGTTGAGCATGGTACTCCATCATTGTACTCTATTCTACTTAGACTGGTCTGCCTTGGTGTCTGAATTCTACCCTTATGCATCCATTTCTTAATATAAATACCTCTCAGAGGAGTATCAGTAATTAAGCCATTAATAACCATTTGGGAGAGGTTGGTGAAAGGGGATCCAGCACCTTAAAATGTTTAAGATTTGACTGGATGGAGCAAAATTCTACAAGTTCTTATTGGAACAAGTGTCACTATGCCAGGAGAAAAGGTAAGTGGGCTCTAGTCAGGACTCAGTCCTCAGGTGGCTGCATTTTGCAATAAATGAGGCATAATGAGGGGATTCTTAGAAAACTCCATTCTGCTTCAGTTATATTCAGGTGTTAATTGCAGCAGCAAGATCATTGCCAGAGTCCTCTAAAATAATCTTACATATGAGATTTTGTGGATTTGTGTTTGAAGTATTTAACTCTTTCTTGAGTCCAAAGGGCTACACAGGTCCACCAAGAACTCAGTTAATAGCCTTGCCAACTGGAACCAGGGTGCTGGATCAAGTGTTACTAAAAAACTGTGCCTTGGATGCAAATCAAACCACAATGAGATATCACCTCACCTGTATTAGAATGGCCATTATCAAGAAGAGAAGAGATGCACAATGTTGGTGAGAATGTGGAGAAAAGGGAACCCTTGTGCCCTGTTGGTGGGATCGTAAACTGTACAACCACTCTGAAAAACATTATGGAGCTTCCTCGAGAAATTACAAATCGAACTACTCTAAGATACAGCAATTCTGCTTCTGGGAATGTATCCAAAGAAACAGGAAACATTACGTCGAAGAGACATCTGCACACCCATGTTCATTTACAATAGCCAAGTTATGGAAACAATACAGCAGAAACTAATACAACATTGTAACGCAATTATACTCCAATAAAGATGTTAAAGGAAAAAAGAAAAAAGAAAAGAAATAGACGAATGGATTAAAAAGATGTGAACTACAAGACGGAATATATACAATGGAATACTGTTCAGCATTAAGAAAGGGGGAGGGCTTCCCTGGTGGCGCAGTGGTTGAGAGTCCGCCTGCCGATGCAGGGGACACGGGTTCGTGTCTGGGAAGATCCTACATGCCGCGGAGCGGCTGGGCCCGTGAGCCATGGCCGCTGAGCCTGCGCGTCCAGAGCCTGTGCTCAGCAACGGGAGAGGCCACAACAGTGAGAGGCCCGCGTACCGCAAAAAAAAAAAAAAAGGGGGGGGGGGGCAATACTGAAATCTGCCACAACGTGGATGAACTTTGTGGGCATTATATTAAGTGAAATTAAGTCAGACAGAAGAGTAGAAATAGTGTATGATCTTACTTACATGTGGACTCTAAAAACAACAGCAAAAAACTCACAGAAAGAAGATATGATTTGTGGTTACCAGAAGCAGGAGGTGGGGAGAGGAAAAACTGGATGAAGGTAGTCAAAAGGTATAAATGTTCAATCATAAGATAAACAAGTACTAAGGACGTAACATACAACATGATGACTATAGCTAACCCTGCTGTATGCTATATGTGAAAGTTAAGAGAGTAGATCTAAGAGTTCTCATCGCGAGGAAAAGAATTTTTTTTCTATTTCTTTAATTTTGTGTCTATATGAGAAGATGGATGTTCGTTACTGTGCTCATCATTTCATGATGGACGTAAGTGAGATCATTACGCTGTACACCTGAGACTTATACAGTGCTGTAGGTCAATTCTATCTCAATAAAACTGGAAAAAATATGTGCTTTGCTAAGGAGTGATTTAGTAACATTTGCAGACACTGTTCCCACAGAAGTTCTGGGAGATAGTCTTGGATCTCCTGGTCCAAGGCATGCAGGAGTGAGCCCAGAGGAAGGCTACAGTCAGCTGATAAAAATGGTTGAGATTAATAATCATTTCTCTTCCCTCCATTTGTGAAAGGGCTTTCTCTGAGTGGATCGTATTTAGAGTATGGATTCATGATCTAAAAGAAAATAACAGAGGATGAAACTGTTCATCCACCCCTCCTCTTTGATTCTTCAACAATCTCCATCTCCACTGATTATGAGCACGTTCACACCTACATTTGGAGGCATCAGTGTGTTTTTCATTTCATTCAGGTGTGTCTTCTCTGTCTCTCTGCTACTCCCCTCTCTCTGACTCTCTTGAATTATTTAATGCTTTTCCCCAGTTAATCTAAATTAGAGTTGTTGTTTGTTGTTGTTGTTGTTTTTTGGTGGAGGGGGGATGGCAGGAAACTAAAAATAGTCACTGAAGCCAGGATATATTACACCAACTGCTTTTGCCTCTGGTGGTGACTGGAGTTTCCTTTGTTGTCTTGTTTGATTGTTTCATTTATATGGCAGGTTAGACAGCAACAGACTTCTGTTATTGCCTTTTCTCAGTGGTGGATTTTTTAGGCTCAGATCCCCTGAGGCAGCCACTCCCCAGCCACAGCTGGTGACAAAAGGTGCTGTTGCTCTCCGGACATACACCTACTGGAGGCAGATCAACAGAGATGCTATTAAGTGGCATAGGGTGTCTCCATTTTTAACCGTTTAGGCTTTTGTTGAGAGGCAGAGAAAGAGAGAGGGAGAGAGAACACTGAGTAAGTTGCATCTTCTCCATTCTTTATGGACCACTTTTGCAGATGCTTGGTTGTATGTTTCTTTATTCATGTCTTCTCACATCCCCTCCTTGGAGGGGATGTCTGCTGCTATTTTTCAATCCTCAGAAAAGATTTTTCAATCAAATCACAATAGAAATATGTTCAAGTGAAGAAGACATTTGTCGGGGGTGGGGCTTTTGCAACAGAGTGAGAGTATGAGGGTCAGAAATTCAATCCTTGGGGCTATTTTTAGAAGTTCTCCCAGGAAAGCTTCGGGTCCTCAGTTACTTTCTAACTTTCCATTACTCTTCTACTTAATGCACACACAGAGCATCATCCTTGGCATGAAACTGGGAATGAGGAGATTTATGGATGGAAAGGAAGGAAAACTTTGTAAAATTAAACAGATCAGATGGCTCTGGTGATACTTCAGGTGATAAATTAGCACTGCAAGTTGAGAAGAGACCCCCAAAGAATCTTGGTCATTAGAAAAGGGTTACCACCTTCCAATCTTGTCCCCTTCGGGGTCTCAACTGCCTTTTTTGTTCCCTTCTAGTCCATAGGGCTGAGAGCCAGAATAAAGAAACTCCAAATGTTCACTAAGTTTTTTGTTGGTTTGTCTTTTGCCAAGGACACTAAAAGCAAGGTAAGGAAAGGTAAGGTTACAGAATCTCACCTAGTGTTTTCAGAGCAAATTAAGACCAAGACAACTTTAAGCGCCTACTCATGCGCATGACTGAGGTGTACACTACCATACCCCAAAGGAGACATTTCACAACTTTTTTTTTTTTATTTTAAGGCCCCCGGAGACAGGTACCTGAATTTTAAACCATAATACAGAGGATGGCAAAGGTCCTTAAGGAGATTACAAGAGAAAGGCAGGAGACTCTTGTAATAACAATGCCAGTCACCAGGTGACAAAGAGCCTGCATTAATCCCTAAAGAAGATCGAGGAGGCTGTGGTAGTTGGAGATGGCCTGAGTGTGGTCATAATATCACTGGGAATAAGAAATGAGTAGGATTTGGATAAGTATAATAGACAGAAGTATTATAGACAGAAGGAGCCCTTTTAATATGTCTCCCTCCTGAAACCACAAACTATGAGCTACCTTGGCTCCATCTTTTAGAAAATACCTTAAGTCCTGGCTGTTTTCTCTTCTGAATAAACCTAACAGGTGCCAATAAATATTCTGAACTCACCCTCTGAGCAGAGTGAAATGCTGGCGTTGTCAGACGGTAGAACGCCACAGTGAGAAAGGCCTTCCACATTCTGTGATTTCAATCACTTGTCTCTGGATTAGTCCGTAATGGGATTTTGCAACATTTTAAAACTGTGAATCCCTTTCACAGAAACATAATCTCGAGAACCCCCTAAGCCATTTATTAATCATTTCACCATTGCTGCCTGGTACAGGGTAAGAAAATTTTACAAATAAAATATATTTCATTTAAGGACTGTATATAACTTAAAATCGTCTGATAAAGTACATTCCAATATCGTATTTAATAACATTTATGACATGTAAAAGTAAGTTTTACTTATTCCCATTTAATAAGTATGTACTGTTTCATTTACTCTTTTTTTCTTTTCCATTATGGTTTATTACAAGGTATTGAATCTAGTTCCCTGTGCTATATGGTAGGACCTTGTTTATTTTATATATAGTAGTTTGTATCTGCTAATCCCAAACTCCTAATTTATCCCTCCTCCACCCTCTTTCCCCTTTGGTAACCAAAAGTTTGTTTCATATGTCTGTGAGTCTGTTTCTGTTTTGTAAATAAGTTCATTTGTGCCTTATTTTAGATTCTGCATATAAGTGATATCATATGGTATTTGTCCTTCTCTGCCTGACTTACTTCACTTAGTATGATAATCTCCAGGTCCATCCATGTTGCTGCAAATGGCATTATTTCATTCTCTTTTATGGCTGAGTAGTATTCCACTGTGTATATATACCACATCCTCTTTATCCATTCATCTGTAGATGGACGTTTAGGTTGCTTCCATGACCCAGCTATTGTAAATAGTGCTGCTATGAACATTGGGGTGCATGTATCTTTTTGAATTAGAGTTTTCTCAGGATATATGCCCAGTAGTGGGATTGCTGGGTCGTATGGTAGTTCTATTTTTAGTTTTTTTAAAAAACCTCCATACTCTTCTCCACGATGGCTGTATCAATTTACATTTTCACCAACAGTGTAGGGGGGTTCCCTTTTCTCCACACCCTCTCCAGCATTTGTTATTTGTAGACCTTTTAATAATGGCCATTCTGACCAGTGTGAGGAGGTTAATTTACTATTTATTTATGTAAGACAAAACATTATTTGTGTACAAATTTTTTTTAATATATTAAATTTGGTTTGGGGGCCTTTGTATGAAGCCATGGATTAAAAATTAACTATGTTTTACAGCATTAAAACCCTTACAAATACTATCATAACCTCTTGTTTGGAATTTTGCACTTCATGCTAAAGTAATTATCTTTAAAACCTTTTTTTCTGTTGTGTTTATAAAGGAAAAGATAAGAGAAAATGTTTGGCGCTGCTACTTGCATTGTGTCTCTGAAAATAATATATCTTAGATATGGGTAGTCCTTGTTCCCAACAAATGAACAGCAAAACCAGCCATAATACATGCTACATTTCTAATATTTGTTTTGAAGGACTGGAGATAAAGTAATATAAGAACTCTGATCAGATGAGTGTATGTGGGTTCTGGGGAGCTTTTATAGAGAGCTACCACAGTGTGCTGTTAAAAGAGGGACCCTAAGGCCAGGCACCTGAATTTAAACTCCCCTTCCCCACGTTCTAGCTGTGTGACCTTGAGTAAGTGACTTAACCTCTCTGTGCCTCAGTAGCCTCATCTGTAAATTTGAGATAACAGTAGTGCCCACCCTCTGTGATTACTAGGAGGATTTAGTGAATTAGAAGTTTTAGAGCAGCACTTGGCATATAGTGCATACCAGTATTAAAGATATTAGATAATCATTTATGTTCTTCTTGCTAATTTGTATTAAAATTAAAATACCAGTGGTATTTTTTAATGTGTATTATTTGTATAAATTATATCCTGATGTCTAAGAGTAAAAATGATTTTAAAATGTATAACTCTTTAAATAACAATGTTTTTTTTCTACTGGATGGCCAGCTCCAGGGCTGGGTCTCATGCATACTCAGAATCTCTCAGCCAGCATGCAGATTCTGTCCTTATTTGCAAATGTTCAAGCTCCTCCTTCTTTAAGGGAAAACATTTAGATAATTACTTTTTAACTGAAGTTGAAACTAACTTCATTGCCACATTTTAAAACAGGAGTTTCCTGGAACATGCTTCCAAACCCCATGATTTAGAAAAGCAGGTCGGCAATATCTCTAGATCTGAAGGCAGCTCATAGACCCTTGGGAAAGCTTGATTTGATTTTCACTCAATATAGGGAAAAAGTCTCCACTCCTTTCAAGCCTACACACTGTCAGAGCTGCTTTGTACAGCTGTACAGGCTGTATACTGCACATCTCCAGGGCTCCTGAGCTGCTTCCTATGTGAACACTGCCACCAGAAGTGTGTAACTGGGAAGCCCTGAACACACCAGCCCCTGGGTAATCCCTTGCTCCATTAGGACCCATCTCGTCCCTCTGTCACGTGGCAATGCTCCTTCAAATACTTAGAGATAGTGATCATATTATTCCAAGTCTTCTCTTTTCCAAGTTAAGCATCATGACTTTCATCAATCCTGCTTCACTTGGCATGTTTCCAAATCCTAAATTTGTTCATTCAACACTTATGGAGTCGTGACTGTGTCAGGGGCTTTGTTGATACTACGCTTAATAAGGTACAGCCTCTGCCCTCGAAGACCGTACAGTCCATGCCCCAGCGTGTTGACTACCCTTCTATTTTGCCCAGGACTCAACAGCATACTTGGTTGATGGAATTTGAATGGCATCTATCTTTCTTGATTGCCTTGGCCTCCTGCCAAGCTTGGTGAGCGCCCCAAATCACGTATTCTGTGCTTAGCCTCATTGCTCTCTGCCCAGGCTTTGGCAATTGGTATAGCCTACATTTGTCCCTGCTGAATTTTATCTTCTAAGATTTAGTCTATCAAGCCCCAGTTATCGATTTAAAAGTATTCAATATATTCACTGTCACTCTAGATGATACGGCACTTTAAGTCATCAATTAAAAATGTTGGACAGGGCAGTCAAGGAGGGAACCCTAGCACCCAGCACTAATCCCACCCAGTACCCACTGCCCTATGGCTCCTGCTGTTTGCATGCTGATTAGTTACTCATAAACAGTCAGTGGTCCTCAAACTCATCCACTGAAAGCCCGATGAAAAGCTCTCCTGAGAGGCTTTTCAAATGTTTTACTAAAGTCTCGCTTGTATGTTGATCACATTTCCCTAATTCTTAGTCTAAGGATCCTATCAAAGGAAAACCCTGAAGATTGAAGAAATTGCTTGTTTTTGGTGACCCCGTGTTGGTTCTTAACAATCACTACTGCATTCTCCAGAGATTCTTAATCCAGACCCCTTAATAAAAAGTCCTAATTATTTTTGGGGGAGAAGCACTAGAACGAAGGACCCTCGTAGGTTGTTTGCAAAATCTTTCTTTATTCCTCTCAAAAATCATCCTGACAACTCCAGGTCGCCAATTCTTCTGGCATTTCTAAGTTTCCTCTAACATCAAGAATTACAGTTCCGCCATCTCACTGGCAGATCCTCTCTGCAGAGATAAAGGCCAGGTTAGAACTCTCCAAAGCTGACAGGAAGCATCCCTTGCCTCTGACAGGATCATCTTAGTTAATAATAATCACAATAATATTGTGCTCTGCATTTTATCCAGGGACACCTGAACAGCCGAATGCTTTATGAACATTATTTAATTAAGCCTTATGACGATCCCGGGAGGGGAACCGGGAAACTGAAAGATTGGCTTCACCTCCGCGCGGGTAAAGAGACGTGTCAAGAGGAGACAGGCTGGCAGGTTAAGCAGAGAAGAGGGACCGATGGCAGATGTGCACCGAAACCTTACTGACCAGCCACCAGCCTCATACCTGGAGGAAATTCTCCTCGTATCTGAATCCTTCCGAAATGCTCCTGTGGAGTTTGACATTTGTCACTCCAAAATAAGAAGTGTTCTATGCGATCCAATGTTCTAGGTGCGATTTTAAATTTACTAGAGAAAATGCTGATTAAACAGTGTTTATATTTGTTTCCTCTCTCTCTTGCTGCTCCCCCCCCTCCTTGGCCACCTCTCTGGGGCTCAAATCTGTCAGCAACAAGACTGACCGCGGCACAATCAAGTAAAGCAAATGCTCACGTTCATTGCCAATGCCAAGCCCAGACCCTATTCCTATCCCAGCGGTCAGAGCCTCAAGCTCCGGCCTGGAGAAAGCTATTCTAGAGTTTTCAAGGGCATTTCCGTTCTTGCCCAAGAGGACCGTGTGCCCGTACAGGCATATTGCCCGGGGCACAGGCTGGTGCCTGCTCTGCCCTGGGGAGCCAGGTTCTTTAAAGGACTCCCCTAATCACCGAAGAAAACAAAACAGAATAAACAGTTCAACCTCGTCTTTGTGAAACTCCCTTGAGAAATAAAGTCTGTGTGATGTTGGATAATGGGAAAAATAATTTGAAATTTACTATACTTAAATATAAGGTGTAGGAACTGTTGTTTTTTTTTTTTTTAATCCTGGGGACTTCTAAATAAAATTTTAACCACTCTGAGAAGTATTCGCTGAGCTAAATGGTCTTAACACCCCACTACAAAATCAAGGGGCGTTGAGTTGAACTACATAAGTTGAGTGGAGGTCTCCTTCTCAGAGGAGCTTTACTGTCTGCTGTCCCAGTTCACCATCACCTAGCACTCACACACTGTGTCCCCTGGCCACGGCTTCCCTCTCCTGTACTGCATCTCACAATTCTGTCTCCCTGGACCAAATGATGCACCAGAAGAAAGCAAGGCATGAGCAACTGGTTACTGAGATAAACACCAAGTCACTTAGGTTACTCGGCACTCTGTTAAAAGGTGCCATCACCACATTTTGTGGAAAATTCCCATAATTTTCATTTTCCTCTTTCCCCCAGGGAATAAAGCCCCTACAGCAGCCAGCGACGGGTTCAGTGTACTTAGAATTGCCCATGCCTGTTTCTCTATTACAGACTTCTCGTGCATATATTTGAACAAGGAGAGAGAAAACATGCATACATTTCAATATGCACGTAAAGGATCTATATCCTCTTCCTCTCCCCTTGTTTCCAACACCAATTGCCTCATTAATGAGGAGATGAAGTGCTCTTTTTGGAGAAAAGACTGATCTCATATACTGAGTGTCCAGAGACTGACCCAGCCTGCCACACATTCAGACCTCCGGGCAGTCAAGCGCTGCTTTGTTCCAACGCTTACTTCCATACGAAGTTCAGAGTCTCAGATTAAAGGAACCTTCTTCAGCCAAAAGAAAAGGCTCCACAGGCATGGCTGCCACGCTCCCCGTGTCTGCCCGACACTGGAGAAAGAATGAACTTGGGCGATTCAAAACGGGCTGCCAATTATATTTTTAAAAAGATGTTTTGCTGACATCTAGAGGCATTTGGGTAATAACACTTATTAATAATAATTCCTCACACTTACAGGGTGTCTTGCGTCGTATGATCTCCCAGCACTTTACACACATTAATTAATTACTCATCACAGCACCCCTGTGAGGTAGAGTAGGCAAGCATTATTATGTGCAAAGGATTTATTGATCTTTCAAAGCAATATATAGCTGTTGCACGGAGGGGGAAACCATAGGAGCATGAATTAAGGATGGGAAAAAAAAAGAGGTACGGTGAATGTTAAAGAAAACAAATAAAACTAAGAATTACCCCCACTGTGCTCTTTAGTGAGGAATGATTATTTCACAAGTTCCGAGGGCCTGAACATCAACTAATTTGGTTGTTCGTAACTTAGGCAAAGGCTCATAGGAAACTGGAGGGAGGGAGTTATCAATAAAATATCCAAGCTTTTCTTTGCTACCCCATTTACAAAACTTCTTGCTAAGGGTTTTCCCCTGCCTGGGCATTCCTGGTGGTTGTTCAGGGGCTGTGACGGAAGGACAGCCCTTGGATTCACGAAGGAGACACTTTCTTTGTTTATGGTGGAGGTGGGAACTTGGAAGGGGGTGCAGAGAAGAGGAGAGAAGGAGAAACTCCAGCCAAGTTTCTATGCAAAAATACTCTTGGAGGCTGTGGAATTTAAACTATGTCCCTGAGTGTAGCTATAAAAATTGACTATCTTTCGAACCCTCCTAGTCTTGGCTCAGCTGTTATTTTTTTGAAGTGGTAGCTATTCTAGGTTCTTATTTTAGGCATGATTCTTATTTATTTTCATGGCGCTAACACTTCTGAGACTCACCGTTCATTTCTAAGCTGAAAGGCTATATTCTACTTTAAAAGCAAAGCGCCAAGCAAACCACCAGCTTGGCAGACACCACGACAGGATAGAAGACTCACGAAATGCTTTATATTCTTCGTAGAAGTTATTGTACGCTTTGTTTTTATGAGGCTAACAGTAAGCTACCTTTAAAACAACTTATTTTGCTCAAAACTCTTGTACTCATTGGGTTTGAAAAAAGGTAACAGCAAAGTAAAGTGAACCTAAGCGAGCACAAATGGCTGTTGGGGACTTAGAGGTACTTATCTTCTGGAGTTGACACCAAAATTAAAAGTTACCAACTTGACCTTGACCTCCCTGGGCACTATTACTCTTCCCCCCACAATCCCAGGCACATCAAGAACCCACATCTGTCACCACAAACACTGCTACCTCATTTGCATATTCGAGGAAAATTAAACCCTAGACTTAGGCTCAAAGTTAGAGGAAAAGGAAATACTTAGACAAGCAGGGCCAAAGAGCAGATCTGATGCCTCGGCACCTGTCCTAGTGGGTCCCCTTCTTCTATTCTCTAGTAACTTGTTTTTTTTTTCTTTCACTTCATATTGCCATACTGACAGAAACTGTACTAATTCTAAATTTATTAGCTTAGAAGATATTCTATTTTTTAGACTTCATACATGACCAGTTTATTAGTCATTCATCCATTGGAAAGAAATCATTGGTCAATTTCCCTCCCAACATGTAGCTGGGACCAGGTGTCCTGGATCCAGTGGACTTTGATTTGAGGTGTTGGAGCCATTTGCACCTGTGGTTCACTTTGGTGAGAGGCAGGCTGAAGTGTTACTGGACATAAGACCTGTGGAGACTTGGGAGGGGGACTACTGGTTAGAGGGAAAGAGGTGTCTAGGGACAGGTACCCAGAAAACCATCACTCAAGATGTTGCCTGGCTCTGTCTCCATGACTCAATGAGGGAAGAAACCCCTTTCTCTCCCTCTTTCTTCTCCTCTCTCTGCCCTTAGCTTGGCCTGCTGTTCCCAGACATCACCTCTTTGCTATCATCCAACTATGCTTTGGGTCAAGGAGCCTTCAGAAGCTCACCAGGAAGCCCAAATACCACCAATCATCTTGCTTATCAGGGAAAATAATAAAGTTCCCAATTATGGGACAAAAAGACAATTTTGAAAGCCACTCCCTTCAAAAATTGGAGACAGCTTCATCATCAAATAGTGCTGAGAGTGGAGGCATCCAATATCCATCAGTATGGCACTAGGCTTCTTTTAGCTTCAGGACCCGGTTCAGCTTGTGGGTATTACCATTTATACGTCTATGATTTAAGAGAAGAATTTAGTATCAAGCTTTTAGTGTACTGTCTTTTCCTACAGATATGCAGCTACTTGCCTAGGACAGAAACAATTTATACCAGGTGAATATTAACAAATATGTGTTCCCCTCTTTTTTTTAAGGCTATATGCCTCCTGGGTGAAGAGGAAGTTGGATAGTTAAAACACTGTCATGCACTGGAAATACGTTCCCATGTGCAAAGCAGCCAGTGATATAAAAGAACATGTGTAGGAACTAAAAACCAAGGGTTTTACTAAGAAAGACTTATTTTTAGGACTCGCAGCCTTGGAGGGTCATTTCCAGTTCTGTATTCTTTGAAACAAAATTTTATTTCAATAAAACATTTGGAATGAGTTGAAGGCAGAACTCAGCAAGTTTCTCCCTCAGTTTGGCTGTCTCTCTCCCCACTTAGGACCCTCACTTCCTTTTGTTGATCGCAGCAGCAACCAGTTGGTTCTGTCATCCAACCATGAGTATGGACTGTCCTCTGGTTCAAAAGATTAAGACACACTCTTAACATAAGCATCTCTCCTTTGTCCAAAACTCTCCAGTGACTTCTTATCTCGTGTAGAATAAGAGCCAATTCACAGACATAGAAAAGAATCCTATAGTTACCAAAGGAGAAAAGGGGGTGGGGAAATTAGGAGTTTGGGATTAATATGTACACACGATTATATATAAAATAGATAATCAACAAGGACCTACTGTATAGCACAGGGAACTATATTCAATATTTTATAATAGTCTATAAGGGAAAAGAATCTGAAAAAGAATATATATGTATACATATATATGAATCACTGTGCTGTACACCTGAAACTCCCACAACATTGTAAATCAACTATACTTCAATTTTTTTTTTAAAAAGTAAAAAAAAATAGAGTAAAAACATGCAAGCAATGAATAATAGTTTCGCCATGAGCCGTGACATTAAATAAGAAAAACAAGGTACTCTGATTTTATCCTAAACACTGGCCTGTTACCTTAGTATCAAAATAACTGTGGTATTTGAGTTTAGAGTCAATATTTTAGTATCTGAAAGCAAACAAACAAGCCAAAGTCCTTACCACAGCTAACAGGTTCCTGGCTGGTCTGTCCCCGTCATCCCTCTGACCTCAGCTCCTACACTCGCCCAGTCATTCACTCCACTCAGGCTTCCCTGCTGTTCCTAAAGCACTTGAGAAATGCACCTGCCTCAGGGCCTTTGCCCTTGCCATTTCTCCAATCTTCTGTTTCCCCGGATATCTACATAGCTCCTTCTCTCACTTCCTTCAGGTCTTGACTTGAGCGTCGCATTCCGAGGGGGGTCTTCCCTGGCCTTCAACCAATTTTTCAATGTTCCTTTCCCTTCCCAAACCCCGAAGGCTTCCCCTCCTCCAACTCTGCCATAGTTTTCCTCTTGGCGCTCTTATAAACCTGATATTGTTTACATCTGACTTCTTTGTCTTGTTTAGCATTGGTATCCCCCAAGTAAGACAGAAGCGTACACCATCAGGAATGGTTGCTTTGTTCACTGCTCTATCCTCAGGACCGAGAACAATATCTGGCACTGAGCAGGTGCTCAAGAGACGTGAGTTAAAGGAATCTTCGGGAAGTCCTGGGGATCAAAGGCAGAAATTCTTCACAGAAATCTGATGCGTAAATGTGGAGGCACCAGGCAGTGAGTTTAAGCACGCAGAGAGGTAACTTTCTTTAAAGTGGCCAGTTGAACAAGTGGAAATCACAGACCAAATTATGTCATCGAGACTTTAATGAAACGGCCACAAGTTCATTCAAGACCGCCCAGATGATTTCAAAAGCAATGTGGCAATGTGTGTCTGTTTCAGAGTGATAAATGCCTGTTCAACTGCTAATGTTGCTTTCAGAAATCTTGTGTAGCTTCAGTGAAGCTCATTTATAAACCTTAACTACTGTAGCTAATTTAACTCGCTAATTTCAGGCATCGTGTTGAATTAAAATCTTCATTTTATTGTGTATCATTTTGTGTACTGCTAACATTAATATGCATTTTGTAATGTGGAACCACAGATGTTTTAAATACATATTTAGGCTTTCAGAAGCGTTTGTGTTAACTAGGTTTCTTTTCTTCTGTACATTTTAGAGGCTGTCCTTCAGACCATACATCCACCAGGCAGAGCATGTGAAAACATGCTTAGTTCTGCATGGAGCCAGTCGGGAGGGACCCTGGGTCTGAAGGCCTGATGGGAAATCAGTAAACTCTTCCCTTCTCTCCTCTTACTGGAGTAGCAAGAAAATGTGGTTTTGGGGAAGGACGCTGAAAACCTTGCAGCTGGTGTCTACCTGTGACCCCTCAGACTAATGGGATGAGGGCATAAAGGAGCTGTGTTGCCAAAAAAAAGAAGGGAGCGTCATTGGCAAATGGTCTTCAAACAATATCATAGCTGGTCTGCAAGCCTTTTTTTTTTTTTTTTGGCCGCATCCCACAGCAGGTAGGATCTTAGCTCCCCAACTACGGATCAAACTTGTGCCTCCTGCAATGGAAGTGCAGAGTCCTAACCAGTGGACCTCCAGGAAAGTCCCTGCAAGCATTCTTGAAGAACTATGTGTTAAGGTCCTTTTCTTTGCTCCCATTTATTTTAATTTTTTAATTGCAGTCTAGTTGATTTACAATGCCGTGTTAGTTTCAGGTGTACAGCACAGTGATTCAGTTTTTTGTATATATTCCTTTTCAGATTCTTTTCCCTTGTAGATTACTACAAGATATTGAGTAGAGCTCCCTGTGCTATACAGTAGGCCCTTGTTGGTTATCTCTTTTATATATGGTCGTGTGTATATGTTAATCCTAAACTCCTAATTTATCCCTCCCTCCCCCTCTCCCCGTTGGTAACCATGTTTGTTTTCTCTGTCTGTGAGTCTATTTCTGTTTTGTAAGTAAGTTCATTTGTGTCATTTTTCTAATGATCTGCTCCCATTTAAACCTCATTACTGTCCTATAACCCTATGTATGTTGATAAGATGCTTTAGAACTCCCACCCATGTTTCATGTATGTTCATTCTTTCTCCCTTGCAGGCTTCTCAAATTCATGCCGGAATTTCATCTATGACCCTTGCCTCCAACCAATCCCCCGCAGACACATCTTTTCTTCCTGCCTTGAATCATCTGCTGCAGAAAACAGTGCTACATATGCAGAAATAATCTCAATAAATCATTGTTTATAAAAACAAAAATTTTTAGATGTCTGTATATGTGTGTGTGTGCCTACTTGCTCCTGGCCTCTATATAGAAACAGATATACTCATATCACGGCGAGGTTATCATATCCTCAGACTGGAGGTCAAGTTATTTTTCAGGCTGCTTCTACAACTATTAAACTACCTACTTTTTCAGGGAGGGGTCATATCTTTTCACGATTTATTTCCCCAACTGTGAGATTGCACATAGGCTTTTGATGCTTACTAGTAGGAAGGACTTGTGTTATACCATCTGTAGACAGAAACTATTCTTAGAATAAATGTTGGAAAAGAATGGCTCTATTATTTGCAGGGAAGTGTATTTCCTCACTTTTACAACACAGAAAGGATGAAGAGTTGCATTCCCTTACCCTCTTTTCTTAAGCATAATTTGCATTTCCTTTGAATGAATATCTATAAAATACCTTTCAGGGACTGGACCAAGTTGTAGTAAAAGTAATGAATGCATGAAGGAAAGAATAATAGTAAATAAAAGCGTTCACAATAGACTTTGCTGGAAGACAGCAAGGGGTGATAGGAAGAGTATGGTGTTTGGTGAAACAAGCTGAGTTTAAATTTTAGGTCCACTACTTACAAACTGTGTGTCATCTTGAGTAAGTTGGCACTCACTCACTTTGACATGGGTACTACGTACTCATTATACAGAGGAAGAAGGAAAGACTCAGAAGGTTTACAAAAGAAAAATAGGTAAGTAAAGTACTTACCACATGGTAAAAGCTTGACAAATGTCACTCCCCCAAAATAACAATAAAAATCTTACCTGCAGTGACGAAGCCTTTGCTTTTCCCCGGGAAAGACCACAGCAGTGAGCACTTGTCAAAGACTCTGCCGTGGCGCCAACACTGAGATTTAGGTTCCCTGATTTTTTAACCCCAGTACAAAACCCAAACCCTTAAGCTCCCTTCATACTACAAAGGGCAGTTACACATTGAGTCATGTTTTAGATCTTTCTAAATAAACCCCATATATTCCTGAGACATCAACACTAAATGAGGTGTATTTTGTTTTGCAGAATCTGACTCGTAGGTAGTTGCCGATATTCCCAAGTTCATTTTCTGCAGCCAAGGACATTTCCCCTGAATTTGGTCTTTCCTTAAACAGTAAAGGAATAAGATATTCGGCCTTATAGATGTGAACCTTTTAGGTATCTTCTTATGTAAGGCTAAGACTGCCCTCTCATGAATGACTTTTTGCCCCGTTCAGATAAAGTCCTGTTCTGATTCTCTGTAGCAATTCTGATATCCTTCCATCCCCAAATCAAAGTGGAAAAGAAGGGTGGATCAGTGCTGTTGGAGGACTTCCTGGTCAGGATGGGGCATTGAGAAGGATACCAGGAGAACATGGGAACTTAGGAGTTAGAAGCCCTACAACTCCTAGAGGATGGGAGCAGCCCCCAGTGCCTCAGAGGTCAATGCAGAGTCAAGGTCACAGCACGCACGCTTACCAGCAGAAGATTGATGGGGATCGATGGTGGTGTGAGCGACTGCGAGACCGTGGTCAGCATCGGGGTAGGAAAAGGGTGAATTCTTTCTTGGTTCCATGTAAAATGGCCTTTTTTCTGAGAAGCATCCCATTAGAATCAACACTGGAATAAAAGAGAGGTCATAATTGTGGTTTTATGATTTTTATAGCAGCTAACAGTTGCTGAGTGCTTTATAGTTGACATAGTATTTTTCTAACGGTTTCTCACTTCTGAGCCTCACAAAAGCCTTGCAAGATTCTGAGGATCATTGTTTCACTTCACAGATGAGGAGACTGAAGGCTCAAAATTAAGTGAATTCATGGGAAGGTTGACATGGCCAGTAGGCATGATGCAGATGTCACCTGCGGACAACTTTGCGAGGCTGGGTGTATCATCTCCATGTTACTGATGAAGAGAGAGAATCTAAGCAAACCAACTGAAAACAGAGCAGACAAGCAGCAGATACTGAATCTGAGCCCTTCATTCCTAGCTCCAAGGCCCACAGCACAACACGCTGCCTCCCCACCAACATTCCCTTTCCCTCTTTAAGGTCTATTTAGTGTCTGTGCACCATCAGCCAATCCCAAAAGAGCTTTATAAAGATCATAAATGGGAAGAGGTAATTTAAGGTCCTTAGATGGATATCAAGTTGGGCTCCAAGAGGGGTGAAACACATGCAAAGGCCAAGAATCTGAGGCAGCTCCTGGTGAGCAATTTCTCATGGAAAACAATAAAGTGGAATCTGTCGGAAACACATGATAAATTGTCCACACAATTCAAAGGCATGGAACAAAAGGATATACATCCCTTACGAAAAATACCAGCAAGACCGAAAGGCACATATGTCAGAAGAGCTTTGGACTCACAGCCTCAGATGACCTCTCAAAACTCCTCTCCTTTGTGACTTCCTCTTAGCCATAAGTAAAATTCAGGCCTTATGACAAATCTGAACAACAGGTGTTTACTGAGAGTCTCCTGTGTAAGAGGTGCATGGAAATTAAGGTCTGACCATTAGGAAAACTCACCTGTTTTTTATTTCCCCTTGAATCTCATCAGTGATCTCAAATCACTTGAAAGCATACTTTAAGCCATTTTTTAAAGCTTTCTAGTTCTTTTAAGGAAGAAATTTAATGAAAATCAACACAGGTTTATTAAGACCCTTCTCCAACAAAACTGAATGTGGATATCTATCTACCGACGTGTCTGTCCACGTACACACATACATATACATACATATGTATGTATAACTAAGACTTTCAAGATGATAATGGCCTTCACAAAAGTCGGTGTTTTGCAGAGAGCTAAGGAAACATCCTTACAAGCCAAAGGTTTAATTAAATTTGCTGTACAGCAGAAATTAATACAACATTGTAAATCAACTGTACTTCAATACAGAAATAAATTTTTAAAAATTGTATCAGTAAAAGGATAGGCTGCATATATACAAATAATTCTGCAGTCCTCTTTCTTACCCAACCATGCACTCTGCATCACACAACTCTCCCTTTCTTTCCCCTGTTCTCCCGAGTCCCCTGTCTCCTCCTCTCTTTCCTTTTGCCTTTATTAGGGAGTCTTTGTCCTTTAGCCAGAAGCCAGCCTCCAGGCAATACCCCATGTTCTAAATAAAGCAGCCCTTTTGTCAATGGCAGTAATAATTACCTCTTTTGCAGCTGCCCCTGGTGTTGCATTTTTGTAACACAATTTGGCCTCTTTGGGCTCTGGTTAGTCTTATTTAACTTACTGCAGGGGTTCCCTGTTTGATCTCTAATTGATATAATTGACTGGGAATAATCGAGAAGGTTTTATGGATGTTTATTGATAGCTAATTTTCCTTCATCCATTGTTTAATTCGATAAGAGCATAACCTAATTTATTGTCACTCCAATAGGGATCCATTACCCTTTTGATAAATGCTTCTGGGGCTAACTTGTCAGTAACTGATTTCAAAGAGCTGTTTAGCCTACAGAGTCCATCATTAGTTAATGGCAGTTTAGAAAGCTAATGACGTTATAAATTACAATCAATAAGAACATGGAAATTACAGTAGTTGAGAGACATAACACTGTATTATTAAACAAACATTAGACCACACCTTTGCTTACTATACGTATGGAGGGTTTGCAAATCCATTTAATGATTCTCACAATTAACCCAGAAAGTCATGGATCAGGAGGAAAACTGTGGGACTCGGGATACTTATACTTAAAGGCCCATTTCAAAAAGATAGAGGAACTGTGCTATGTTCCTTGACAATGGAGAGAATCTACGGGACCAGCACACAAGCACAGACAGCACATGGCTCTCCACCTTTTCATGTCTTTAATCTGATCCTACCACACTTTCTCACAAATCATAACTTAGCAAAAGCAATACTTGAATCCATGAACACAGATGATGAACTGACTAACCCTTGGAATTTCCAGATAAAGTCATCCAACTTATTAAAAGCGCCTTGTTGGCCAGGAGCAATTTTCTACTTTCTACTTAGGAAAACTTCACTATAGTACTTTATGTAGCTATGTCCAATTTTATATATGCGTACACTTAATTTATATATATGTGTATATATATGTATGTATATGTATGTGTGTGTGAGAGTGTGTGTGTGTGTGTGTGTATACACACACACACACATTTAATTTCTTCCCTAAATAGTGCCACCAGCCAGTCTGGTGGAACTGTTGGTGTTCAGAGTTGCATAGCATAGCTGTCTCTCTTAGTGGATCAGAGTTGATTCAGGACATCACACTGTCTCCATCCTTACTTGTACTGGTGGCCTAGTACGGTCTTCCTTACTGATTTCTTGATGGTTGAGACTTCAGCCTTCTTACTGGCATAGAACCTTAGTCTCTTTGCTTTGTTCTCTGGGTCTAATTTCTTTCTGGTGGTCACTCATCTTCCTCAACTGCTCATAGAGGAATAAATGCTGGTTCTTCCAATGACACATTCCACTTTTCCCCATCTATAGATTTTCAATCAGTTCTTCTTTGAGGAAAACCAAAATTGTTTGTCATCCCTTCCCTTGTTCTCAACTAATAAGGCAATGAGAATGGTGAGCCCAAGACAATGGTTGAGTCAAGCAGCAGGGTCTACCTTTTGGGACAACAGTGTTACTTTTCCAGTTTTCTTGGTTTTTTTTTGAAGTCTTAGTTGTACAAGGTAACATTAGAAAAACTAGTAAGGCACTATAGGTGGATAAGACACAGTTCAAAATCGAATCGTCAGAATGTAGAAAATTAAAGCACACATTCAGCAAAATGATTTGCAATAATCACATAAGATAAAGGGTGAAAACATCTCTCTTAATAAGAGATTCATTTCAAGAAAGGTAGACAAGATGAAGAGGCAGAGGGCTATGTACCAGATGGAGGAACAAGATAAAACCCTAGAAAAACAACTAAATGAAGGGGAGATAGGCAACCTTCCAGAAAAAGGATTCAGAATAATGATAGTGAAGATGATCCAGGACCTCGGAAAAAGAATGGAGGCAAAGACCGAGAAGATGCAAGAAATGTTTAACAAAGACCTAGAAGAATTAAAGAACAAATAAACAGAGATGAATAATACAATAACTGAAATGAAAAATACACTAGAAGGAATCAATAGCAGAATAACTGAGGCAGAAGAACGGATAAGTGACCTGGAAGGCAGAATGGTGGAATTCACTTCTGTGGAACAGAATAAAGAAAAAAGAATGAAAAGAAATGAAGACAGCCAAAGAGACCTCTGGGACAACATTAAACACAACAACATTCGCATTATAGGGGTCCCAGAAGAAGAGAGAGAGAAAGAAACTGAGAAAATATTTGAAGAGATTATAGTTGAAAACTTCCCTAACATGGGAAAGGAAATAGCCACCCAAGTCCAGAAAGCGCAGCAAGGCCCATACAGGATAAACCCAAGGAGAAACACGCCGAGACACATAGTAATCAAATTGGCAAAAATTAAAGACAAAGAAAAATTATTGAAAGCAGCAAGGGAAAAATAACATACAAGGGAACTCCCATAAGGTTAACAGCTGATTTCTCAGCAGAAACTCTACAAGCCAGAAGGGAGTGGCATGATATACTTAAAGTGATGAAAGGAGAGAACTTAAAACCAAGATTACTCTAGCCGGCAAGCATCTCATTCAGATTCGATGGAGAAATCAAAAGCTTTACAGACAAGCAAAAGCTAAGAGAATTCAGCACCACCAAACCAGCTCTACAACAAATGCTAAAGGAACTTCTCTAAGTGGGAAACACAAGAGAAGAAAAGGACCTACAAAAACAAACCCAAAACAATTAAGAAAATGGTCATAGGAACATACATATCAATAATTACCTTAACATGAATGGATTAAATGCTCCAATCAAAAGACACAGGCTCGCTGAATAGATACAAAAACAAGACCCATATATATGCTGTCTACAAGAGACCGACTTCAGACCTAGGGACACATACAGACTGAAAGTGAGGAGATGGAAAAAGATATTCCATGCAAATGGAAATCAGAAGAAAGCTGGAGTAGCTATACTCATATCAGATGAAATTGACTTTAAAGAAGGTTACAAGAGACAAGGAAGGACATTACATAATGATCAAGGGATCAATCCAAGAAGAAGATATAACAATTATAAATATATATGCACACAACATAGGAAACCTCAATACATAAGGCAACTGCTAACAGCTATAAAAGAGGAAATCAACAGTAACACAATAATACTGGGGACTTTTAACACCTCACTTACACCAATGGACAGATCATCCAAAAAGAAAACAAATAAGGAAACAGAAGCTTTAAATGACGCAACAGACCAGAAAGATTTAATTGATATTTATAGGACATTCCATCCAAAAACAGCAGATTACACTTTCTTCTCAAGTGTGCACGGAACATTCTCCAGGATACGTCATATCTTGGGTCACAGATCAAGCCTCAGTAAATTTTAGAAAATTGAAATCATATCAAGTATCTTTTCTGACCACAACGCTATGAGATTAGAAATGAATTACAGGGGAAAAAACATAAAAAACACAAACACATGGAGGCTAAACAATACATTACTAAACAACCAAGAGATCACTGAAGAAATCAAAGAGGAAATCAAAGATACCTAGGGACATGGGCTTCCCTGGTGGCGCAGTGGTTGAGAGTCCGCCTGCCGATGCAGGGGATATGGGTTCGTGCCCCGGTCTGGGACGATCCCACATGCCACGGAGCGGCTGGGCCCGTGAGCCATGGCCGCTGAGTCTGTGTGTCCAGAGCCTGTGCTCCGCAACGAGAGAGACCACAACAGTGAGAGGCCCGTGTACTGCAAAAAAAAAAAAAAAACAACAAAAACCTAGAGACAAATGGCAATGAAAGCACAACGATCCAAAAGCTATGGGATGCAGCAAAAGCAGTTCTAAGAGGGAAGTTTATAGTTATACAAGCCTACCTCAAGAAACAAGAAACATCTCAAGTAAACAATCTAACTTTACACCTAAAGGAACTAGAGAAAAGAACAAACAAAACCCAAAGTTAGCAGAAGGAAAGCAATCATAAAGATCAGAGCAGAAATTAATGAAATAAAAATAAAGAAAACAATAGGAAATATCAATAAAACTAAAAGCTGGTTCATTGGGAAGATAAACAAAATTGATAAACCATTAGCCAGACTCATCAAGAAAATGAGGGAGAGGACTCAAATCAATAAAATTAGAAATGAAAAAGGAGAATTTACAACAGACACCGCAGAAATACTGAGCATCCTAAGAGACTACTACAAGCAACTATGCCAATAAAATGGACAACCTGGAACAAATGGACAAATTCTTAGAAAGGTATAACCTTCCAAGTCTGAACTAGGAAGAAATAGAAAATATGAACAGACCAAACACAAGTAATGAAATTGAAACTGTGATTAAAAATCTTCCAACAAACAAAAGTCCAGGACCAGATGGCTTCACAGGTGAATTCTACCAAACATTTAGAGAAGAGCTAACACCCACCCTTCTCAAACTCTTCCAAAAAATTGCAGAGGAAGGAACATTCTCAAACTTATTCTATGAGGCCACAATCACCCTGATACCAAAACCAGACAAAGATACTACAAAAAAAGAAAACTACCGACCAATATCACTGATGAATATAGATACAAAAATCCTCAACAAAATACTAGCAAACAGAATCTAACAACACATTAAAAGGATCATACACCATGATCAAGTGGGATTCATCCCAGGGATGCAAGGATTCTTCAATATACGCAAATCAATCAATGTGATACACCATATTAACAAATTTAAGAATAAAAACCATATGATCATCTCAATAGATGCAGAAAAAGCTTCTGACAAATTCAACACCCATTTATGATAAAAACTCTCCAGAAAGTGGGCACAGAGGGAACCTACCTCACCATAATAAAGGCCATATACGACAAACCCACAGCAAACATCACTCTCAATGGTGAAAAACTGAAAGCATTTCCTCTAAGATCAGGAACCAGACAAGGATGTCCACTCTCACCACTCTTATTCAACATAGTTTTGGAAGTCCTAGCCATGGCAATCAGAGAAGAAAAAGAAATAAAAGGAATACACATTGGAAAAGAAGAAGTAAAACTGTCACTGTTTGCAGATGACATGATACTATAAATAGAGAATCCTAAAAATGCCACCAGAGAACTACTAGAGCTAATCAATGAATTTGGTAAAGTTTCAGGATACAAAATTAATGCACAGAAATCTCTTGCATTCCTATACACTAATGATGAAAAATCTGAAAGAGAAATTATGGAAACACTCCCATTTACCACTGCAACAAAAAGAATAAAATACCTAGGAATAAACCTACCTAAGGAGACAAAAGACCTGTATGCAGAAAACTATAAGACACTGATGAAAGAAATTAAAGATGATACCAACAGATGGAGAGATATACCATGTTCTTGGATTGGAAGAATCAATATTGTGAAAATGACTATACTACCCAAAGCAATCTACAGATTCAATGCAATCCCTATCAAATTACATTTTTGTAATCCCTATCAAATGGCATTTTTTACGGAATCAGAACAAATCATCTTAAAATTTGTATGGAGACACAAAAGACCCTGAATAGCCAAAGCAGCATTGAGGGGAAAAAAATGGAGCTGGAGGAATCAGACTCCCTGACTTCAGACTACACTACAAAGCTACAGTAATCAAGACAATATGGTACTGGCACAAAAACAGAAACACAGATCAATGGAACAAGATAGAAAGCCCAGAGATAAACCCACAAACCTATGGTCAACTAATCTACGCAAAGGAGGCAAAGATATACAATGGAGAAAAGACAGTCTCTTCAATAAGTGGTGCTGGGAAAACTGGACAGCTACATGTAAAAGAATGAAATCAGAACACTCCATAACACCATATACAAAAATAAACTCAATAAAAAAAAAGAAAAAAGTAATACTTTCTAGAGGAGAGAGGGGAATGAGCAGCTACTGTTTAATTTATATAGTTTCAGAGTGAGATGATGAAAAAGTTCTGAAGATAGTGGTGATGGTTGCATAGCAATATTAATGTACTTAATGCCACTGAACTATACACTTAAAAATGGTTAAAATAGTAAATTTTATCTTATATTAATTTTACCATAACACAAAAGTAACGTGTTCTAAAGCACTGTTTGCCTTCTCCATTTATATAATAGTTTTGATATATTAACATTCAATGATTAGAAATTTAATGTAGACAGAAAATTTACGGAAAGAAATTTTGTCTGGAGAAGGCTTAAACTACAGGTGATTATATCTGCGTCCATTCACCTATTCCATCCAAGTTTTTTTTTTTTGCGGTACGCGGGCCTCTCACTGTTGTGGCCTCTCCCGTTGCAGAGCACAGGCTCCGGACGCGCAGGCTCAGCGGCCATGGCTCACGGGCCCAGCCGCTCCGCGGCATGTGGGATCTTCCCAGACCGGGGCACGAACCCGTGTCCCCTGCATCAGAAGGCAGACTCTCAACCACTGCGCCAGCAGGGAAGCCCTATCTTTTTTTTTTTTTTTAATGAACCAGAGTCCATACTGACATCACTGTTTACTCTTGGTGTTGTATATTCTATGGATTTTGACCACTGTATGATGACACATATCCACCATTATAGTGTCATAAAGAGTATTTTCACTGCTGTAATTTCTTATACTTAATTTTAAGAAATTATTATAATTAAGTTGCTATATTATTAATTATACATGATTTCTTAGTGTTGCACTAAGAAAGCTGAAATGGTAAATAATTATTGGCTCCAAAATATAAGGTCAACATCTAATAGCGAGGTTTATATTTAAAAATATAACAAACAATATTGCTCATTATTTGAAACATCTTCCTTATTCTATTCACGCACTAAAAAAATGTAAGCTCTGCAAGGGTACAAGTTTTTATCCATCTTGTTCACTGCAGTATCCTCAGCAGGTCGACATATTAGATGCTAACATATAATAGATGCTCAGGATGTAATTCTTAACCGTATTTGTGCAGTGATTTGTCTTGCAACAATGCTGATTTAAAGCAATATTCTACACTATCTCTTTCTACAGGACTGTATAATTCAATTTTTCATTTGTTTATTTGATATTTATTTAATACTTGGTATGTATCTCAATGGGGATACTATGGTGAGAAAACCTGAAACAGTCCTTGCTGTAATGGAGAATAATCATCTAATTAAGAATCTAGATATTAAGAAAATTACAAACAAATGAAAGAAAATAGCAAACTCCGTGGTAAGAACTATGAAAGCTAAGTACAAGGTTCTAGGGGAGTACCCATAGATGTGGGTCTCTGTGGCAACCCCAGAAACTGGAAGAGTCTGAATTACCTTAAATCCTGAAAAGCTAGACATTTATTTTTGTCTTTGGGGACAGCATTTAACTTGGCGTTCTGTCTACAGTAATTGATCAATAGGTATTTATTGAATGGAGTTATTTTCAAATTGATAATCCAAATATTTCACTCATTAATGAGAATAGTCAGTTAGCCAGAGTACAATCTTACTTAATAAATCCAGAAACAGGTACTTATTCTCATTTCTTTTTTTCCAAAAAAAAAAGAGAAAAAAATTAGATACACAATTCCCCTCATATATAACTCTGCATGGTGCAAAGTTAAATTCAAATCAAGGAGGAGTTATTTCCTGTACATTTCCTTAACACATAAATTTAATTAATGCTATTTCTATGGAAGGGGTGAGGGAACTCTATTCAATGCTCAAGTGTGAAGTGGGCGTCATGAGTCATGTCTACCATTACTATGCCTTAGATTTTCACTGAACCACTGCCTCAAAGAAACTCTTTTTAACACATTTTTACTGTACAAAGCAGGAATATACTATTGTGCATATTTTGTATTTCTCTAAGGCTTAAAATTGAGTCATATCATACAGAATCTCCATTTAGGGTCAGAAGAAGTATTGGAAAAGGGAGGGGCGTCTCCACCAAAGACTTGTCTCTCCCTCCCTCTCCTGTTCTCTTAGCATCTCCACTCTGTCATTGGCAGCGTCAAAGTCATTTTCATAGAAACCATTTGTACTCTTTCAAAATGGATTGTGATTTGGGGTTGGGCTAAACAGCAGAGCAGATGAAATCTTTAAGAATAAATAAAATATTCTAGATCCAGACCCATGGGCCATTAACAATAAGCAAGGAAGCACCATGCAAGTCCCAAGGAGGGAGCGGATCCAGGGAGACCCTACATCTGTCTTCTGTGAACCATTGGCTGCCCCTCCACTGTGAGCTCTTTGCTCCTCTGAAGACACAGCAGAGGGGTTAGCAGGTCAAGGGAACCGCTTGCAGATTGATTTCCTTGCTTCAATAGCTCCTTGACATGGCAAAGTTTGGCTCCATTCTCTTTTCCAATTGAAAATGGATACAGAAATGAAAAAAAAACCCCACCACACCCAACAATGAATTAATAATAGCTGCCAACTAGCTGCTAGGGCCATTATATTCATAATGCTCCCGATGCTGTGCCCATCGCCTGCAAGAGAGAATCTGTCCTTAAGCTGCTTATTTTCAAACTACATGTGAAGACAACAAATCGTATGGCATGTTGATCCAATAAGGCATAGCAAGAAAACTAAAGAATCAGCTGGGAGGGAGTGCAAAGAAATAGAAATTTAACAGCTAGCCAGCCTGAAATAAAGCAGGCGCGATTACAAGACACATGTACAATTCTCCATGGCCCCTAAAGTCTCTAGCGAAAAGGTAGAAATGAACTAATTTATTAGTAAAATCACATCAGGGGCAGTAATTTCATGTTAGTGAATTTACATGTAATAACATTAGGCTCCCTGCCTCCACTTCACCAGTGTGGCCCCGTCTGATGATGAATGAGGTGCCTAAAGAAAGATGATAGTTTGATTGTTTTCACAGCAAACAGATCAGCATTTTAATTTCTTGCCTCTGTGTTTATTGCTTATTTGGCCCTTTGCTCGGCTTGTAAAAACTTGGCTAAATGGAAATGAATAAATGTAATTACTGCGGGTGACAGTGGTAATCTGTGTGGGTTTTTCATATTGGCTTTGCCAGCGCTAATCTAATCACCGGAGAATATGTGTCACCTCGCAAATGCACTGACGGAAAGCAGAGTCCTCAGTCAGTGCCAAGTACACACAGGCTGGGAAGCTCAGAGGCAGACGGCTGTCTGCACCCACTGCTTGTTTCCCCACTGCTATGGAAGCAGAAGTTACCAAAGAATCCTGAGAAATAAATGTGTGTGTAGGAAATAGGTCCTCGTCTGGGGGAACCCAAAAGGAGGCTCATGGATGACCCTGAAGCCAAAACAAACACTAGCCAAGGTGGTAGCCAATGTCTTCCCAGTGTGGGGATGAGATGTCCAGGGCATAGGGTGAGCGGAAACTGCAATTTTCCATTTCTGCCTAATAGTAAATGGCTGGGAAGTCTAGCTAATAAGTGGCTTCATGTTTCAGGGTTTTGTTTTCCATCTATAAGACAGACATGGGACAAATCAGATTGCAGGAGGAGCGGTGGGGAGGGACCCAGGCAATCAGACTGGAGGAAGAAGGATGAAATGAGATAATGTAGGTTAAAGTGTCTTGTGAACTACAAAGCAAAGTTAAATGAAGCAGAAGAGGGTCCTCTGAAACTGACTTTATTATATATAAGATTTATTTTATCAGAGCAGCAGGGAAGAGAAGGATTATTTGGTAAATGGTAGTTGAATGGTTGCTTAGCATTTTGGAAAGAAAAATAAATCAAGACTTGTAACTCTGAATATTGGTCAAAAGTAATTCCAGATGGATAAAATAATTAAATATAAATATGAAAATCAAAATGTTAGGAAAACCAGATGAGGAATTTAATATTCACTGGATTTGGAGGATTTGAGAGAGGACACAACACAGAAAAACAGTAAAAGAAATCATGAAGGAAGAATAAACAAATTTGATGACATTAAAGTTACAAACTTCTGCAGTCAAAGTAAGGTAACCCAAATAAGAAAGCAAATAATATTTTCAGCAAATAAGACAAGGGCCAATAACTATGTTATTTAAAAGCTCCCAGATGTTTATTTTTAAGTAAAATAAGACCCCATAGACAATTGACAGAAAGGAAATAGATGAGAAGTGTCCACAAAGAAATACAACTAATAAATGCGTGAAGGCAAAAGTGTTCAAACTTGCCAAGAATCAGAGAAAAGCGAATTCAAACAAGTTAGCAAAAATGGATAATGCCTTGTGCTTTCAAGGTATGGAGAGACTGAAAATTTCTAAACTGGCAATGGCAGGTGAAGTTTGTATAAACTTTTTGGAAACCGAGAGACATAAAAGTTTCTAATTTGGACCTAGTAATTCCACTTCTGAGCATACAATTTAAATAATATTTTAAAAAGGAAGTGACTATATCTCTAAAAGTATGTATTTTTAAAAAAAAATTAGAAATAGTTAAGTGGTACAGTTTATTGTTCATCATTTAAATAATTAAATGAATTAGCTAGTCTTCCTGTACAAATATAATTTTTGTGAATAAAAATTATGAAGATTTTAACAATGTGAAATTATTTGATAAGACAGCTAACTGAAAAAAAATTCTGCAAAATTGTCTTTTTCCAGAAGCCCCCATTGGACGTCTCAAATATCATAAGCCAGTATTAGGTCATATGCCCATTTCTAAGCCAATCATTGCAAGAAAAATACTATAACCATGATTGACTTAGAACAATCATTTTGGGGAATGGTTATTGGGCAATGCTAAGAGAATAAAGGAATGAGGACCACCAAAAGATATTCTTAGAGAAAAAAATAGGCACTAGACATGTATGGGGTAGGGGAAGAGGGTCATGGTATATAAGAAGGTAAAGGGAAATTACATGCATTTAGAAAATTGAAGAATTACGGGAATAACTCTGGTTTCTTAAGTGAGATATTAAAAAGTCTTTGTCCTAAACTTCAGAAAACAAAGTAAGAAAGAAGGAAAGAGAGAAAGGAAAGAAGAGATAAAAGAAAATGAGATGAAGGAAGGAAGGAATAAGAATAAAGAAAGAGAAAATCATTTCTACGGAGCCTCAATCTTAGAAGAAACCCTGGCATCCCCTTCTATGTAAAACAAAGACTTCCATCATCATACTTTCAACCTGAAGATGGTATCAGAAGTGTAAGGCCTCAGGCAATCTGCTAGGAAGATGGCTGAGAGGCTTAGAACTTTCTTGTGAAGCCTAAAAAGCATGACAAAACCAAAGTGAGACCCTCTCCAAGGAAGGCATGCAAGGTCTAATCTGACCCAAAGTGTAGTAGGTAGACCTCCACTCTTTTAAGATGTAGTATGTGTTGACTGATTCACTTTGTTATAAAGCAGAAACTAACACACCATTGTAAAGCAATTATACCCCAATAAAGATGTTAAAAAAAAAAAAAAAAACATAAAGGAAATTATACAAGAGAAAAAAAAAAAAAAAAAAAAAAAGATGTAGTATGTGAACTAAGCCATGGTGAGAGACAAGGAACTGGGAAGATGTAGCAGTCAACCAGACCTCTCATCAAAAAGCATCTTCACTCCAGAGAGTCAAACTTAAAAAAAAAAACAAAACCCACAACTCAACGAATATCGAGTCAGAGCTGCTAACCTCCAGAAATAGGACATCAGAGAACCAGGCAGTAGACATGATGTTCGTAAAATGCCTCTTGTTGGCAGTTTATTTGCTATTTGTGGAGAGGACGAGGACCCATCTCTAAATCCTTCCCCTAGCTCACATCTCTGGAGTGCATTGTGGTGAGTTTAAACAGGAAAGCACTTCACGTGTGGCGGTCACTGGGAGAAAGAGCCCAGATCCGGCAAGAGACGTACAAACCTTCTCTACTGCCTTCAGGGATGCCGTGGAGTTATCTTCTCTGGAAGGGAGTTTACAGTTATTTTTATAGAGTATCTATACAACTCTTTCCAGATCAGGGAAACATAGTCATTGAACCTTCCAAAAATTGGATTTTCTCATTCTTTAAGTCAGGGATTTGGATTCTCACCTTGTCTGAGAATCACAGAGATGGTTTGCCTCCGTTTATACCCAGGAAGCTGGAACCAGTGGTCCCAGGGGCAGGTATGTCACCAGCCTCCCAACTTCACAGCCACTAAGAGGAAATCAAGTGAATTCAGTGCCTCTGGTTTTGAATGTGAGCACTAAAGTACAAACATTGTCCGCTAGCTTGACAAAAAATAAAGATGGTGAAAGGTTTCTTTTATGTTCCAGGAAATTATTACATTTTAGTGAAGTGCTTAGAGGTATAATATGAGCTGGATAATTTTCACAGCATTTGATGTAGTGAATGTGGTGGGGCTCTTCCATGACACATAACCGGTATTAAGCCAACATTTATAAAATAAAAAATGAAACCAAGTTTCTCACCGGGAAAAATTAGTTTCCGTTCAGCAAGATGTCCTACGGCATCCTTATAATTTTTAGGTTTCAGTTTTCAGTACTAACTTTTACCACAAGGGATGACATTCAGAAAATAAAGAATCCTAGATGTCCCCTAAAAGGAAGTGTACCAAACGATTAGGAGAGTATCTGACCCCAAGTAAATCAATATTTAATTATAACCATTGGTCTGAACCTTCTTCTTGCCCTCTTCTTATTATAAAAACCCCAATATTGCTGTTTTCTTTATTCTTCCCTTTTGAGTAACTTTACAGATCAACCCTTTTCCTAATATTATACTTAGTACTAAGAAAATGGACTTTTGACATGTCTATGGAGAGCTACATAAATTAGTGCTATTAATATTAAATAATATTTAAGACATTGTGTAAAATAAATAGCAGTATAAAATATAATCCCTGCCCTTTAATAGCATGTAACTGAACAGGGAAATAAAACATATATGCTTATAAAAGTAACAAATAGGGCTTCCCTGGTGGCGCAGTGGTTGAGAGTCCGCCTGCCGATGCAGGGGATACGGGTTGGTGCCCCGGTCCGGGAAGATCCCACATGACGCGGAGCGGCTGGGCCCGTGAGCCATGGCCGCTGAGGCTGAGCGTCCGGAGCCTGTGCTCCGCAACGGGAGAGGCCACAACAGTGAGAGGCCCGCGTACCGCAAAAAAAAAAAAAAAAAAGTAACAAATATATAAAACATTATGCTGATACTTCTAAAAATATGGTCTACAGGTGATCTGTATCAGATGCATTTAGTATGCTGTTAAAACAGATGTGCCTAGGTCCCATCACAGATTTACTGAGTCAGAAATTCATGGGAATAGGGCCTAAGAAGCTACATGTTACAGGCACTCCAAAGTTTGCACCTTTTTTTTTTTTTTTGTAGTATATGGAACTACCAGAAAATATTAAGAACTAGCAAGTTCTCTCAGCCAGCGGTAGAAGGGGGAGATTATATCCAGATGATCAGGAAAGGTGGCTGAGTATGTAAGATTTGAACTTGGTTTTGAATAATGAGCAGTATTTTGGCAGTGGTGGGAAGATAATACAAAAGATAGGGATGTAACATTAAAAAATGCTGATGGGGGAAAAATAGCCAACTGGTTCTGCTAAAGGTGAGGAGTGTTTGGAGAAAAATCTGGAAGGATAATTTAAAGAGCTTTTGAATGCCTAGCCAAGATCCCTAACCTTTTCCAGTTTTTAAAAAAATAGTGAGGTAACTATTAATTATAAATAATGCAACTACACTACTAACATAAGATTACAGACATTTCTGAGTTGTGTGGGTAGAGATGGCCTTCACAGAGCATGCGCCATCTTGAGAACAAAAAATAAAATGAAAAATCCCTCAAAACCACCTTTTCTAAGAACCAGCCCCAGAGAAATCAGGAGCTTTGTGAGAACTACAAAAATAATTTCTCCTGCTCCTGTAACTGCCACAGTGACCAATTGATTCTCTGTTTTCTATTTACAATTCAGGGGCACTGATATATGGTGCAAGTCCTTCTTGCTCAAATGCATTTTCTTTCTTTTACAAGTGAAAAAAAGGGAGCACCGTGGAAAAATCTATTCTGATCCTGAAAGCTAAAACTCCTATCCACCAGTTGATGAGAACGAGAAACAAGCTGAAAAGTTAATTCTTGGAAAACTGGCAGAGTGAATTCACTTCCTACTCTGCATATGTGTTAATAGGTGGATTCCTACTACTGCATTCACCTGCCAAGGTGGACCTTGGCCTGAGCCACGGCCCCTTTCCGGCTGGTGGCAGCAGGAGAGTTAGGGAACGCAATTCACAATTAGGTGTCCAGCAGAGGGATGGTGCTGACAAACCCGGGTAAAATTACAACAAGCTCTTTGAAAGATGTGGCCCCTGGCTGGGGATGCCTCGCTAATTCTGTTGAAGGCTTTCTCCTCAGGAAGGAACAAAGCAAGATCTAGGTAAATGAAGGAGGAAGAGAGAAAAAATGGAACTGCAAGACACTGAAAGAACAAAAGAGAATGTGATGTTGAAACCTGGAGAATGCTCTGAGTCCTGAATTAATAGGACTAAAATTAAAAATAGATCTTGTGCAGTAAGTCCCAGTAGGATTTTTTGATACCACTGGAAGAAATATATATGGGGGGGTCGGGCTTAAATCTTTAAGAATATTTCTGCACAACTTTTTCCTCTTATCAACATGAAGCATGAGAACACTGGGACTCATGTCCCTCTAAGGGACATGGTACAAAACTAGAAGCCAACAATGGAAGTTTAAAGAAAGATAGAAATGAAGTAGAGTTCTTTACTACAGGCAAGAACTGAGGTTTACCAAAACAGATGGACTTAGTAAGAACAAGGGTAGGTGGGAAGGAGGTGGGTCAGGAGATTTCTTAGTAACTGGGGAAACACACCTGAGGGAAATGCAAGGAACACAGATAAAGAAACAGCTTCTTGGGCTCTCCATAGCAATGTCTTCGTCTGCAACTCTCACTGTACATACAGTTTCATCTTCTGCTGCCCTTTCCTCTCCCATATTCTCTTAAGACTTGAGACTTAAGATTTCTGAATGTAATTCTCATCCTCAGTACCAAGGACGGTGGGAACAATTACTCTCCCAGGAAAATGTTGTACAGTGGTTTTGCAGACATACTTGTGTTGAAGAGTGTTCTTCATCCTACTTAAAAAATATTTTGACATATATTTGATATATTGTGTAAATTTAAGATGTGCAGCATGTTAATTTGATACGTATGTATAGTGTAATGTGAATGCCATTGTAGCAATAATTAGCACCTCCATCAGGTTACATAATTATCATCTCTTTTTAGTGGTTGGGCATCATCATACTTTTTATTGAAACATGTTACCCACAAATGAGGCATGCTGAGAATAATCCTGTCTGTGGATTTTGTTCTGCACTTCTTTCTGCTGTTTTGTTCACCTACATATTTTAAGTGAACTTGCATCTTTCTTTTCACTTCAAGACTACATCTTCGTGGTTTAAAAAAAATTTTTTTTGAGCTTGCTCCCATTTTCTGTGTGATATGGTGTAGACAAGAGACTTGCAGATAGTCATTCTATCCTGAATATTAAAATACTAGAATCATTATTATATTTTGTCTACAGTATGCAAGTCAAGTAAAATGATTATTAAAATAATAGCTAATTGTTTTTTGATTTTACTGTGAGCCAGGAACTGTTTAGGTGCTTTTCATGCATTAAAACATTTAATTATCAAAATAGAACTGGGACATAGATATAATAATTATCCTCATTTTACAGATGTGAAAACTGAATCATACAACAAAAACAATGAAGAAGAGATGAAGCAATAATTCTAACTGCTAAGTTCACAGTCCTTAAGTCTTAATAACTTCAAATGGTGTGTTTTTTTAACTTAAAAAATCTAAGTGGAATATATGTACCTACATACCCCAAACTCAGAGGCAACAAATACATAAAACTCTGATTTATGCAAAATGAACACTCTGTGTGTTCAAATGAAAGGGTTATAGAAAACAAACCCAACATATATGATCATGAGGGACTTAAAAAATAATCTGGAGGGACTGGGTGCTAAAGGCATGACAATGAGACTAAAAAGAATTACCAAAAAAGTGAAAGACCACGGTATTTTCAGCAGCTCTGGTCCAGTTGTATCCTCTGGGTGCTCATCCTGTAGGCAAACATTGGAAGGAAGGATTCATTCCAAAAATTCTTTGAATTGGAAAACTGGAAGGGAGTCCACTTTATAAAGGATATGAAAGTTAGTGGGCTCTCCTGCCTGAAATGCCTAGGAAAGATCCATTGTGAAAGGCTGGCCGTGGGAGTTCCGTGGAACTGAAACTGAGGAGGGTTGTTTTTGAAGTCTTTTATTCATTAGGGCCAATCACTTCCTGTCCATGCCCACTGCCCATCAATTGGTTACTTTGCTTTCATGTATGAGAAGATTTCTTATTTCTTATGCAAGAAATGACCCAGGGAATATACTCTTGCTTTGGTATTCTCTGTCCATTGACAATTGTCTCAAGCCTTCCTCCCTAAGGTTTCAATTACGGAAGATAGTGTTAACTTTTCATAGTCTTCAATTTAACATCTGCTCCTGCCAGGTTTATTTCATCCAGCCTGGGAGAAACAGCATAAATAACACTTCCCCTCTCTTCTGCTCCACCTGATGAAATGGGGTATAAAACACAGAATGGTGGCAAACAGGGAAACATATCAGAGCTTCTCTACCTGAGATCATGAAGACTATTAACAAAGACGTAAGTGGTAGAGAAAAGGATTATCAGATGGACTTGTTTTCCTCTGATGGGTTAGAGAGTGTTACATGTCATTATGTAACTATCATTAGCCCCCTAGTTTACAAGTATACTATAAAGACTACATAAAATGAAATAAGAAATAAAAATAGTAGGTAGGAATAATAGTAGATGCAAATAAATATGGCATGAAAAAGCAGAAACTATATAATATTTCATTAATCCTTACTCCTATTTCTATTAAATGTGGTAGGAAGTTTTAACACGTATCTTTTAGAGATGCATGGTAGCAGCCCCTTGGATGTCAGACAGAGGTCCATAGAAGGGACTCTTGCTGATTTTGCTGTCTAGACTAGGGCTTACATTGATCAGTTTATATAAAAATAATGAAAGAAGAACTGGCCAATAAAAACAGAATTAGCTAAAGAGAGGCTTCTCGACCCAAATGCAAGTCAAATGCCTGCAGCTCTGGGATGAGAATAGGTTACAGGTTATTTGATTTTTTGTTGTTGTTGTTTGTTTGCTTCCTGACCATAAGAATTAGAAGATTAGTTTGGGCATATCTTTTGATTTTTCACATCAATATTTTCCCCAAATATTATTTCTCAAACTGTTTTTGTTGAGACAACACAAAGGTTCTAGGCTATCTATTTCCTTTTGCTAGTGTATGTCTGAAAGGACAAGAAGTAAAGTGGAAGTTGTAAATTAAGACAGGGCACCTGACATTCTTTAGAAAATTTACTAGGTGGACTTTTTAAAGATCCTGTCTTTAAAAATGTGAGGAAAAGTTAATTTTTAGGTTAAGGAAGAGTTTTAACATTTTACCGAAATGATCATGTGTCTCTAGGTCTGGACTAATTTCCTACAATAAAAATGTCAAACCAGAAAAATCACACTCTCTTGTGAAATTCAAGTATACTCCTTCTTAAGCAGAGGCTATGATAAATGTAATTAAATGAGACTTAAATTGTTATGGAGGTTATAATAAAAGTATAAACACGACCCAGTGAATTCACCATAGCTATTTAAATACATCATTAGTAGGTCCTACATGTCACTACATATAAGACATCCATATAAAGTTTTGGTTTTCAGTAGGGGTGTTGTCCCCACAAGATGGAAAGCGAACACTTTGTGGAAGGTGACACTGGTGGAACGCGGGATAAATCCAAAATCCCGATACCTAGTATTGGTGGGATGGTCAGTCTAATGCATATCACCCACGGAATGGAAGAGAATCTAATACTCTACATTATTTTAAGGTAGATACTAAATACATAAAATTATAACAAGGTGAAAGCCGATTACCTTCTGTATAATCAAAAGATTATAAACCATCAGCTGATTTTTGTCACACACAAAATACAAAATGTCACACAGTAATTTCTCTAGATCAGTTACAGTTGGAAAAATTAATGAAAGTGATATCTTTTGTAATGGTATTCCAAAAATGACATGTCTAGGAATAAATCTATAAAAATAAATATAAGACTTTTCTGGGGAATATTATAAACTTTATTGAAAAACACTTCAAAAATCTAAATAAATGGAGGTATATGCTATGTTCATGAATACAAAGTCTCACTATCATGAGGTCAAATTTTCTCAAATTATGTACAAGTTCAATGACATTTTAGTCAAAATGCTAGAGTTTTGGGGGTTTTTTTTTTAAATAAAAAGAGAGAATTGACTAGATGCTTCTTGAATTTGAATGGAAGAGCAAAGCATTAGAAAAAAAAAAAAGCGCCAAACATTCCTGAAGAAGAACAAAGAAGACTAATGTATGGCACGAGGGGTGTATGACACACACTAACAATGAGAAACTATTGTAGTTTTGGCCCAGAGATAGCTAATACAATGACCAAGAAAACAGAAGCTGAGCCACAGAACAGGCCTAGGCACATTTGCCATCTTGACATGTGACAAAGCTCACATTGCCGGGTAAAGGGCTGGCTATTTAAAACAAGGTATGGGGGGAAATTATTTATTGGGAAAAAAATTAACTTTCTAGCTCACACTTACAAAAATCAATTCCACGTAAAGACATTTAGTCTCATTAAATTTAAGATTTACTATTTAACAAACAATACCATGAAGGCAACAATATACTTGGAATACATACAACAAAAGGACTAGTATAGAGAATACAGAAAGGATGTCTATGAATCAGTAAGAAAAAAATGGCTAATCACTAGAAGCAGGCATTTCACTTATAAGGAAATGCAATCAAACAATAAATACATAAAAAGAAATCAATCTCATTAGTTCTATCAAGTACAAAGTAAAGCCAAATGCACTAGTATTTTATATCCTTTAAATTGGAAAACAAAGGAAAAGCATAGCAATGCATTAGTAAGGATTAATGCATTCAAAGTTCTCATCTTCCGCTGGTGGTCTTAAAGCCAACTACCACTTTCAACACGGAGAAATCACAAAAATATGTTGTAAAAAAAAAAAAAAAAGACAAGTCACAGAAAAATGTAGGCCATATAAAGTTGTTTGTATAAAAGTCAAAACTAGCAGAACTAAACAATATATCATCAAAAAATACACACAAATTTAGTAAAAAAAAAAAAATTAAAAACATGTAAATGATTAACACCAGATCAGGACTGTCATTCCCTGGAGAGGGTGAAGGTTCATGAGTGGTTAGTGTGGAGGAGATGACTGTATTGCAACATACAGCAAGCTGGTAGTGTTTCGTTTCTTAAGCCAAGTGGTAGCGATATAGTGTTTATGTTATTATTATTTCTTAAGCTGAACATAAAAGTTAATGATGATTTATATATAATATATTTTACCCTTAAAAATTGTTCATATGTAGTAGAATTTCACATTGAGTGAAAGACTCATTCTTTGCTGGGGCTAAGATAAGTTTAGAGATTTCAGGTAAACTCATTTATAAAGAGCACTGAGGAGATCCTTGGGAAGTAATGCAATCCTAAAGAAAAGGGGCCAGGTATGTTGCCTTTATTACTGGGAAAAACTAGAAAATAAGGATAATAATAAATTAAGGATCAGTCCTTAATTTTGCAGAGGGCTGGAGCCCTTGTTAGAGAGAGGAGTTACCAAAAAGTGTTAGGATATCCACAGGTATCTCATTTAATGCTTGTAAGAACTCTTTAAGGTAGGTAGAATTTTCTCCATTGGGGCAAAACGGGCTTGTCTTGCATTCCACAAGGAGATGGACTCAACGATGTAATTTGTCCTATGGTCAAATCTTAGTCAACAGATCTGAGTTCTAATCCAGGTACCCAGTACCTTTTCCCTTACCCTAGAATTTCTCAACTTCTGCACTATTGACATTTTGTGCTGGATATTTCTTTGTTGTGAGGTCTGTCCCATGCACTGTAGGATGTTAAGCTGCCTCTCTGGTCTCGACCCACTAGACACCAGTGGCACCTTGTCCCCCCACCTCTAGCTTGTGACAGCCAAAAATGTCTCCAGACATTACCAAATGTCCCTTGGACAGCAGAGACCCCCTTACCCCTCGCCCCTCACCCCCCAGTTGGCAATCACTGGCCTACACCATATTTCAAAGGAGACCATGATTTTAAACGTGTGTACGTGTATGTATACATTCTTGTAATAGTGGGTTTCTAAAAGTAGTTCGCCTTATGAAGCTCTGAGCCTCCAGAGTCCACACCAAAATTACCTGTAGCACGTGCTTATCAATATTGAAAGTCTAAGCAAACGTGCATAGAGACACATATGGTGAGATATATGTACATCACAGCTATGAAAAGAAATACCAAATCACAACATTTTTAGATGCTGAGGTAGAAAGAGAGAGAGTCCTTTTTCTTTCTTGATTTCCATCTCAAAAATTTTAGATCAAATGAATCCAAAGCAGTTGTTGAAATAACTCCAGACAATACGAGGGCAACACTAAGGAAGTAAAAGTGGTGGCTGATGCATATATTTAATCAATCAGTAACTTTATTGTTTCTTGATTATTTGGTTTATTAGAGCAGTAATCTTTTTCATACCAATCTGGAGGATTCTCCTATCTATATCTGTGTCACCCATTAATTGATTCAAGGTGTCATAATTTGTTAACCTGCAAACTGGAAAATTTATTTACGTGATGCTCCTTGAAAGGGGGGGAATCAGGAGAACGTATCTGGAAGCTGAGAATATAGTCTTTTATTTATTTAAAAATATGTTAGCCCCTATTTAATACCAGGGGCTATACTAGATATAGGTAGAAATGTGATGAAGATATTTCAAGATTAATTCAATGCTGCTTAGGAAACAGTGTTCAGTCTATGGGTAGGAAAAATAGCAGAGTGAATTGGCTGGTTTTGTTCTGGAGGAAAACCTGCCTTCTTGGGAACTTACGATAGCATGCACGTGTTTTAAAGCCTAGAGGAAAAGAGACTTTAAAATCTGTTCATGATCTCCACCTCCACTGTGCTTAGTTAAGACTTCAGTTTTGTCATTAAAAACAGAGGAAGTATTACTCTTTTATCTAGTCTCCACAACAGACCAATTTTCATCCCACCAGAAGAAGTTTACAACTGAGAATGATATCAAACAACTAACAATACTTTCATGCAGTGACTTCTCTTCCTACGAAAACATATCTTCAGTATGCTTTATCTATATTTCTAATTTATCAGTGTACACACCCACCTGGGTATGCACACACATACAGAGTTTTCTGCAGGAGTCAGAAAGATAAACTAAGCCTCTTATCTGAGGTTTTAAAAATAATAATAATTACCTTTATTCCCAGCATAAACTCAAACCAATGTACCTATCTTATTCATAAGTGTGTAACTGTATTATCCACTTGACAAATTGGTAGTTTGTTACATAACCTTATTATCACCAACATGAATGTATGTCTTCCCCCTTAAAAACATCAACATTCGAAGAAAATGAGATAAGTTCCCCACTCTCTCAATCTTCTAAAGATTGAAAACCTAGTCATAATGTCGAAAATTATCATGGATTCTTAATTGACAGTAACTTTATTTGAGATGCATCTATTGATTTGGAAAACATACTTTTGAAAACTGTAGTTCTATGAATGAAGTCATGTTTTAAGTACATTTACATTTTATTTTTCCTAACATCTACATATATTTGAAATACAGTAACTATATGTGAAACATTTAGCTCATAGAAAATGCCTGGCGTGCAAAAGGAGTTCTCACTCTGAAGTTGTTTGTTTGTCAGTTAACACAAGATGGGGATTACTGAAAGAAATAAAGGACGCACAAGGAATTTTTCTCCCAGATCTTGGGAAACACAAAGCCAATCAGAGACGGAACCCACAGAGTCCTCAGAGACTCTCAAGGGTGTCAATTTCCTTGGCCATAAGCTTGGGACAATATGTGTCTTCAATACAAGGAAAGTTTGGTAAGTCAGATATTAATTGTTAACTAAAAATTGTCCCTTGCCATCTACCTCTACAGAGAAATAGCAGGAAAATTGATCTCCTTTGCCCTGTTAACACTTCTCTCTGCACCCTTTCCCCATCTCACTTTAGACCCAGGCATCCACTCCTCCCTTCCTAGGTGCCTTTGGAGTACCAGGTGCCAACTAAAAATTGTCACTTGCCATCCGTTTCTACAAGGATGAAGCCACTAGCCACTGCAATCACCGACCTTCGACACACCCTGAAAAGAGTTCCCGGTGGAGATCAGGAATGGGGCGCTCTGTGCTCTGAGAAAACTGGCAGAACAGGCCTTCACATAATTAGATATTTTCAGGAGAAGATTTTATAAGCCCAATTTCTTGCATCTTCTCACATCTAGAAAAGCACTAAAATTATTAACAGAGACATCTGCTCCTCATGACTAGCTGCGACCTTCTTGTGACCAGCAGCAAACAAGACCAAAGGTTGCAATGGAGCTGCACAAGCAGGCAGCCCAGACTCTCTTATACCTGTCACCGTGACATTGCACCTCTCCCTCAGATTAGACCTGTGGCCACATGGGGTGTGTTCCTTATGATCAGCTGACAGAGGAGAGAAAAAGTCAAGCTTGGTTCATGGATGAGTTGGGTCGGTATGTGGATGCAAACTGAAAACAGACTGCCTGCCAGGGGCGGCCTTATTGATGGAGGTGAGGGGAAATCTTTCTAATGGACTGTCCACCTTCCCATCTGCTTTTTGTGGATTCTAAGGGAATAGGGACCTTGTCTACCTCCTTGAACTCTGTATTCCAAGTACTTAGGAGTTTACTGGCAGAGAAAGAGGTACTCAATAAATACTTGTTGAACGAATGAGTCAACTCAACAATATTCATTAAGCACATATGCGAACCCAGGAATATCGTAAACATTTGGTGGCTTATTAATGAAGACTTTCATTGATTTTGTACCTGGCACGTCAACACAAAAACTAGGAAATGTGCAGAATCTGTTTTTAAAAAAAGCATTGGGTAGATCTTGAGTCTTTACTTGATTAGACAATTCATGCATAAATAACCAAGTTTGGAAAGGAAGCACAAGGAAGGTGTCCAGATACAGAAGCATGGGGAAAAGGTGTGGATATGATGTGACACTCTATTCTCCTCATATTTCCATAATTCTAAAACTTTTTAAAAGTTTTTCATTTATTTTGAAGTAGATGCACATATTGCCCTTACACTTCTTTTGGAAGGAAAGTTACTTTTCCGTCATTATTCCATTGGGTTATCTCAGTTTAACACAAGCATTTATAGATTTCTGCTGAAATGAATTGAATTTAGTTCAGTGAATGTGCAGAAAAGAAAATGCAACATGTAACTTAAATCAGATATTAGTCCGGGGGCTGATAAAATCCAATCAATTAGATTGTTTTATTTGTGGCAAATGTGTGCGATAGTTCATACCCTGCCCATAGGCTGTAATATGGAAAATGTGCACACACATACGTAGAATTCTGGTCCTTGCGAAGCTTCTGTTCAAAATTCCATATGTACAAATAAGACTCTGATCCAGCCATCACGCTGCTTGGTGTTTACCCAAATGAGTCGACAACTTACGTCCACACAAATACCTGCACAAAGATGTTTACAGCAGCTTTCTTAATCGTCGCCCAAAGTTAAAAACCACCAGGATGTCCTTCAGTAGGTGAATGGATAAATAAACATCCCAACTATGAAATATTATTCAACGCCAAAAAGAAATGAGCTTTCAAGATATGAAAAGACAGGAAGGAAACTTAAATGAATATTACCAAGTGAAAGAAGCCAATCTGAAAAGGCTACATACTGTATGAAATCCAACTACATGACATTCTCAGAAAAGGCAACACTATGGACATAGTAAAAACATCAGTGGTTGCCAGGACTTAGAGCAGCAGAAGGGATGAACAGGCGGAACACAGAGGATCTTTAGGGCAGTGAAACTATTTTGCATGGCACTGTAATAGTGGATACTTGTTATCATAAATTTTTTAAAGTTCATACAGTGTACAACACCAAGAATGAATTCTAATACAAACTGTAGACTTCGAGTAATAATGATGTGTCGATGTGGGTTCATCAATTGTAACAAATGTTCCACTCTGATGCAGGATGGTGGCAGGAGGGAAGGCTATGAATGTCTGGGGGCGGGGACTATATGGGAATGCACTGTACTTTCAGCTCAATTTTTTCTAAAGCTAAAACCACTCTAAAATATAACATCTATTAAAATTTATAGAAAGAAAGTAAGCAAAAAAAAAAAAGTAATTTGCTATAGGGACACTTATGGTTCATGGGCAGGATGTTAGCTAGGCTTGATAAGGGGCTGGGCAGAAAACAAGAAAACTATTTGGAATGCAGGCAGGCATTCTCTTTTTTCCTTCCTCTTAGACCAATCCCTAGTCTATGCTTTTCTAAAAAAAAAAAAACAAACTAGCATCTGTAACCCACACTGGTGGTTGCTTGCTCAGTGTCTATTCTCTGTATAGTTGTCTCTTCCCCATTACTAACAGAACTCCAGCATGCTCAGAGAAGCAATATGCCTAGCTTTCCCAGATACCTTTGCATCTTGGACATTGTCCAAGCTAATGAGATGTAAGCAGAAGCAGATATCACAGGGTGATGATCTCAGAAAGCTGTGAATGAAAAAAACTGATGGTGTGGACCTTTTTCCATTCTGCCTAGAATGAACCACCATGCAAGGAGATGGAGTACCTATCTTGTGGCCGAGAGGGTGACAGCCACATGCTAATGGTCGTGGAGCAGAAAACTAGAAGAATTATGGGTATTTGACCAGCCCAGGACTGCCTATCTCTGTACCTCTCATTAATTATGTGGAAAAAAATTTTTAAAGTAAGCCAAAGTACTTGGGTTTCTGTTTCATTCTTTCAACAAATCTCTAATTGATAAAACATCTACTAGCTCTTTCTTTCTGGGCAGATACACATTCTCCGTTGCTCTGGTCCCTGGAGAAAGATGGCTGCCCACGTATTTACAGTTTATATTATCTCAGTTGGTGAGAATGGTCCAGACTGAACTAGAATCTCTCAGATTGCAAGTGAGCTTCATTAGAGAAAGAATCTGATGAGCCTGGCTGGTCCAAATAACTATGTGTAGGGGCAGGATAACATCTATAAATATGGCTGCCCGGGCCCTAACACTGAAGGATTTCAGAGAAAAGGGTTCAACATAAAGGAAGAAGATAGTCTAACTGTGTGAATTGCTATCACTTTATTTAGATTCAGTGAACTCAACCACAACAGCTGACTCTCTGATCACTTCTGTTACGCGTGCGCAGATACAATTGTGCCTGATGATTTAAGTTCTCCTTAGCAGGGAGCATTTCTGGGTGGAAATAACTTTCCTGGAAGTTGAGTTGAGATCAGAGATGTGTATAAGAGGGTCCCTGATCTGGCATCCATTTTTCAGAATTTCTGTGTGTGTGTGTGGGGGGGGGGTTCATTTATACATAAGTGGGAGCCAAATTCAGTCAGGACACTGTGTATACCATCTGTACCACCTATATGCAAGGACTGGAATATACTAGCAATAGGAGACATGGTGTCTGTCATTTCATACTTATAATTTACCTACGGAGGCAGGGTATACACATAAAAGTAATTAATAAGGTAAATAAAGTTCCAGTTTCTCTGCCCCCAAAATATGATTTAGATCATAGTTGTTATAAGAGATCAGAGAAAAGAAAGAAGATGGTTGTCATTAAAATTTGTTTGAAAATGACAGATCAAGTTCGATCCCAAGGTGAAGCATGTATTATAATTAGACAAAAGAAAACTATATGTGATGGTTCTCCATTCAACCGCAGAGTCAGTGTCTGAGAAGACACATCTAAACACAGATGTATAAAGGAGTGACTTGCCAAAATCTTCTGTAACACAGAGTGGAATGGAATCCGGTAGTCTGCAACTATTTGACACCACTATAGTACCTGGGCATAGACCTGACAGCCTAAACTTCCTTACGGCCTACAAATCTGTTAAAGGAAGTGATGTCACATGTCAGATGCACTTCACAACCTCAGGGTCTCCTGGACTTATTCTGTGAGATATACTTTCTATCACTGGTGTTTACAGAAACATTATAGTACTGGCTACTCGACAGCTCATTTTAATATATTTTAAAGACACCTTCTTTTATAATCCAAAGACAATAATCCCAAGACTGTAGTAAAAATTTTGATAGAGATTCTGTGAGAATCATCACCTAAGACTTGCAACATCCTTCAGAATATTATATTCCCCATCCCTCAGTCATATTTAATTCACACATTCAGTCCATATTTGTTGTGTGCTTAATCAATACCAGGTGCAGTACTAGGCACTAGGGGTACAGAAGGGAATAAGACAGATAAGTGTCCCTCGCTTTACGGAATTTACAGAGTACTGAGGAAGACTGATGTTAAATAGTTCCAAATGTAAAAAATGCTACGAGAGAAAACATATACAGACTATGATGGAGCGACCTAAAGTTAACTCATGGAAGGAGAACAGTACCAAACATTTACACCCTTTCCCCATAATCCAAATTTAAAGTGTTAGATTATCAACCTTTGAAACTATCTCTGGAAGGATAAGATCCGAAAATGCTCAATTCCAAGAGCACTTCCACTTTTTGGAACGATAGCTTGGGCCTTTGCCAGTATCACACCAAAAATAAATAAATAAGCAACGGGATCCATCTATATGCAGCTGTATCGAAAATTGTATTCCATATGTGACAACATATTATTAAAAGAGCAAAATCATAGCTTCCAACTGCCTGTTGAGGTGCACAGCATCACTCTTTCCCCTGTAATGTTAGACTTTATTGCGTTTGTCGGCAGCATATTCTATTTTAATATTTGATAAATAGATACAGAACGAATTGTTTCAAGCTACAATCCTGTACTGCTTCAGCTGTTCACCTCCTTTCTGAAGCAAACTCTACCCTCAAACGAATATCCCCCCTCCAAAAAGGAAAATCAATTTTATATGACTGTGGAAATGTGTTTACTTTTCTACCCTCAGGATTAAAAAAGCTGAGAAATGATTAATAATAATTTGTCTAGAAAGATAACACAGGCATTTTAGGGGGGTAGTGATTTAGCATCTTTAATTTTCATCAGTTCTAACATTTTATCATTAAAACTGCATGAATATATATAGAGAGAGAGATGAAAGAAAACAAGAAAGGTAGTATTACCTCCTGTCTCTTAGGCGGTATTTCCTATGTTTCAGATTTCTACGTGGTCTGACCCCATTTCAGTCAATTTTCCATAGCCTGCCTGTCTCACATCCGCTGAGAGAACACACCAGTGCTGTGTTTATGCTAATTTTATGCTCTCTGAGTTGTGTCTGTTATTCAAAGCAGTTGAAGCAGTTATTGCCAGTAATCTTATTTCTGTGGGAGCCCCGGGGCAGACGAGGCCTCAAAATCAGGCCTGCAGACTGAGGCAAAGCCATCACAGCCTGCTGGTAAATGGCAGTTCTTCCCCTCCGAATCTGATATCAGTTACTTCACAAACACAGTAATAAAATGAAACAAATCAGATTTTCAAGTAAATAAACCAGACTTCAGTGAGAAGCGACAATGGTCAGGGCAACAGGAGTTTAATAAGTGATACATAGGGGGAAATACAAAAGCACTACGCCTCTTCCTCTACCCTCTTTATTTTAAAGCAACCTCCCTAACACTGGAAACAGAAAGTTGCTTGAACCCAACAGCAAGAAGAGAGGAGGAGAATCAAGCAGAACCAGCAGTAAGGTCGATGTCGACTTTCTCTTTTCTAAAATCAAGCAACAGTATTGAAAACTGTATTATTTGCTATTGAAGTGTGGCTAGGGATGTGTAAACAAAAGATTCACAAAGACTAATGGACTTGTCTGTTCTCTTCACCCATAAAAACTAACAGCCTTTAAAAAACTCAACAAAATGAAAACAAAGGTAACCAGTGTAGTTTCCTGATGAAGGGATATTGGTTCTCCGGTTAACACAGGGTAACAGGAGCGTTCTGATGCAGCAAAAGTGGTGACCAAGGTCTCTTTGTCTCATCGAAGAATCGCAGACTCAGGGGATCATTCATTTCTGGCAACTTCTTGTTTCCAATAGGTTGTTAACTGTTCATTCTTGGCTACTTCCCCACTCCACCCGCCTCCACCGTTATCACTCACTGGTTATAAACAACTAAAACAGCTGCCCTGCAACAAAAAATAAAATGAGGAGTGTCTAAACCTACATTAGTAGTATGACAGAATTCTTCCAGAAACCACGTGCCTTCCGACACTGGCTTCCTTCATTCAGCATAATGGACTTGAGACCTTTTTTTTTCCTGAGCAGTATTCCTTTGTATGAATGTACAACGTAGTTTGTTCATTCACTGAAGGACATTTTTTTTTTCCCAATTTGGGGCATTTAAAGCTTTTTTTTTTAGATACATTTATTTATTTTTGGCTGCATTGGGTCTTCGCTGCTGCGCGCAAGCAGGGGCTACTCTTCATTGTGGTGCACGGGCTTCTCATTGCAGTGGCTTCTCCTGTTGCGGAGCACGGGCTCTAGGCGTGCAGGATCAGTAGTTGTGGCTGGAAGGCTCTAGAGTGCAGGCTCAGTAGTTGCGATACACAGGCTTAGCTGCTCCGTAGCATGTGGGATCTTCCTGGGCCAGGGCTCGAACCCGTGTCCCCTGCATTGACAGGCGGATTCTTAACCACGGTGCCACCAGGGAAGTCCCCAGTTTGGGGCATTTATTAACAGAGTTGCTACACACATTCATGTACAGATTTTTGTGTGAACACTTTTCATTTCTTTAGGGTAATTATCCAGAAGGGCATTGGAGGATTGTATGGTAAATGTATGTTTATTTTTATAAGAAACTGCAAGCCATTTCCATAGTGGATGAACTACTTTTTATTTGCTCCAGAATGTATGAGATTTTTATTTCCTCCACATCTTCACCAGCACTTGATACTGTGCTAGTATTTTTTAAATTTTAGCTACCTAAATGGATGTATGCTGGGTTTAATTAGCATTTCACTAATGGCGAATGATACTGAACATCTTCTCACGAGTTTATTTACCATTTTTGTCCTTTGTCTGAAGTGTCTAAGCCCTTTGTTCAATTTTAAATTAGGTTGTTTGTTTTACTATTGCAGAGTTTGAGAGTTCCTTAGTGTATTCTGAATACAAGTCCTTTTTTGGATACGTGACATGCAAATATTTTTGTCAACCCGTAGTTGTCCTTTAATTATGTTACTAGAGTTTTTTATAGAGCAATTTTTAAAATTTTGGATGAAGTCCAATTTATCAATATTTTCTTTGATGAATTGTGATTTTATGTCATGTCTAAGAAATATTCCTCTAATCTAAGTCATTAAGACTTTCTCTTAAGTTTTCTTCCACAAATATTATAGGTTTACATTTCACTTTTCGGTCCATAATCCATTTTGAGTTACATTTTGTATAAAGTCAGTTTACTTTTTTCCACCTTTGGATGACCAATTATGCCAATATAATTTGTTGAAACCAGCTGGGTGTGGAGGAGTCTTCTTAAGGAGATTTCAAACAATAAATTCAATTTTATCAATTATTATAGGACAGGCAGGTTATCTTTTTTATCTTGGGTATGTTTTTTTCAATATTTTTCTGTTGTTCAGATTAGATAATTTCTACTGATATATGTGTATCTTCAAGTTCACTAACTCCTTTGTCATCTCCATTCTCCTGTGGAGCACTTTGAGTGAGTTTTATCTTGGTTATTGCATTTTTACAATACAATATTTAGGGAGGGACCAGGCTGCTAACTATGACAGTGACTTTTATGGGATCACTTGGAGAACTTGAAATACATGACCTCCTGGGTAACACTGAGGACTGGTGCCTGATTCATGCCACGGAGAGCTACAGTGGCATGTGTCAACATCAGAATTGGCTTGCATTTGCAAAGTCTGGCAAAGTATGCATCAGTACTTCCTATGGTCCAGAGGCTGGTCACATGGAAGAGAGAGCCAGCTTGGAGCTTTTTAGTTCTATTCTTCCAAGAGTGAATACATTTTAACAGAGAGTCTGTGTAGTGTGAATCTATGGAAAAGTAGGCACTGAAGAGGGAGTTGGGAGTCCCAGGGAACACATTACCCATGAGAAGAGAAATGTAATTAAGAGGAGGTTTCCCAAAGCAGAGGACTCTGAGGACCCAAGGAACATCCCTTTGTTAAGAACTGTGAAAGGTCTGAGATTTTGGTTTTTTGCAAGCTGGGGAGTTCACTTCCCACAGTTTCATGGATGCTGGCAGAGGATACAAGACTCCTGCATCAGAAACCAAGGGCTTTATCACTCACATCACTAGCAATACCCAGAAAAATCAGCATTTTCTTGCACTAGTTCCCTAAGCCCCAGGTTCTACAGGGAATTGCAGAAAGGGTCAAACGACACCTACCTGAGCAATGGGTTGCATTACAGAAGAGAAGCCCTGAGCTCAAGGAATCTAAATCTTTTATACTGGAAAGTACACATGACTATTTTTTTCTCTGGAGGGAGACCCTATTCCTATCTTCTGAGGCTGTACACTGTATAAACACCCTGAAAAAGATAGTTTAGAACAAAGGCAATCAGTGCCTCTACTCATGAGGTGTCCAGAAACAGAAGAGACCCACCAACAACTGTCTTCCAACATCACAAAAAAATCAGCTTTGAAAATCGGCTCAGAGAGAGTGGCCCAGGGAGGGTAAACGTCAACTTCCAATAATACCTGCCACTTGGCCAATATGTATTTTCTTGTCTTTTTTTTCAAAGTGCAACCCAGCAGCTAGAGCAGGAAGCGATGAGCAGAATAAGAAAGCAGAAGCCAAGCACACAAGGCAAACTGTCCACACGTACAAGTCAGCAGGAGGTGGGGAGACTCTTACTTGCCCATGAAGCTGAAGTGTTTACTGCTATGTTGAATGGAACACCTTTTCTTTTTAATAAAACTACATTTTTGTATCATAAAGTACACAGAACTATCTAGTATAAGTGGAAGGACAGGAAACTCATGTGGTCTGCTGAGTTTTCATCTAGTGGCAGGAGAAAGGTTTTCTCCAGCCTATAAAGTACAAAAAGGTGGTGAAAGAGAAATATGTGTTACATTTTGATTATTACCACTTGCCATGCTGTTCCGTTTATTGGTTACAATAATAATGATGACTACCCTTTATTGAATGTTTTCACCCTACTGGCACGTTCTTTTTCTTTTGCATAGATTAACTAATTTATAAACAACCCGCATGGTGGTGGCCACTGTTATGCCCATTTAACAGAAGAAAAAAGTAAGGTATAGGGAAGTTAAGCAACTTGCCCAAGGTTGCAGAGCTCATAAGTTGTGAAGACTCAAACCCCAAAATCTGACTCCAGAGCCTCCCTTTCTAACCTGACTTATGGCACCTGCCTGTGTGAAGCTAAGCATATGTGTAAAAAAAAAAAAAAAAAAGAAAGGTGAAGAAGATGGGGAGGGAGAGATGCTGCTTTCTGGTTGAAATCCGTATATAATTTTAGAAATACACTAATGATGTTTGAAAGCCACCACTAAACCTTTGTGAGTGGATAAGCAGAAGGCATACTTATCATGGATTTTTAAATTATCCTTTTGCTTCTCTGTGGAGTTTAATGATTTAATCTATTTAGATTTTATTCTTTATCTCTAATACAAGGGTATTAAATGGGGGAGAATTCTTAAGTTCCTTACGATTCTTTAAGTCCAACCTATGCAGGCAAATAAGACCCCTATGACCTCAAAACTTTATAGGCAAAGGGACAGAAATGTACTTAGATAAATATGACAGAAATAGAGAAAGGGTGCAGCTACATAAAGAGATGGTATATGTAGATTATTTTGTAGAATGAGGAAGTTGGCACAGTTTCAAGAAAGAATAAAATGTACTTTAGTCAAGATATGATCTTGTGAGAGACGTTCAAGATGGCGGAGGAGTAAGACGTGGAGATCACCTTCCTCCCGACAAATACACCAGAAATACATCTACACGTGGAACAACTCCTACAGAACACCTACTGAACGCTGGCAGAAGACCTCAGACCTCCCAAAAGGCAAGAAACCCCCCACGTACCTGGGTAGGGCAAAAGAAAAGAGAATAAACAGAGACAAAAGGATAGGGACGGGACGTGCACCAGTGGGAGGGAGCCGTGAAGGAGGAAAAGTTTCCACACACTAGGAAGCCCCTTCGCGGGCGGAGACTGCAGGTGGCACAGGGGGAAAGCTTCGGAGCCGCGGAGAACACAGCAACAGGGGTGCGGAGGGCAAAGCGGAGAGATTCCCGCACAGAGGATCGGTGCCGACCGGCACTCACCAACCCGAGAGGCTTGGTGAGAGGCTTGTCTGCTCAACCGCTGGGGCGGGCGGGGCTGGGAGCTGAGGCTCGGACTTCGGTCGGAGCGCAGGGAGAGGACTGGGGTTGGCGGCGTGAACACAGTCTGAAGAGACTAGTGAGCCACAGCTAGCCGGGAGGGAGTCCAGGAAAAAGTCTGGACCTGCCTAAGAGGCAAGAGACCATTGTTGCGGGGTGCGCGAGGAGAGGGGATTCAGAGCACCGCCTAAACAAGCTCCAGAGACGGGCGCGAGCTGCGGCTATCATTGCGGACACCAGAGACGGGCGTGAGACGCTAAGGCTGCTGCTGCGGCCACCAAGAAGCCTGTGTGCAAGCCCAGGTCACTATCCACACCTCCCCTCCCAGGAGCCTGTGCAGCCTGCTACTGCCAGGGTCCCGTGAATCCAGGGACAACTTCCTCAAGAGAACACACGGCGTGCCTCAGGCTGGTACAACGTCATGCTGACCTCTGCCGCCGCAGGCTCACCCCGCATTCTGTACCCCCCTCCCTCCCGCCTGAATGAGCCAGAGCCCCCTAATCAGCTGCTCCTTTATCCCTGTCTTGTCCGAGTGGGAACAGACGCTCTCAGGCGACCTACACACAGAGGCGGGGCCAAATCCAAAGCTGAACGCCAGGAGCTGTGGGAACAAAGAAGAGAAAGGGAAATCTCTCCCACCAGCCTCAGGAGCAGCGGATTAAATCTCTATAATCAACTTGATGTACCCTGCATCTGTGGAATACCTGAATAGACAACGAATCATCCCAAAATTGAGGTGGTGGACTTCAGGAGCAACTGTAGATTGGGGTTTGCTTTCTGCATCTAATTTGCTTCTGGCTTTATGTTTATCTTAGTTTAGTATTTAGAGCTTATTATCATTGGGAGATTTGTTTACTGATTTGGTTGCTCTCTTCCTTTTTTTTTGTATATATATTTTTTCCTCTTACTCCTATTGTGAGTGTGCATGTGTGTGCTTCTTTGTGTGATTCTGTCTGTAGATATTTGCTTTTACCATTTGTCCTATGGTTCTGTCTGTTTTTTGGTTTTTTTATTAGTATAGCTTTTAGCGCTTGTTATGATTGATGGATTTGTTTATTGGCTTGGTTGCTCTCTACTTGCATTCTTTATTTTTTTAATGACTTTTAAATCTTTAATAATTGTTTTAATAACTTTATTTTATTATTTATTTCTTTCTTTCCTTTTTTTCTCCCTTTTCTTCTGAGCCGTGTGGCTGACAGGGCCTTGGTGCTCCAGCCGGGTGTCAGCCCTGTGCCTCTGAGGTGGGAGAGCTGAATTCAGGACATTGGTCCACCAGAGACCTCCTGGCTCCATGTAATATCAAACAGAAGAAGCTCTCCCAGAGATCTCCATCTCAATGCCAAGACCCAGCTCCACTCAATGACCAGCAAGCTACAGTGCTGGACACCCTATGCCAAACAACTAGCAAGACAGGAACACAACCCCACCCACTAGCAGAGAGGCTGCCTAAAATCATAATAAAGCCACAGACACCACAAAACACAACACAAAACATGGACCTGCCCACCAGAAAGACAAGATCCAGCCTCATCCACCAGAACACAGACGCTACTCCCCTCCAGCAGGAAGACTACAGAACCCACTGAAACAAACTTAGCCACTGGGGGCAGACACGAAAAACAACGGGAACTACGAACCTGCAGCATGTGAAAAGGAGACCCCAAACACAGTAGGTCAAGCAAAATGAGAAGGAAAAGAAACACAGCAGATGAAGGAGCAAGGTAAAAACCCACCAGACCTAACAAATGAAGAGGAAATAGGCAGTCTACCTGAAAAAGAATTCAGAATAATGATAATAAAGATGATCCAAAATCTTGGAAATAGAATAGAGGAAATACAAGAAACGTTTAACAAGGACCTAGAAGAATTAAAGAGCAAACAAACAATCATGAACAACACAATAAGTCAAATTAAAAATTCTCTAGAAGGGATCAAGAGCAGAATAACTGAGGCAGAAGAACGGATAAGTGACCTGGAAGATAAAATAGTGGAAATAACTACTGCAGAGCAGAATAAAGAAAAAAGAATGAAGAGAACTGAGGACAGTCTCAAGGACCTCCGGGACAATATTAAACGCACCAACATTCGAATTATAGGGGTTCCAGAAGAAGAAGAGAAAAAGAAAGGGACTGAGAAAATATTTGAAGAGATTATAGTTGAAAACTTCCCTAATATGGGAAAGAAAATAGTTAATCAAGTACAGGAAGCACAGAGAGTCCCATACAGGATAAATCCAAGGAGGAACACCTCAAGACACATATTAATCAAACTATTAAAAATTAAATACAAACATTAAAGGCAACAAGGGAAAAACAACAAATAACATACAAGGGAATGCCCATAAGGTTAACAGCTGATCTTTCAGCAAAAACCCTGCAAGACAGAGGGCAGCGGCAGGACATATTTAAAGTGATGAAAGGGAAAAACTTACAACCAAGATTACTCTACTGAACATGGATCTCATTCAGATTCGATGGAGAAACTAAAACCTTCACAGACAAGCAAAAGCTAAGAGAATTCAGCACAACCAAACCAGCTTTACAACAAACGCTAAACGAACTTCTCTAGGCAGGAAACACAAAAGAAGGAAAAGACCTACAATAACAAACCCAAAACAATTAAGAAAATGGTAATAGGAACATACATATCGATAATTATCTTAAGTGTAAATGGATTAACTGCTCCAACCAAAAGACATAGACCGGCTGAATGGATACAAAAACAAGACCCATATATATGCTGTATACAAGAGACCCACTTCAGACCTAGGGACACAAACAGACTGAAAGTGAGGGGATGGAAAAAGATGTTCCATGCAAATGGAAATCAAAAGAAAGCTGTAGTAGCAATTCTCATATCAGACAAAATAAACTTTACAACAAAGACTATTACAAGAGACAAAGAAGGACACTACATAATGATCAAGGGATCAATCCAAGAAGAAGACAGAACAATTGTAAATATTTTTGCACCCAATATAGAAGCACCTCAATACAGAAGGCAAACACTAACAGCCATAAAAGGGGAAATCAACAGGAACACATTCATAGTAGGGCACTTTAACACCCCACTTTCACCAATGGACAGATCATCCAAAATGAAAATAAATAAGGAAACACAAGCTTTAAATGATACATTAAACAAGATGGACTTAATTGATATTTATACGACATTCCATCCAAAAACAACAGAATACACTTTCTTCTCAAGTGCTCATGGAACATTCTCCAAGATAGATCATATCTTGGGTCACAAATCAAGCCTTGGTAAATGTAAGAAAATTGAAATCGTATCAAGTATCTTTTCTGACCACAACGCTATGAGACTAGCTATCAATTAAAGGAAAAGATCTGTAAAAAATACAAACGCATGGAGGCTAAACAATACACTACATAAGAACCAAGAGATAACTGAAAAAATCAAAGAGGAAATTAAAAAATACCTAGAAACAAATGACAAGGAAAACATGATCACCCAAAACCTATGGGATGCAGCAAAAGCACTTCTAAGAGGGAATTTTATAGCAATACAATCCTACCTTAAGAAACAAGAAACATCTCAAATAAACAACCTAACCTTACACCTAAAGCAATTAGAGAAAGAAGAACAAAAAACCCCCCAAAGTTAGCAGAAGGAAAGAAATCATAAAGATCAGATCAGAAATAAATGAAAAAGAAATGGAGGAAACGATAGCAAAGATCAATAAAACTAAAAGCTGGTTCTTTAAGAAGATAAACAGAATTGGTAAACCATTAGCCAGACTCATCAAGAAAGAAAGGGAGAAGACTCAAATCAATAGAATTAGAAATGAAAAAGGAGAAGTAACAACTGACACTGTAGAAATACAAACGATCCTGAGAGATTACTACAAGCAACTCTATGCCAATAAAATGGACAACCTGGAAGAAATGGACAAATTCTTAGAAATGCACAACCTTCTGAGACTGAACCAGGAAGAAATAGAAAATGTGAACAGACCAATCACAAGCCCTGAAATTGAAACTGTGATTAAAAATCTTCCAACAAACAAAAGCCCAGGCAGGACCAGATGGCTTCACAGGCGAATTCTATCAAACATTTAAAGAAGAGCTAACACCTATCCTTCTCAAACTCTTCCAAAATATAGCAGAGGGCAGAACACTCCCAAACTCATTCTACGAGGCCACCATCACCCTGATACCAAAACCAGACAAAGATGTCACAAAAAAAGAAAACTGCAGACCAATATCACTGATGAACCTAGACGCAAAAATCCTCAACAAAATACGAGCAAACAGAATCCAACAGCACATTAAAAGGATCATACACCATGATCAAGTGGGGTTTATCCCAGGAATGCAAGGATTCTTCAACATATGCAAATCAATCAATGTGATATACCATATTAATAAATTGAAGGAGAAAAACCATATGATCATCTCAATAGATGCAGAGAAAGCTTTCGACAAAATTCAACACCGATTTATGATAAAAACCCTCCAGAAAGTAGGCATAGAGGGAACTTACCTCAACATAATAAAGGCCATATATGACAAGCCCACAGCAAACATCATCCTCGATGGTGAAAAAGTGAAACCCTTTCCACTAAACTCAGGAACAAGACAAGGTTGCCCACTCTCACCACTATTATTCAACATAGTTTTGGAAGTTTTAGCCACAGCAATCAGAGAAGAAAAAGAAATTAATGGAATCCTAATCGGAAAAGAAGAAGTAACGCTGTCACTGTTTGCAGATGACATGACACCATACATAGAGAATCCTAAAGATGCTACCAGAAAACTACTAGAGCTAATCAATGAATTTGGTAAAGTAGCAGGATACAAAATTAATGCACAGAAATTTCTTGCATTCCTATACATTAATGAGGAAAAATCTGAAAGTGAAATTAAGAAAACAATCCCATTTACCATTGCAACAAAAAGAATAAAATATCTAGGAATAAACCTACCTAGGGAGACAAAAGACCTGTATGCAGAAAATTATAAGACACTGATGAAAGAAATTAAAGATGTTACAAATAGATGGAGAGATATACCATGTTCTTGAATTGGAAGAATCAACATTGTGAAAATGACTATACTTCGCAAAGCAATCCACAGATTCAGTGCACTTCCTGTCAAACTACCACAGGCATTTTTCACAGAACTAGAACAAAAATGTTCACAATTTTTATGGAAACACAAAAGACCCCGAACAGCCAAAGCAATCTTGAGAAAGAAAAACAGAGCTGGAGGAATCAGGCTCCTGGACTTCAAAATGTACTACAAAGGTACAGTAAGCAAGACAGTATGGTACTGGCACAAAAACAGAAATATAGATATATGGAACAGGATAGTAAGCCCAGAGATAAACCCATCACATATGGTCACCTTATCTTTGATAAAGGAGGCAAGAATACACAATGGAGAAAAGACAGTCTCTTCAATAAATGGTGCTGGGAAAACAGGACAGTTACATGTAAAGGATGAAATTAGAACACTCCCTAACACCACACAAAAATAAACTCAAAATAGATTAAAGACCTAAACGTAAGGCCAGACACTATCAAACTCTTAGAGGAAAACATAGGCAGAACACTCTATGACATAAATCACAGCAAGATCCTTTATGACCCACCTCCTAGAGAAATGGCAATAAAAACAAAAATAAACAAATGGGACCTAATGAAACTTCAAAGCTTTTGCACAGCAAAGGAAACCATAAAGAAGACCAAAAGACAACCCTCAGAATGGGAGAAAATATTTGCAAATGAAGCAACTGACAAAGGATTAATCCCCAAAATTTACAAGCAGCTCATGCAGCTAAATATCAAAAAATCAAATAAGCCAATCCAAAAATGGGCAGAAGACCTAAATAGACATTTCTATAAGGAATATATACAGATTGCCAACAAACACATGAAAGAATGGTCAACATCATTAATCATTAGAGAAATGCAAATCAAAACTACAATGTGATATCATCTCACACCAGTCAGAACGGTCATTATCAAAACATTTACAAACAATAAATGCTGGAGAGGGTGTGGAGAAAAGGGAACCCTCATACACTGTTGGTGGGAATGTAAATTGATATAGCCACTATGGAGAACAGTATGGAGGTTCCTTAAAAAACTAAAAATAGAACTACCATACGACCCAGCAATCCCACTACTGGGCATATACCCTGAGAAAAGCATAATTCAAAAAGAGTCATGTACCACAATGTTCACTGCAGCACTATTTACAATAGCCAGGACATGGAAGCAACCTAAGGGTCCATCGACAGATGAATGGATAAAGAAGATGTGGCACATATATACAATGGAATATTACTCAGCCGTAAAAAGAAACAAAATTGAGTTATTTGTAGTGAGGTGGATAGACCTAGAGTGTGTCACACAGAGTGAAGTAAGTCAGAAAGAGAAAAACAAATACCATATGCTAACACATATATATGGAACCAAAAAAAAAAAAAGGTCATGAAGAACCTAGGGGCAAGACGAGAATAAAGATGCAGACCTACTAGAGAAAGGACTTGAGGACATGGAGAAGAGGAAGGGTAAGTTAGGACAAGTGAGAGAGTGGCATGGACATGTATACACTACCAAACATAAAATAGCTAGTGGGAAGCAGTTTCGTAACACAGGGAGATCAGCTCGGTGCTTTGTGACCAGCTAGAAGTGGGGGATAGGGAAGGTGGGAGGGAGGGAGACACAAGAGGGAGGGGATATGGGGATATATGTATATGTATAACTGATTCACTTTGTTATAAAGCAGAAACTAACACACCATTGTAAAGCAATTATACTCCAATAAAGATGTTAAAAAAAATACTTCACATTGTATAATGTGGAATTAATAATAGACTCTAATAAATAGGATTGTTTTTTACAGTGGATCAGTGTAGATATTGTGATTTACGAAGCTTTTAAAATTCATTATTATGATTATTTCTCTTTATAGGGTATAAAATGGTACTGTACTTTTTAAGAATATACTTTCCTAAGGCTATTTATATGCCACTATATACGCAACAAAAATGCCTGTATTCAAAAGAAACTATAAACTATCTGTTATCCTACCAGAAAGGCAGCAAAATGAATATCAGGTGAATAATCATCATAATATTGTTTCTAAGATGTATGGCCTTTAGTTAACTTTACTGCCTTCCTCATCTGAAAAATGGAAATCAAACTATTTCATCACTGTGTTTTCTTCATTGGAAAATATGTTTATCACTACAAAGTGTAATTATTATTTTTACAATTATCAATACAAAGCATTTTTTTCAAGAAATCGATATACTTGTCAATTCTCCTTTAACTTGAATATTCTATTTCAAAAAACTTAATAAGTTTTCCAGTATTTATATAAACATTTAGAAAGAGTAACAAGATAAAAGGAATCACGAGCAATCTAATTATTACCAGCAGCTGTAACCTGTTGCATGCAATGCAGCGACTACAATCTAAGCTACTTTAACCAAATGTTCAAGCATTTAAAACGCTTCTTTTCTCTGTTCTTGTGATTCAAAAGGAAATTACAGAGTGAAAGCCTTACGCAGGACACAAATGTGTTTTCTACCACATAGAAAAAATCTTAATCCATCTCCAGGTAGCTTTGACACTTTTGAATTATGAGTCCCCTTAGTTCTCAAAAATGAATTCTATCTCCTATAAGTGGAGATGTCAAGTATTTCACACCATGTGGTCTCTTTTTCTCTGCTCTATTATATATCACTTTTAAGAAGATGCCATTGCAGTTTGTCATACTGCACAGTGATTGGAATAAATTGTTATGGTGTTTCATGGGAGAATAATCTCCTTTCAACCAAACATGATCAATGAAAAGTTGAGATTTGGGCTGATGCTTTATTTGAAAATCACAATATACTTGATTTAAAAACCACAATTTCAAATAGCAAGTTGTCACAATTCATTTAGATGGTTCTATTATATACACATATACAATTTACAATGTGCTTCTTACAACAATATTTCATGAAGCGAGATATTCCTCTAATGAAAATGAAATCAAGGGACTTCCCTGGTGACGCAGTGCTTAAGAATCCACCTGCCAATGCAGGGGACACAGGTTCGAGCCCTGGTCCGGGAAGATGCCACACACAGTGGAACAACTAAGCCCGTGCGCCACAACTACTGAGCCTGCGTTCTAGAGCCCACGAGCCACAACTTCTGAGCCCTCGAGCCACAACTACTGAAGCCCGCGCACCTAGAGCCCGTGCTCTGCAACAAGAGAAGCCACCACAATGAGAAGCCCGCACACTGCAACGAAGAGTAGCCCCGGCTTGCCACAACTAGAGAAAGCCTGTGCATAGCAGTGAAGACCCAATGCAGCCAAACATAATTAATTAATTAATTAATTAATTATTTAAAAAAGGGGTCAAGCTCTATTTCATTCTCAAGTTGCAATACATTGTGTCTTTTCCCCTAAATATATCCCTTAAATAAGCTTACTTATAGCCTTTGAGTGGTAAATGTACAAAGCTTCTTACAAAAGGTTCTGTGTATTATAAATGATGCTCCATTCTCTTTAATAGAATTTTCTTCATTCATACAATGGGAAAGGGGTGAAAGCAGAAAGAGGTTAGAAAATGCGGTGTAAGGAGAGAAAAATTACAAGAAAGAGAAATAAGACTTCCACAGTTTGTTTTCTTATAGAAAATGCAAACGACATGGGACAAAACCATGAGAGAATTTGTCTTCCTTTGTTTTAACTGAAATTAATTTTGGTTTCTTTTTCTGGTGGTCATTGGGTGGGGGAAGCTTAATGCTTTGTTCTATAGAATTGGAGAATTAATACTGTTCCTTTCTGGTTCCCTATAACATTGCCAAGTGTCTGATAATGAAAGTGTTTTGTATGGTGACTTTTTCTGTTTCCTCCCTCCTTCCTTAAAATAAAGTTTATTGCCTTTCCTGACCATAATAAAGGAGAAAAACATATATTATTGAATTTATTTTTTTTTTAAAAAAGAAACCCCAAATGTTGTATGTTCAACATACAACATATGTGAGCCTCCCCTCACATCGAGGCTTGGGAGGAATTTAGTGCTAAATAAATGCTGCCTCAAACCAGGCAAGATAAAACATAAATCACTGCATTAAAACCTCTAACAAGTCTATCTGCTTTTTGAAATGACTGGGAGATGAAAGCGAGGAGTCTCATTTAAGAAGGCCCAGCGGATCAGTTCTGCATTTATATAGCTGTTATCAAAAGCAATTCATTTGGAGATCAAATAGACTGACAGATAGGACAAGCAGGGGATCACCACTGCCTTCAGGCAGCCCAAAGCTGGGACGACTCCCCAGCACCATCACTAATATTGAGTCTAGTCAACGCTTGTGTTATTACCACTTCCATCCTCTGCCAACTGCACAGTAAAGCACACTTCTTCCATCCCATCTGAGCCAAGACACTGCAGAGGGAAGAGCAATGAGAATAACATTTCCCCAGCTGGGTCTGGTGGAAAACCCCTCTGCTGTACCACAATGAGAAGACTATGTTCATCCTAATTTTGGACGAGGGTGACCAAGGTGATGAGGAATAAAAGCAGGAAGTAGTAGAGGCTTGCCAAGGGACCTCAGGTTGCATGACCCCTCTGTGGTTGGCATATTCCCCAGGACCTCACCACGCTGCAGCTGGGTCCTCTTCAGCTGACTCTCCCACGGGGGAACAAGGGGGAGGCAAGCCAGTACAAAGTGAATTTGCGCAGGTGGGCACCTCCCAGGCTAGCGGCGGTGGGGAGGGGTGTTTATCAGTGCAGAGGCTGGGGTCTCTAGTCCTTTTTAAATAGAACTTACTGGATTTTTATCTGATTACAAGGTAACTTGTTAATGGTTGAAATTCTGAATAAAACAAAAACAAAGAAGAGAATGTAAAATACAAATAAAACCATCTTTCAGAGATAACTCTTGTTAACACGTGTACATATATATAAATATGGGCATAAGACAGACGTACAAATGTCTGTGAGATCATGCTCTATTTGCACCCTATATGTTTGACTTACTAGTGAAAAATAAGGATTTCTTATGCAATTATTACATGAAAACATAATTTTTAATGAATCAAAGTCTTTTAATTATATGGTTGTATCAATTTAATTATCTCATTTACTTAGTTTTTAATTTAATTATTTCTCTTTTGTCAGTAGTTTGGGGAATTGGTTGTTATTGTTTTGGCATAGAAGTGCAGTGTATATTCCAATGAATTATTTAGGTAAAACTTTTTTGAATCACTTAGACAAATGTATACATTTTATAGTCCTTTGATAATGATCAAATTGCCCTCTATAAAGTTTATACCAACTGAGAGCCACCCCACATGGGAACACTTATTAGGCAGTATTTTTGCCAATACCAAGAGTATTCCCATCTACTGGATATTACATATTCTTTACATATTTGCCAACTGGATAAATGAAATGTGGAGTCTCCCTGTTGTTTGAATTTGCATCATTTGATCACATTGAAATGAGCCTTTTTGTATGTTTATTTTTGTTTGTATTTTTTCTTTTGTAAACAGTATGTTTACCAGTTTAGTTATGGGTGGGGTTTGGCCACAGTCATCTTTTCCTAAATAATTTTAAGAGGCTTTTATTTATTAAGTATATTAATCTTCCTTTTCTTTGTTATAAATATTTTTATCCAGTGACCAGAGCTTTGAGGTAGCATTAAAATAAAGATCTAAAAGTGGTGTGATAGTGAAATAGACACATTACTGACTTTAAGGTATAGTATCTCTACCAAAGGTTTATGAAACATCATGTGATTATATAAACCTTAGGTTTTACAACAGTACTACATGTGGTATATGCATAAAGTACTTGTTTTTAACTCACATTATCCAGGAGCAGATAAATGGGAAAAATATTCTTGTAAGCTCCTCCTAAACTTGTTTTACACTTAAAACTTCAACCATTTTGGCATAGATTTGGGGGGAAAAGGGCTAGAAAGCTAGCCAATGCCATGAAAATGAACCCAGAATAACTTTCCTTCTGTAGTACTTAAGGAACTATTTGTTGATTGATCAATCAACACATATTTATTGAGCAACTATTCTCCTCCTCTTTGCCTAAGAGCATCATAAATATTTAGAAATATTTATGTACAAATGTGCTGAAAGCACAGATCTTGACTCAAGTCTGATTTAGGAAAACAGTTTTCCCATACTCATTCATTCAACATCCACATCCACTCTGTTACTAAGTCACTGTAGTAGGAGTGTGGTGGAGAACTCACAGATACAGGAGACACGGTCCCTGCTGTCACTATGTTTATAACCTGGTTGGGGAAACAGACATATTCTCTAAAATGTCAACAGCCACTCCTCACCTGGGTATGGCCTCGTATTGTAAGGAAGGCAGTGTAGACAATTCCCAGGCAAGGGAAAGCTCACTGGGGCATGAGAGACCAGAGGCAGACCTTGTCTGGGCCCCAAAGAATGTATAGGATGTGAACTGTGGAAGGAAAGGAAAGGAAAATCGCACGTATAAAGAAAAAGATAAATATTCTCTCTTGGCTTTCTTGAGCATTAAAACATACCACTTTTGCCTCAAGATCCAATAGGCCCCATTACTTTGATCTCTGTGTCTGTGGCCCCTTTCCTGAAGCTCCTATAACCCCATCCCAGCAGCACTGAGAGGGGGCCTTAGAAAGGACTGGACGGAAGTGGACAGGAGGGCTTCATTCTATGACCTCTCCATTCTCACTACAACAGGGACCATAAAGGTATGTGATGCTGGTGGTTACCACCATGCAGTACTCCATCCCCAGTTCCCAAATTATATGCTCAGCTGTATGGAGGGATAAGGTTTGTCATCATTATAGCTTTTCCTTCCTACAGAGCCAACCTCACCATAGACATAAATAACCAGAGAGAATATTATTTGTAGGAGGCTGAATAATGACCTCTCAAAAGCTATCCTCACCCTAATCCCTGGGACTGTGAATGTACCTTACATAGCAAAAGGGACTTCCAGATGTGATTAATTAAAGATCGGGTCATGAGGAGGTTAGCTAGGATTATCCAGATGGGCCCTAAATGTAATTGCAGGGGTCCTCAGAGAGGCAGGAGATCAGAAAAACATTAGATGTGAATCAAGAATCCGAAGTGAAGGACACTGGAGATGCATTTTGAAGATGGAAGAAGGTCCACAGGACAAGGAATACAGGCAGCCATGAGGAGATGAAAAAGGCAAGGAAACAGATTCTCCCCTAGAATCCCAAGTAGGAATCAACCTTGAGAGCATTTTTATTTCAGCTCATTGAAACTGATTTCAGACTTCTGACATTGAAAACTTTAAGAGAATAAATTTGTGGTGTTTTTAAGGCAGGAAGTTTGTGGTAACAGCAACAATAGGACACTAATATCAATACGTTATTGGAGGGACCTCTCCTAGTATAGCCTTCTCCACTTACTGGAATTCAATCTTTAGATCTATTCCTTTAAGCCATGCCTTGAGAAATCTGTTAAAGTGAAAATACCATAGGAGGTGTGATATAACTAACATTAAAACACTAGTGTGAATTATTCTATTAAACTATCTAGAAATTCCAGACAAAATGGGTCACTGGATAGGTAAGTTTGATGGAAGGATATAGAAATGATAGGTCCGGAGCTTGAAATACATATGGTACGAGCTGGTTTGAGTACCAAAGGTGTGGAGACTAAGATTGGAAGAAATAAAATAAGACAAAGGTCAGGGCAAACCCAAAATACACACGTTAATGATTCCACCATTTTGCCTTGAGTTAGTGCTGCTTTTATGCTCTTTACACATATAATCTGTGTCCATTTTTAAAACAAAGTACCCTATTTTAATTAATTAGTACACAAAAATACCAAAAAGGAGGAGTAGTTAGGAAACCAAATATATTTCGTTAAGCAGTCAAGGATTGTGGCTTCCAATACAATAATTCAAGTTAAAATTTCTACATTACCATATAAACTCTCTTCTTGTGCAGAAAATAGTGTGGCATTATTTTAAAATTCTAAACATAGCACCATCGATCTCAGGGGTCAGACCTCTGCCAGGTGGGAAACGAATGCACTGTTTAGCCCAATACTTAACTTACATTTTCCGATCTTAAATGCAATACTGTATCTAAACTGGGTTTTACCTTTTAACTAGAGGCATTTGTTTATGCAATATCAGCTGTGTTCTAGCACATCCCTAAGCCTCTGAAAAGCAAAACTCGGATGCCTTTATATTGATTACTTACAGCTGTATTAGGAAGAATGTTCTTAAAGCTTAACCACAAAGAAAGAAAAGGATAAGAATGCCATTTTCTCAGCTATCAAGTGTAATGCTTGCGTTGTGTCCTCACCTATTTTGGAAGCCTGAACTCTATCTGCCAAGTTTGACCAAGACAAGGAAATCACTTCCAGATACAGCTACAAGTTTATTTAGCTCAAAATCATTTCTCAAAAATAAAGTCTACAATACTAATAATATATTAGCGTATAAGGGATTACTACTTTATATTATTTATAATAGTAATGTATTAGGGTGACCAACTCATCCTGGTATGCCTGGAACTTCCTAGGGTTTTCTGGTTTTCGCGCTGAAAATCTTATATGCTGGAAACCCTCCAGTCTCAGGCAAATCAGAACAGGTGGTCCAAATACCGATATGTTCTTGACAAAATGTCATTTCAAAAATAGTTTACCCACTTAAATGAGCAAGTTAAAAGAAAATAGATTCAACATTTTTTAAAAAACGTACAACAGTACTTACAGTTTTCATTTAAATTTGTCAAGTGGAATTTGGATAAATAGAGTGTGTATTTTAAGTAGTCGTGGTATTTTCAATGTTCACTTTTGGTTCAAATTTTATGTTATTTTGAGAGCTTCTGGGAAGATGGCGGAAGAGTAAGACGCGGAGATCACCTGCCTCCCCACAGATACACCAGAAATACATCTACACGTGGAACAACTCCTACAAAACACCTGCTGAACGCTGGCAGAAGACCTCAGACCTCCCAAAAGGCAAGAAACCCCCCCCCCCCCACCACGTACCTGAGTAGGGCAAAAGAAAAAACAGAGACAAAAGGATAGGTATGGGACCTGCACCAGTGGGAGGCAGCTGTGAAGGAGGAAAAGTTTCCACACACTAGGAAGCCCCTTCGCGGGCGGAGACTGCGGCTGCGGAGGGGGAAAGCTTTGGTGCTGCGGCGGAGAGCACAGCAACAGGGGTGCGGGGGGCAAAGCGGGGAGATTCCCGCACAGAGGATCAGGGCCGACCGGCACTCACCAGCCCGAGAGGCTTGTCTGCTCCCCCGCCGCGGCGGGCGGGGCTGGGAGCTGAGGCTCGGACTTCGGTCGGAGCACAGGGAGAGGGCTGGGGTTCGCGGCGTGAACACAGCCTGCAGGGGGTTAGTGCGCCACGGCTAGCCGGCAGGGAGTCCGGGGAAAAGACTGGACCTGCCGAAGAGGCAAGAGACTTTTTCTTACCTCCTTGTTTCCTGGTGCGTGAGGAGAGGGGATTCAGAGCGCTGCTTAAAGGAGCTCCAGAGACGGGCGCGAGCCGCGGCTAAAAGCGCGGACCCCAGAGACAGGCATGAGACGCTAAGGCTGCTGCTGCCGCCAACAAGAAGCCTGTGTGTGAGCACAGGTTACTATCCACACCCCGCTTCCGGGGAGCCTGTCCAGCCCGCCACTGCCAAGGTCTCGGGATCCAGGCACAACTTCCCCGGGAGGACGCCCGGAGTGCCTCAGGCTCGTGCAACGTCACGCCGGCGTCTGCCGCCGCAGGCCCGCCCCGAACTCCGTGCCCCTCCCTCCCACCCCCACCCCCACCCCCGGCCTGAGCCTGCGACCTACACGCAGAGGCGGGGCCAAATCCAAAGCTGAGCCCCTGGGAGCTGTGAGAACAAAGAAGAGAAAGGGAAATCTCTCCCAGCTGCCGCAGAAGCAGCGGATTAAAGCTCCACAATCAACTTGATATACCCTGCATCTGTGGAATACCTGAAGAGACAACGAATCATCCCAAATTAAGGAGGTGGACTTTGGGAGCAAGATTTATGATTTTTTCCCTTTTTCCTCTTTTTGTGAGTGTGTATGTGTATGCTTCTGTGTGAGATTATGTCTATATAGCTTTGCTTCCACCATTTGTCCTAGGGTTCTATCTGTCCGTTTTTTTTTTTTTTTTTTCATTTTAACATCTTATTGGAGTATAATTGCTTTACAATGGTATGTTAGTTTCAGCTTCACAACAAAATGAATCAGTTATATATATACATATGTTCCCATATCTCTTCCCTCTTGCGTCTCCCTCCCTCCCACCCTCCCTATCCCACCCCTCCAGGCGGTCACAAATCACCGAGCTGATCTCCCTGTGCTATGCGGCTGCTTCCCACTAGCTATCTACCTTACGTTTGGTAGTGTATATATGTCCATGCCTCTCTCTCGCTTTGTCACCCTTTACCCTCCCCCCTCCCCATATCCTCAAGTCCATTCTCTAGTAAGTCTGTGTCTTTATTCCTGTTTCACCCCTAGGTTCTTCATGACATTTTTTTTTCTTAAATTCCATATATATGTGTTAGCATACGGTATTTGTCTCTCTCTTTCTGACTTACTTCACTCTGTATGACAGACTCTAGGTCTATCCACCTCACTACAAATAGCTCAATTTCGTTTCTTTTTATGGCTGAGTAATATTCCATTGTATATATGTGCCACATCTTCTTTATCCATTCATCCGATGATGGACACTTAGGTTGTTCCATCTCCAGGCTATTGTAAATAGAGCTGCAATGAACATTTTGGTACATGACAATTTTCGAATTATGGTTTTCTCAGGGTATATGCCTAGTGGTGATCCGTTTTTTTTTTTAGTGGTCCGTTTTTTTCTTAATAATTATTTTACTTTAATAACTTTATTATATTTTATCTTACTTTATTTTATTTTACTTTATCTTCTTTCTTTTTTTCCTTCCTTCCCTCCCTTCCTTCCTCCCTCCTTCCCTCCATCCCTCCTTTCTTTCTTTCTTTCTTCTTCTACTAATTCTTTCTTTCTACTTTTTCTCCCTTTTATTCTGAGCCATATGGATGAAATGCTCTTGGTGTTGCAGTCAGGAGTCAGTGCTCTGCCTCTGAGGTGCGAGAGCCAACTTCAGGACACTGGTCCACAAGAGACCTCCCAGCTCCACATAATATCAAATGGCGAAAATCTCCCAGAGATCTCCATCTCAACACCAGCACCCAGCTTCACTCAACGACCAGCAAGCTACAGTGCTGGACATCCTATGTCAAACAACTAGCAAGACAGGAACACAACCCCACCCATTAGCAGAGAGGCTGCCTAAAATCATAATAAGGCCACAGACACCCCAAAACATACCACCAGACGTGGACCTGCCCACCAGAAAGACAAGATCCAGCCTCATCCACCAGAACACAGGCACTAGTCCCCTCCACCAGGAGGCCTACACAACCCACTGAACCAACCTTAGCCACTGGGAACAGACACCGAAAACAACGGGAACTACGAACCTGAAGCCTGCAAAAAGGAGACCCCAAACACAGTAAGATAAGCAAAATGAGAAGACAGAAAAACACACAGCAGATGAAGGAGCAAGATAAAAACCCACCAGACCTAACAAATGAAGAGGAAATAGGCAGTCTACCTGAAAAATAATTCAGAATAATGATAGTAAAGATGATCCAAAATCTTGGAAATAGAATAGACAAAATGCAAGAAACATTTAACAAGGACCTAGAAGAACTAAAGATGAAACAAACAATGATGAACAACTCAATAAATGAAATGAAAAATACTCTAGATGGGATCAATAGCAGAATAACTGAGGCAAAAGAACGGATAAGTGACCTGGAAGATAAAATAGTGGAAATAACTACTGCAGAGTAGAATAAATAAAAAAGAATGAAAAGAACTAAGGACAGTCTCAGAGACCTCTGGGACAACATTAAACACACAAACATTCGAATTATAGGGGTTCCAGAAAAAGAAGAGAAAAAGAAAGGGGCTGAGAAAATATTTGAAGAGATTATAGTTGAAAACTTCCCTAATATGGGAAAGAAAATAGTTAATCAAGTCCAGGAAGCACAGAGAGTCCCATACAGGGTAAATCCAAGGAGAAATATGCCAAGGCACATATTAATCAAACTGTCAAAAATTAAATATAAAGAAAACATATTAAAAGCAGCAAGGGAAAAACAACAAATAACACACAAGGGAATCCCCATAAAGTTAACAGCTGATCTTTCAGCAGAAACTCTGCAAGCCAGAAGGGACTGGCAGGACATATTTAAAGTGATGAAGGAGAAAAACCTGCAGCCAAGACTACTCTACCCAGTAAGGATCTCATTCAGATTTGATGGAGAAATTAAAACCTTTACAGACAAGCAAAAGCTGAGAGAGTTCAGCACCACCAAACCAGCTCTACAACAAATGCTAAAGGAACTTCTCTAGGCAAGAAACACAAGAGAAGGAAAAGACCTACAATAACAAACCCAAAACAATTAAGAAAATGGGAATAGGAACATACATATCGATAATTATCTTAAGTGTAAATGGATTAACTGCTCCAACCAAAAGACACAGACTGGCTGAATGGATACAAAAACAAGACCCATGTATTTGCTGTCTACAAGAGACTCATTTCAGACCTAGAGACACTTACAGACTGAAAGTAAGGGGATGGAAAAAGATATTTCATGCAAATGGAAACCAAAAGAAAGCTGGAGTAGCAATTCTCATATCAGACAAAATAGACTTTAAAATAAAGACTATTACAAGAGACAAAGAAGGACACTACATAATGATCAAGGGATCGATCCAAGAAGAAGATATAACAATTGTAAATATTTATGCACCCAACATAGGAGCACCTCAATACATAAGGCAAATACTAACAGCCATAAAAGGGGAAATCGACAGTAACACATTCATAGTAGGGGACTTTAACACCCCACTTTCACCAATGGACAGATCATCCAAAATGAAAATAAATAAGGAAACACAAGCTTTAAATGATTCATTAAACAAGATGGACTTAATTGATATGTATAGGACATTCCATCCAAAAACAACAGAATACACATTTTTCTCAAGTGCTCATGGAACATTCTCCAGGATAGATCATATCTTGGGTCACAAATCAAGCCTTGGTAAATTTAAGAAAATTGAAATTCTATCAAGTATCTTTTCCAACCACAATGCTATGAGACTAGATATCAATTACAGGAAAAGATCTGTAAAAAATACAAACACTTGGAGGCTAAACAATACACTACTTAATAACGAAGTGATCACTGAAGAACTCAAATAGGAAATTAAAAAATACCTAGAAACAAATGACAATGGAGACACGACGACCCAAAATCTATGGGATGCAGCAAAAGCACTTCTAAGAGGGAAGTTTATAGCAACACAATCCTACCTTAAGAAACAGGAAACATCTCAAATAAACAACCTCACCTTGTACCTAAAGCACTTAGAGAAAGAAGAACAAAAAAATAAATAAATAAATCATAAAAATAAATCATAAAAATCAGATCAGAAACTCATGAAAAAGAAATAAAGGAAACGATAGCCAAGATCAATAAAACCAAAAACGGTTCTTTGAGAAGATAAACAAAATTGATAAACCATTAGCCAGACTCATAAAGAAAAAAAGGGAGAAGACTCAAATCAATAGAATTAGAAATGAAAAAGGAGAAGTAACAACTGACACTGCAGAAATACAAAAGATCATGAGAGATTACTACAAGCAACTCTATGCCAATAAAATGGACAACCTGGAAGAAATGGACAAATTCTTAGAAATGCACAACCTGCCGAGACTGAATCAGGAAGAAATAGAAAATATGAACTGACCAATCACAAGCACTGAAATTGAAACTGTGATTAAAAATCTTCCAACAAACAAAAGCCCAGGACCAGATGGCTTCACAGTGAATTCTATCAAACATTTAGAAGAGAGCTAACACCTATCCTTCTCAAACTCTTCCAAAATATAGCAGAGGGCGGAACACTCCCAAAATCATTCTACGAGGCCACCAACACCCTGATACCAAAACCAGACAAAGATGTCACAAAAAAAAATACTAGAGGCCAATATCACTGATGAACCTAGATGCAAAAATCCTCAACAAAATACGAGCAAACAGAATCCAACAGCACATTAAAAGGATCATACACCATGATCAAGTGGGGTTTATTCCAGGAATGCAAGGATTCTTCAATATACGCAAATCAATCAACGTGATACACCATATTAACAAATTGAAGGAGAAAAACCATATGATCATCTCAATAGATGCAGAGATACCTTTCGATAAAATTCAACACCGATTTATGATAAAAACCCTGCAGAAAATAGGCATAGAGGGAACTTTCCTCAACATAATAAAGGCCATATATGACAAACCCACAGCCAACATCATCCTCAATGGTGAAAAACTGAAAGCATTTCCACTAAGATCAGGAAAAAGACAAGGTTGCCCACTCTCACCAGTCTTATTCAACATAGTTTTGGAAGTTTTAGCCACAGCAATCAGAGAAGAAAAGGAAATAAAAGGAATCCAAATCGGAAAAGAAGAATTAAAGCTGTCACTGTTTGTAGATGACATGATACTATACATAGAGAATCCCACAGATGCTACCAGAAAACTACTAGAGCTAATCAATGAATTTAGCAAAGTAGCAGGATACAAAATTAATGCACAGAAATCTCTTGCATTCCTACACACTAATGATGAAAAATCTGAAAGTGAAATCAAGAAAACACTCCCATTTACCATTGCAACAAAAAGAATAAAATATCTAGGAATAAACCTACCTAAGGAGACAAAAGACCTGTATGCAGAAAATTATAAGACACTGATGAAAGAAATTAAAGATGATACAAATAGATGGAGAGATAGACCATGTTCTTGGATTGGAAGAATCAACATGGTGAAAATGACTCTACTACCCAAAGCAATCTACAGATTCAATGCAATCCCTATCAAACTACCACTGGCATTTTTCACAGAACTAGAACAAAAAAGTTCACAATTTGTATGGAAATACAAAAGACCCCAAATAGCCAAAGCAATCTTGAGAATGAAAAACGGAGCTGGAGGAATCAGGCTCCCTGACTTCAGACTATACTAGAAAGCTACAGTAATCAAGACAGTATGGTACTGGCACAAAAACAGAAAGATAGATCAATGGAACAGGTTAGAAAGCCCAGAGATAAACCCACGCACATATGGTCACCTTATCTTTGATAAAGGTGGCAGGAATGTACAGTGGAGAAAGGACAGCCTCTTCAATAAGTGGTGCTGGGAAAACTGGACAGCTACATGTAAAAGTATGAGATTAGATCACTCCCTAACACCATATGCAAAAATAAGCTCATAAAATGGGCTTCCCTGGTGGCGCAGTGGTTGAGAGTCCGCCTGCCGATGCAGGGGACACGGGTTCGTGCCCCGGTCCGGGAAGATCCCACATGCCACAGAGTGGCTGGGCCCATGAGCCATGGCCGCTGAGCCTGTGCGTCCGGAGCCTGTGCTCTGCAACGGGAGAGGCCACAACAGTGAGAGGCCCGCGTACCGCAAAAAAAAAAAAAAAAAAAAAAAAAAGCTCAAAATGGATTAAATACCTAAATGTAAAGCCAGAAACTATCATACTCCTGGAGGAAAACATAGGCAGGACACTCTATGACATAAATCACAGCAAGATCCTTTCTGACCCACCTCCTAGGGAAATGGAAATAAAAACAAAAATAAACAAATGGGACCTAATGAAACTTCAAAGCGTTTGCACAGCAAAGGAAACCATAAACAAGACCAAAAGACAACCCTCATAATGGGAGAAAATATTTGCAAATGAAGCAACTGACAAAGGATTAATCTCCAAAATTTATAAGCAGCTCATGCAGCTCAATAACAACAAAACAAACAACCCAATCCAAAAATGGGCAGAAGACCTAAATAGACATTTCTCCAAAGAAGATATACAGACTGCCAACAAACACATGAAAGAATGCTCAACATCACTAATCATTAGAGAAATGCAAATCAAAACTACAATGAGATATCATCTCACACCAGTCAGAATGGCCATCTCAAAAAATCTAGAAACAATAAATGCTGGAGAGGGTGTGGAGAAAAGGAAACCCGCTTGCACTGTTGGTGGGAATGTAAATTGATACAGCCACAATGGAGTACAGTATGGAAGTTCCTTTAAAAACTACAAATAGAACTACCATATGACCCGGCAATCCCACTACTGGGCATATACCCTGAGAAAACCATAATTCAAAAATTGTCATGTACCAAAATGTTCATTGCAGCTCTATTTACAATAGCCCGGAGATGGAAACAATCTAAGTGTCCATCATCGGATGAATGGATAAAGAAGATGTGGCACATATATACAATGGAATATTACTCAGCCATAAAAAGAAACGAAATTGAGCTATTTGTAATGAGGTGGATAGACCTAGAGTCTGTCATACAGAGTGAAGTAAGTCAGAAAGAGAGAGACAAATACCATATGCTAACACATATATATGGAATTTAAGGGAAAAAAATGTCATGAAGAACCTATGGGTAAGACAGGAATAAAGACACAGACCTGATAAAGAATGGACTTGAGGATATGGGGAGGGGGGAGGGTAAGGTGTGACAAAGCGAGAGAGAGGCATGGACATATATACACTACCAAACGTAAGGTAGATAGCTAGTGGGAAGCAGCCGCATAGCATAGAGAGATCAGCTCGGTGCTTTGTGACCGCCTGGAGGGGTGGGATAGGGAGGGTGGGAGGGAGGGAGACGCAAGCGGGAAGAGATATGGGAACATATTTATATATAAAACTGATTCATTTTGTTGTGAAGCTGAAACTAACACACCATTGTAAAGCAATTATACTCCAATAAAGATGTTAAAAAATTTTTGTTATTTTTATTTCAATAAACATGCAGTCAAAATTTGCTTTTTTTTCCACTAAGTTAATCACACTTAAGACCCCAAATCAAGATTTTTCTCTACACACAGTCAGACATCACCTGTCAAAATCCCAGACAAGGCCGTAATTGTGCACATACACCCAGAACGAAGCATCTATATTTCTAATGCAATTTCAAGCCAGTGTATCGGGTTTAAGATCTTTATTATCTATGAGACAGGACAGCATGTAGATAAATGTCCGGATGGTCCAAGCTTTCAAAGAATGTCGGCATTTATTCTGTTGATATGCATCCCTGCACAGCCACCATCCAGGACTGTGCATGACACAGCTAAATACAATTCTGTTTTCCCAATCCCCTACCTCTTCCCCTTTGCCCCCGAAATCTCCCCTCGTCTCTTCTCTGCTCCCTCCTTCAACTGTTCATTTTGAAGATATACTTTTCACTAGGATTAATACAGGGTTTGCATTTACAATTTTCATTTACCAAACAGAAAAGTATTTTACTAGAAGGGAATGGTATTAAGGAGAATGATTTTCCATGTGCCCTGAGGCCGGGCATAGGCAGGATTTGATTTGCTATGTTCGGCTGGAATCTGAATTGATACGCAGGGAGGAGAGGGGGTGTTTAATAAAATTTACATTTCATTTTCTCACTTGACATCAGTCTCCTGTCACACATGGAACTGATGGGGATGCTGCAAATAACTTTTTTCAGAATCTAGTTGGGGGGACAGACTGGGAAATGAGAAGACAGAAGGGAGAGAGGGAGACAAGTACAGTCTGGCTTGTTTCCATCTTGTGGTTCCAGGATGGGAACAAATCCATGGTGTCTGGAGGACCTGAGAGCCGGCATCCTCCACCCTGGAAGGAGCGAGCGCCAGTGGGACACCCAGAGAGGCACCAAGACTGACGCCATCCAGATGCCCACAGGGTAATCTACGGGTCGAGTGAGGGGTTTAAGCTTCTGGTGGACTGGAATTGATTCATGTCCACTGAAAAAGAGATGAGGAGACGTCCAAGAGACTGGAGCAAGGACAAGACAGAGGACTCGGCTCCCCTTTAGTTCAGGGAAACCGTAGTGTCCCTATAGCTGTGTAACAAATTACCGCAACTGAGTGACTTAAAACACTACCCACCATGGAATATCACTCAGTCTTAAAGAAGAGGGAAATCCTGCTGTCTGCAACAACACCGATGGTCCTAAAGTATATTATCTAAGTGAAATAAGCCAACACAGATAGATGAATAATATATGGTCTTGCTTATATGTGGATCTAAAATAGTCATACTCAGAAGCAGAAAGTAGAATAGTGATTGCCAGAGGCTGTGGGCAATGGGGAGGTGATGGTCAAGGGGCACAAAGTTTCAGTCATGCAAGATAAGTTCTGAAGGTCTACCATCCAGCATAGTGCCAACTGCTAACAATACCATATTACCCTCAGTGGTCCCTCGGTATCTATAGGGGATTTGTTTCAGGAGCCCCTGCAGATACCAAAATTCGCAGATGCTCAAGTCCCTTACATAAAATGGCATAGTACAATTGCATATGTACTTATTGATACAATCTTCTGAGAGGGTCGATCCTATGTTAAGCGTTAAAAGATATAGTGATAATAATAAATGAGTCGTCATTTTGAGACTGAAATGAGGAATGATATAGAGCAATCAATTCAAATCCCAGTAAATTCTAGGAAGTCCTACAAATGTGTTAAACAGATCTTCCATCTCAGAACAGACCAGATTTATGGGCAGAATCTATTCTATTTTTGAATTGTTCCAAGCAAAGAAATTCCCAGTCTTTTGAGGCCTAAAGATAAAAATGGCTAGAAGAATACTTGTAAACACCCAAATCTATGTATTCAACCATTTAAACCTCATTTAACTTTATAAAAAAATGTTTTATCCCTTTTTAAAATATTAAGTTCTGGAAATGTGATTTGCCTCTCAAATATAACTGTAATTTGTCACAGTAATATAGTATAAGCTGAAATCAACAGTTCTACACTCATCAGAGTAATTCCTTCTGCTTATATCTCTTTCAAAATTGACACAATACATTGTAAGTTCTGGAAACAAAATATGGAACACATGCATGAATTTTAAATGACAGAATTAATTAAAATCCTTTACTGTTATTGACATGTACATGACATTTTATAGAAGCTTGGTTGATTAATATTTGCATGTAATTTACATTCAATTTCCCCATGCTCATTTTTGCATATAGTTTGCATACATTTCAATGTATAGTAATTTTATACTTTTGGAGTTAGACTGTTAGATGGAAGGGAGCCATTCAACTGAATAATCCTTGAAAGGGGACATCCCTGAGGTACTCAAGCCTCTCAGTACTCAGCAGCCTCTTTGGGCAATGAGATGGGCAAGTTTGCTTCAGGACACAACCTTGGTCAGATTGGCCCAGGCTCTCACTCTGAGAGACACACGAAGCTCTGTCAGAGTCTGGTACCTTCCCTGAACACACTCCCCAAAACTCAAGAGATGGTGGAAACTACCCTAGCTCCCATCATCCGTCTCAGCTTTAACATCCATAAATATTTACAAATAATTTTGAACTGTCTAGAATTTTAGTTTGTTCAGTATCTTGGAGGAAAGGAGTCCATCACACACAGAAAATCAGAAATGGGAGGCAAGAAGAGGTCCTTTGAAATTACACAGCAACAAGACATTTTAAAATTACTTATTTGAATAAAGGGTAAGGCTTGTTACTGCTGGGAAACACTTACTGGGTTCCCTATGTTAATGGTCTAAGTTTAGGGTTGACCTACAGTGGGGCTTTATTTAATCAGCTCATCTCCAGACAAAAAGGAACCAAGAACTCTTCTCTTTGCTTCCAGAATTTACCCAATTCTCCCATTTTTGGAGAATGAAAAAAAGAACTGCCTTAACTATGGGCTGGGGATTCTGGCTAGACTCTGAAATCCCATGACACATGCAAGAGCCCTGCAAGTTACTCTGGGTATTTCTGGCTGCCGTTCAGGCCCAAAGAGTCCATTCTGGGCCCAGGGATCCTAGGTTTTGCTAGGGTAAAATTAATAGGTCGATTATGGTTGCTCCCAGCCAGAGGCATAGGATCAAACTTGCCTTCAAAAAAGATCAGTGTTTAGCACATGGAGGATGGATAAGAAGATAGTAGAGACTGGGAGAAGGGTAAAGAAGGTGTAGAAATAAGAGCTGGTAGCTGACTTTTGGGGAAGGGTTAGATAGAAGAAGAAGTTGTGGGTGACTTCTAGATTTCTAGTCTGAATGTGGTCATGCCATGCACTGTATGAGGGCAAGCCTAAGGAGAAGCAGGTTTTAGGCCCTGTTAACATTGTAGTGGCTGTGGGATAACCTAGTGGAAGTTCTCAGTAGGCAGCTTGATAAACAATATAGAGCTCAGGAAAGACACCTGGGCTGGAATTGGAGGTGGTGAAAGGGAGAATGTACAGACAAACCCTTAGTGGGCAGTTTTCTACTCCTCAAAAGCCTTAACTTCTGAAATGTTTTTGTAGTGAAAGATCACAGCTCTCTGAGGACCCAGAGAATCCAACAGAGTGTCACAGAGAAGACCGCTTACCTCCTTCCAGGGGCAGCTTTAAGATCTGAGATGTCTGCGAGAAACCTAAAGAATGGACACAGGGGCTGAGAACTTCCCTGCCAGCTCATGGTAGAGTGAGACATACCTTCCCGCTGACGCCCTCAGATGATGACTTTCTGCCATTAACACCTCCTCCGGGGCTAATTCCAGGACATCGTTGTTTAAATTCTGCCATGGAAGAGTGTGTTTCCTTCCTCTGCTCCCATTCAAACAGAGGACAGCCCCTTCATCTTTCAGAGACTGGAAAATCCTGGTTTCGATTTAGGGAAAAGCTCAGAGCAAGTTCTTTCTAGATATTTTCTTCCCCTTTGCAGTCTTGGCTTTACTCCCTTGGTGCATAAGACCTTCTGGATCCACAGGCAAGGGCACAGGCTGCTTAAAGTATCAGTTAGTTTGGACACAGATGGGCCCTCTGCAAATGTGTGAATTGGGTGAAACTGCCTTTCATAGCCTTACTCAACTTATCAGCATAGCTAACCCTCTGCTCTGGTCTCCACCTGAAGCCCTAGCACACAGCCTAGAGAGGCTGCATATGATGTAATCTCTCCCATGCACTATCTTCTCCAAAAAGCAGTTAGTTCTCTAAGTTAGCTGATAATCCACTTGGCCACTTGGTCACCTCTAGTCTCCCAATACAGTTTTTTTCCACTTGTAAATGTGACTCAGTTATTAACAGAAAGAACTATTGAAAAATATAACTGTGGTCCATGGACAATTTCCATACCCAAACTTGCTATTTTTATATTTTGTCCTTAACTAAAATCTCAGCAAAGCCCAAGAGAATCTCAATTTCCATGTGTCAGTACTCATGAGGTGCAAGCTTGGTATGTTTGCTCAACTGTGGGCTCCTAATAATGATTGAATTCAAGCCATGAAATAAAATCATCTTGTGAAAAACCAGGTGGTTGCCTGGTGGTTGGAAGGTAAGGCTGACAGACCAGGGAGCGGGGTCTTCTCCTGTCCTTCAAATATTCCCATAGGAAAAAGAAATGTTTTGCTTTAACACTGCAGAAATAGCTGTAGCAGACCAAACTTTCTCATGATCCCTTCTATAAGAGAAGCCCAAAGCTCTGTGGGTGATCATCCTAGAGGAAGCTTAATACCACCCCCTACTGGTATAAATCAGCATTACACCGTTATTAAAATTGGGAAATCAGAAAGATAAGCAGCTTAAGCTAAAAACAAGTAAAAAGTTATCTAGTATTTGGGAACCTATTATTTGCCTGACATTGGACTAGGATTCGTGATAAATACAAAAGATGTATCAGATACCATTTCAATGTACATTCATTTATATGACTGTCTTCCGTTTTAAAGTTGAAGACAGAGAATTCAGAGTCCATATTCTCCCTTCTTAGTGTCCAGATTCCTCAGGCCTCATCTCCCCTACTCATCATGATCCAGATATATTTTGAACATTATGACTTTCAAATGCCCTCACTACTCCTTGATCACAGCTGCCCCTGAACGGCCTCTGGACGCACTGAATGGAGGCAGGATGCCTCGGCGGCACTGCAGGAGGCTGGCTTCTCCTGGGGCAGCCCCAGGCTACCATGCTCCTTGCCCAGGCGACTCCGGCCCTGCAATCGCTGCGTCTCTCGTCTGAGGTCTGGGCAGGGCAGCAGCAGCTGATCTTGGCCCGACAGCTGGTATCGGAGCACCTGCTCCTGGGCCTCCTTCCAGCTCCCAGTCTCCTGCAGGTACAGCTGCTGAGCAGGAGAGCCCAAAGCACACGTGTTCCCGTGTGATGTGACACTGGTAGTACCGGGAGCAGGCACAGCGGCCTCGGCCTCTTCTCGGCTGCCACCTTCCTCTTGGACTGCACGGCGGCTCACCTTCCTTCTGGACACACCATTCCGTGACTGATGGGGGAGCTGGTTCAGCTTGCCCAGCATGACCTTCATCCTCAAATCTGTGAGAGAAAAGGAGGAGGAGAAATAGACCTGGTCCTCAATCAGCTGATCGCACATTTTGCACATTTAGCATTCCTGAAAAGATATCTCCAGCTAATTAAAGATTGAGTTATATCACCTTATCGATTTCCAAATATCTTTGGGAATAAATACTTTTTCGAAAAAAAAAGAAAAACACGATATCCTAAGCCCAACTGATAATTAATATTAACTGTCTAACACAAAGTTGATAATAACATCATAACTTTTATGATGTTAATAAGTCAATCAGGATTTTTCATTGTAAGCATGGCAGCTTAAATATGAAAATTAGGCCAGAGTCAGACCTTACCAAGTGGGTTAACTCACACTTGTATTTAGAAATGTGAGCTCTAAAAACAAGTCTTATTAATACTTTTGACTTTTAAGCCAAATTCATCATTTAAATATTTTTGATTTTACAAAAACATAAACATATGCAGAGATAAATATATAAAAAACACATATCCATATGTGTGTGTATATATAATTTTTTTTTAATAATGATCTTGGGGTCTTATTTATTTTTTTTTATTTTATTTATTTTTGGCTGTGTTGGGTCTTCATTTCTGTGCGAGGGCTTTCTCTAGCTGTGGCAAGCGGGGGCCACTCTTCATCGCGGCCTCTCTTGTTGCGGAGCACAGGCTCCAGACGCGCAGGCTCAGTAGTTGTGGCTCACGGGCCTAATTGCTCCACGGCATGTGGGATCTTCCCGGACCGGGGCACGAACCCGTGTCCCCTGCATCGGCAGGCGGACTCTCAACCACTGCGCCACTAGGGAAGCCCAAATTATTGTTTTTAAACAAATTAAAGGAAATTCAAAATTATTCTATGTTAATGATACTCATCCTTTTACATTCCAGTATGTGTTCCTTGAAGAGAGAAAAGATAATCATTTAAAGTAACACTTATATAGCAATTATAGCAATTATCACATGCTGGCCACCAATTTTTATATATATATATATATATATATATATATATATATATATATATATATATATATATATATATATATATATAAAATTTAATCCTTACCAGCACTATGTGAAGTAAGTGCTATTATTATCTCCCTCTTAGAAGGGAGGCCGTTGAGATACAGAGAGATTAAGTGACTTCTCAAGACAACATATAAAGGAATGGCAGATCTTACTTACATTACAGAGGTCAAGATTTGTGGCTCCCGGGTCTGTACTGTGAGAACCACACAATATACTGTGTAAAGTTAAGATGGCAGTGGGGAGTTAAGAAGAAAGTCTGGCTGGATACATGCATGAGAGTAGGGCATGACATTTCCCATCCCTGCTTATCTCATATCTCACCACCAAATGCACAATGCGAACTGTCGGGAACCAGCTGCAAGCTGACACAGTCCTTGCAGCTTAAAGCACGGCAAAGTCCTGCTTAATTCTTGACAGGACCCGAAAGAGTTATTAGAGAAGATGTGAGTCTTAGCCCGTGAGGTTGCTTGCGATTTCTCTAACAATAGTTTGTACTCGGAATGCTTTGGTAGTCACAGTCTGCTCTCACGCATGTTTATATCCTGGTTCGCAGAATGTTTTGTACTATAATTTCAACATTAAGGAAATACTATCTGATGATTCGGTTTGGTCATTTTAATAAAAACACGTACTGTCTACTGCAATATATAAAAACAAGTTTGACGAGAAATGAAGTGTGTGTGTGCTTGTACACCACCCTCCTGACCCCGTCTCTCCTCAATCCCCTCCCCTGCTCTCAGGACCTGTTCCTCAGTCTAACAGCGACTGACAGTGAACTTTTTGTACGTGTATAGTTTTAAATACAAGGTAGATGGTAATTTATGAACCTGTGTATTATGCTCCTCTCTTAGTTTACTGAGACCCATCTTGGCTTGTGTTCGGAGACAGTCATCATGTCTATAACGTGGTATAAGAGACAGTATTGAGGCAAAGGGTAACAATTTCCCACCTCAATTTAATCTAACAATGAATGGGAGCTGAGGTGAGGAAGAAAGAAGGTAATAGCAACATAATATAAATCTGAGTACTCTCTCTCTCTATAAAATATATATAACACACTGTTAATTTGGAGCAGTAAAACAAGATAACGTAATCACGTTGTTTATATAGTTTTGATGATGTGTCAATTAATATTCTACGAAGCCCACATTATCCATATCTTCTCTCTCTTCTTCCACAGTCCTTTTGCCCAGCATGTATCTGCCATGGTCCTCTAACTATGGGATAATTCTCTTGCTTAGAGCTTTCAGGTTATCCTAGTCTCACTGATGGGATCTTCAAATCCTTCCAGAACTGTTCCTTGACAGCTCAAACTACCTTGATTTGTGCCTCAATACTTGTTGGCTGGAGTTTCTCATTTGACTTGGGCAACTCTTTCTGTTACTGGACACCTTTCCTTGTATGATAGTCTCATCTTCCTCTTAGGACTTTGAGTTCCTTCAGGGAAGGAACTTTTTTTGCCGTTAACCTTGTCCCTCTGTTAAGCCCAATCCTATGCCAAGTATTGAGCTTGGTGTCATCTCTAATTACCGCTCCCACCAGAAGACAAGGATATAGTTTATCAAGATCAGCAAATAACCAAATAACAAGAATAATCAATTGTCATATAGAAGCAAAGTTTAAGAAGGAAAAAGGGCTTTGAATTTTTATCCCTTGGTACAACCAATACCATCTCATGTAAGGGGAATCAAACACTGCAAGTCACCTATTTTCAATCCATTGAAGGTATTGTTATCCTGGTTTTGAGAGACCGTCTTTGGAAATCTATTCTCCCTTGTTCTTCAGGTCTGCGTCTATTCATAAAAGACTAACACAAGTGTAGCTTTCCTCTGCAGGCCCAAAACCATTTAAAAATCTCCCATGAATTATTTACATGGCAGCTCCAATCAGCAACATAGCTGACAGACTCCCCAGCTGAAATGAGAGTGCACTGAGTAAAGGTGCAGAGGGGGGCTGGCCACTTCCCACTGTGAGGTTATAGACAGAACTAAGTCAGCACACATTATATGTCAGCACCGACATCAGAAGGAATCCGATCCTTTGATCTTGGACCTCCACAGGAAGCTTAGATCTCAGACAAATGAGATAAAAAAAAAATGAATTTATAGCAGATATGTGTCCTAAGGCATTCAGCTGAATATCTGGGTTTTAGGGAAGGAAGAATAGTGAGTATCAAATCATATGAAACGGCATGCCTCCTTTCCACCTCCACCTCATTGGTGAGTCCCCATTAAAATGGAAAGATAGCATTTCACATTGCTCCTCCACGTTAGCTCAGAGTCCCGTTTGTGGGTTTGATCAAGTTTCAGGAAGAATGGGGTAAAATATGGGAACACAGATCCTTTCTCTATGAAAAGGAAGACTCCATGGTTTTGGGTCCATCCAGGTTCATCCACAGTCAGCGAAACTTTTCCAGGTAACCTTGATCTCTTTTGGCTTCCAGAACTTTCTTGGGCAAGAAATATGCTGAGCTACGATTTTTAAAATTTGTGTGGGTAGTAGTCATTGGCTTCTTTTTATTTTTTTTCGTGCTTCCTTTTTGTTTCATTCACTAGTTTGTTGCATCTTTTAGATTCCACATATAAGTGATATCACAGTATTGGTGATATCAAAGACAGTATTTGCCTTTCTCTGACTTATTTCACTTATTGGTTTCTTTTGCAATGGGATAATTAACAATGAATCTCTCCTCTCCCCACCCCACGCCCACCCTTTATATTTTCATAGCATAGTCTCCATGTGCTGCGTTTAGTGTTGGATGACCTGGATTCAGTACAAAAGACCCAGTATAATGACCTCTGTTTTGAAGCCTAAATAGGATCTAAAGCAGCAAGATGGATGGCTGATCAGCCCGCACAAAGAATGGGCTCCACTTCGGTTTCTCATTTGTCAATAAGGGCACAGTCCTGCCCACATACTGAAGAAGACATATACATAATTAATAAAAAACATTAAATTATTCATTATTAATTGGTAAGTATTAATTAATATTAATGGATAAATATTATAAATACTATCACTAGTGTCCTTTCTAGAGTATTAGTTCCTTTAAATGAAAAATTATTATTTATTTTTAATAAGCAAGGCATGGCAAATCAGGAAGTATGAAAATTTTTAGAAGGTAAAGAAAAAAATGCCTTTGATCCCACATATCATAAGTAATCTCCACTTTATTATGTTTGTAATACTCTAGCAATGGCTATGTTTTAGTAAACCTAATTTAACTCATTAATCTATCCACAGTTCACTTTGGTGTATTTTTTGAAGTGTGAATCTAGATTAATAAATGTTCTAAATAGTCGAATTTATAGCCCCATTTATAGACTAATGCTTGTGTTTTCCTTTATTTTTATTATCTCCATCACATGTTACATTTCTATATCTAATATCTATATCTATACCTGATTGAGATTATTTCTCATAATGTGCTTATATATTCTTGTGTCAGTATCACATTGTCTGAAGAAGAGTGACATAAATATTATCTCTCTGGTTGAGCTACCTTTTCCCACTGCCAAAAAAAACAATTTCCTGTAAAAAATTAGTTTTCTAGTATTGATCTATAGTTTCTGAAGAATTTTAGAATCATCTTATGCTGTTCTACTCCTGTATAAAATAATTGGAACTGTGTTAAACCAAAGCTAATATAGAAATAACTGAGGTCTTTGCAATATTAGTCAACCTAATTAGAAACATGTTGTAATTCCCTATGTATTCAAGTCTTCTCTTTAAACTATTCAATAAAATATAGTTTATTTTTTATATAAGTCCCATATATCTCTTGTTTAGATTTTTTTCTCCAAGGCAGCATATTCTTTGTCACTAACGTGTATTTCTTTGTCTTTCCTAACTGTATACCATTGGCTTATACAATATGATTTTTGCATAGACTGACATTATATTTGAGTAAGTTACTCAAGTTATTTATAAATTATAGCAGTTAGTGGTTGAATCTCTAAGTTACCATTAAATAATCATCTGTAAATCATCATATATCTTCTCCAAAATTGTCCTCTAAATTTTGTTTTATATCTGACTTTGTTTCTTCCTATTCCAAAATATATGTTATAAAATTATGGTAAGAATGAGCTCTGTGTTTTATCCTCATTTAAGTAGGAATTCTTCTAATATTCCGTTGTTAAAGGTAATATTGGATCTCGGTTGCAAGTAGCATTGGAACTCTCCATCTTATTTACCAGGCATCTTATTTATTCCTGGTTATTTCATTTTAAAGTTTCCTTAAGGAGTAAGTGATAGATTTTATTTATGTCTTTAAATTAGGAGATGTTCATACCTTTTTATTATATGGAATGGACATGCTATTTATTAATAACTTCCAAATATAGTTTTACTTCCTTGGGAATTTGGGACAATTTCTTGTTCTAAACTGTTTTGCTCTTCACTGTTTCCAGACATCTTGAGGCAAGCCCTCTCCTCTCCTCTCCCTGTCATTCCTATAGATTTGTACTTACAAAAAGGTAAATTGACAGTCTTTTTTATTTTACATTCACAACACACAGCATATACAGTCAGTAGAATTCAAACGTGGTAGAGATAAGAAATCCACTAAGTTAAAGTTTATGGTCACGCTTGCATGGTATGGAGCCCCTTTTCACACGTCAGTCTTTCATTCCCAATATTCGGGGCATGTATTTCACATACACACACACAATAGTGACCAGTAGCCAGACACAGATCAGGGTACGATTTGGAGAAGGTAGCACTGAGATCTCCAGCAGTAGCTGTCCTGCAAAGACAAAGGCAGTCCCCAGGAAACTGGGAGAGGAAACTCAGGTGGCCAGCAGACAGCATCGCCTGGAAGGAAGTTGTTGCTTTTTGCCCATTGTTAGGACCCAAAAGATGTGTGGCCATTGTCCTGTTGTTAATCTTATGAACCAGGATAAAATTTCTCCATCTCTTTCAGATGAGATGAGTAGCCGTTCTTTTTTTGTCAGCAGTTGTAGGAACTGCTGGAATCTAGGGGTCTCTGGAAAGGGGAGAGGGAAAGGAGAAAGGCTCATTTCACCTCTACCTTCACCATTTACTCAACAATGGTGATCAATGGTCTCATGTCCTAACACCCTCTGGTAAATATGCTGCTGGGATTAGAAGAGGTACAGAACTTAAACAGAAGAATCTGGACAAGATAAAAACAAATAATTATATTACATATAAAAGGTGTTAAATGAATAAAAGGGAGGTGTCACAAAAGTGGACAGAAGGCGACTATTCCTTCTAGATAAAAGATTTTGAAAAAAAGAGAAAAAGTATTTGATCTGGGATTGGAAAGAATGGAAACTTTAAATCTGTGGGTACATTATAGAAGGGTATCTTGAAACCGAGAGTCTTATTCTCTGTGTACAGGGAATACTGTCCTGGTGGGAAAAGAGAAAGAGTGAAGGAAGAACATCTATAAGGAGTGTGTTAACTGAGGCTGAACTGAAGATATATCTGGGAAATGGAGTGGGTGGGAGATGAAAACCAAGACACAACAGAGGTGGAATTGATAAAACCTAGCAAGCAAAGGGGCAGGGTGGTAGCGGGAGACTAGCAGTTAAAGGTAACTCTGAGGTGTCTAGCCTGGGAGATTTGGGGGATATTAACCAAATAAGGGGAATAAGGGAATAGGTGAGAAGGAATGGTACAAAACTGAGCTTCAGCAGAGCAAAGCAGGGCTGCTTCCCTGCTCTTCTGTGAACCTGAGTTTGTGCAAAGTACACAATTAAGCCCTTAGCAAATGGGATTTGAAACCGTGTGATATGATTTGGGAGCTGGAAGCACTAAACATGTAGCTTAGGATACGGCATTCTTTCTCTGCTTTGGCATTCTCTCCCCTCTTCAGATTCTTCAAATACATATTGTTTGTTGTGACTGCTTTACACTTAATTGTTTATTGCCTGGAATTGTTCTTTCATTTTCCCCCCAATATTATTATTCTTGTGTCCCAATCATATTAGAAATTCATAAAGATAGGTAGCCAAATATCATCTCTTTGTAACTATACAGAGAGGACCTTATAAGGTACAAAAAAATTCAGGAAATAAATACTTCTTTAATATGTATTGGAAGATAAAATTTAAGTTCATTCATTGTGATTCCAGCAATCTCTCACCTAAATGTTACAAAGACGAGTAATCGCTTCTGCCAGGATTTCTCAACCTTGGAATTACTGACATCTTGAGCCAGATCATTTTTGTGGTGGGGGGTGATCCCTTCTCACTAGATGCTAGGAGCATCCCCCTCCCCCAAGCTGTGACAACAAAAATGTCTCCAGACAATGTAAGGATCCGCTGGAGGTATGATGACCAAATGTCCCAATTTGTCTGAGACTGAGGGAGCTACTGAGACACAAGGCTTTCATTTTTAAAACTATGAAAGTTCTAGGAAAGCCAGGATGACTTGGTCACCCTACTTGGGAGACAAAATTGCCCCTAGTTAAGAACCATTGGCCTGTGGGAACAGAGAGCTGTCTTTATGTGACAAATTCCAAAAAACATTAAGTGCTACTATGGAGGTATGATTTCAGTATTTTTGGAACCCCAAAGAGGAAAATATTCATTTTCATTGAGGTGGGGAGGATTAGAGAAGATTTTATGAAAAAAAAGGGCATAGCAGCTGGTGTTGAAAAGCTTGAGGAGGTTTTAACAGGTGAGTGTGAGGATGGGGCAAGAAGATGAAACCCAGAGTAGGAGGAGGAAGACACGGTGGAGTCAGGTCTTGGAGGGCGTTGAGTCCTAAGTAACGAGAAAGACCAACAATAAGTAACACATACACAGCACATACAATACGCCAGGAATCTTTCCGCACTCTAGAGTGACATTAACTCAATCAGCATCACAACATCTGAGTGTGGGCAGAATTCTTAGGACAATCTTCCTGATGAGGAAACCGATAGGCACAGAGAGGACTGTGGACCTGCTGGAGGCCACGAAGTAAGTCAACAAGGGAATCAGGATTAAACCCAGTCTTGCTGACACCCGAGTTTCACGCTCTTAACTGTCACATTCTCCTGCCTCTCTAACTGAGGCTGGTAATTCATTAAATCTTCTGAGTAGCAAAGTGACAAAAGCAGATGTGAATTTTAAAAGCTAGCTCAGATGCTCCGTATGTCAAAAACCCCGGTAAACGTAAAACACAAGGGATACATGCTTTACTCCCTTCCCTGTTGCATACATACAATTTTTGCTAAAAGCCGTAACGTGATGAATTTACAGTCTGAATCTACTGGACGGTCAAAATGCTTGATTCCACCAGCTAAATATGTGATGGTGATGCTGTGTGTTTGCAGAGTGCTTATGAGAGAGACGGCCAATCGCTTGATCAGCAAATGCCACAAGTTTAAAAACACAGAAGGAAAAGGAAACTAGAGTGCCATGGTAATAATAAAATAAAACCTAATTTATTTAAAGCTAACAATAATTAGATGTTTTGTAGCTGGTAATAATCTCCAAAGAAAAGCAAGAGATGCCTCATTACTCCCCTTGGAAACAATGTTCTTAAGATTCGGACAAAGCTTAGAAGATAAGAAAACAAATCCGCTCTGATCCCCAGGGGAGGATTTGGATCACACATCTTTCTATTTCTAACTTGGATGTCCTAATAAAATGGCCTCTTTCATTCTTCCATCTCTTCAATCTAAACTCTTTCACAGGAGCCCTGTCCCTTGTTTCATTCCTGATAATTTATTAATAAGCTCCCACATAAAAAATGTCCCTTAATAAAACATCCAGGCATTGTGGACTGTGTAATGTAGTTAATTTAAGCCAGGAAACTGAGATTCATGTAAATGGCCATATTAGATTAGGGGAAAGATTAGCATCACTCCTGCTGTTTGCTGAAAAATGCAGTTGAATATGCCCTTCTTCACAGAGCTGGGTTCAGAGGACCATTTTCAAACACCTGTCCTGAATGTGCATGCCATAATATGGACAAGAAGCTTCTGGAAACCAAAGTCAAAGTGGTCTTAGATGGAATCTAGAAAGATTTCCTGCCCCCTTCTCTCTATCTTCATCCTTCACACCCCCACCCACTCACATTCCCTATTACTTTTTGATGCAGGTCCAGGAGGTGAATGGAGTATGGATGGCTAATTTGATGGGAAACTTAAAAAAAAAAAAAAAAAAAACCCTCATTTACTCTGTGGGAAAAAATCCAAACAGGCAAACAAACTGATACACAGATACACACAGTCACCAGAGTTCTTTAAACTCATTAGAGGCAGAACAACTTCGGACTGCTATGGTTTGGTGAAACATCCACTCAGAACTGGTAAGATTTGGATTCCTTTTCGAGCAGAAAATATCATGATAATTGGCTATCATTTAGGGGAAAAAAAGGAATATTCTCCTGTTTAGAGCATATGTTTCAAAATATTTCAGATCCATGGAAGTTTCATGTTTTTCATACACCATACTTGTACTTGGCAAATGCATCTTGTATTCTGCCCATCGTTTTTGTAATTTCTGTGTCCTTAGAAGGACAAAACATTGGTCTGCAATAAATGCTTATCTTTTCTCTGCTTGGCAGCAACTCTAATGACAATTTAACAATATAACAAGCAAAATCATCTGGTATCATGCACAACGGAGGCAAATAATACCTTTTGCAAAAAGTACAACGAAACGACAAAGCAGAGCTTAACAAAGCTGACTTGTTTCTTGAGGGTTCTGCATTCAATCTATTTTGCATAGTTAGTATTTGGCAACTCCATTCTCTTCTTTCCCAGATTCAATTATGTTGCCAAACTGGCAGCTTTGCAATAGCTAAGGGAAAGATTATATGCCTATACTCTGGTTTTTCTTTCCTCTATATAACGAATTCAAATGTTAAACCCATAACCTTCTAGTAAGAAAAAATATATATAAATATCAACTTGGATAACTGGTTAGTAGCTGAGTGAATCAGCTGGACTTGTGTGTTCTTATGCTGGGGTGTAATTTCCTTGAGAAGAAGTAACAAAGGCTAAAGAAGGGGCTATAAACTAAACTGATTCAGAAACTGGCAGCCAGCGGGAGGCTACAGTTCACACACAATGGGTTTGTTTCTCTTGTGGGAATCATCCCATTGTCCAAGCTTACCTTCTGCCATCATGGTGCCTTCCTTTTCAGTCTCTACTTGTGATTCTTGGCGTTTGGGTGAGACGTGGCTATGATTCTTTTGATCATTAGTCTGGGATTCAGAAATCTCTTCACTTTTTATTTCTGTATTAATGAAAAAATACATTGGCTTTTTTTAGAATAAAGTGACATTTTTATTATACATGGGCCCTAAGTGTTAGGATATTTCCCTTCTCCGCTCCCCCAAAATTATTGTGATATACATGCAGTAGAATGCATTTAATAGTCTCAGAGCTTAAGGAATAATGAAATAAAATCCCATATACTGATCACAACATTGAGGTATAAAACGACCATCCAATATAGTTGCCACCACATGTGGTTACTGAACATGTGAAAAGTGACCAGTTCAAAAAGAGATGTCCTGTAAGTGTAAAATACACACCTGATTTTTCAAAAATGTAAGATATCTAATATTTTTATATCCATTACATGTTGAAGTATTATCTTGATATTTAAAGTTAAATGGCTGCTAGAAAATGACACTATGTGTCTCACTTTGGTGGTTCGTGTTATCTTTCTGTTGACCAGAGCTGCAATGTTACTAATACTTTTTAAAAACATTTTATTTTGAAATAATTATAGATTCACAGAAAGTGTCAAACGAAATGTACAGGGATGACCCATGCACCTTCACCCAGCCTTCTCTCTACTTCCAACAACTTGTATAACTGCAATATGACATCAAAACTAGGAAACTGGCATTGGTGCAATCCACAGAGTTCACACAGCTGTGTGCTTTTGATTGAAGACTTTATATCTTCAGTCTGCTCTTGACTAGAGTGATGCCTTCTCTCCTATTCATTTATTCATTAACTATATTAATAAAAATACCTTTACATTCTTCATGCCAGGCATTGTTCTAGGCACTGGAAAGCCAATGATAAGTATGAAAGACCAGGTCTGCCCTTATAGAGCTTTTATTCTAGTTTGGACGGCAGAAGAAAAAAAAATAAATTGTAATATGATGTCAGATAATGCCATGCCAAGACATATGATGATTTTCTCAAGGAAAGGCACTTTTGTGATTCAGTTTTGAGCTGAACTAGTTGATTTTTTTCACAGGACACCATTTTTACGTTGAAAGAACTTGAAAGAATGATTGAAAGACAAATTATGGTTATTCATACTTTGGTACTGGGGAGATTTTTTTTTTAAGTAAATGAAGTGAGCCTGTAACTTCAAAGAAACGATTGACAGTATTTGTTGCCAGTGATCTAAGTCAAGCTCACATGGGAAATTTTAGAACTTTAGAAAAATTTTATCAACTACTGTAAGCTTCACAGATTTCTAATTCTGTTGCTATTAACGTGATTTTTAAAAAAAATTATAGAAGGAAATATATCAGCATTTTGTAGACCTGCATAACTCAGTGAAACAATGTTTCCTAAATGGCCAAAGCATAATGTTTGTTTTTGCATGCGCAAAATCTCTATTCAAAGTACAAGGTAGACTGGTGCATTTTCATGTAACAGAACACAAAAAGTACATTGAGATGTACCTTTAAGTAACTTCCTTTTGTCCAGTTTGGGTGCAGTATCAAAGAAGAATGTCTACAATATCTGTAAAGGTTATTAATATTCTTCCTTTTTCTACTATGTAGCTGAGTGAGGCTAGATTTTCTTCATATACTTCAGCCAAAACAATACATTGCAACAGACTGAATGCAGAAGCTGCTAAGAGAGTCCAGCTGACTTTTTTCAGGCAGACATTAAAGAGGTTTATAAAAAATGTCATTCTTTTCACTATATATTTTTAAAACATAGTTTTTAAATTAAAAATATGTTATATTAACATATAATGCATGTCTTATTTGTATTTTAAAATAAATTAATAAATAAGCTTTACATGTTCTCTCTTAACTTCTAATTTGGAAATACTGATAGATAGAACACACAGTGACAAAAGCTCTTTGGGGATTTTGATAATTACTGAAAGTGTGATGAGGTCCCGAGATCAAAATTTTGTAAAGTGCTGCTCTAGTCTGTACAACTGGATCAGAGAATCACTTTCTAGGAGGAAGATGGGGAACAGTATCCTCTCTGATTCTAAAGTAATAAATGCTAATTACAGCAATATGAAAAATACAGAAAGATATAAAGAGGGAAATAGAAATTACTCATACAGAACTGATTACTATGTATTTTTTCATGAAGTTCCTCCTAATCTCTTTATATTTTTTAAAAGAAAGTTAGAAGTCTGTGTCCAGTCAAGAAAATATGGAAATTAAATACAGGGAAATGTGTCCAAAGATATTGAAAGGTTGAAAAAGCAAAAAGAGGACACTGAGATAACTGATAATTTTAGTAACTGCAGGAAGAAGCGTCCTCTAGAGTTGGGTGAACAAAAGAGAAGAGATGGGGTGAGCAAGCTTAGAGGACAGTCCCTCCATGGCTGGGAGGTTTAGCTATAAAATGGAGGATGAGAATTAAATCACCTACTTCACAAACCATGAGATTAAAAATTATGAAAGGTCTTTACTTTCAAACCAGAAAGCACTATTCACATATACACACGTACACACACACACACGCGCACACACAGATTTTTAGATTTTAAAACAAAGACCAAAACCCGTGATGCAACAAATCACAGGCAACAAACCAGGATGAGATCCCATTCTTCCTGAGAAAGACAAGGGATCCTTGAGTTTTCTTTAAGTCTGTGAAGCCTGATGATGCCAGGGAGGGAGGGAGAGACCAGGCTGAAGCTTGGTTCAAACTAAAGAGCATCTAGCGGAGCTTCCATCCCTCAGCATCTCTCAGAAATCCAAGCATAGTGAGCTGTCTAGTGGTGGCACCAGGCTACCTCCTCTTTCCTTTCTTAATTTTTCACTTTCTCTCTTTGCCTCTCCTCATTTCACCTCTTTTATTCTCACTCTTCCTTATCACTTTGGTTTCCTAGTATCTCCTAATATCAAAGTGTTTCATCCATGTCTCCACCCACTGCCCCCCCCCCCAAAAAAAAGAAAGGAAGAAAAAGATCAGCTTCTGGGAAAATGCCTAAAAACACAATTTCTATGCTCCTAGTGAAAAAAACAACAACAAAAAAAACCACACCAAGCACTCTCTTCCTTCTTCTGAAAAAGCAGAGGACATTCCCCCTTTATTGAACTCTCCTTTTGGAGGGTCACATGGGCTGTAGGGCACAGTGTTTCAAAGAGTCAGATATGGAGAGAACCAAAGTTTGATCCTGGTGGTGAAACCTTGGGCAAGTCACTTAGCCTTTCTGGGCTTCATGCTCCACCCCTGAAACACAGATATAGTACTTAGTACCTACTTCACAGAGTTGTTGTGAGAATTGAATGAATTCACATCTCTAAAGTACTTAGAAGCCTATCCATAGTGAGTATTCAAAAAATAAGAGCTGATATTGTTATCGCTATTATTATTATTTAGAATTAGACAATCCTTGTCTCTACTGTATGAGTTGAGTAATTTGGCTCCATGTAGTTTGATATGTTACAGAGGCTCATAAAAATGTCTCTTTGGGGGAAGAAAAAGAATAGTTAATATATTGTACATGATGGCATTTCCTTCAGATATTTTTACTAAAAAAAAAATTACATACTTCTGCTTTTGCTTTTCTTAAACCAACAGCATACGAGGCAGCACAGAGCCAGCCACGAGACCCCTGAGCACAGGGAAGCAGCCAGTATGATCGTGGGCCTCTCGGATGGAGTTGCAGGTAAGACAGCAAACAGCCTGGAGCGAGCTGTAAAATTGACCCCTGTTAAAAAAAAAAACCAAAAATAACAAAATAATAACAATAGCATATTAATAAGATGCTAATATAAAATATTGTGGAAAAGATATGGTTACAATAGTACCTGGCACATAGTTGATTCAATAAATATTTATGGAATTAGATGATTCAATACATGAGTCAATAATAAATCCAAGACTCATATCTCTAAAGAATTTCAAAATTCCAACAATAATATATGATTGTTCTTTCCACTTCTGTCCATTATGTTGGGGAATTCTTCCAATGCTGTCCTATTTTCAGACCTTTTTTCTCCACCAGTGCAAAGCTGTAGCTTCACTCTCATGTTCCACTAATTAGAACAGAAGCACTCTGGACTCCAGATTGCGTGAAACTACTTGCTATGACATATGTATCTCATTTCAAATACAACCTGTAACACATCAAAGCAAGGGCACAGGGACTCCTACTATGGAACCAAGAGAATTTCTAAGGTCCACAAGAATTTTGTTATCTGGAAAACTAGGGGTAGAGCAGGGATAGATGGATAGAGCCACCGTGGCTATGGACTAAGGGGCAGAATGGCCGTTCCCTTCAGGGAGGACATCTTTCTAAGAACTCGTCTCAAACTCCTCCCTGTTTTGTAGACTGAAAAATTTGGTTCTCACTCCATTAGTGTTTTTGAAGCAAGGTAGAAAAGAATCTAAGAAAGCAAGAAAACAAAGCAAACAAACAAACAAACCCTGTCTATACACACAAAAACCTGTACACACGTGTTTGTAGCACCTCAATAACCACCCAAACCTGGAAACAATCCAAATGTTCTTCAACAGATGAATGAATAAACCAACTGTGTTTTTTTCAGGCAATGGAGTATGACTCAGCCAAAGAGAGAAAGAGAAAAAGAAAAAGGAGTGGGGAAGAGGATGAGGAAGAGAGGGAAGGAGGATGGAGGGAGGGAGGGAGGGAGGAAACTATTAATAACCTGTAACTACTGAGATGAACATCCAAAGCATTATGCTGAGTGAGGAAAGCCCATCTCTAAGGGGTATACATAATATGATTCCATTCATATGACGTTTTAGAAAAGACAAAATTATACAGATGGAGAACAGATCAGTGGTTGCAGGGATTAGTGGGAGGATGTGAGGACAGAGGAACAGCATAAGGGAGACTTCTGGGAAATGTTCTGCATCCTGACTGTGGGGGTGATTGCATGAATCTATATATATCTTTGAATTCATAAAATGACCCCCTAAAAAAATCATCATTTTTACTGTATGTTATTTCAAAAAATAAAAATTTAAAAACTTTGCCTATAATTTTGGGAATGATAGATATGTTCATCATCTTAACTGTGGGGATGGTTTCATGGAAGTATAGATTCATCAAAGTTTATCTAACTGTATGCTTTAAATATGTATAGCTTATCATATGTCAATTATATCTCAAGACAAAAATTTAAAGTCAAAAAAAAAAAAAAACACTTGCCTGTGATCCTAAGTTAGCTATAACCAGTATTTTTGAGTAGGTCGTTCAAAACAAACAAACCCCAAATCTCTGCTTTCATCTGAATAATTCAGGCAAAAGCAGAGCTTGTATTTTCTCTACTCAAGGAAACACCGTGTTTTCTTTGCTGTGCTTTCCTTGGGCTGAACCTGACAATTTGATTGGAAGTCACAGTTAGAGCTCCAGTCTCTTGACTCCTGGCTGACTCGGTCCCAAAGCTACTATAACAAAATTATCTAGAAATGCTTCTCCTGTGGGTACATCTTATCCTTGAGCCATATTTGGCTTGTTTGTTATCAACTAGTTGCTTTTTATGGGCAACTGAATAAGCTAACTCTAGCCCAGAGACAGGGGTATGGATTTTACTAGGGATTTACAGAATTAAGAACAAAATTCTTTATTCTTTTATCCATTTTCCAATAACTGCTCAGTGATTGTTTACTTCACCACGTGGATAAGTTACTGTTCTCATTCTTAAGATATTTACAAGCCAATAAATGAAATAAGATACACATACAAATATTTTCCATACAAATCAGAATGTGACCCATGCCACCAGAATAATGCAAATCAATTGCCTTGGAAGGTTATTTTCTAGGAATATGATTGGGGAAAGCTTCCCAGAGGAGAGAGTACCTAGATGGGGATCTGCAGGTTGAGCAAATAAAGACAGAAAAGAGAAAAAAAGCAATCGATGTTGAAAAAAGTACTGCCAGGAGATACTAGGAATCAGTGCAGGAAAGCATGTGAGGCAAACTTTGGCGGGCATTAAATGGCAAAAGCCAAAAGGCCCTTGACAACATTCTGAAGGCAATGAGGTGTCACAGATGGAAAAACTCTGACCTGAGAAGTGGCATGAGCCCCCTGTGATATAGAAGATCAAGCCATGGAAGTGTTTAGAACACAAATAATGACAGAGAGGCTGAAGTCAGGCCTGAGGTTTATAAGCCTGGAGCAGTAACCTGAGTCTAAGGGTGAAGACCACCAGTTTTTAAATATTTTTAGCAGCAGAACATTATTTAAATGTAATCTTAGGCAGAATCTCAGTATACCCACTTATTCATAAACAAATATTTATTTGTTTTTGTTTTTTTTTAACACCCTGAGGATGTAATGCTGAACTAAGCAGAATTCCTGTCCGTCCTGGGACTTAGGTTCTAATGGGGGACAGAGCAGGCAGGCAATAGACAAACAAGCAAATACACAGATACTCTGACGCTAGAGAGTGATGAGTGCCATGCAGAAGTCAGAGGATGGCTGGAGAGGGGAGCAGGGTTGAGACTGTGGTGTGGACAGAGCGAGGCAGAAAAGGGCTCTCTGAGGAGGTTACATTTGAAAAGAAACCTGGGTGAGCTGGTGAGCGAGCCATGAGAAGTTAGGGAGGAGGAATATTCCAGACTCGGAAACGGCCACTGCAGTTGAGTTTTTCTGGGTTGGGTGGCAGGGTGCATCCTGTCTCAACCCAGCGGCCCTGGAGAACCCCCTAAGAGTCCCATGGCTCCAGGAAATGGTTAGAGAAACCACAGCCTAGACCATGGTAATGACAATGCATGTGGAAAGGTTGGGTGGGAAGTCGGTAGAACAAACTTCACAGACACTCTGCCCTCTTGACAGTGTCTCAGGAAGTTCAGAAACAGATAAATGAGCTGGATTAGCCCACATGTTATAAAGACTTATGAGGATTCCATACATACTTGGCTAAACTTATGTAACTTCTCAGTTCCTCAACTTCTATATTTCCAAAATAGCATAGCGATTATAGTCAATGATACTGTATAATAAACTTCAAAGTTGCTAAGAGACTAGGTCTTAATTGTTCTCACCACAAAAAAGAATGATAATTATGTGATGTGATAATTATGCGATGCGATATAGGTGTTAGCTAACACTACAGGGATAATCATATGGCAATATATAAATATATCAAACCACCATGCTGTACACCTTAAACTTATACAGTGTTCTGTCAATTGTATCTCAGTAGAAAATAAATTATACATATGTATATGTATGTATATATATACATATACATATATCTTTAATGAACTAAGTCCTTAATTATAAGTCTTTGGTGTATCTACGGAGCTGAAGAAATGTATGTCTTTGTATGCAGTGATCAATGAAACATTGATTAAAGTGACATCTATTTCCACTTAAAAACATAAAGACATGGACAATGTTGGAAACTTTAGAAAGACAGATTGCCAACTTCCATGATCTAAATATAATCAGGAATCACATCTGCCATTATCTGCCATCTCTGGGCATTAAGCAGATGTTGAATTCTGTCCTTTTTCTTCAGTTTTAAGAAAAATAAATAAATAATGAGACAAAAAAATACTAAAATAGGAATAATGATGTGTTCCTCTCTCTAAGGGAGAAGAGGGAAAATAATGAAAATGACTGCAAGTCTTCTGCTTGATTCAGGGATGAAGCAAAAATTACAGTCCCATGAATCAAGGCTTGTCACAGCTGTTCTTTTGGAGCTTACTAAAAAGGAGAAATGTCATTGAGTGGCCTAGCAATGTGAGGATGAGAGCTGCTTTCCCAAATAATTCCAGCCTTAGACACTGATACACCTGGAAACGAGGAGTCCCTCTCAGGATCTGCACTGGTAATGAACAGGTGGCTATGGGGTCACAGAAGTGCAGGCCTTCTGATGTTTTCTATTTCTCCTCCATCTTTTCTCTTCTCACTTAAACAGAGCCTCACCTCATAGAGTCAGTCTTGAAAATTACGAAGAATAATTTAAGGAAAATTCTAAAGGAAAACTTCTCAAGACGATTCCTCATTTAGGGGACTTTACAAGCTGAAGGTGGAAATTAAAGGAAGCAGTAGTCCAGTAAATGTGAACACCAGGGCCAGCTCAAAATCACACTGTCACCGAGAAGCTGCTGTCTACACTATAGTTTACATCCGGTTGTATAACTTATGCCTTAAAGTAAACTGGATGAAGTATTTAGTCTTAGTTAGCCACTGAGGAAACTGGAGGGCAATGGTCTTTTAAATATGCAGCAAATCGGGACCAAAGGATCCAGCTCTGCATGTGTTACCCTTCAAAATACATCCTTGGGAATCCCATGGTCAAGGCGCTGAACATTCTCCATGAATCTGTGCTTACATCAGGACAACGTCTTAGGTATCATAAGAATAGGTGCCCTATGCAATTAATACTACTACCTGACCCCAGATGGTATTCCCTTTGTGAAGAAAAATTGTCCAAAACTTGGAACTGAGAGAAAAATAATGATTACAGATCTTAACAATATCACACTGGAGCATTTTCAAACAAGCCCATCCAAGGTTTATCAAATTCTCTGGAACACACTTTTGTTTGACTTAATATTCAATATTCAGGGGTCCAGTCTTGTGAATTTGTAGAAGATTGGTAAGCTGCAAGTGATTTTCATCCAGTAAGAATGAAAGTGATATTTGTAGACATGCAACTCAAAGATTAGAGTTTGATTGCCCTGTATCCAATTTAGCAAACTGATTTCAAAGCAGTCCTTTCCAGGCTATAAACCTTGCCATCCTCCTGGTTCCCACATTAAAGAGTAAAGTAACTTGTTGACAAGTACTCATTATATATTTTCATGAGAGCCATATTTTTAACTTTTTGAAAAGTATACTGGTGGTTTGAATTTAAGTTTCATGAAGGAGAACTAACACCTGGCCTTAATTAAATATTTGTTGTTCGGCTTCAGACACCTCACATCAAAACATTTAATTTCCTTTGCCATTTCCAATATCTAAGCAGTTTAAATCCACTCATGATTGTTCTAGTGTATTTTTTAAAACTTTGCATTATCACAGCTGTGCATTAACTACTTTCCACAACTGCATGTCTTAAGTACCAGACTAATTTCCCTGACTCAAATTAATAACTGATTATAATTATCTACCTTTCAGTTCAAACGTGATGTTAGTATTTTTAGAACTCTTTCAGATGCTCTCTTAGGGGAGGAGGGTTTTTTTCTGGTAAATTACAATATTTAGATAACTTTTTTCAGGTGGTAATTCTGTGTCTCTATCAGAGTTCAATCCTTTATGAAAAGGATGTCCAAAACTGGACTCTCGCTACTCCTCTGTAGGGTGCAGCCTGGACTCTACCCATCATGGAAATGGGAGAGTAATATTTTTCATAAGCTCATCTGGCTTTGAAGTTTAAGTAACATATTATTTACTACAAAGTTATTGAATAGTATTACACTCTAATAAAGCAAAATTTGTCAAGAATACTTCCGAAGGGAGAAGGTTTCTCTTTAATGTTTTGTCAAGAAGAACTGGATCATATAAGCAATTTACACACACCTTATACCTACCCTTCTAAAGTACCAAGATTTTGAGTGGGTATAGTCACCATTTTAAAGGTGGGGGTGGGGCAGTGGATGAGGAGGGCAGGACTGAAAGATAAGATTTCATAATACTTGATACCCCAGGACTCTCCTTCTTATAAATTAAAATTCTTAAATTAATACCCAACCAAGTTCCATCAGATGTCATAGAAAAAAAATAGAACATTCAATGTAAATTTTAATAACTAGAGGAAAATGTACATTTGGATTCTTGCTTACCATGATTCTCATGAGGCTTGATTCCTACATGTGTTCTTGCTTCTCACACCTTAACGATACAACCAAGGGGATTTTTTCCTCTAAACTACAATGACTTCTTATTCATGATAGAAGCTAGTCCCATTATAAAGGAGAAGGAGTTATATATTTTTTTTAAAAAGGAACAGATAATAAAAACACACTGTGCTGGAATTACCTGGAGGGAAAGTGACAGTAAAAATAAAGTGCCAATTTGACCCAGAGATCAAAACTGCCAAGTTGGAGAACCTCACATAACCATCTTGAGTTTCTGCCTGAGTACATCCTGCAAATAAACACAAAACCAAAAAGTGAATGTTAGTTACCTACACAAGAGCGATTTCTTCAAGTCTTCCCTGTAGAGAGGCAAATGGACAATATGGGAAAAAAAATTTAATTGAAGAGGTTACTAAATCCATCAGGCTTCTCTTAGACAAATCTTGGAACTAAATAATCCAAGATAGAATAATAACAACAAAAGCCAACATATATTGAAAGCTTACTATGCCAGACGTTGTGCTTTATATTCATCATTGTACATAAACTACACAACCCTATAAAATATACTATTACCAATATTCTAGAGATTAAGAAATAGACTCAGGAAAGGTTAAATTACGTGGTGAGAGGGTTATAGCTCACTTCTGCCTGTTTTCAAAGTTTGTATTCTTAGCCCTTATTATATACTGAATATTTAAATGTCTCTCAAGAAAGAAAGTCTATTCTCTTTCTAGGTGGTCAGTTTCTAGGCTCTGCCTCTCTTCTATTCAAGGGATCTGTGGTTTATGCGGTGACAGAGTTAGGCCAATAGATCAGGACCACAGCAATGCATCAAATCAGGAGTGATAAAAGCTACCCTGTTCAGCAACTTGGATCGTCTGGGCTATGGTTTCCCTGAATAAAATGCAAAAAGGAAAGCTGACATCTTCTAACAATAGGCCATCCATTTATAAAGTAAAAGAAGGAAACTTAGCTCTGGATCCCATTCACAATGCCTTTAATTAGTCTTCTGACTCCACTATCCTCAAATTACTTTGCTAATTAACAGCTGCTCCATTTCACTCTGGAAATGTCACTATGATTGGTATGATGGACAATGAGATAGGAGAGTGGTCCTAAAGTTTAAAAATTGGTTTGAGATCTTTAAGGCTGAAAGGTATCATAAAGATAGAATATGCATAGTGTTCTATTTCTCAATTCAATTGCTCAATCCTTTTTGGGAAAACATTGTCTTTCTTCATCAATTTTTCAGAGCTAACTAAAATTTCCATTTTCAGAAACATCTTTTCCTTCATCTCTTCAGAGTCCCGAAATAAATAAAATGCCCAGAAAAAATGGAAATAAATAAGCCAAGACTGAAATAAATGATAGGCACCAAGACAAATGCCATTTATACTCTTTAAAACCTATATGCATCAAAATTATGGTCAATAAACTCTTGCAAACAGTGAACTGCAGAGTACAGATGTTCAACATGAAATCATTTGCTACAGTTTTCCCTTTGACAAACGTTCTTATTGTTCCCATCTTTGGAGGAATACAAAGCAGCATTTAATTGAAATGTGTCCGGCGAGCACAGTGAGTCTGCCTCATAGAACAGCCGCCAAACTGCCTAATGGAAAGTACTTTAGCTCCAAATCGGTTTGCTTTTGTATTAAATACAAGCTTGCCTCAGAGATCTCTACAAAGATTCCCATATATATCTACGATATTCTCAGCTTTGAAGCATATGTGCCCCAAAGCTGAGGCAGTTTGCTGCCAAGTACAGTACATGACTCTGGGGTTCATCATATCTCTGGAATGGTAATTGTAAAATAGACAAATGTCATTGACAGGCTCCCTGATCAAGCTGGTCCTGGCTGAGGGAACCTGGGAGGAGATGGGGTGTTGGGCTTCACATAAGATTGAAGTTGATGACATGCTTTATCAGGGAATGCTACTTGAATGTGATTCTGTAAGGCATAGGGTTTCTAAAATACTTTTCACCCCCAAAACGATCCCTCTTACCCTTAGCTATCCACACTAGCAAACTGTTACATCATTAATGTTGAGAGTTTATTTTTTTAGTATTAAGAACACATTTTTTCTACAACTAGGATCTATAGCTAAATATCAAAGGATCTGAAGGACCCTAAAATAATTGTCTTTGCGTATATAAACCCATTTTTGGTTATAACCTCTTTTTTTTTTGAACTGAAGAGGATTTACTGAGACAAAAGAACATGAAGTTAAACTGCAGAACAAAAGATTTAGGCTAGACATATAGACCAGGTTTTGTTGTTGTTAATTTATTTTTCTGCAGGAAATACTTAGAATAAGTTAGGTAATCCATGCCAAATGGTTTTGCTTCCATTCTTTCTGAAGTTAAGGAGAAATATTTCATGATGTCTTCAAGAGATACTTTCAATCATTGAAATAGGGTGTTTGGTGATGTGGGCATTCTACAAAGAAAATGACACCAGATTCTTTTCCTATTTCATGACACTCACACACACGCACAAAAACGTGTGCATATAAGATGACCTCAGCCCATTCCTCATACGCTCTCATTGAATCTCCCAAAGAGAACAACAGTGAATATACTGATCCAGGGGAGTCAGTTGGCTTGAGCATGAGTTGGTGTTAATGGAGGAAAATAACAAACGGTTTCACGCCTCTTTCATTTTGCATGATCCAATATGATTCTAAGCTAGACAGTGATGATATCCTTGGGATAACTGAGAGGAAACCAATGACGAATGGGGGGAGTATGTGACAGGAGTGGGGCACAGTAAAGTATGGAGGCTGAGTAAGGTATAGTAGAGGAGTAGGTATGGGATACGATAAGGTATGGAGTGTGAGTAAGGAACTGGGTATGGGTAATGTATGCAGTATGGCAAGGTACATATTTTATAGGAGGCATGTGAATGAGCTTAGACTCAAAGCCAGGGTAGAGCAAGAAGTAACTGGAAGAGGGCAGACAGCAGAAGCAAGAAGAACTACAATCCTGCAGCCTGTGGAACAAAAACCACATTTACAGAAAGATAGACAAGACGAAAAGGCAGAGGGCTATGTACCAGATGAAGGAACAAGATAAAACCCCAGAAAAACAACTAAATGAAGTGGAGATAGGCAACCTTCCAGAAAAAGGATTCAGAATAATGAAGTGAAGATGATCCAGGACCTCGGAAAAAGAATGGAGGCAAAGATCAAGAAGATGCAAGAAATGTTTAACAAAGACCTAGAAGAATTAAAGAACAAACAAACAGAGATGAACAATACAATAACTGAAATGAAAAATACACTAGAAGGAATCAATAGCAGAATAACTGAGGCAGAAGAACAGATAAGTGACCTGGAAGACAGAATAGTGGAATTCACTTCTGTGGAACAGAATAAAGAAAAAAGAATGAAAAGAAATGAAGACAGCCTAAAGACCTCTGGGACAACATTAAACACAACATTCGCATTACAGGGGTCCTAGAAGGAGAAGAGAGAGAAAAAGGACCCAAGAAAATAATTGAAGAGATTATAGTCGAAAACTTCCCTAACATGGGAAAGGAAATAGCCACCCAAGTCCAGGAAGTGCAAAGAGTCCCATACAGGAAAAACCCAAGGAGAAACACGCAGAGACATATAATAATCAAATTGGCAAAAATTAAAGACAAAGAAAAATTATTGAAAGCAGCAAGGGAAAAATGACAAATAATATACAAGGGAACTCCCATAAGGTTAACAGCTGATTTCTCAGCAGAAACTCTACAAGCCAGAAGGGAGTGGCATGATATACTTAAAGTGATGAAAGGGACGAACATACAACCAAGATTACTCTACGCAGCAAGGATCACATTCAGATTTGATGGAGAAATCAAAAGCTTTACAGAAAAGTAAAAGCTAAGAGAACTCAGCACCACCAAACCAGCTCTACAACAAAGGCTAAAGGAACTTCTCTAAGTGGAAAACACAAGGGAAGGAAAGGACCTACAATAACAAATCCAAAACAATTAAGAAAATGGTAATAGGAACATACATATTGATAATTACCTTAAATGTGAATGGATTAAATGCTCCAACCAAAAGACACAGGCTCGCTGAACAGATACAAAAACAAGACCCATATATATGCTGTCTACAAGAGACCCACTTCAGACCTAGAGACACATACAGACTGAAAGTGAGGGGATGGAAAAAGATATTCTATGAAAATGGAAATCAAAAGAAAGCTGGAGTAGCAATACTCATATCAGATAAAATAGACTTTAAAATAAAGAATGTTGCAAGAGACAAGGAAGGAGACTACATAATGATCAAGGGATCAATCCAAGAATAAGATATAACAATTGTGTATATATATATACCCAACATAGGAGCACCTCAATACATAAGGCAACTGCTAACAGCTATAAAAGAAGAAATTGACAGTAACACAATAAAAGTGGGAGACTTTAACACCTCACTTGCACCAATGGACAGATCATCCAAACAGAAAATTATAAGGAAACACAAGCTTTAAATGACACAGTAGACCAGATAGATTTAATTGATACTTATGGGACATTACATCCAAAATCGGCAGATTACACTTTCTTCTCAAGTGCACACGGAACCTTCTCCAGGATAGATCACATCTTGAGTCACAAGTCAAGCCTCGGTAAATATAAGAAAATTGAAATCATATCAAGCATCTTTTCTGACCACAGCACTATGAGATTAGAAATAAATTACAGGGAAAAAAATGTTAAAACACAAACACATGGAGGCTAAACAATATGTTACTAAAAAACCAAGAGATCACTGAAGAAATCAAAGAGGAAATAGAAAATACCTAGAGACAAATGACAATGGAAACACAATGATCCAAAACCTATGGGATGCAGCAAAAGCAGTTCTAAGAGGGGAGTTTATAGCAATACAAGCCTACCTCAAGAAACAAGAAACATCTCAAATAAACAATCTAACCTTACACCTAAAATGGACTAGAAAAGAAGAACAAACAAAACCCAAAGTTAGTAGAAGGAAAGAAATCATAAAGATCAGAGCAGAAATAAATGAAATAGAAACAAACAAAATAATAGCAAAGATCAATAAAACTGAAAGCTGATTCTTTGAGAAGATAAACAAAATTGATAAACCATTAGCCAGACTCATCAAGAAAAAGAGGGAGAGGACTCAAATCAATAAAATTAGAAATGGAAAAGGAGAAGTTACAACAGACACTGCAGAAATACAAAGCATCCTAAGACACTACTACAAGCAACTCTATGCCAATAAAATGGACAACCTGAAAGAAATAGACAAATTCTTAGAAAGGTATAACCTTCCAGGTCTGAACCAGGAAAAAATAGAAAATACGAGCAGACCAATCACAAGTAATGAAATTGAAACTGATATTAAAAATCTTCCAACAAACAAAAGCCCAAGACCAGATGGCTTCACAGGCGAATTCTATCAAACATTTAGAGAAGAGCTAACACCCATCCTTCTCAAACTCTTCCAAAAAATTGCAGAGGGAGGAACACTCTCAAACTCATTCTATGAGGGCACCATCACCCCGATACCAAAACCAGACAAAGATACTACAAAGAAAGAAAATTACAGACCAATATCACTGATGAATATAGATGCAGAAATGCTCAACAAAATACTAGCAAGCAGAATCCAACAACACATTAAAAGGATCATACACCATGATCAAGTGGGATTTATCCCAGGGATGCAAGGATTCTTCAATGTACACAAATGAATCAATGTGATAAACCATATTAACAAACTGAAGAATAAAAACCATATGATCATCTCAATAAGATGCAGAAAAAGCTTGTGACAAAATTCAACACCCATTTATGATAAAAACTCTCCAGAAACTGGGCATAGAGGGAACCTACCTCAACATAATAAAGCCCATATACGACAAACCCACAGCGAACATCATTCTCAATGGTGAAAAACTGAAAGCATTTCCTCTAAGATCAGGAACAAGACAAGGACGTCCACCCTCGCCACTATTATTCAACATAGTTTTGGAAGTTTTAGCCACAGCAATCAGACAAGAAAAAGAAATAAAAGGAATCCAAATCAGAAAAGAAGAAGTAAAACTGTCACTGTTTGCAGATGACATGATACCATACATAGAGAATCCTAAAAATGCCATCGGAAAACTACTAGAGCTAATCAATGAATTTGGTAAAGTTTCAGGATACAAAATTAATGTACAGAAATCTCTTGCATTCCTATACATTAACAATAAAAATCAGAAAGCGAAATTAAGGAAACAATCCCATTCACTACTGCAACAAAAGGAAAAAAATATCTAGGAATAAACCTACCTAAGGAGACAAAAGACCTGTATGCAGAAAACTATAAGACACTGATGAAAGAAATCAAAGATAACACAAACAGATGCAGAGATATACCATGTTTTTTGATTGGAAGAATCAACATTGTGAAAATGACTAGACTACCCAAAGCAATCTATAGATTCAATGCAATCCCTATCAAATTATCAATGGCATTTTTTACAGAACTAGAATAAAAAATCTTAAAATTTGTATGGAAACACAAAAGACCCTGAATAGCCAAAGCAATCTTGAGGGAAAAAAATAGAGCTGGAGGAATCAGATTCCCTGACTTCAGACTATACTACAAAGCTAGAGTAATCAAGACAACATGGTACTAGCACAAAAACAGAAATATAGATCAATGGAATAGGATAGAAAGCCCAGAGATAAACCCATGCACTTATGGTCAACTAATCCATGACAAAGGAGGCAAGGATATACAATGGAGAAAAGACAGCATCTTCAATAAGTGATGCTGGGAAAATTGGACAGCTACACATAAAAGAATAAAATTAGAACACTCCCTAACACCATACACAAAAATAAACTCAAAATGGATTAAAGACCTAAATGTAAGACTGGACACTACAAAATCCTTAGAGGAAAATATAGGAAGAACACTCTTTGACATATATCACAGCAAGATCTTTTTTGACCCACTGCCTAGGTTAATGGAAATAAAAACAAAAATAAACAAATGGGACCTAATGAAACTTAAAAGCTTTTGCACAGCAACGGAAACCATAAACAAGACAAAAAGACAACCCTCAGAATGGGAGAAATTATTTGCAAACAAAGCAACTGATAAAGTATTAATCTCCAGAATTTACAAGCAGCTCATGCAGCTCAGTATCAAAAAAACAAACAACCCAATAGAAAAATGGGCAGAAGACCTAAATAGATATTTCTCCAAAGAAGACATACAGATGGCCAAGAGGCATGTGAAAACATGCTCAACATCACTAATTATTAGAAATGCAAATCAAAACTACAGTGAGGTATCACCTCACACTGGTTAGAATGGGCTACATCAGAAAATCTACAAACAAGAAATGCTGGAAAGGGTGTGGAGAAAATGGAACCGTCTTGCACTGTTGGTAGGAATGTAAATTGATTCAGCCACTATGGAGAACAGCATGGAGATTTCTTTAAAAACTAAAAATAGAATTACCATATGACCCAGCAATCCCACTACTGGGCATATACCCTGAGAAAACCATAATTCAAAAAGACACATGCACCCCAATGTTCATTGCAGCACTATTTACAATAGCCAGGAAGCAACCTAAATGCCCATCGACAGAAGTATGGATAAAGATGTGGTACATATATACAATGGAATATTACTCAGCCATAAAAAGGAACGAAATTGGGTCATTTGTAGAGATGTGGATGGACCTAGAGACTGCCATACAGAGTGAAGTAAGTCAGAAAGAGAAAAACAAATATCGTATATTAATGCATATATGTGGAATCTAGAAAAATGGTACAGATGAACCGGTTTGCAAGGCAGAAATAGAGACACAGATGTAGAGAACAAATGTATGAACACCAAGGGGAAATCGTGGGAAGGGGTGATGGTGGGATGAATTGGGAGGTTGGGATTGACATATATACACTAATATGTATAAAATAGATAGCTAATAAGAACCTGCTGTATAAAAAAATAAATAAAACTAAAAAAAAAAAAGTTCTGAAATACGTTGCAGCATAGATGAATCTTGAGGACATTATGCTAGGTGAAATCAACCAGTCACAGAAGGACTAACACTGTATGATTTCATGTATATAAAGTATCTAAAATAGTAAAACTTATAGAAGCAAAGAACAGAATGGTGGTTTTTGATTTTCATATGCACAACTCCAGAAAAGTAAATGAAGCTAGCAGTGGTACTGGGACTGAACAGGAAGGTAATGGAGGACCAAGAAAGCTGGAGAGGAGAAAATGAGCTCTCAGGGCCTATTCTGGGCCAGGCGCTTTGCATTTGCCATCACATTTATTCTTTATAACATTGAGAGCCAGTGCTTGTTTCCCCATAGAAACCACATTGTACCTATGACTTGATACTGTACCAGAGAATCATCTGTACATGATTAGGGGGCCATGACCTTTTCCTTACACCATACTGAAGATACAGGTATGACAATAATACTCCTCACCATGTTGGCAGGGGTGGGGGTAGGTGGGCAGATGGTTTGTTAAACATTTCCTGCCAACCTAATGTTCCCTTTTGCAGACACTGGCATTGTAGACTGGTGGTGAAGGGGATTTCTTCCAAACTAACAAAGATACTGAGTATTAGCGGCTTTTGTTATAGATTCCCAACGGTAGCAAACATTTCTGTGCAGATGCAATTATAGCAGGTCTCCGAATGTCACAGGTACCTACCTCTCAGCATGGAATCTGATGTCCCTTCCAGAGAAACAGAAATGACCCAAGGCTCTGATGGGGGCCCCAACGACTCTACTCTCCGATTCTGGAAACAGGAAAAAAGGGGAAAAGTTGGACTCAGAAGAGAATTTTGTGAAGTTATCTGAAAAAGAAGAGGATTCACACAGAATCTTTTATAAAGCACACAATAAAAAAAGGAAAAAAATAATAAATAAATATTTTCTTTCTCAGGTTAAGAAGAATATATCAAATTAGCTTACTGAGCAGAGAGAAGGGAGATTATTGCAAGAAAAGTTGGGGCAGGGCAGTGAAGAGGAGAAAGGAAAGTTAAGTTTACAGAAAAGGAGAGTGGCACGGTGTGCTGAGGGTTAATAAGGAAGGAAAGATTAAGACGACAAAGCAGGAGAGAGTTGGGTGAGTGCCAGGCTAGAGCAGAAGTGTGGACCTCAGGCCCATGGCCTTCAGCCCTCTGTAAGCACGTCAGGGGAGGTATTTCTGAAGTCAAGAGTGGAAAGCTGATTTGAGTATCATATTTCACTCTTCCCCCCTTGATATTAGTAAATATAGACAAGATAAAATAGAATCAGAGGGCATGGACACTGAAATTAGAATTGAGCACAGAAGCCTCTTGTTGATGCTGTACTTAACCACATACAGGAGAAATCATTTAAAATAACACAGAACTATAATGCAGATGTGATGGCATAAATTCCTTCATTAGCATATGAAATGACTTCTTCAGATATAGATCCAGCACTTGGAGAAGGCGAGATTTCTGAGAAGATACATGAGACCTGCTGTAAGAATGTGCTTGAGGAGGGCTTCCCTCGTGGTGCAGTGGTTGAGAGTCTGCCTGCCGATGCAGGGGACACGGGGAAGATCCCACATGCCGCGAAGCGGCTGGGCCCATGAGCCATGGCCGCTGAACCTGCGCGTCCGGAGCCTGTGCTCCGCAATGGAAGAGGCCACAACAGTGAGAGGCCCGCGTACCGAAAAAAAAAAAAGAATTTGCTTGAGGAGAAAAAGTATCAGAATTCTATTTTTACCCTTGATCAAATTCTGGGCACTTATAGAAAGTGGAAGGAAAGCAGGCTGTGAAATGGAAGGAAAATAATGAAAGTAGTTAGATGTTCTAAGTGCACCAAATGTCCCAGGGTGGGCACTCTGTACATGTGTATCTTGAAGATGATGCAATGTGAAACATGCGCCAGATACAACATGGTACCCGGCTCTGAATAAAGATTGTTACCTGGGCACAAGGTACCTGCTTATCCAGAAAAACGAGCTGTGGTTGTACTGTAAGTTCTTTTCCCACTTCTCCATCTGAAGGCTGGACTAGGACTGAAAGACCATAGGGCCGAATATATATCAAGTTCCCAGTTTCGAAATTGCTTGTATTTCTGGCACATGTTAAAAAAGAAAAGAATACATGCCTAAGATTACAGATATCATATCACTGCAGTAGCTTTTTTCCATAACACGTTATTACCAGTGAGAAGATTTGCATTTGCCTTTGTTTCTAGAAACTGAATAATACACTGTATAGCAAACATGACCTTATAACTAAAGAATAATTATATATTTACTTTATATGTTTGCTTTGCCATAGGAAAGAATGCACACTGGTTGGGGCGGGGGGGTGGGGGAGGTGGGAGGAGAACATACTATGAACTTAGATTTTTATCACAATTTGTTAATATCAGCTCCAAAAAAGCCTTAGTGAGGCAACTTATCAGACTAAAATATTTAGAAGGTGGGGATGTGTTCTAAGTATGCTAGTAAACCAGCTCTCCCCCAAGAGGTGTTAGTGTTTTCCAATTTCCACAGTATAAATACATTCACCATGGCTAATTCTGTGGTACCAAGATGACGTCACCGAAAAGAACTGGAAAGAGATGCCTGGGAGCAACCTCCCACACCACTGTTTCACATGGAATAGCTCATTTAATCTCACAACCACCCTTTCATGTTCATTGTCTCCACAGGATGCTTGCACTAAATAGAATCGACAACTGTGGAATTCATTGATTAATTGATTTCAGTTGAATGAAGTCCTTAGGGAGAATAATACTTATTTATAATTAATATATGCTGAGCACTTACACCCTGTACCAAGTACTAGTCTATGCTTTCCACCTATAAACTCATTGCATCTTTAAAGTGGCACTATGACATAGGTACTCTTATTTGCACATGAAGAAACTGAGGTCCAAAAAGGCTTCAGTATTTTTCCAAAGGTCTTACCAAGAGTAAGTGTATGACCAAGGTCCAGAGCTATACTGTTTTTCATCTCTTTTGAGCACATTAATTGCTGATGTGACTTAGCAATAAAATGGAATAATTATAAAATAAAATAGTTACATAATTCATGATACCTCAAAACATCTTTTTACCGGAGCTTTGGTATTTTGGAAGACCCAAGGCAGCGCTATTAAACGAATATTCTGGGTTATACACCTATTGTCCCATTAAGCCTATTGTGTATTACACATCAGAGGCATGCAATAGAGTTTTAGCAATTAAATGGATATATATAGACACCATATATCACACATATTACCCTAATATAGGGTAATAGATTACCGTCAAAACACCCTAGGTCAGGTCTAACAAGGCTTTGAGGTTTTTTTTAAATAGTATCCTACCCAGCCCTCAATTAAATGCTTGTGAGTCAACTACTTGGTCCCCTAATCTTTTTTTTTTTTCTTATGTGAGGAGAAAAGGATATTTATTTTAACAGAGAGTGTATGTGAGGTAAAGGTGACAATTAGTCCTAAGAAGAGGAAACAGTGCAAGAACAAATACAGAGGATCACAAACTATGAAGTTTCTGTAGGGAGCAATTTCCCTCTCCCCTGAGAATCCTGGAAAATGGGGGATGGGGCATGTGTGGTCCTACGAATCCCTTTTGGTCATTTGCCAGCTAAGGCCCTGACCTCTGCTAGAATCACTCACTGGGAATTCCACACACACTAGTCTGATCATCATTTATTAGTTTGCTTAGCCTGAATGAGTAAGGCTCCTTTTTATTTAAAGAAAAAATTGAAATCATATTTTAAAACCCCATGTTATTCATTGCATCCTCTATGGCTCCTAGGTTACTGGAAAATTCTAACATTGTTATCACATACTATTTCTCCACTGGCCTATTTTTTTTTTTTTTTTTTTTTTTTTGCGGTATGCGGGCCTCTCACTGCTGTGGCCTCTCCCGTTGCGGAGCACAGGCTCCGGATGCGCAGGCTCAGTGGCCATGGCTCACGGGCCCAGCCGCTCCGCGGCATGTGGGATCTTCCCGGACCGGGGCACGAACCCGTGTCCCCTGCATTGGCAGGCGGACTCCCAATCACTGCGCCACCAGGGAAGTGGCCTATTTCTTAAAAGCTTTCTGATGCAGGACAGGATGCAGGCTGGCCGTGTAGGTTAAAGAAACCAAAAGACTCCATCCAAGGTCCTGACATAAGTACGTTGATGTCTAGAGACGAAGGGATGGGAACCAACTACCTGAACACTTGCTAAAAGGCCCGTCCCTGACACACTTTAAAGTTTATTGTGAGCAAACATCTCTGATTAAATGTAAACAGCATCCCACTGGAGGTCAGAGACTTGCTGCTACAGCATATCCCAAGGTAATACCACTTTAAGCTCCACATAAACTCGTAGGCAGTTTCTAACCTAAAACCTGACCGTAGGTGGTACAGTTTTTTACGATATGTTATAATAGTGCAATAAATCTGTTAGCTTAAAATCGAATCTCCGTGGCCTTTTAGAGAAATCATCATTAAATGCAGGGTCTTGTTAATGATGCCATCGAAGTGAAATTGTTTAATCTGCTAAGGGGGTGAAAGGTCACCAAATGAATTTTTTATAATACATCAACTTGACACGCAATAGGGAAAACTGTAATAGATAAAAGCAAAGGAAAAGGGCACTGTCTTCTTCTGATAGGTCAATAGCAGCCAAGAGAGTCACTCATCCACTTTCCTTTCACGATGGGGCTCCTTTTGCATTTAATATGGACACCCAATTAATACCTCAGCACCACAGACAACCTCATTTTAGGTGACTTATAGCAATTTCTCCCCCTTCCCTGAAATGAAAGTGATCACAATACATCATAGCATTGTGCGAATTAACGTTAATTGATTCAAGTTACCAAGCAATGATGGGCCACTTATATAACCTAGGCGTTATTGGGTGCTAGAAGGGATGGAGGGAAGATTAGATTCCAGTGTCCGTTGCTGTGACGACGGGAATCACCTGACGCCTTGTTAGACAGTTGTAAGGTTCTATTGCTGGCCCCAGTGGGGTCGTCAGTAAACCGGAGTGATGTCCAAACATCATTATCCGCTGCTCCGATATTAAAGCAAAGGGATTAGCAACTTATTGCAAGCAACCTGGATTTGTCATTGTGCTGTCGTTATCCAATTTCCAACCGCTAATGTGACTGTAGCCTGCAGGCAGAAGGACCTACAGCCAAACTTTAAAAAATGGGGGAGGAAAGTTCCCTCCAATCCTCCCAGTTTAACCACTATTTCACAGCTTCCAATAGCCAGCCAGGTATGTGGAAGAATTTTTTTTTTCCTTCAGTGCTTAAGTGCTAGCAAAAGAGAAAGACCAAGAAAATACAGAAATGTCTGAGTTCAGAGATCACTACTATTCACTCCAGCTCTTGCTTTTTAATCTGCCCGATCTGCAATGCTTCCCCTACAGAGGAGGGGATTGTTTCTATCTGCATGGCAAACTGAGCAAACAAATAAATAAATCATCTGATGAAGGCTAGCTCTGGGCAGTGAGGTGAGGGTGGGGCGTTTGGAGATACTTCCTCACTTCCTCTTCAGCCTTGGCCTCCTCAAAGTTACTAAGTCAGGTTCCTATAAAAGAGCTCCATGTTTTGATTAAATTTTTTAGGGTATGCCATGAGGGAACTTAAATTTCAGAGGAGTTTGCAAGATTCTGTACCCTGGAAGAAGAAAGCAAATTCTCCACTCAGTTCAGTTTAACAAACAAATGTTAACCCTTCCACCATGTACAAATATTGTTTTAGGCACTATGAGATAGGCAAAGATAAATACAACACCATAACCTCGGTCCCTCAGGAATGTTCTTCCACAGAGTCCGTAAGGCAAGAATGACTTTCCTGGCTATCTTTCAGAGCTGACACACACCATTTTATTTATATTTCATAGTCCTAATGCTCCCTGTTAAACCTAGCCAAATGCCCTTAGCTGCCATCAACTCCTAAGAGAGAAAAAAATGTCTTATGATCTCATGGTTTCTTTCTGGCACCATAGCATAGTGATTCCAAACTTCGCACATTACAAGCATCCAATACATGTTACTATAGGAACACTATGACCAATCAGTACCCACCATGCACTTCCTCTGTTCTTAGGTCATTAAAATGCCTCTAGAAAGCCGCCACCTATCTTGGACTGACCAACTTCAAGTTCTGATACACTCTTGAACTGGTGCACTTACTGCTGTGCTCTAATACTTGTTATTAAACTCTTATGGTTCTTTGGAAATTTTCATTTCAAACTGAGATTTGAGGAACCACAGGCGTAGGTTGCACTGTGCCATGAGGATATAAAGACACAAAATAAACATGGCACAGCCTCCAACGAGGTCAGCTCAGAGGTCAAAACCTAAGTATTTTAGTCAGAAAATTGTTCAAAATAATATGTTATAATAAATCTAGCATGAATATCTTATCTGGGATAATGTAAATTCTGAATAGATTTTTTAAGATCATACACAAATATTCAAAATTTCCTGTCTGTGATGGAGTCCCCTAGCAGTCATAGTCTAACCAGGAAAAGAGAAATCACTCAAGATCTTTCTGATGGAAGAGATTTGTTACAGGATATTGGTTACACAGGAGTATTAGAATAGCAGAGAAGTCAAACTGGTTACATTTCACTATTTGCAACATGTATTTAACGATCACTTATAGTGCATGACACTGCTTAGGTACTCTTGGGAGTATAATAGTAAATTGAAGCCTTGACCAACGAATGAATATTATAAAGATAAAAATATACTAATTTTATGAAAAACTAGATTAATGGTTAAGCAGGTTCATATTGAATTAATGATTTCCTTGTAATAGATATAGAATAATGAGATTTAATACACCATATTCTTATTAGACAGTTGTGTAAATGTTTGTTTTCCCTATCTATTAATTTTTAAATCTCTAGATTTTCATATGAGCCATACAATTTTTTGGACATAATAACTGTTCAATTAATGTTTGGGAAATAAAAAACATTCAAATGTAAGTTTTCATGAGTCTTTATTATATTTAGCTACAACTTCACCACCCGTACACATAAATCTTAAATTGATTGTAAGGTAGTATGGTTCCGGTTCAATTTCGGAATTAGAAAATTGAATTTTCTAATACATGTGCATGTGGGTGGAAAACTACTGGATGCAGATAAGTCAACAGCAATAATGGATTAGAATTTTCCTCCTGTTTATAAGGAAGAGAGAAGGGAAAATGTAAACTGTAGAAGTAGAATCAAAGATTTAGTGGTCTGGGGCCATTTAGTATAAGAACAAGGGTCCCTAAGGGCATCACTGCAGTAACAGAGCTGTGAAATAAATGATAGTTTTAATGATGACATGAATCATCAATAAAAATGTGAAAGGTCTACATTATTTTCCATTTAATAAGGCTGGATAATATCTATTTCTTTTTAGTTTAAGAGATGAAGTCTTTTTTAAAATGTAGTGATAAAATAAACAATTTTTAATTAAATGGAAAGTTTACTTATGCAGAGCATCTCATTTTCCCGCAAAGCCACATATATAAAATACCATTCTGATAATTTTGCCATCCACCTAACTCAACAAAGCAGTGAATTTGTATTGTAGTGAAAAAAAGAAATGGTGCAAAAACACTCTTTAATGGCAAAGTTGTGGTTTTGCCAGGAGGGAGGAAAGAGACAGGCTAGCAGTACGGGAATCCCTTCCCGGATGAATATTCTGCCAGTCTTGAGAAGAGCATCCTTCAGTGTTGACAGAAAGACCCTGTCCTTGCATACTCCAAATAGCTGTTTCCTAGAATGCAGGTGCCCAAGGGGCAGGGAGAGATTGCACAAGAGAAGATGTTAAATGAGCCTGAATGTCACCAAATGACTCATGTCACCAATTGTCTCTCCTAGTTTTCTTCTCTATTCCAAGTCAGCTTGATAAGGTGTGTCTTATACACAGTGAGGAAACTTAAAAAGCTACTAATGTGAAGGGTGCAAAACACACAGGTGTATACCGCCACAGAGCCATGCTCACATTCCCTATAACTGTTTTTAGGGTCCAAGGTTCATGGCAACGTCAGAAACAAAGAGTTTTATGTGAGATAGCGTATTAGTTTTCTATGGCTGTGAAACAAAACTCCACACACTCAGTGGCTTAAAATATCACAAATCTATGATCTTCAGGTTGTGGGTCAAGAGTTTAGACAGGCTTGGCTGGGAGTTCACTGCTTAAGTGGAGGCTCTCAGGAGAATCCACTTCCAAACTCATTCCAATTGTTGGTGGAATTCATTTCCTTGTGGCTGTGGAATGGAGGTCCCTGTTTCCCTGTGGGCTGTCAGCCAAGGTCCACTCTGTACTTACAAAGTGCATCTGATTTTTTTCTCATGTGGTGCCTTTCATCCTAAAAGCAGTGACACTTCAATTCCTTCTCACACTTGGAATCTCTCTGCCTTCCTCTTCTGCCACAGCAGGATAAAGCTCTCCTCTTTTAAGGGCTGTTGTGTGTAATTGTGCCACCTTGATAATCCTGGGTATCCTCTCCAACTTAAGGTCTACTGTGCCACATAACACAGTGTCTTCATAAAAATTCTATCTGATCCTATTCATAGGTTCCCAGGATTAGGGCAGCACACTTTTGGGTGGTCATTTTAGAAATTCTCAACCACAAATAGCTTTAGCATTTCAATAGCTAAACTTCCATGAAAGATACAGATATATTTATGCTTACCAAATGACAAAGAATATTATTTAGAGGTGGGTTGTTTTTATGAAGCAGGAGAAAGAGAGGGAGAAGAAGAAAAGACAGGAGGGAAAGAAATTCAAAAGAGCAAAAATCAAATTTCTACTGCCAGGATTCCAGATAAAAGGCAGAATATAAAATAAGACCCTCGTGGGGAACCCCAAGTTTAAAAAGCAGAGGTTGAACATATGTTTATCTCTGTTCCCTCTACTCCACCGAAATTACTTAAAAGGAGAAAAATGAATAAAAATGGTGTAAATCAACATGGATAAAGAAGGCAGGAGAGGAGAGAGCAACCAACAACAGAGGTTAACAAAGCTTTGGAAGACGGAAGACAGGTTCATGGAACAGACTTAGCCATGCAGAAGACACTTAAATCTAGATGCCTCTAGAGGAGGATAAAGACTGGGAGAGGCCAATGTGTTGTATATTATTTGGTTAAAACAATAGCACTCCAGTTCTCCCCACAAAGCAGAAAGTTGGTAGCTTTTTGAAAGCAGGTAGTACTCCCCTTGATAAGTAAATGTCTGATATGGCCTCAATTTGCTGAAATGCATGTAACGCCATTAAATTAACAAGAGTGAACCTTTAAAGAACATTGTAGATGTTTCCACTGAAAGGCCTATGTCCTCAGACTAATTTCTGCTGTCTAAAGGTCAATTCATTAGCTTGTCAATGGCTCTCCAGTGAGTTCAATGGAAGTCTGAGTTGACACTGATCGAAGTTGAAAGAAACAGGGCTGGCCCTGGGATCTGCCCCAGGCTTCAGGGTTGTTTACCATACTGTACAATTCTTAGGACCATGGGAAAACTTGCTGGTTCTCATTAAGTCCCTTAGGACATGGCATTTCTCATTCTGCAGAGAGTTATTCAGATATACTTAAGAAGCAGCCTTTCGTTAGCTTCAGAAGATTTTTTTTTTTTTGCATATCTAGGAAACCTCTCTTAAAATACTAAAGAAACTGAGAGAGATGGGGACTATAACACATCCCAACAGAAAACTGATGCTACATGTCACCAATTGTCTGTCTGAGTTTTCTTCTCTATTCCAAGTCAGCTTGATAAGGTGTTCCTTATACAGAGTGAGGAAACTTAAAAAGCTACTAATGTGAAACTGTTGATACATGTTCAGCAGTTTCTTATCAAGTCAGAAATACATGAGTTAAAAATGAAAACATGATGGCTATGACAGATGGTGGGCAATAAAGGTGCTCTTTTCTCTGAAGCTCACGATAGGATGATATCCCACACACATATGTGTGCATACCTACACTTGTGCTGGGTCCACTCTCTTTCCTGGGTTTCCTCTGCTTTATCTCCATTGCTTCTACTCTTTGACTTTGCTCTCCTTCTAGTTAAAAGCTAAATATTCACTGAGTCTTTTTTGTTGTTGTTGTTGTTTTGGGTTTTTTTTTTAATTTATTTTTTTTCTTATTAGTCATCCATTTTATACACTTCAGTGTATACATGTCAATCCCAATCGAGTCTTTTTTTATATAATATAAAAATCAGTCATTTTAGAAGGATGACCTATTAAGAAAGCTCAGTACTGTAAAATCTAAATAAAATTGAGCAATGAACTGGCTCTATTTCTCTCTAGTCACCCATACATAGAATATGCTCATGAGAACTCGGTGGAATCTAAATGAAACTGGACTAAAGGAAAGAAAATATATTTAAATGTAAGCTAAGATACATTAGCACCATCTTTTCTCAGATTCCTGATTTTTATATTATCATGCATAATATCATAATTACATTAATAACATGGTGAAGGTTTAGTGGTTAGTAAAAATATCTAAGATATAATAGATTCTGAGCGCTCATGCAACTAGGAGTATTTTTAAATTCTAAACTAACAATCCTCAAAGCCCTTCACATCAACCAGAATCCAGAAAAAAAATTGCTTGAGGTTTCTTTCCATATCTTCCGTACATACTAGTGTCCTGTAAGGAAGAGGAACACCAAAGACAGGTAAAGTATGCTACATAAACATTAGCAAAGCTTTCATTTGGATATGTTTCTCTACGTATAAAAAGGCAATCAATGTATTAGTTGAATATTCCTTAAAATGTGAAGGTGTGTCTTTTTGTTTTGTTTTTTACTTTATAGTGAATACCACATCCACTGGAGATGGTTGTATAGAAGTAATTAATACCCATTAAATATTAGTTGCTTATTTATTAGCACTACGACAAATACAGTGAAAGAGCAGCAAGAGAATAATCTAAAACAATATGAGCATTCTAAACTTTCACTGAGTAACATAGCTCAGAATCTAAATAATTTTTATCTATTTCAGGGACCCAACATCAACTATATCAACTCAAAACGTGCATAGGTTTGAGCTTATTTTTCCAGTGGTGATGACAAGCTTGCAGGGAATATCCATGTTTGAATCTCCTGAGTCCTCTATAACCCAGCAGCACGCATGTGTGAAACGGTTAGTTTGTACACGTTTTCTAAGCATTATGGCAATTTCATATTGTCTCTCAGTTTGGAGTATCATTTCTGGTTCTTTCGTATCTGCTAAAAATTAGAGCTTGGGACTCTAAGAGTCTTGACCTTGTGACAGATGTCTTAGATGAACTTGGGCTGGACAATTCATTTCTTGGGTAATACAATGTACAAAAAAATTGAGAGTCATTTATACTTGCCTCCTCCTATTGTGTACTTCATGTACTTCTTCATGTACTAAGCTCGGGGAAATATTCAGCTAAATTTACTTCTGAAGTGTGTAGTAAACATTGATCTGGTAAAGAACTTCAAAATACAAGCTTGTAGAGTCCGAAGAGCATAGCACAAAGGGTATTATGGATCCTACACAGGTCTGTGCCATAAACATAGTTGGCAGCAATCATGTTCTGCCTCATGCAATTTGACATCCTTTCAGGGCTTTATAATCCTAGGTTAAATAAAGCCCAATCAGGGTCACAGCTTTAGCTTAGTGAACTCCTGGGCATCCCTCCAAAATGTTCCTAAATATAAGTCTCTTCCCCAGTCCCTACAGGCAGTATTATTAACAACACCCTGAGTACTCAAGTCTTAGCTCATAGCTCTATGGAATTGTGATAGATAGTGTTTTTGTCCCATAAGGCAAAGATCATATCTGTTTCACCTTAGCAAACCCAGAATCTAGCCCACTGCTTAAATATGCGTTACATGATAAATGAATGAACAAGCACATTGAAAACAAGTTGCCTTAGAAAAATCTCTTCCTCCATGTTTTTCATTTTAAAGTACCAAAATAAAACATCTACATCTACCCAGGAAATAGAATAACCATGAAGACTACAGATTTAATAAAGAATTTTAAAATTGAGAATTTAAGTCTATAAGTGGCTCTTGACATTTTTATCCTTATCTTAAAAAGCAGACAGGTTATGTGACTCAGTGTAAGTAGGCTGACATTTGCAATACGCTTCCAAGAAATCAGCTCTCATCTAGAAGTTATTATAATTAGTACTTACCCATAGCCGATGACTCCCTTTGACTGAGTCACCAGTAAGGCCCCAATAGTCATATTCAGAACATTCTCTAGTACTCCAGTCTGCTGAGCAGTGATAACCTGGTGAGCCAAAGTCTGTAATTTGTTACTTGATAAGGATGGAATTACTCCAGTGTTCCTTACTGCTGGCAGATCACCAATTTCAACGACCATCACTTTTGAGATAGTTTCCATAGTGGTGGGCGGTAGGACTCTATATGAGCTCATTTCCATCATGAGAAGTCTACGCTGACCAACTCTATCATGACTGGCACAAGTCACAGTTGGGCAATTGCGCTTTCTCTTTGCTCTACGGTCAGCCATGGCCTTTAAGGTTGCTTCATTACCAGGCATCTCATGAATAAATCTGATTTGGTCTTGGCTAACCTGCAAGAAGTCAGTTAGTCTTTCAAGGGTCATCATTTCCCAGCCTTTTTCTAGAACTGAAAACATCACAGTGAGGGCCAAATGAATGGAAACACCTGAGCGAATTTCAATGGGCTCCTCTCCTTGTAGGACAACATACAAGAGGTTATCCATGATGCTGAAATAGTTGGCGCCAATAGACCCATTCAGCAGTGAGGAAGTTGACTGAACCTGAGTAGGTGTAATGAATCTTTCCCCTAAGAAAACATTCGGGCTCTGGAGTTCATGGTAGAATACAGCCAAGAGGAGCTTGGAGGTACTCTTGTTCCCCAATAGAAAAAAACGCAAAACTTGAGGAGTCTGATCCACAAAGCAGACCTTGGTGATTTCCTTGGTGGGTAAAATGGAATAGAAAGCAGATACAGACCCTGAAGTGGAGCAGGGAGTATTGGCATTTACGCTACTGAAGGTGTCAACAAAACCACTAGTCACAGATACAACTGGATACAACTTTTGCATTGCCCAAGTGGCATCAGCACTGTCAAGAATTAAGATCACTTGGTCAGTCTGTTTGCAGATGTAGCCTTGCATCAGCGATCGGTATGTGCATTTCTGCTCTTCTCTAAATGTACCTATAAAATAAAGGAAAATAAACAAGTGACGTAAGAACCACAATCTCTCAAAGATGATTTACAATCCATCACTCTCACCATCATCAGTAACCTCAGGAAACATTTATTGAATATTCAAGTGTGAGAATGCAAAAAATTCTTGGGCAAAATATGGAAAGATACAGCTCTTTAATATAATTTAAATTTATATGTTACATAATATGCTATTTAAAGTTAATAATGGGCATAATAGCTAAGTGGTAAAAGAGCTGAATAAACAAAGTAATTAAGAAAAAGGAATAATCACTAAGGTCTACATAATGGAAAAAGGATAGGCGAGAAGAGGGTAATGATATTTGAGTCAATGGGAAAGAGGTAGATTGAGGGGGCGGGAACAGAGATTTTATGGAGGTATATTAAAATTGAAAAGGTATATTGTGACCAGATTGTGAAATAGTTTGGATGTCAGACTATATAATTTCCTCATACTTTTTCTCTAAACGTGAAGAATAAAGAAATACAACAGGAGGAGAAGAGGAAAGTAGTAATTTGGGGAGTGTTGACATTAAATAGAGCCCAAGTTGAGGATGACTGCAGCTAATGAAAACATTTAAAGAAACAGCATTATTCACTATTCCCACTATTCCTAATCTTCCTGTTTATGAACCTAGAGTACTTCCTGTTCTGAATTCAAAGGTATATGTTACCTTCCAACCAAAAAAAGTTCCTTTGACTTTAAATTAATAGTCACAAAATTGTCTTGTATTGTTTTCTACATATTTTAATTTTCCTTAGTGCATGTTCATCTAAGTAGCCTAAGGACTGGAACCAAAAAAAAATCAAATTATTACTATGTAGGATGTACTACATTTGAGCATGATCTAGCCTCCTTCTGCATCCTTCCTTCCATGTAATACGATAAGAAATCTGTGCCAAGCAAAAGTACAGTGAGGTATCACCTCACACCGGTCAGAATGGCCATCATTAAAAAGTCCACAAACAATAAATGCTGAAGAGGGTGTGGAGAAAAGGGAACCCTCCTACGTTGTTGGTGGGAATGTAAATTAGTGCAGCCACTATGGAAACAGTATGGAGGCTCCTTAAGAACTAAAAATAGATTTACCATATGATCCAGCAATCCCACTCCTGGCCATATATCCAGAGAAAACTGTAATTTGAAAAGATACATACACCCAATGTTCATAGCAGCACTATTCACAATAGCCAAGACATGGAAGCAACCTAAATGTCCATCGACAGATGAATGGATAAACATGTGGTATATATATATATATACAATGGAATACTACTTAGCCAAAAAAAGAATGAAATAATGCCATTTGCAGCAACATGGATGGACCTAGAGATTATCATACTAAGTGAAGTAAGTCAGAGAAATTCAAATATCATATGATATCACTTATATGTGGAATCTAGAATATGATACAAATAAATTTATTTACAAAACAGAAGCAGACTCAACAGACATAGAAAACAAACTTATGGTGACCAAAGGGGAAGAGGGGAGGGAGAAGGATAAATTAGGAGTTTGGGATTCACAGATACAAACTACTATATATAAAATAGATTAAAAAAACAAGGTCCTACTGTATAGCACAGGGAACTATATTCAATATCTTGTAATAACCTATAATGAAAAAAATATATATATGTATAACTCAATCACTTTGCTGTACATCAGAAACTAACACAACATTATAAATCAACCATACTTCAATTTAAAAGAAGAGTGTCATAGGGCACTGAGGAAAGCTGAAAGAAGAAAAAAAAAATCTGTGCCAAAGCTGCCTATGGTGTCAACAAACTTAATTACCAAAATGCTACTTCAGGAGTAGGACACCTGAACCTCAAAAATAACAGCAACAAAAGGGTCAAAATTATAAAGAAAACTGTAAAATATTTCAAATGGAATGATAATGAAATTTTAGCATATCAAACTGTGGGATGTGGCAAAAACACTGCTTTGAAGGAAACTTATGTTAAATGCTTATATTACAAAAGAAGAATTGTCTAAAAGTGATGCCTTAGGTACTCCCTTACAAATTCAGAAAAAGATCAAAGTAAACCAAGAGTAAGTAGAAAAAAAGGAAATGATAAACGTAACAGCAAACGTCAATGAAACAGACAACAAACAAACAAACAAGAAAAAACAGAGTAAGTGAACAAAGCTAAAATTTCGTTCTTGGACAATGTCAACCAATTGATTAACCCCCCGCTAGACTGATCAAGATATAAAGGAAGAAAACACATCACCAATTTCAGGGATGAAAGAAGGATTATGACTTCAGATCCTACAGGCAAAGATTAAGAGACTCTTACAAACAAACTTTATGCCAACAAGTTCAACAACTTCGATGAAATAGGCAGATTCCTTGAAAACTGACACAAAACAGAAAATTCTAATTGCTCTGTCTCTTAAATCACTTGAATTCATTAAATTAAATATGAAATTGTTAATCTAAGTAGAGATTTAATTATAAAATATTTTTTAAATGGTCACCTATACACAGTGTGTTTTTTCCCAGTGGTAATATGGAAACGTTAATGTGAAATCAAGAATTATCTTCCAAAGCATGGAACCAGTGTGAAGGGAATTAATTAACTGCACGATCTTAATAGCCATGGACATTTTGCTTTGAGACCCTGATACATCACTCGCTACTACAGGTATATCATTTTCAAAGGAGATAGTAAGGTAGCCTTTCCTCATGCATTATCCTCAAATCACACTAGTTCCTCTTTTCTAAACCTACTGCTCACTCTCCTTTTTACACATTTTTTTCAGCCATGCTGATGCCATTGATGAATCGTTCACGTTCCATCCAGTTTTATAGATCTCTGACTTTATTCTTCTTGCTTCTCATTCAGGAGTTATAAGGTCTTTCATAGTGACCTCTGTAGATTGCTAAATTCTTGGAACTGTACCTAAATAAAATACTTATTCTCTCAGTTGATATGATTCTCAATCATTCTCTGCTACTAACTAACTATATGTACTTTGATAAATTACATAAACACTAGGAACCAATGTCCTTAAGGTGTTATATCTCAAGGCCTAAGGCTATATCTCATATTTAAATTACCATAGGGTTCAACATCCTACCTCAAACACAGCAGAAATTCCTTAATATGTATTAGTTGATTGACATGTAATGTCCTTTTCAAAACCCCTATTCTTCCAATAATTTTTATCTATTATTTCCAGGTGTCTAGTTATAAGATTATTATTCTATAGCTTGAATACAATTTAAACCAACTCATCACAAGAACAGAGTATACTACAGAAGGGCATTGTGAGAATTGCCCCTTGAATTAATGTTAATATTTGATAGTGTTCTGTGAGAGATCCAACTATTTCACATGAAACCGTAAGACTGAAATTATGGCTGATTATATTTATATGAATCTTCTGCTCTTGAATCACATAATTGATTTGTCCACACACAAAAACATTCTGTTATGACAAAGCATTTTTTTCTTGGCTGATTCATTCATTCATTAAACAAGTGGAGGAAGGGAGTGAAAGGTTGGATAAGCCTATGAATGAATCAGGAGAACAATGTGTCTTCTGCAGACAGTAAATAGAATGTGCTGGTGGATTTGCTGTAATGACTGAGGCAGCAGGGATACTAAGAAAACACACCGTATCCTTATATTCTGTAACAGTGGCACGGAAACTATCAGAGGGGTCCTCCTGATAAGACAAAACTTTCACACAGTTTTGTTAATGGGAGACTCTGACTTATTGCTTCAACAGGTCTTAGATGGCCAGAGGGTGGTCATCCCATGTTGTTGCAAATAATATATAATGGTTGCTTGGGAGAGCTTCAGATAGAGAAATATCTGACAGGAAGTCCATAGACTCATGGGAATGGTACCTGGAAGGTGTATGGGATAAAAGAGGGATTAGAATGCCAAGAGGAAGACTTGACCTCACTACAAAGATACCCTCAAGCTATAAGGTTGGTAATCCTTCCTTCTTTCCCTTTTTCTTTCCTCCCTCCCTCTCTTCCTTCCTCCTTCCCTAACTTCCTTTACCTAAAACTTTCTAATAGCAAGTTTAATTATCCATAGTTTATAGATAGAAAAATTGACTCACAGCAATTATGATTCACACAATTACTTAGTAACAGTCATGAGGAAGAGGAGGAAGAGAAAAACATATTTTTTAACTTCTACTTGTGCTTTTGGCAAAATAAAATGGAATCCAAATAATTTCATTTGGGGATTGTATTTAGATGTGGGGTCAGCTGTGATGATTAACCCTGTGGGAAGGGTGCTGTATAGTCAGGAGTTCTCTTAACACAGTCTATTGACAGGAACTCACGGAAAGGTTTTTGGTTATTTGTCAAGTCACATATTTGGCAAGAGTCCATTTGCTTCTTTTCTATTACCATTTGGCCTTTTTAATATTTTAGCATACTTTCCCTGAAGTATAACTGTATAGCCACTAATTTAACAAAGGCAATAGACTAAAGATTATCAGCAAGTCACATTATGTAGTTTTGTAGCCAAATGTGGAATCCTGGTGTTCATAAATAAGAAACTTTACTTTTATTTCTCCAAAACTTACCAATGACTAAGAGACGGTGGTTTATTGGTATCTTACCATCAATTTTCCTATTTCACCTTCAGAGTTAATCAATTCCAGTATTTTAATTTTGATGTGAGGCAAAAATCAAGCACAGGAAAGCAATGCCCTGGGATTCCAAAGCTGCTACATGGGTGCAGTTCTTCATTGTGGGAGAGAATTGACATTAACTCCTTAGGAGAGGGCTACGCACACCCAAGCACATGTCACGTCCCCTCTCCCAGACACAGCTGGCAGCACCCACGTGGACAGTCTGGCTTCCCTTCTAAATAGCGATCCAACTCTTCCTTCCCTGGGTTTCTCTTCCTCCTGCCTCTCTCCATTGGAGAAGGATGTAGTTTTCAGTAATGATTCTCTTTCTCACTTTTTTTTTGTCTTTTCTTTTCTGATTTCTCCAAATGGCCTTATCTGCCAGTCACAATTTTTGTGGTCTGCAATTCTGATCACTTTTAAATGAAACCCATGCTGGCTTTGGTAATCATAATGTCATTTACAATTTACCACTAAACACGTTTATTCAGTTAGTAGCACACTGGAGAAAGAGAACTCCATATGAACTCACCGTGAAAGGCCTAATCTGATTATTTCCTCATGAAAATCCAGGCAGGGGTGCTTGTTAAGAGGGGCTGAGAAAAGAAGGGTGAAAAAAAAAAAAAAACCCACCAAGGTCTGGCCACAGCTGACTTTCATAATCAATGTGAATAGATAAAGTGACCCAGCCTGTCAGGGGCAGCCACCCAGTCGCCCCAGGGCATTCCTCTCCAGAAGGCAAGAGTGGACAGGACTTAATAAATGCTGAGTGACCGGTGAGTATTGGCTTGGCCTATGCTCTTTCATTCAAGATGGACAAGACCGGTGATAAAGTCCAGAAGCTCCTCTCTAAGTGGGGGAAATTAGATGAAGCAGGTTGTATGTGTGTGTGCATGTGTGCATACGTGCACTTGTTTCTGTGTGTACTTTAACATCCTAAAATATCCTAGACATACAATATGCTCTGTCCGCCTTTCCCTAGATTGGAAACCATGGACCTAGAAACCAGAAAGGAGGAACGTTAGGTACTCCTGGTAAAGGAGGAAGCAGAGGAAAAGGTGGGTGGGTATGTATGTGAATGTGTGTGAGTGTGTGTGCACTCAGGTTGCTTCCAGGGTTCTAACAATTATTAACTTTGTGTCAATATTTGTCCTTCCTGTCTTGAAATGAGGATTTTCCACTTCATTTCACATTTGAAAAGAAAATATGCCAAAGGGGTCGTCTTTGTTAGGAAAAAAAATTAAAAGAAAAGGAAAAAGAAAAAATTTCTATCCCTTATTTAGAAAAATGGATCAGAAGGAAAGAAAGAAGTATTTTAAAAATAAATGTTTTGACTCAAAGGCACATGGATTCCTTCCATCTTCCCCATTTCAACAAAAGAGAAAAATGTATATGTTTGAAAATAGCAGATAGCAGATTTTGACAAAAGTATAGCAGATTTTGACAAAAACAAAATATATAATCATCCTCTTATTTTCAAGAAATGAAAAGAAATCATTTATAATTCTTTTCTGTCAAACAACATTTACACCTCATTGTTTCTAATTTAACAAATATAAATGGCCACAGATCAAATAAAGTGAAGACAAGCTGAATTTATTCCCATTTATATAGGTTGTCATAGACCTTCAGGCTATGAGGAATGAAACTCCAAAATCTGTGTTCCTAAATGTACAAATGGAGTAACTGAAATCTTGCAAAGAAATATTAAAGAAAATATGTATTTAGTCATATTAGCAATAATAGAGAAAAACTATCTACCTTTTCGAATGGGGAATTCAAGCTAAAAACTATTTTTTAAAACCTCAAAACTAATGGGCATGTGTTATATTTGTAAAGTGAAGGTAAATTGAGGGTGATGTTCTTGTGCATAACAGATTCCACACCGATGACAAAAAACACAACCTTGCTAATTTGGAGTCTAGAATTATTGGTCTTAAAATATATCGAGTGACCATAATATGGTAGTTCTCGTCCTTGTAGAAGAGATAAGGTATATATGTTTGCACATATACCCATACACTCAGATAGTATTATAAGAAAATGTAATTTGAGAGACTTAAATTTCAATGAATTGGAAAATTTAATGTATTCCAAGTTCGGGTCATGGAGCTTCAAAATAAAGGCATTTCCAGGTTGGTTTTCACAAATTGCTAGGCAGTGGCACTCAGGGGCTGAGTCTCCTTGCATCATTCTCAGTGAGGAAGACACTGTAACAGCTGGTGGTTGGCGTGGCGAAGTGACTCCCCACGTTCAGGAGTCAAGAGAGGACAGAAATAAGCCATAATTGAAAAGAGTATAAAAAAGGAATGTACATATGTGTATAACTTTGCTGTACAGCAGAAATTAGCACAACATTGTAAATCAACTATACTTCAATTTAAAAAAAATTAAAATTAATAAAAAGAGAGATGTCTGAGCATGAAGACAGCTCTAAACGACAAGATACTGCAGAGGTGCGAAAGGCTCTTAATGACGAATGCACATCTAGAGGGGTAATGGGCTAACAGACTTCAGGAGCTACAGATTCTGGGATCTGTGCCCATTTTTGAGCAATCTCACCAAAGTTCTTGAACTTGAGTCTATTTTCCGTGGGAATACATATTCAAACTAATGTGAGAAAAATGGAAAACCACATAAGACCAACCATTATATGAAGCAAGGATGCCTGTAAGGCCTTCTGTGAAAGGTCCTTCTGTCCTTACTAAGTTCTCTTGGTGAATATTTTGAAATATTTGTTCCCTTTTATAAAAAGTGTTACTTTGATCAGGAGATGAAACTACTTTGAATGCAGTGGTAATGAAGATGAGGGAGAAGGTCAGATATGTATCAAATAGACCTTTCTTCTGAATCAACCATCTTTCCTTTCTCCTTTTTCAAACTAAAAAAAAAATCTTAATTTTGGTGATGAAAGTCCATTCAAATTAATTCTAGAGGACTACTTTATATGATTTCACTATGTTGAAATGTCATTGTCTATATTTTGCTTGAAATAAGTCTCATAGAAAATATTTTTGCAGTTTTGTTATTTTATTTTTGGCTGTGTTGGGTCTTCACTGCTGCACGCAGTCTTTCTCTAGTTGTGGCGAGCAGGGGCTTCTCTTGTTGCGGAGCACGGGCTCTAGGCACGCGAGCTTCAGTAGTTGTGGCACTCGGGCTCTAGAGCACAGGCTCAGTAGTTGTGGCGCATGGGCCTGGCTGCTCTGTGGCATGGGGGATCTTCCTGGACCAGAGATCGAACCCATGTCCCCTGCATTGGCAGGCAGACTCCTATCCACTGAGCCACCAGGGAAGCCCAATTTTTGTTATTTTGTTGTATCATGATTTCACCTGCAAACATCTACGGGTATGGTCTCAATTATGATTTTTATTCAGTGAATACTGCTCTGAAAACAGCCAATGTAAATCCAAGTTCAGGAAGCCCAGTTTTGGGGGCAAGAGATCAGGTTTTCCCGTTAGAGAAACCTGCATTGCGTCCTGGCTCTGCCACCTTCCAGCTGCAAAACCACAGGCAGGTTACATAAGTATCCTCTCTCTGACTCAGGTAACTCATCTGTAAAAGTGGTTGAGAGCAGTTCCCAATCCACAGGCTGATGAACAGCATTAAATGTGATGATGCACGTGCAGAGTCAGGAACAAACACTTGCTAATATATACAAGCTGTTACATTCGCCATAATTTAAAAAGGAGTATTTTTTTAAATACTTTTTGCACTCTCCTCTTGCTTTTTTTGGCACTATCCTTATCTCCAACTAATGACATTTGCCTCGTAGGAGTCTAAAACAGCATCTATAAGTGTTGCAAGCATTCACAATAAAGGATTTTGAAAGAGACAAGTTACAGGTGAAGAAAACACTAAAATGTGGGCATCAAATTCTGTGATTTTAGAACATACAGTTCAGAAAGAAATACATGTATACACACATACATAGGTATGTGGGCACACACGTGTCTCTAAGCAGGACACCTATTTTTTTCCACTAATCAAAAAATAAATTAAAACCTGCAAAATTCAAGGTGATTTCCCTTTCATCTAATCTTTACTTTTCCCTTAAATACTCATATAAGTAGAGGACTACTTTATATGATTTCATATACTCTCCACCCCATTCCACCTTTTCTCGCCACCCTCCTATTTCATTTTTACTAGCAAACTTTGCCTGCCAGCTATGAACAAAGTGACGTCCATGGGCTATATTAAAGGAAGGGACAGCCAACAGCCTTCTTTACAAATACAATTCGGGCACACTCTCTCCCCAGAATGATAAACTTATCCCCACTCCAGTCCTCGGCGTGAAGCTACAGCAGTAATTCTGTCGGATGCCAAAACTGAAATGGATGTAGCCATGCCATGCCCAGCTCTGAGCTGTGGCTGTAATGAGATTTGAATGGGAAACCCCGGACACAATAAATCCGCACCATATGTGACCGTTTCCTGTGTCAGTTCCTTTCTCATAACCAGGGGAGACTTTTTTTTCCCCTCTCATGACCCCACACCACGACTCTGAAATCTTTCATGGCTGCTTATGGGCCGCAGGCTCTTTCCAGCAGTTGTATAAATAAATGAATTTGACAGCAAACATCATAACAGTTAGCAGTAATGTGTGTTCGCCACAAGTGCCTATACTGCTCAGTGGAGAAATGGCAGAGGAAACAGCTTGTTTTGTCACCTAAACAAAAGTAGTTTCATTTGACAAGTGGTGAAAGAATTAGTCAAATAAACTTGAAATCCACTGGGACTATTTTTGCCAACTCCTCCTGCCGGTGAAATGTTCCCAGCTTCTCAATGCCCGTGACTCATGAGAGATAAATTCCCACCCTTTATTCTGCGATAAAGATCTGGGCTGGGAATACCAAACCTTTGGCTGATATTTTGTATTAATCTGCTTTGCAAGGCAAGACTGTCATGTATGGGAACTCAAGTACAGCAGGGGGTTTTCAAGGAGGCTTGTGGCAGACAAACCAAGGACACTTCAGGTGGGAGGGAGAAGAGTGACAATAATGACCCAGCTCATTGATGACCTGTTGACAGCAAACTGAAGCCTCTGAGTGCTTCCTTTTCTTTCACATTCCCTTCATTCCAGAAAGAGAAATGTCTGCACCAGACAGTTGCTGAAAGAAAGGGGGTTAGCATTTTCCCTGTATCTCCACAGTCCCAGGAAAATGCAGTTGCCTCTATTCAGTGAATCTGTGGTCAATTTAGATAAACACCAAAACAGCACAGATTTTCCTACATGACATGGGTTGATTGTTTTTAAGTCCTTAAATTTTGCTGCTTCTTCACTGGCATCTCAATTCTAATCCAATTGTCCCAGCTGTGAAAGATGTCAGAGCACAGTGGTTATTCCTACAGTTGCTGGTTATTTATGGATTCTGGTGCAAACTGCGGTGGTTCAAATCTTGGTTCTGCTACTTACTCTCTGTGTAATATTAGGCAAGTAACAACTTCACTGTGCCCTCAGTTTCCTCCTTTGCAAAGTGGGAAGAAAAATGGAATGGTAACAAGCTCATAAGGCAGCTGTGACGATTAAATGTATTTTAAAAGGTTCAGAACAATGCCTGGGACATAATCAGTGGTATTATTATCATTATTATTATTCCAAACAAAGAAACTTAGACAATAGTCTCTTTAGAAACACTAGAGCTTTTCTCTGTAATAGCTTGATATTGGCAGTTAATCTGAGAAATGAAATTTGAAAACATAGCACCTTCAAGTAAATTACAATTAATTTCAAGGTATAGTACAACAGTACTTTAAATAAAAATATCATCTGGACCTTGAAAGTACTTTTTTTACATGTAGGTTATTCTCACTCTTTTTAAGTGGTCCTCTTTATCATGGTCAAGTAACCTTTGCCTTTAGAATCTTCTCATATTAAACTGAAATATCACTGATTAGGAGGATGAAGGTTAAGGGCTATCACCAACTAAGGGATCCTAGTTCAGGTATATGTTTTGTTCTCTGTTTTTTACCTTTTTGAAATGTAATTATTAAAATGGCTTACTGAAGTGTTTTGCTGTCTGATAATATGCAAAAAATGCCCTAAAATTCTAGAAGGTATGGATTATAATCAATATGAGCAGATATTTCCATGTATAGAGAGCCTGCTACCTGTATAATAGATTCCTAGTGTCTCTGTTTTAACTGACAGATCCACTTGAATATACATTTCTCTATATCTAGTCAAACTCCTCCTATGGAGAAAAGTCAGATATATTAATGAGTTGAAGTGTGTAAAAATAAAGGCACTCATTAAGTTTTGCTCTTAGAGCAGTTAAGTACCAATAAAACTTAAAAGAGGTGAGTCAACGGAAGGCACAGAACCATTTGACTTTATAAAACAACGGTGAACCAGGAGGGGGCGAGGTGGGGTTGGTTTGATTTGGGGAGGGAGGTAGGTTTTGCTAGAAAACCAGATACACAAAGTGACATCATCCTGTGGTACAATGGGTTTAAGTGAGACTCCATCTATAGTAAAATGAACCGAAAACCCCATCTGTCACTGCTCCCTGTGACCAGGCTGCACTGCGACATCAGGAAACTTCTCAAAAACTGGCCTGCGAGAAAATGACTTGTCCCCTAGGCAATTTCACTGTTGAGGAATGTCATCTGATACAATGCCTCTCTTGCTCCTTCCAAATCCCTTTCCAAGGTCTGCTTCCAGGGTGCATATCCTGACTCACTTTAGGATCCCCAAAGGTGAAGGTACATGGCCCCCAGGGCTGCGTAAACAGAGCTGGGCAGCGTCCTCTTTGACTACCCAGCCACTTCCACCTCCTGTTACGGAGCAAATGAACACTGCACCTTGTAGTCTGATTTTCTGAGTTAAGGAGAAAATTGAGGGGACAGAGAAACTTAAAAGACCTGTAGGTTTAATCAAGCATTGTGGAGCTGTGAAAATAACTGCTCAGCTATTCTTCTTCATTTTCCAGGTATGTGTGTGAACACATGTAAGGCCGGGCTTACCTCGGGAAGTGACAGGCTTGTACTTCCCCATCCTCTCGTGGTTGAGTAGAATCATTAGTTAGCCGTTAGTCATTGAGCAGAGGTACCAAGTGTCCCTTTCTATGCAACTTAAGTGAAACAGCTGGCAAACCACAGGCCATAGGCCAAATCCAGCCCACTGGCTATTGTTGTAAATAAAGTTTTATTGGAACACAGCCCATACTCATTTGTTTATGCACTGTCAACTACAGTAACCTCTGATTTTGCACTGCAGTAGCAGACTTGAGTCATTGTAACGGAAACTCTATGGCCTGTGAAGTTGAAAATATTTACTATCTGGCCCTTTATAGAATATATTTGCCAACTCCTGCTCTAAAGAGTTCCAAGTTTGTCACTAAGACAGTGACCAGCAAAGTACAAGATGAAGGTTGATTTCTCAGACTGGGTCCCTGCCAACCAGAGACAAATAAGAAGTGTAAGCAAGAAATAAACCTTGGTGGGTTTTTTTTGATGTACTGAGATTTGCAGAGTGTGTGCTATGGCATCCTAATCTAGGCTACCCTGATGGATACAGCATCTTTGCTCTTCTCATATGTATCCTTTTCTCTGAACATACATAATATATCCAGCTTTAGGAAAGCGAACAAAGAGCATAAAAGGACTTTTGTTGTTGTTGTTGTTCCTCAGGAGACAAGATGAGGACATGAAATGTTTGAATTCTCAGTTAACGTTTGGCCTAGAACTTTCTAAACATAAATATTCTTTACATAATTGATCCTGATATTTGCTTCCAATACCTGAGAATCAATCTTCTCTGTTAAAGCTCCTTGAAAAACTAGTCCCCTGGATCTCTGCAAATTTACTTTCTTTGCCATAAAATTTCCTCAATATACTGCACAGAGAAGGTTATTAACGTCAATGGGGGGAAAGATTTCCGTAAGCCCAGAACTGAAATGCTCGTGTCTTTCAGAATGAGTTCTTGCATTTGGGCTTTAGGAGTTTTAATATGGGTGAAAAAATGCATACAGATGGCCCAACTTGCTCATTTTGCTATATCTAGATCTTCTCCTTTGGAAGAATAAGAAAAGGTCCATTTGGGGGGCAGAAAACATGGTCCTTTTCAACTTCACAGAAGGACAAGTAGAGTGGACAGCCTGCTGCTCTTTGGAAGCAGGAAGTGATGGAGACACCTTGAGAGCATTGTGTTCCTGGTGTCAGACACTGAAAGGGGAGCCAAGGGGTATCTTGCCAAGAGAAGTGCTGTGATCAGATGGAGAGAGACACTGGTGTGAAATGTCGATTCCAAGTTATTTTCTTCCTATTCCTGGTAACCTTTGACAACAGACGGATCACTATGCACCTCAGTTTCCTTATCATGCATGCAAAACAATATACATGGATATTGACCTACAGTGAGATGGCATAAACGTTAACTGCGCTAATGTCTAGGAAACGTGGCAGGGGAAAACGGGTTGAGAGAGGAGGCAGCCACCCAAGCAATCTGCTCACTGAGGGCAATAAATAGGAGCCAGGAGGGAGAGTGGATGGGAAACATGATCAGGTTGACCAGACACTGTTCAGTCACTTGAACAAATAAGTTGTTAGGATTCTTACAAATAAGGCAACAGACCAGGGCCTTGCAGGTAAGCAACTTCCAAGTCATCTCTTAAATTCAATGTTTCCTTTTGAAAACGGGTGCAACACAATTCAGCAAGGTGAAAGTGTTTTAAGGACATTTTGGAATTCAACTTTGAGTAACAAAACATAGCTAGATTACTGAGATGCACAAGTGGCACCAAATAGTCCGACAGAAAAATAGTGCAAGTGAACTTATTTACAAAACAGAAACAGACTCACAGGCACAGAAAACAAACTCATGGTTACCAAAGGGTGGTGGGGGTGAAGGGAGGGGAGGGATAAATTAGGAGTTTGGGATTAACACATGCAAACTACTATATATACAATAGATAAACAACAAGGATTTACTGTATAGCACAGGGAACTATATTCAATACCTTATAATAACCTCTGATGGAAAAGAATCAGAAGAAAATAGAATATAGATATACACACATATATAGGTCTATAACCGAATCACCTTACCACACACCTGAAATTAACACAATATTGTAAATCAACTTTACTTCAATTAAAAAAAACAGAAATTTTCATCTCCCTTTAAATTCTACCCTTCCACTTGTTTACCCTATCTTGGAAAAAAAAAAAAATTCAGACAGAATGGCTATTTATAGCAAAGGCTTTACACAAAATGGGAGACAAAGTAGTGGTTGGAGCTATGAAAACAGGTACTTCAAAAAAGATCTACAAATGCTAACAAACACTATATACAAGCTTAACATGAAAAGGATAACAGATTAAGCAAAACTTTAGTTATACAAAACCATATATAAGATTTTTTTAACATCTTTATTGGAGTATAATTGCTTTACAATGGTGTGTTAGTTTCTGCTGTATAACAAAGTGAATCAGCTATACATGTACATATATCCCCATATCTCCCTCCCACCCTCCCTATCCCAACCTTCTAGTTGGTCGCAAAGCACCGAGCTGATCTCCCTGTGCTATGCGGCTGCTTCCCCCTAGCTATCTATTTTACGTTTGGTAGTGTATATATGTCCATGCCACTCTCTCACTTTGTCCCAGCTTACCCTTCCCCCTCCCCATATCCTCAAGTCCATTCTCTACGTCTGTGTCTTTATTCCTGTCCTGACCCTAGGTTCATGAGAACCATTTTTTTTTTAGATTCCATATATATGTGTTAGCTTTTATAAGCAGTTGCATACTGTGGTTTGCATATAGGGATCCTTCGAGATAATCTCTTCAATTTGGATGAAGGCTGGTATGGAATCAGGAAATCGATAGCCATCCTGAGCATTACCTTATCATCTTGGATTTTTGTAAATTCTGGGGGCAGGTGGGTGACGGAAAGAGAAAACAGGAAAAGAATCTCATTTTCTAGTTCCTTCATTGCACTGGTTTAACGCTATTAAGCTTTTATCATTATCCTGATAGGATCTAGACCTTGGGAACATGATAGTGGACAATAAAAGGAGAGACACAGTGTTTGCCTCCATGGGACTGACTTAGTCACGTTTCTAGTAACAAATGTGCCTCCTCTTTTAGAGACAGTGAGCTTGTGAGCAGTTTGAGTACAGGTATCAGCCCCACTTCCTCTTGGTGTGTCTCCCTCCTTCCCATACACTCACATCTGTGCCTGATACACACACAGAGGGAAGAAACATCAAAACTTCCTGACCATGTACTATGCGCCAGGCCCTGTGAGAGTCATTCAACATGTCACATTTTATTTAATCGGCACGACAAACACAGAGGTATGTTTTTATGGCTTCCATTTTCCAAACAAGGAAACAAACCTGAAGTTGGGCTTGAAGGACTCTAAAATGGCAAAGCCAGACCTTAGCCAGCCTCAATCCCGGTGTCACTACCAGATGCACAGCTGCCAGGGGTCCCACCCACCCACCCTTCATCAGGCTGGCATGTGAGTAGAGACAAACTTTCCATTTCGTTAAACAGTTGAGATTTGGGGGTTATCTGTTAACTGGAGTTAATTGCTCCGCCCTACACAATGTTCATCTTATACCTAAGTAAATGAAGTCAATTTTAAAAGTGAATCGGTACACAGAGGCAAAGAACAAACAAGGTTAAGGTCCCAGTTGGTTTAGAAGGATTAGTAAGAGGAAAGGCCAAAGGCCCTGCCTCTCTGACCTAGACTATATCTACCATTTTAAAGAGGCTCCATTTCATAAGAGTAGTGGCTTTCCTGTTTAGAAGTTCACTGAGAATTGACTACAAAAGAGTTCTGCCCTCCTAGGTGATCTCCACTCAGTGGCCAGCTCAAAATTTATGCAGGAGCCCTTAAAGCCAGCTAAGGATTCAGAGCCTCACTAAGGTCTGGAATACAAGAGTTCCAGCAGCATCCTACACGCCAAGAAAGAAAGTCAAAAGCTACAGGCAGCTAGTTTGAACTTTCAAAGAGGTTTGGCAAAAGGGCAAGAACATATTTTTAATTCCTAAGGGATAGCTCATGTGCTTTCCGTTGGACCTGCTCTGTGTCAAAGGCCAATTTCCAACCATTACGATACTCTAAGTTAGTTACATGAATATTATATTTAGACACATTCACACACTGGGTCAAAAGCAAAATTAGACCGTATCTGTCATTGGGGAGTTTATCCTTCCACCAACTACAAAATTCTCTTTGTTTGGATTCAAGGCTGATTTCCCCTAAAATACAGGATTTTCCAGATAAAACTAGCCACTGGTCTTTCAAGAATGGTTTTCCAGGTTAATAAGAGCTGTCTCCTGGGAAAATATTACACCCCATAATGCACCTGGTCAATCCTTTGGTGTCATTCACATTGTTAGGGGTAAGAGTGGGAGAATTCCTTCCTGTCCTCTGAGACAATCATTTTATGCCCCAAAGCTTCAACCTCATTATTCTTATCTTACGGCATAATTACAATGTTATTATTGGTCATAAAATTAACCAGATTTTCTTCTCTTTTCTGTTCCTCTTCAACATTTGACTCCCTGACCTTCCTCAGCTGAAAAGTCTATGGACTTATTATGCACTAAGTGTAGAAGTATTTCCTCTTATTTGTTTTAAATTTTCCCACTGTTCATTTCATTGAGAGCATACTTGTTCTCATATTGTGAAATGGGGTAAAGAAAAAAATAAAAGAAGAAGAATTTCCACTACTCCTTTGAAATGTGAAAATGTTTACTCTTGTCTCCCAGTGATTCTAAAACTTTTCACTTTTGTCATCTCACTATCCAGAGGTCCTACTCTGCGTTGACTTCACCCTGTAGGTCCATGGTTAACCTTATAATCCAAGCTTCTTTGCCAGTTGCTCCACTGTACTCTGTGCAAACTTCACCTCACTATTTTCCAAAGCAACTTCTTTGCCAAAATGGCCAAAAAGGTTTCACTCCAAAGGCTGGTGCCCATCTGTAGCAGTAGTTGCTAAAATACAGTCTTAGGAAAGGCAATGAGACCATGCAAAGAGTCATTAGAAAAAGTGTTGCGATAGATGAGTAGTCTGCTGGGATGAGGGGTGTACCTACGGTGGGTCTTCAACAAAATTTACTCTCAATACAAATACCACTACATCTGCTATGCAAACATCTTGCTCAATAGAACTTATGTGAACCAGAATTTCATGGAACCAGAATCTCAACCCTAGTCCACCCACTATCCGGAATTCTATCCAAATTCTGTTCTACCAATGCACATCCTTTTAAGCAGCTAAAAATATTTTCCTAATATTCTTTCCGTGCTAATCACTGGCTGGCAAAATGTATTCCATCATTTACTCTAAAGTTGAAAATTATAATCACTGACTGATAAGAATCATTATAAATTGACTAAAATTGAAAGTGTTGTCCCAGATGGATGGCAGCTTTGGCTGACACCAACTAAATCTTACTTTCCTGAATTCAGAAAGGCAGTAAAGATGCAGGATGAAAAGCCTTTTGAACAACTGATTCATGCTCCTTCATAAAGATGGACTTTATATGTGAAGGGAGTTAGACTTGATAATCCTTAAAACCACACCAAAAGCTGGATTTCTTTGCAAAAAAACAGGGTGCCTTACGTCTGACCTCATCTTTTGATAATTTTCCTTTCCAACACTCTGCTCAGACCATTCACCCTCTTTGGGGCCTTGGACAAGGCAATCTCTCCACTCTTCTCCCAGCTTAGTCATGTGGCCCATTTCTACACCTTTTTTCACTTTTCTCACATGTTTCCCCCTCCATAAAGCCCACCTTGATCAGCCTATCCTCACACATGCTCTTGTTGTCTCTTATGATGCCTTGCATTTTAACATTTTGTCCATGGCATTTTTCGCTTTCTAACCTAGTAGATACTTCACTTATCTTTTACGGAGATCACTTACTGTCTCTTGCCTCTGGAAAGTAAGCTTCATGAGGGCAAAGATCTTTGTCTCATCTTACACTTATGTACCCCAACTAACTGACATCTTAGTCCAAAGATCTTGCCATAACATGATGCTCTTTGTGTTTCCTGTAAAATGAGTAGTGGGTAGACTTATGAGTGAATAAATCAACCAAGGCTTGACTCTGTAATCGTCAAAGTGACCCTGAAATTACTGTATTTTCATATTTTCAAACCATGTGGATTAATACCCAAAACATTTTTAATAAGAACATAGAAGAGGAGCTAAATTCTCAGACTGAATTCTACAATTACAGCCTCGAGGGCCATCCACTTGAATTAATCAAAAATGCCACTAATCAGCTAGACTTAAGCAAGGGCTGGTGCGAGGCAATGTGACTTTTTTATGTCACGTGTCACCTGGATTACATTTTCTTTCTGATATACAAGCCATTGGTCAGGATTTGACACCGTGGATTTATCTGATGAAGTGTGCAGAAGAGACTGGTTTGTTAATTTCTAAGCATGATCTAGAATCATTTTATGAGTGTTTCCACCTTTACTGAGCAAATCAATACTTCAGTGTTTCAAGTATATAACGGTATGTTTTATTAAACATAGTCCCATATTGGGAACAAGGGGATTTGGGTTCCTTTGTTTTGCCAAAATCCACCATTCTTAAACAAGTTGCCTTAGCTCTCAGAGCTTCAAATTTACCATCTTAAAAATGAGATTAGGCTAAATAAGTTATTGTTGAGATCCCTTTCAATGTTCACATCAAAAAGGATTTTATCACTTACACATCATGCTACTAGCCCCTCAAATGGCCGTACTCTGGCCCTTTCATTTCTCTGACATCTTAGAAAGGAAACTCATCTCTCCAACCAAACCTCCTGCCTTACAAAAACAAATGAACAAGCAGGCAAACTCCTTGTGTTTATACTCCTGCTGTACCTATTCCTTTACCTCCTTGAAACTTTAGTCTTGGTTCTTCACCCTCTCCTCACTTCCTTCCATTTCTTACCTAATGGTACTTCTTCCTACTCCTTCCAGTAATCCCAACATCTCCTCCCTCATTCTTCTCCCATGTCTACATATAAAATCCCCATCCTTGACAAAGCTATGCATCTATTTCCATCACTTTTGCTCCTGGGAAGTTTAAGAATTCTGTAGAAAATCACAAAATTAAAAAGAAACTTCCAGTTGCAAAATAAATGAGTTATGAAATGTACAATGTAGGGAATATAAATAACTAAGTAATATCTTTGTGGTGACATATTGTAACTAGACTTGTGGTGGTGATTTTTGAAATGTACAGGGAAAAAAGTCACTATGTTGTAAAACAGGAACTAATAGAGTGTTGCAGGTCAATTATGCTTCAAAAATAAACACTCATAGAAAAAGAGGTTAGGTTTGTGGTTCCCAGAGGCCAGGTTGGAAGGAGGGGAATTGGATGAAAGTGGTCAAAAGGCACAAACTTTCAGTTACAAGATAAATAAGTACTAGGGATGTAACATACAACATGATAAATATAATTAACACTGCTGTATGTTATATATGAAAGTTTCTAAGAGAGTAAATACTAACAGTTCTCATCACAAGATAAAATTTTTTTCTATTTCTTGAATTTTGTATCTATTTGAGGTTACAGATGTTCATTAAACTTATTGTGATAACAGTTTTTGACGTATGTAAGTCAGATCATTATGCTGTACATCTTAAAGTTATACAGTGCTATAGGTAGATTCTATCTCAATAAAACTGGAGGAAAAAATACAAATAAAAATTACAAGCATAAAACAAGAATAAAAGCTCACATAACTGAGAACTGTATCATTTGGTGCTATCACAAATATTTTATCTGCAACCTCAGTTGAGCCTTCAGTATTAACCAAGCCCTCTTCCATTCACCACTAGTTAATTCCATTAACCAAGCCCTCTTCCATTCACCGCTAGTCTCTTCTGTTCAAGGATTTAGTTGCCCCTACGCTCTCATATTAATGACCAAGTCACCGACTTCACAAATAAATCTGGGGACACAAGGAACTAATTTTCCTACATTTACTCCTAACATTTTCAAATATTCACTCTTCTTTTTCTTCTTCTCATCTGACTCAAAGAAATGGGTATCTTTCCTCTTTCCCAAGCTAACTTCTATATGGGCGACCTCAGCCCTGTCTCCTTCTCCTTGAAAGTCACAAATTAGCCTCATCAACTGCTGCTCGTTTCTTGGGTCTTCAAACCTCTTCCCCATTACCTGGAAGCATGTATAAGTTTCCCACCTTCCTTTCTTTCCGTTTACTCTCACATTCCTTGAAAAGACAGGTTTTCTTTTTATTTTGTTCTATTTATTAATTTTTCTCATCTTCTAGATGGGTCTCAATCCACTGAAATCTACATTTTGCCCAACTCACTCTACTGATACTATTCTCAGGGATGTTACTAGAAGCTTCAGTTCCAGTTCTAAGATCCAGTTGCTTTTTTCTGATTTAATCACAGTTGGCTTCATTATAGCACTTGTTGTTCTTCTTGAAATACTCTTTTGTCCTAATTCCTAGGACATCTTTATCTGCTATTCCTCTTACCCCTGTTTCTCCTCAACTGCTGTTGTTGTTTGGGGGGCCTCCTTCATCCAACCCTTTAAGGGATCGTATTCTTCAGGGTTCAGTTCTCTGTCCTCATCTCACAACACATATGCCCCCTGTTTGTATGCCCCTCACATATAAACAGAACGAGAGAGAGAGAGAAAGAGAGAGAGAGAGAGAGAGATTGATTGATTCATGTGCTAATGGACCCCAAACTCATCATCTCTCCTGAATGACAGAACTGAGTGTCAACTACCCTCTCTTTCAAGGCATTACACACACCTCAAACACACCCACTGTCCTGCAGCCCTTCTATGCCTCAATATGAACTACATGCTCGTTATCTTCTACGTAAGAATGATTAGAGCTAAGAAACCCAGAAGGTAACATCCCTTATCACATATGTAAGTTTATAGGGAGAGGTTCCTATAGAATAACTTCTAACATTGAAACCCTGACCGTATGCCCGAGACTGTGGGGAGTGGTTTTACAAGCATTGTGGTAAGTCTAACCATAACAATAAACCTAAAATGTCTATACAATTTTCATCTCCGTCTAAAGATGTGGAGACAGAGTAAAGAGAAACTTGCTGAACAAATATGTGATAAAGACAGGACTCCCAACCAGCCCGCCTGGAGGCAGAGCTGCTCAGTGTGTGATGCTGCGTCCAGAAGTATATGCAGCTTCATGTAAGGCACCTGATGACCGTGGTACAGCCGTTCCCCCCTTTGCCCATTGAAAACCATCGCAATAATAATAATAATAGCAGGCTACCTGTATCGAGTGATTTTAATGTGATTCATACAGCTTTAAGTGCTTTATAAGCATCAACTCATTGAATCTTCACAATGACTCTGTGGCATAGGTACTACTATTACTCTCCTTTTACAGATGAGGGAAATGAGGCATATATGGTTTAAGCATCTTTTCCATTTTTCAGTAGCTTGAGGAAAGTGAACACAAGGCAGTCTGTTCCAAAGCCCATGTCCTTGACCTCTATCCTACACTCTCCAGCTCTTTAAGCATTTTACTGTGTTTCTTAAAATAATATTGAGTGCTAGTTCCTATACATCCCTTCCTCCACTCGCACCATCACCAAAACACCTGACTTTATCCTAATAATTATAGCCCTGTGGTCACGACGCTTACTTGTATCTTTTCTCCCTCTCCCTGTTTTGGCTTGTTAATGTATAGCAATGTCTGCAAATGTTTTCTTTCTCAGTTCCCACAAAACCCTTCCATATTCAGTTTCATTCTGGATCATCTAATTTTATTGATTCTTTTTCACAAGCCACACACTCCCAATACCATAAAAAAATAAACAAGAAAAGCCAAAAAGTAAACACTTGATCCAATTACCATTCTCTCCATATAGCCTCCTAAGTTGATGGTGATCGTGTAACTTATTGTTCAAACCAAGACACTTTTGAGAGTGGATGTATTACAATTACACTGGAACAGCAGGTATGAACTTAGGTTGTCCTGGGCAAACCAAGAGGTATGGTCAAATCACTTCTGACACACAGAGGACAATTTAGCTACACAACCACATTGTGACTAAAAGAGATTTCCTAGCTAACAGCTTCCCCACTGGCAATGATATCATGTCTTCTTCCAATAGCACTGGCTACAGAAGAATCAGAATTCTGCTGGGGCCTTCGAATAACAACAAGCACAAAGAAAACAATCTTGCCAAAATTTTAAAACAAAAAATGAAGAATAAAAGAATAAGCCTTAAGGTTCTAAGTCTATTATAACCAATAGCAAGTAGACAGAACTGAATAAAAATGGACTTAAAAGTATTTAGTAATATTTCTTTAAATCAGCAGGGTTTAAAGAACAGAGACCTTACTTCTTAAAGTCTTTCCAACAAAATCCTCAGTTAAATCTTATTGAAAACACTCATTTCTTGTTAAATAAACATTATCTAATGAACAAAGGATTTTCACAAAATCCTTTCATATCTTGTTATTCTCAAGTATAAATTAAAGCTTTTAACTTGTCTTTACAATGCAACCTCAGTGTCAACCCTCTAACCTTTCTCCATAGTATTTAATACTGCTATTTCTGAAACATAAAGAACAGCCACGTTGCCAAAAAAAAAAAAATAGAAGAAGAAGAAGAAGATGAATAATATATGAAATGAAATCCTGACTTCGTAATTTATTAAATTGGTAATGATCAAGAAATAACTTTGACCTATTCAACCTATTTTCAGGGTTCATTGCTATAGTTCTTCAGATTAAAACAATGTTGCATTTACCTGTCTCAGAAATTGATACTCGAGAACATTTTTTTCATAGATCGTGAAAATAACTGATGGCTATTTAATATCACTGGTTTAAAATAACAATATGGATATATGTGAATATCTCTGAGAAGTATATTAATTATAAATTTCTAGGTTTTGTAGAGACTTTAACGAGCCTGAAATTCTATTAGGTAACAGTGAATTCTAGAAAAGAAATCTTAATCCCTTCTCTTCCCTGCTCTACTATCTTGTATCTGTTGTACATCTGGATAAGAAAAGTAGAAGAAAAATGGCACAAGCCCAAAGTGAAATTTTGAAGTAAGAAACATTTGCCTTTGATGGCCTTCCTGGCCAGGAAGAAGAAAACCTCTCCTGCTTTTGGGCTCCCAAAACTGTTCTCTGTTCCTACAGAAGAAGAAAGAATCTGCCATTCTTATCTGAATTGTCATGAAAATTTGTTCTAACAAGTTGGCACCCCCAGTTTGCATTTATAAGTTTAACTTTTAAACTCTCTAGTGGATTTGAAAGTTTATCTTCATGCAAAGGAATGCAACAAGCTTTCAAGCAGTGCTGTGATTTTTAGAAAAGGGTCTTCCCCAGTCTGCAAACCCATAGCACTCTGAAGGTGGATCTGAATCCAGTTCTGCTTTAAGGATTTGGCAGTGATACAGACACTAAATTAGCCAAGGGTGCTTGTTGGTCTATAGCCCATAGACCCATTATTGATCCCCAGGAAAGGGACAAATGGGACTGAAGATTTTTAGAAGGTGAGTTCTCAGGAGCAGCACAGCCAGATTCACGAAAGCCATCATGAGCACCACCCAGCAAGGCAAAACTCTGTCCAAACTTTTTTGGATAAAAATCACCCAATCCAAGGACTGAGATACCCATCCTGTCCCCGTGCACTTTCCCCTGCACAACCCACTGTATATAGTCATCTCCTGGTCCAGATACCCTCCTATTTACTATCTCATTATAAAAAGTTTATTTTCAAGATCCAGAATCCAGAGAGAGACAAATCAACAGGATTTTTCTGCTCTAAACCCCCTCAAGTTTAAGATCAAACAGCTAAAGAGAGGATTAGCAAAACAGAAGTTAGAGGTGAAACATAAAACTGTAGCCCTGGAGAACTGTCAGGGGCAGCAAGAGAACCCCAGCTGGTGGGACACGTGCTCCAAACACTGAGAGCCGCTGATGGTGGGAGATGAGGAAAAACCGATGACCGATCCTTGAAAACTATAACAGAGAAGAGAGGAAAACAATGCTTAGTCTCATAGGTTAAAAAATAATACTAGTAATAGTCCTCTTAATAAGCTGCTTTGCATGTGTGCCTAATCAAACATGCTATGAAATAAGTGTAATGCGTATCATGAAATTTGTGGTCAACACGCATTGCTTTGCAACTTGCCTGATTCCAATAATAAACACCCTCCCTTTCTGCCCTGAGTCTGACTTGAGCAGTCCCTTGTGAAAATCCCCTCAATATATTCTCTGCACCTATCATATTCAAGGCATTGTGTTTGACGCTCAAAGCACACCTTCTGTACTTTATAGAGCAGGGGTTCTCAATCTTGCCACAACTGACATGCTCGACTGGACAGTTCTTTGTTGTCGGGAGTGTCCTGGACATTGTAGGATGTTTAGCAGCATCCCTGGCCTCTACCCACTAGATGTCGGTAATTACACCTCCAAGCCCCCAGCTGTGACAACCAAAAATGTCTCCAGATATTGCCAAACGGCCCCTGGGGGTTAAGCATCCCGGTTGAGAAAACACTGCTGTAGAAAATTCTCTATATACCCTATCCTTAGGTTATTTACTTCTCATGTGGTGTAGTTGCCTCCTTACCAAACAAACACCTCAGCTAGAACTCTGCTTATAAACAACAGCAACAGCAAATATTCTCATTGAGCAGGAAGCCTAAATTCCAATTCCTGCATGTTCGTAAAAGGATATGTCTCTCACCTGGCTTTCATTTTTAAAAAGTCTTTTTTAAGAAGATGTAAATGCTAAATAAGTTGTTGTTGACCCTAAAATAATGTCTATGCATTTAATATCTACCTAGGAGATAGGAAGGCAGAAAAGGATCACATTGTACCAGTCAATTAAACTGTTCCATTTTTAAGGAATCAAAGCAATATATTAGAAAGAAAATGGTAAAAAGTAACTGTCTAAAGAGTTACTAGTTGTCAATTATTTGGGAATAATTAGTTCTGAGACCATAGCACATAAAGCTCCGAACAGTCATCTTACAAACATGGAGAGGATCACTTGCTTTTCGCCTTATAAAATATAGGACTTCTAGAAGTATAAAACACGTTACATTATATGGGATTTTTATCTAGTCATTCTTGTAGCCTCATAGGGAAGTAGAAAAATCAAATCTTTGAGCATTAAATCAAGTGTGTCACAGCATTTCTTATCATTTGGGATCTAACCAGTATGGTCAAAACGGCCAAAATAAAATTAGATTTTGAAAATACAAATGAATTAATTGCACTAAAAGAAATTTCAGCCCAAGTTTCTCATCCACATCTCAACAATGAGAATCAACACTATGTGAAACAATGGTCAGATGCTTTATAAGAAAGATTTAAATGTCCCTCAAAAGCATCAGATAATTACCTAAGCCAGAAGCAAGATGTTAGACTAGGCAGACTAATGATCTGATCTAAGATGGTAATTCCCATGGTTCCTGAGGAGTACAAACATCCATCATTTAATAAATATGTGGTTTCCATTGGACTCCAGACTGGGTGAAAAAAAAATCTCAGCAGTGAGAAAATTGTCCAAGTTTTCCTGGCATATCAATATGCACGTCCCTTAAAGCAAGGCTATTTCTAACATAACGCATTTCTAATCTTTCTTTCAGATTCTGTTATATTAATTAATGCCAGAATAAGCACCAGAGGGGAAAATCTACATAACTGGACAATAAAGTGATGGCTTCAAACAAGATCTCGCAATTCTGTTTTTTGAATAAAAGTATAGGAGAGTTTCCTTTTTGATAGTACTACTTTATTTCTTTTGTAAAAAGTATACTATAGCCTACTTTTCTAACTTTCCACCTCTCAGATAACTAGATCATGGCTTTTAAAACCCATGGTCTCCGGTTGTGATGCTCCTGGGAAGATACCACTTGACTGTAAGTAAGCAGCCATTGGTTATACAATTACTTAAATCTTACTAACTGAGAGATTTTTTATGTTATTTTTTAAAATTACCATATGGTAATTTATTTTCTTTTGCTGTAAGGGTCTATGGATTTCAACAATGTATGGATTTGTGTAACTTCCACAATTAGGATACAAAACAACTTGCTGATGCACCTAAAACCCCCTGTGCTACCCCATTATAAGACTATTCTCACCACACCCAGGCCTCTGGCAATCGCTGACCTTTCACTGTCTTTACAGTTTTCCCATTTCCAGAATATCACATAGTTGAAATCATATAGTATGTAGCCTTTTCATACTGACTTCTCTCACTCCCACATGTCTTTGGGAATCATCCATCTTGCCTGTATCAGTATCAAAATGTATCAATAGTTTGTGCCTTTCTGTCTCTGAGTAGTATTCTACTGCATGGGTATATGACAGCTTGCTTATCCAGACCCCTCGTGAAGGACATTGGGTTGTTTACAGCTTCTATCTCCAATAAAGCTGCTCTGAACATTTTAATGTAATAGGAAAGAACAAATCTGATTCCATGTTAGACCTGGTCTATTGCCTGTGCTTAGAAATGCTGGCTCTGCACATTTTGTAAAAGAATGTTGCCTATAGCCTGAAATATAAAGGATAGCCTATACTCAGGTCTCTGACCTAGGAGTCCTTTCATATAGAGATAAAAAGTTGCAGAACAGAGAATAACATTTGTTTTATTGGAGGTTTATAGGATCATCCTGACCTGACCTAAGTGGACAGCTGCTAGAACAAAGGATCGGACACCAAGAAGTTTGCAACAACTAACCACACCTCTCCCTCACCTTGCCTTTAAAAGTGCTTTGCTGAAACCCTTCCAGGAGTTCAGGGCTTTTTGGGTATGAGCCACCCTTTCTCCCTGCATGGCCCTGCAATAAATCTTTCTCTGCTCCAAACTCCAACGTTTCAGTTTGTTTGGCCTCACTGTGTGTTGGGCGCACAAACTTGCACTTGCATTCGGTGGTAACAATACGTCTGCATGTCAAACTGCATGTCAAACTGTTGTCATGTCAAACTGCATGTCAAACTGTTTTTCAGAGTATCTGTACAATTTTGCACTCCCACCACCAATGTATGAGAGTTCCAGTTGTTTCCAACACTTGTTATTACAGGTTGACAGTTTTAATAAGAATTCTAGAATGACTTTATTTAAAAAATTTTTTTTAGCTTTTTAAAAAATTTTTTTATTTTATATTGGAGTACAGTTGATTAACAATGTTGTGTTAGTTTCAGGTATACAACAAAGTGATTCAGTTATACATATACATGTATCTATCCTTTTTCAAATTCTTTTCCCAATTAGGTTGTTATGGAATATTGACTTCCCTGGTGGTCCAGTGGTTAGGACTGGGCACTTTCACTCACGGGGCCCAAGTTCAATCCCTGGCCCTGGTCGGGGAGCTAAGATCCTGTACACCACGTGGGGCAGCCAAAAAAAAAAATCTTTATCAACTGTTATAATATATTTTAGCACTCCAATTGGGAAATAGCATTATTTTCCAATAAAGTGTTTTGTAGAAAGTACTTTGATATCAAATATTTGAAACCATAATAAAATGTTTTATTCAATACTGTAATATCCTCTAAAATTGTATTATAAAATTGGTCAGGGGAGCTGTAATGGCTCTGAACTACTTACTTACTTCTTTTTGTATTTATGACAACTATAAAAATGTGCTGCATGCTTTTGGGGCTGCTGCAAGGACCAGAACCACACTCATCAGTTCAGCAAACAAATGTTCAGTGAGAGTTATTATCCTGGGAATAATTGTGAAGAGAACAGATTCGGCCTCTGTACTCGTGAGGCATATATATACATATATATATATATATATATACATATATATACACACACACACATACAATAATTCAATTATTGTGATTATTCAATCACAGTATTATTCAGTCTAAAGATATGCATAGGGTATATTAGCTGGGGATGTTTTAGAACTTGGCCTTAGTTTGAACAATGCCTGGTACTCACTCTTAGGAAACATAAATAGAAAATGTCAAATGTGCTTTAATCCTGACTTTGTAGCAAATAATGAAATTCCCAAGTGTTCCTGAGACATTAGTACAAATTAAAACCTAAACTATAATACAAATTGTGATAACTGAACAAAAACCTCCAACATTGGAAGAAGCAGAACTATAATGCAAACAGAAAACCATGAACGGTGCTTTACAATATCAAACCTCTTTCGATAAATGGAGGGAACATATGAGTGTTATCGATAGCTAAAAGTCAATGCTCCTCTTTGGCTGAGCAATGTCACCAGTCCCCACAGCCTTCCCCTCTTCTTTCTCTGAATGCTCTCTTGTCCAGATTCCCAGCTCTCATCTCATTAATAAGGATCATAGCAGGGTTCTTATTCTCTAAGTCCTCTGGATTGCTGACTCTGGATCATATCTGGAGCTTCGCAGTGGCAGACAATAGACCACGAAGGACTGGATTTGTCCCAATCTCAGACTCCTAACTCGCTACACCCCAGCCCCTCGGCTGGCTCATCCAGAGAGGGAATCAGACATGAAAAGCTCATTTGTGATTCACTAAGGAAAGGCTAATATCCCGAACCGTTCTTTCACATGCACTTAACATTACTCCCTTCGGTAACATGCAGCCATTACCTGAAAGCCGTGTGAAATTTGCAGGGAATTGAAAACCTCATGCTTATACAAAAGGCTGAGTCGTTTTGTAAGAGTTAGGCAAGTCATTCAGAGAGTTCAACTGCTAACAAGATTCCTCAGACATGAAGCCAAGGGAACATAATCAGTTTACCCTAATTGATTGCACACAGTTTTATTACAAAACTGATGGTTTTAAACCCCAGCCAATTAGTTTGTCAAAGAGAGGTTAAATTCTTGACTGGTTTATTCCAAGTACATTTAGGCAGGATTTACAATACAACCCGCCTTATCCAAGCAGCCGGAAATATACTTTTAACAAGTGAATTTAGGAAGGACTTCCTAGGAACCAAAAGGGAAAAAGAAATTCCACTAAAACGCTCAACTTAACTAACCAGGACATTAACTCTGGGTTTTTTTTTTTCACTCGATGTAATTCCTTTGCTATGTAGTTACCTAATTTTGAGATCTTTTAAAATATTTTTATGGTTGGTGTCACTGGTAATGCTGCATCTGAAAATATCAAATTAGAATTAAGTAATAATCAATCTATTTAGCCTGACATATTCATTCAGAGCCATTTCTTAACCTGGGTGAGTGATCACCCCCAGTCCTTCACAGATTTTGCCAACTGGTAACATGTGGCAGAGTGTTAAGTCTGCCTGAAGATTCTGGCATTTATTTCTGAGTGTACGCCTCATAGTCCAGGCCAGTCATTTAAAATAATCCTCATTATAACTATCTGGGTTTCAGGGATTCCCTGGAGGTCCAGTGGTTAGGACTCTGCACTTTCACTGCCGAGAGCCCGGGTTCAATTCCTGCTCCGGGAACTAAGATCCCGCAAGCCTTAGGGCATGGCCAATAAATAAATAAATATTTGGGTTTGCATTGCATTTTTAAGAAGAGGCCATTCATTAAAATTCTAATGGGATCAGGCAAAATCTTTTCCTAAAACTGAGCAGCTTGAGAAAAAAATCAATTAACCATTACTAAGTATCCATTCTGCATTCAGCCCTATGCCCCGTCAAGTAAAGTACAAAAGGAGGTCAGACATAGCTATAGGTGAGAAGCAGGACTCACCGTTTTAATGTCCAGGCCAGTGTTAAAATGTTACATTAGAGAAATTTTTACAAATCAATTGTTTCTTAAACTTAGATAAAGTATTTTACAGACCAGTGGTCAGCAAACATTTCCTGTAAGAGATCTGATAGTAAGTATTTTAGACTTCACAGGCAAAGAGGCCAAGTTGAGGATATTACATACCTACCTATATAATGAGAGAAAACAAATTTCCACAAACTTTTATAGATGAAATCCAAAACTTGTATCAGATTTACCTTATCTCAGACAATGTAGTTAGGCAGAAGTAATTGCCACATATTTTATCTTCTAAGACCTCAATGAATAACATGGAATGGACCAAACTTTCTCTGGGACTCAGAATGATCAGAAATTCATTTTTTGCTTGGAGTTGTCATCCATTAAATATTATTACTATAATTCTCCTGGAATTTGTGCTAGGTGATGAGGCCACAAAGAGAAATGGCCTCCTGCCCTCAAAGCACTAAAATTCAAGAGCAGAAAGACAAATGGACAAAGTACAGTAATGGTATGTAACGTGGCTGCAATAAAAGTATGTATACATAGTGTTACATAAACATTTGTTTAAAGTGCTACATAAACACAGAGGGAGGACTTAGGAATATGCTGTTGAAAGTTTCTCATCATAAAAATGTGTATTTCTCCTCTTGTAATCTTAGCCAATAAGGATATTGGATCTTCAGAATATTTAATGAAGAATCCCTGTATCACTTCTGAATAACAATTCTGGTCTATTTTCACTGTATAGCTTTACAGACAGGCATTCCAGATAATCTGACTGAATTGAAAGGGACGAGGAGGACACCGTCAGGAGTATTTTATTTATATCTTTTCACTACATCTATCACAATAAATTTTCTTTTATTCTGACAATTAAGATTCTTTTTATTTGAAAGCTCCAGTTAATGGAGAATTGTTCCCTAGCCATCTCAAGAATTAAAATGAGAAATTACAACAACAAACAAGAAAACCCCAGATTATTCAATATAAATCCAAGCTAGAATAAAGAAGAGAGAAAACTTTAATATTATTTTTTTTATCTTTCAAACTAGTGTAATATACAATAGGCAATAAATACCAAAACCACACACATATTTTATAAATTCAGAAGGAAACCAAAGTCTTATGTCTCCTCTCTCCTGAGGAGGCTGGTGGTGAACTATGACCTAAAATGTGGCAACGTGGCTGATTGATGAAGGCTTAAAAGGCTCATAATCTTTTCCTCTTCAGATATCAGTTAGATGATGACTTCAGCATCTCCCTGTATTATACCAAAAGCTCCACCTTTGGTTTTTTTGTTTTTAATTTTTATTGGAGTATAGTTGCTTTACAATGCTGTATTAGTTTCTACAGTACAGCGAAGTGAATCAGCTATACGTATACATATATCCCCTCTTTTTTGGATTGCCTTCCCATTTAGGTCACCATAGAGCACTAAGTAGAATTCCCTGTGCTATACAGTAGGTTCTCATTAGTTACCTATTTATACATAGTATCAATAGTGTATATATGTAAATCCCAACCTCCCAGTTCATCCCACCTCCCCTTTTCCCCCTTGGTATCCATATGTCTATTCTCTACATCTGTGTCCCTATTTCTGCTTTGTAAATAAGATTGTCTATACCAATTTTTTCAGATTCCACATACATGCATTAATATATGATGTTTTTCTCTTTCTGATTTACTTCACTCTGTATGACACTCTCTAGGTCCATCCACGTCTCTACAAATGACCCAATTTCTTTCCTTTTTATGGCTGAGTAATATTTCATTGCATATATGTACCACACAACCTTTAGTTTTCATTTCTGGAAGGCTTTTCTGGTAATAAACATAAATACAAGGGTTTAGAAGATGCTCTGCTGTTTCTGAGGGATGCAGGCTCTTCACATCTCTGCTCTGATGATCCTAGTTTGGAGGGTTCCTAGCACATTTCCAAAAAGTTATTTCCACCTCAGAGTCCTGCCAGTCCTGCTAATACAGATGAGAGGTGGTGGTAACCAGATGAGAAATGATACATCCTCTACCCTTCTTTGTTGTTCCCCTGACATTCACGTCAATCGAGCAATACCTGTAGAAAGGGATTTTACTCCACAATCCCTTCTAGTGTGAAGTCTATATTCTAGACAGATAGACACTCGTGAAATTGAGAGAATGATCCAGAAGCACATACTGTCCAAAGGTACAGAGGCCTCAAGCAACATGAAATGTTTAATTGTACTGTGGAGGGAAGTGGTGCCTGAAGAGGAGGGTGGGGTCTTGTGATGGAGGTTCCATCACAAAGTCCATCAGATGTTATGCTCATGAACTGAGATTTTACTCTGCAAAATAAAGGGAAGCCAGTTAACAGTTTTATGCTGATGCTTACATGATCAGATTTGCATTTTAGAAAGAGCACTTCTTCCTTGTGTAAATTGTAGAATTATAGAGGTTTAGAGTAGGGAAAGGGGGAACAATATTCACTGCTACAACTCAGATAAAGGCTTACTCTAAGGCAGTAGGGAGAAATGGAAGAGAGGATGAATTTAACAACCTTAATGGATTTGGCAAGGCTTTGTGACTGCATGAAGGAAGAGGTTGAGAGGGCAAAGCAGCCAAAGGTGACTACTAATTTGGGAGATTTAAGAGTAGGAGGGCTGAAGATAAGGCATTCTAACATAGATAGAATGGAGATATCACACAGATAGTTGAATATTCAGATCTGGAAAGAAGGGTGAGTCTGGAAGAGAAGTAGAGATTTGTGACCTAAGAGTCGAAGGCCAGGTCATAGATAAGATCAGGAGGGGGATAAGAGGAAAAGGAGAAGATTGTTAATGACAAAACTTTAAAGATCACTAACATCTGGAGGGATAGGGGGAACAGGACTCAGATGGAGCATATTAGGAGGCAACGGCTGGGGCAGTGGAGATTCCAAACTTTCTATTTTGAAAGGACTCAGACCAGCAATCAGGTCAGAAGGGGGTTTGAATATTCATTACAAGAATAAGGAAATTCAGTCGTGTGTACCCAAAAGTGGGGATGCTGCTGGACATTACATTTCCACCCCAGCCCCCACTTTCAGTTACCCTACTACTGAGAGGCTGGAGAACCAGGGGAGCACGTTGTCTTGGAAACCAAAGCAGGATGCATTAAAGAATCAGGGAGCAGACTCAGAGTCAAATTCTGCAGAGACCATACAAATAAGGAGAAAACGTCCAGTAATTTGCAGTTGCTGATGCTGGTCAGCCACAATGCAGCGGGAGAGACTGAATGAGACATAAGGAAGAGTCAGTCAGGGCACTTTTCCTTAAAGAAGTTTGACTATGAAGAGATGAAGAGGATATGGCAGGAGCCACAGTGGGATACAGGGTCAAAGGGCCTCAAGAATAGTTTGAAGACACAAGTAGAGACCCTGTCTCAGAGCTGTTCCTCACAACCCACTGTGAAAGACTTGCAATGCCCATCGCACAAATTGATGGCTGCCCTTCTCCAGAAAACATCTCTCCCATAGGGCCCCATTTCCACCTAAAAGTCCACTATGAAAGATTCATTTAGTTGGACCTTAAAGGCTTTTTACCAGCGGCAATTTTCTATTAAAGTGCAAATACCCAAGTAACAACTGGAAATGAGGCCAGGATAGATGCTTGAAGTACAGAAGGGAAGTGAGAAGGCAAACACCAAAGAAAACCAGTGCCCGCCTCACAGCTTTGCTTGAGTTGGCCCTGAATTCAATCAGCAGTAATAACAGAAGATGGGCAGAGAACACTGAGTAATCACTGGTGCTGTTTAGCTGAAATTATCCTTTATGCCCTACATACAGAGAAGCATCATACATAGATTGTCAATTTCCAAGAATAAAAATTCAACTTAATAAACTTAATACTAATTTGGAGAAAAATTAAATCTATTAGGTGATATACATGGCACTTAAAAGTGTTAAATGCCCAGGGTCAAACATAGGAATTCATTGTAATTTCCCCTAACTACAATCACAGAAGTGAAATGAGGATGTGGGGAAATCTGACAGTGGTTACTAGGTGACTAGGTAGCAGAATATGCCTCCCCCCAAAAAACACCAGTTTGGCAGGCTGATTATTTTGAGCTGAAGATAATTTAGAAGTAAGCAGATACAAGAAAAGCCCTCTGCACTCCCCCTAAAAGCAGAATATAAATTTGCAAAGGTGTCTCCCCTCCCCTCTCTACCAGGAAGGACTGAAGTTAGTCATCTGAGATGCTAGACCCTTATTAGCCCAGAGATAGTACCAGGGAAACCATATAACTCTTATCTACCATTAGTGTCTCCGTACATTTACCTTCCCACAATTTGCCAACTCTGGAAGCTCAAAGTCCCTTTCTTTTGCCTTGTCACTTTTCTTTGCAATTATTGTTCTTTGCTAAGATGCTCAAGGTCTAAGCTCAAGTTCGAACCACCCTTTTGAGTTACTCATCACTGAGTACTTCCATGTCCATGCACAATGTACACATTAATGAACTTCTGTTTGCTTTTCACTTGTTAATCTGTCTTTTGTTAGTCTAAGTTGTAGGACTCCAGCCAATGAAGTCCAATGGGTAGAATTTTTTCCTCCCCTACACATTCCTCTCTTGATATTTCTTCAACAGCTGGAACAACTCACTGATATTTGTGTCTGTTGTGTCTGCTGCTCTCCCCATGCCAAGTCTTGTTTTTTGGATCACGTTCTCTCATATACTGAAGGCAGGTCATTCACAATTTATGCATGCCCAACCTATTCACATCCCTATGTGCACAGAAGCAACTGAAAAAACACTTTTAACCTGTATCAGAGGTACCGCAGCCCCAAGAAGGACCTTCCTTTCTAATTCCAGTTGAATGTTCTTTCCCATCCCTATCAAGGACAGCTTCATACGTCATCTCTAATTATCACCTCACCCCAGGTTTGGTCTATATTGGTAGAAAATGTGTAGCCTAACTAGTAAAAGAACGAGAAGAACGAAGAAGAGGAGGAGCAGGTGGACTAGGTGGAAGGTGACTCATTAAACACCAGAAACTGTTCTCCATCTACTTGCCCAGCCCTTCCTTCAATATTGGGAGAATCTTCTCACCCTATACACATAATTCCATTCAGTTTCTTGGCCTTGGTTCCCATCTACACGACGAATCTTACATCTTTGACCTTTCCTGTGAACTACAGAGCTGTGCATCTAACCCCCTATTGGGCACCCCCTCTCGGAAGTCTAGCATACACCTCAAATTCAGTCTGTCTAAAATGGAATTCTTCTTCTTTTCCAAAGTTGCTCCTTCTCCAGGGTTCTCCCTCAGTAAATGGTATCACCAGCCACCCAGTTATTTTAGGAAGAACTCAGAAGTCATTCTTGACTCCTTTCTCTTCCTCGTCCAATCAATCAACAAGTCCAGCCATGTACACCTCACAAATCTCACTTGAGTCCCTGTGTTTCTCATGTCATCATCCTGATCTGTGCTGCCTCATTGTCTATCCTTTGGACCTTTGCCACTGCACTGGACGCCCTGCTTCCTCTCTTGTCCCATCCAATCTGTTCTCTACAGGGCAGTCAGAAGAATCTTTTAAACATGCAAATCTGATCATGACCCTCCTTCCTTTTAAGTCCTTTATGAATGCCTCTTAACCCTTAGGATCAAGTCCAAAATCCTTAGCAGGGTTATAAAACATTCTGGGAACAGATCTCACACATCTCGACATCATCTTGGGCCACTCCCAGCCAGGATGGATTTCTTTTCATTCTCCGGTCCCTGTGCCTTTGCACATATTATCTTTCCATATCCTTTTTCTACAACTCTTCCCCTGGCAGACTCACTCACCTTCTAAATCTCTGCTTACATAGGCCTTGCTCCAGAAAGGTTTCTCCTAGAACAAGGGTTGACAAACCACGGTTGACAAATTTGCCTGTGGCTGTTTTGGTACAGCCCTCAAGCTAAGAACGGGTTTTAAATTTTTTAAAGAATTTCGAAAGAAGAAAAAGAAAAGGAGGAAGAGACAGATGAGGAGGAGGAGGAAAAACAGAAACCATCTATGATCATTAAAGGCTAAAAGAGTAACAACCTAGAATATCTCCTATCTGGCCCTTTACAGAAAAGGCCCCTGCCTTAGAGCATCAACCTAAGGTCCCCTACTATATGCTCCCCTGGTGCCTGGACTTCCTCAGTCATCACTTAGGCTTTATTACAATTAGTTGTTTAATGTCTCTTTTTTGCACTGGACTCTAAGCTCAGCAAAGTTGGGTACCATGTTCATCTTTACCACACTATATCTCCAGTATGTAGTACATGGCAGAAACTTAGTAAACATTGTTGAATGAACTGCAACGAAAACGAAAATAAGTGAGAGCTTCATATTGCTGGGTCCACAGACAGGCCATGGAAGTACTTCTAAACGAGTATGACTAGGACAACCATCCCCCCAGTGCTCTCAGGACAATGATGATTTATGCTCGTTCTCCCAGAAAAAATATTAATAGCTCCCCCTCTACTCTCAGAAGTGTCCCTCTTTGGAGGAGTTAGGAGACTTGGAAAAAGTTCATAGGTCCAACTGCCTGTGAAGAGAGAAATTTCCCAAGATCACTGGAGCAGAAACCACAGTGGCTTTTGTAATCAAAGGGTGGAACTCTTTCCATGGAAGAGTTCAAATCATTGTAACACGTAGTATTCAGAAACCAGACTAATAGTAGAAAAATACTGTGTTTATGGAACATCATGATTAAAATAGACTTTTGCTTTACTGACCTGGAAGTCTGCCTATTATTTTTAACATAGTCATTGTGTGAAAACACATCCTTCATTGTAAATAACCAACTTTCAAAACTCAATCCACCTTGAGTTTGGAATGGCCAGTATAATTACTGTGAATAAATACTTTTATGACAAGCTCTTTTTTTGACATACACAGGTGACTCAATCTTTTTGTCTTTCAGTACAAGTGGGAAATCAGATATTCTAGCTAATTAATATTCAGGAATAATAAAATAAGTTATTTGGGGATACAAAACTTAAGAATTGAAGTAAACTTCAGAAATCATCTGATTTAACAGGCTGACTTTACAGATATGAATTTGGAGAACACAGGAAGCAAATGTTCCTGCTCTGTGTAAGGCTCCCTTGGAATCAGGCCTGTTTAAAATTTTCCGATAAATTTAAATTAAATTAAACATCATTAATAATCAAATTCATGCTGTATCTATTTCTTTAATGATTGTGACATCACTTTGGTATCTTCATGCCTGAGATTCATCTTCAAGAACAGAAGTCTATATTGTACTTTATGTGTACATGAATCTCACCTGTCTAAAGAAAGGCATGAGTCCTACATCTTTCTTAAATTCCCTTTTCACTTCTTCTCTACAGAGTGTTTTGCCACCATCGGTCTGAGCTGTAGGCCAAACTCATCAAACCTATGTCGATTATTCATACTATTGATTATAATGATAGTATTTACTGAATTTGTACAAGGCACTAGGCACTAAGCTTATGTGATTCACTTTCTTGTCACGACAACCAGATGAGGTAAGTGTTATTAAATTAAAAGGGAGAAAGGTGGGCCTAGGAGCAAATAACTTGCCCAGGATACAGAGCTGGTAAGTCATCCAGATGGGGCCTCAACTCATATCTCTATGAACTACCAGCCTATAATAACAAATTCCTCCGGATGCTGTGTTGGATACCTGCGTGTACCATGTCAAGTCCTCTCCATCCCATCTCTTATTCCAACCACTGATGTGTGGCTCCCATTTCCATGCAAAAGAAAGCTGACAGTGCCTTGCCTTCTGCCCTTGGGCCTCTCTCATGCTGCCACATGAGATGAACCATTTAGCATTCATACCTCTGCAACCAGGAAGTGTTGGGTTTGGAGCTTTGACCAGTTGGAGACATGAACCAGTGTCTTCTCTTTTTGCCCATGGGCAGAATTGAGATACACTTCAAAAGGGTCCTCACAGGATCAAGCATCTCCTGTAGACATCTTGAGCTGCTTTCCCTCCTTTGTTTCACTACTTCTGTCCCCCATTCCTGCTCCCTGAGATCATCTCCCAAATAAATAAACTCTATGCAAATTTTGTCTCAGGCTCTGCTTTCAACAGCATCCAGGATGAGAGGAGGCCTTCTTCCCCACCATCAGACCATCTTGTTTCTCTCCTCCTGAGCTTTCTATCACGAATATGCAACAGCTAACATACTTTATCTGAAGAGGAAATCCTCTGTCTCTGATGGACCTGACTTCTTCATTTCCTGTGAATAGCAGAGCTATCTGCATCTGTAGGGTCTCAGGACCACATTGAGAATATTTGTCTACCTCTGCTGGAAACCCTTCTGATTAGTCAGGCTCCTTGAGCTGGAAACATAAGGATTTATAATGAAAAAGAATCACACAGTAAAAACAGAAAGAATGAAAAGAAAACAAACCAATAAAGAACCTATCCTATCATAATATTTGAGGTTCTGGTATTTGCTGGCTTTGGAGGGAGTTCAAAATAAATGAAAGAAATGTGTATTTTATTAAATGCTAATATTTAGAAGATGTAGGGGGGGAAGGAAAGATAAAGGCTTCCAATCATATTTGCAAATATGGGTCGTCTCCTAGCCCCTTCAAAATGGTTAGATGTTTTCCTTGCATCTGAGCCACCTCCGCAGTTTTGGAAGTAACACCTGGGACCAACGAGAAAATCATGCAAGGGGTAGCGAAGCTGCACGTGTATCCAGCCCACAGAGCTGGGCACCACACCGTGCTCTCAGACTGGACTGTAATACGATAACGAGCTCTTTCTAGCCAAGTTGCAGCTGCCCATCCGACTTCCTCCCCAGGAAGAGCCTATTGCTTCTGACCCCACATAGGTCTGCCTGTAATAAACTCTATCCTTCCCTTGCAACATCTGCTATTGTTAAAATGATCTCTGTTTGTCTTGAAGTATAAATAGGCCCCAAATTTCAAGAGTTCAGAATACACTGAACCGTAACAGCATAGCTTTTTCTTTTCCTTCTTGGTAAGAGCCTTATCCCTCTCTTGGGTTTTGGAATTCATTTTAAGAACAACAATGAAATAAAGTGGAGAGGAAGAAGATTTGAGAGGGTCAGGAGGACTCTAGGGGGTCAGAAATGAAGAGCTGGCCCTGGCTTTTGTTTTTCCTATATTTGCCGGAATGCATGTTGATGGTCCATGTGAGCCATTTTCTGTATTCTTGTTTCCCCATACTAAACTTAAGACTTTGGGGCAAGAGAAGGAACTAATTTTATTACTAATTAGTACCCAAAGTGTTCTGCAATGTTCAAATCGACCAACTTTTAATTTTGCTTGAACGAGACAATTTCTTGTTCCTCATCATGAATGTACTTGTTTTCAAGAAGAGAAAATAGGGGAGCCTTAGTCCTGGCCTCAGATGTAGGGTCTTGGTGAAAAGCAAGACACTGAGGCCTGGTGGCACTAGATTCCCAGCCTAGACTTGCCAGTAGGTAAACTGTCCTCACTCCTCTGAACCTCAATGGATAAAATAAGTGATTATTTCATAGTACAGTTGAAGTAGTAAATGAAATAATGCACATGAAATGCCTGTTAAGTGTGGTTAATAACTATTAGATGATCATGATTTTTCAGTATATGAGATTTTATCTTCCAGTGAGACTCAGAAAGTCTTCCAGTCCAGTTATCAGAGCTTCCTCAGATAGAGAGGAATCAGTTCCATATGCATCTCCAGCTGAGGGGTTAAAACAGATAAAATGCTTAGAAGAGTGCCTAGCAGGTTGTAAACACTTGATGAATGTTAGCTATTCATCACCATCATTATCTATGTATCATTAATAATGTACAGTTATCCTTATTATTATAATCTGTTTACTGAGTGACCTGGACTCAGCAGGTGCAAAAGAGGAAATTTAGTCTTCCTAACCCATTCCCATTTAAACTCATGCTGTCAAATTACTTTTCTCAGATCCTGGATGAAACCCCAGGCAGATGACACAGCTTTTCTGATTACTTTCACATATGAAACATTCCAGTCCAATCCAATGCAATCTCAAATCCTTTTGAAACCTTCTTCCTTCCTTCAGCTTCAAAATCTGGGAAATCTGTGATGGGGAAAATATTGTTGGCTTTGCATTACTTCTCCCCCTTGATTCCTCTTCTTCCACTCACTACAAAGCCTCTGGTTTTCCAGAGGCTTTGTAGGCTCAGAGGGTTTGATACCCTCTGAGTATTGCAGATGTCTAAAACTGACTCTTTTTTGAGTCCTCCTGTGGGTTCCACAGAGACTTGCACTAAGGATCTGCGGTTGCCTGTCTGGCATGGGAGATGCCTGTTCCTGGTGGCTACTTATGACTTATCTGAAAGCCCCTGATGCCCAGTGTCCACCCCCACTTGAGGTCACCCCACACCTCTTGGGTGGGTCTCTGTTAAAATGGTACATGATACGCTCCCCTAACAAGTCCACCCACACCTGGAATACTGTGGGCCTGGCATCTTTGCTCAGCAAGCTAGGAAATGGAAACTTCTTCAGCACAAGGCACTTCGGCCAGTCTCTCACCAGGAGACTCTTCTTCAGTGTGTCAGACAACAGTCTCTGTCAACTTCTAGTCGTGCTTTAAAACCCAGCTCCTCTGGAGAGGAACATGTAAGCTCTGCCTTCCTGTGAGCAGAGATGAGGAGTTCATTGCACACTGAGAATTATCTACAATACGGTCCTAGAACAGTTCCCTTCCACCTCCCAGTGAATTCTCCTCTTCCCGTATACCCGGAGGTACATGAAGGGCTAGAGAGTCAGAGGCTACACTAGGTTCTAGCCACTTCGTTTACAAGATCAACATAGATTATCTTAGTCTGCACTGTCCAACACAGTAGCCACTCACCACATGTGGCTATGTAAGTTTAAATTTTAATGAATCACAGTAAAACAAAATAAAATTCAGTTCCTCAATCTTCCCAGTCACTTTCAAACACTCAATACCCACACGTGGCTAGTGGCTACCATACTGAATAGCACAGATGTAGAAAATTTTCATCATTGCAGAAAGTTCCACAGACAGAGCTGGAACTCTGGAGCCTCACTTTAGAAGGTGAAGGTTTTGTCAACTATTGTTTTGTTCTCAGGGCTTGGAGCTTCTCTTAAGGTCATAGTACAAGAGAAGATTCATATTTACCAGTTTTTTAGATAATCATTAAGTAGATCGATTTTGACATCTGGGTTCTGGACTAAGAGTGTGTTAAAGCAAATGAATACAAGACCATTTTTCATGATGCTAAAATCTTAGATAAAGCAGAAAAAAATTAATTGGGGTTCTTATGTTTAAGCCTCAAGTCTAAAACAATGTCTACTAAAAATAAAATAAAATTAACAAAAGGAACAAAAGTAACCCATATCACTATTTCTTCTCACCTGGATCACTGCAATAGAATGGCTAACTCATCTTTCTCTTATTCATTCCTGCAAACCTCCAGTTACTCTTCCAAAGTTTAAAAAATGCAAAGTAAATTGCATCAGTTTCCATTGCAAGTCGAATAAAATCTCATGTTCTTAAAATGTCCCATAAGCTCCTCAGGATCTGCCTCTTGTTCACCTGTGCAACCTCATCACAGGCTACTCATCTGCATGCAAGCCCACTATTATTCAGTCCCTGTGGCCTTCCTTCCTCCGAGGCTCTGCTCCTCCAGCCTCGGGATTTACACACAAACTGCTTTCTCTGCCTTGAAGGCTTTCCCCTCCACATATTACCTGGCCAACTCTTATTCAGTTTGGGTCTCAGTTTTAATATTACTTCCCAGAGCAGCCTTCACTGACTTACCACCACCACCACGACCACTGTGACGCACTTATGGCATGCCTGTTCTCTTCTTTATAGCGTTTATATGTAATCATATATTTAGTTGTCTATTTTATGTATAGATTTCTTATTGCTTACCTTTCCTAATATGATATGAGGATAGGAATCATGTCATTTTGTACACCAGCTTTTCTCCTGATACCTGGAATGCAGTAGCTGCCCACTAAATATCAGCTGGGTAAGTGAACGGATGAATAAATGAATGTGCACATCTTAACACTGACTTTCTTTTCTTTTTCTTTAATTTAATTTATATTTTATAGAGCAGGTTCTTATTAGTTATCTATTTTATACATATTAGTGTATATATGTCAATCCCAATCTCCCAATTCATCCCACTACCCTCCGCCCTTGTTTTCCCCCCTTGGTGTCCATATGTTTGTTCTCTACATCTGTGTCTCTATTTCTGCCTTGCAAACTGGTTCACCTGTACCATTTTTCTAGATTCCACATATATGCATTAATATACGATATTTGCTTTTCTCTTCCTGACTTACTTCATTCTGTATAACAGTCTCTAAGTCCATCCATGTCTCTAAAAATGATCCAACTTCATTCCTTTTTATGGCTGAGTAATATTCTGTCATATATATGTACCACATCTTCTTTATCTATTCATCTGTAGATGGGTATTTAGGTTGTTTCCATGACCTGGCTATTGTAAATAGTGCTGCAGTGAACATTGGGGTGCATGTGTCTTTTTGAATTATGGTTTTCTCTGGGTATATGCCCCGTAGTGGAATTGCTGCGTCATATGGTAATTCTATTTGTAGTTTTTTAAGGAACCTCCATACTGTTCTCCATAGTGGCTGTATCAATTTACATTCCCACCAATGTGCAAGAGGGTTCCCTTTTCTCCACACCCAACACTGACTTTCTGAAGGAATAGCTCTAGCAGCAAAGGTAGCACTTTCAGCCTAGAAGGAAGGACACAGCATGGGTAGGGAAAGTGTTTGGGGGTCAGCAAGGCCCTGGGTGGACCAGTCCCTTAAATCACCTTGTACCTGCACCAGTTTCCTCCATCGACACACAAGACTGGCCCAACTTTTCCTCTCACTAGAGGACAACCCACCCCATCTTTGTCACAGCTCGTTGTTTTCCTTAAAACACCTCAGAACCCAGCAAGGAAGCAAAGAGTGAGAGCTTTCCCGCCTCTGGTGGGTAGTCCTACCTCTGTGCCCCTTGTCTCTGCAACAAACAGTAAAATGTTAAGCCTCGCTTATCTGCTTGCACACTTCCCAGCGAAGGCTCTCCTCAATGCCATGCATTCCCCAAAGTAGGGGCTTCAGTTTCTTTTCTTTCTTCCTTCTTCAGCAATCATTTGCTCTATTGTTTCACCTATCAGCTAATTCCAGACAATTTTCAGTTTTCTCTCTAGCTGTGCTTTATCTTTCAGTTTCTAATCCCAGAGATTCCCGCTGCCAGATGGATATTTGAATAGTTCCTCTCCCCTATAGTGGGCATCCCAAACTCACTAAAGACAAAGCTTAGGCCAACAACCTCTTCCTTCTTATTTCCCCATATCTACTGTTGGAACCTTTGTTCCGCAGGATATGCTGACTGTGGACAATACAGTAACTCTTGATTTCCTCTCATCAGTTCCCAACAGTCAGGAGTGGGCAAGCCCTTTCTTCTCCCTCTCTTTTGTATGTCTTTGATCTGTACCATGCTCTCCCTTCTGATGGCCATCAATCTCCTCCAGCTCCTCAATGCATTTCCTCTAAAGCTAAACAACTAAAACAGTGTCCTATCAGGTCTTTCCATTTGGCCCATGCTCCAACCCAATCTTCACCCTGCTTCCTGCAGCCTGACTGAAGTACAGCTTCCCATAGGCTCCTCCTCTATCCTGGACTCTTCAAAGCCCCCTCAACAGCTCATGAAGTAAATAAAGAAAAGTACTTCAGTCTGGCTTTCAAGGCTCTCCAAAACTACAGCTCTGTTCTCCCTTTTTCTCAACATGTCTCCCATTCTACAACCAAATGAAAATACCCCACACGTTGTGATGTCAGTGTCCTTTATTCATGCCTTGATAAGGGAAGTTTTTTCTCCTTCTGTCAAAGTCCCACCCATCCATTTTGCTCAGAGTACTATGTATGTATTTGCAGGTGCTTATCTTACATTGTTTCGAACTAAGGTCGAGTACTCGAATTATCATACTAAATTATTACACTAAATTATCTCCTTGAGGGTCAAAGATGAATCTCACTTATGCATAATTCCCCAGACAGCCTATATCCAAGAAAGGTCATGGTCATTAAGAAAAAAAAGCATGGGTTCAGACAGATTTGGGCATAAATCTTCACTTTATCACTTGACGTACGTCTTAAACAAAGCCCCTAAACTCTGTGAGCCTCAGTTTCATCATATTTAGAATGATAAAAATGAGACTTACTTCCCAAGTTACTGTAAAGGTATGATATATAAAGCACCTAACACGATGTCTGGCATGTAAGAAGCACCCAGTAAATGGAAACTACTGCAATAGAAGTAACTATCATTAAATTGTAATAGAGAATCGATATGTATTGGTTAAACTAAGCTAAAACTAGCATAGTAAATCTATTCTGCCTTCCAGAAGGTCATAATCAAATTGGGTAAAGAAGGCACCACCTCATTCTACTATAATTAATCATGCTGAGCAAAATGTAACATGAATGATGACATTCCAGTAAGAGCCAAGGCAGTCTGAGGAGGAAGACTTCACTTCCTCCTGGAGTGGAGAGGGCATCCCCTTGAAGGACGTGTAGATCCTCAGTAAACTCGTGAAAGATGGAATAGCCACAGGAATAGGCCTACTCTGAACAGTAAAGGTTACCCTCTATTACTTTTTCTTTAAAAAAAATATTGAAGCTTGTTTTAAACGAGACCTTAGTCACTTCATTAGTGTTTATTTCACTAATTACTGATTTCTTTTGTAATTAACTTTTTCTTAAAAGGGAGTTTAATACAGGGGGAAAAATACTGGCTGGAAAAGGAACTAAAAGTTTGGTCTGATAGGCTATACGATTGTAAAGGAGTCACTTTGTTCCTGGGACCTTTGTGATATCAGCTGCAAACAGTAAAATGCCAGATATGTTTTTGAGGAAAGAATCAGGTGATGAAACGCATTTTACAACAGATTCAAGAATGAGTTCACAACATGGATGGACCTAGAGATTATCATACTGAGTGAAGAAAGTCAGACAGAGAAAGACAAATATCACATGGTATCACTTATATGTGGAACCAAAAAAAGAAAATGATACAGATGAACTTATTTACAAAACAAAAACAGACACAGAAAACAAACTTATGGTTACCAAAGGGGAAAGCAGGAGGAGGGATAAATTAGGAGTTTGGAGTTAACAGATACGCACTACTATACATAAAATAGATTAAAAAACAAGAACCTACTGTATAGCACAGGAAACTATATTCAACAACATACTGTAGTAACCTATAATGGAAAAAATCTAAAATATATATATTTCATGTATATATGAAACATATATAATATATATATGTATATATATATAAAATATATATATGTATATATATATATAAAACTGAATCCCTTTGCTGTACACCTGAAACTAACACAATATTATAAATCAATTATACTTCAATTTTTTTAGAAAAAGAGTGAGTTCATATGGAAGATCTAAATGGCCTTGGGAATTCCCTGGTGGTCCAGTGGTTAAGACTCCGCGCTCTCACTGCTGAGGGCCGGGGTTCAATCCCTGGTCAGGGAACAAAGTTACCACAAGCCGCTCACGTGCGTACGACATGGCCAATAAATAAATAATTTAAAAATAAATAAGAATTTAAAAAGATAAACAGCCTTTCTCCTTGTCCCGTAGGGAGACAATCTTTGTTAGCACCCAGCCTCCTGCAATATTCATTCCCCAGCACACATGACCCTGTGCGGAAGGGGAATATATATAGGAAATTTACAAGCCTTTCTAATTACTAGGTACTATCACACAAACCAGTGCCAGAGTTGATAGCTATAAAATGACTGACTATTCAAGAACAATTCATGTGTGAGTGGAACCATTTTGAGAGAGGTGGGAAAGTCAACTGTTGAGTATTTCAAATGGTGATGATAAACCTACCTCCAAAACCAGAAGTGAAAATTTAAAATGATATAAAAAATTGATGATGAGGTGTTATTTTAAATTTGTTTTGAGCGTGTGATCAAGAGTGATTTAGGTGATTCAGAATATTTTCTTTCCCCTTTCTTTTTCATTCCTGTCAAGAAGAGAAAGGGAAAGAAAATACCCTAATTGTCAAATCTGGACTTTCTAGATTAAAATATATGTATTCCGTATTATCCAGGTGGGCTCTGCTGGGGAGGGAGAAATTTCCCCCTCTACTTCTCTTGAGTTCTTTTGGCCAGACTAATAATAAAATTGACACAAGACAGATTAACAGCAGAAAGAGGAACAAATTTTAATTCATGTGCACAGAGGTCTCATAGAAATGGGACCTAAGAAGTGGCCAAAGCCAACAGCTTTTATATTTTTTTAGACATAGAAACAATAAATTTGAGAGGAATTGGCAGGACAAAAGAATTTAGGTTTGGGTGCCCAATTAGTAAGAAATGTAAGCAAAGTTTGGGCTTGGGTAATAAATTAGGAAAGAAGTAACAAGGTTTATTTATACAAGCTTCTTGGCCCTGAATTCCCTGTGCCTAGCGATAAGGGTGTCCCTTCTACCTCCACATGCATGAAGGGCACCTTTCACATGGGAGATTTATTTCCTCCTTTCAGGGAGACAGAGAAGAGGGTCAGAGTGTCCCTCTTGCATCGAACGTTTCTTAAGTAACTTTAATTCAAAATAATCGTATGCCATTAAGGCATATTTTGGGGTCGTCTACCCTGGGCCCCAACAGTTCTAATATAATCACAAGTGTCCTCAGAAGAGTGATGCTGAAAACGTTTGAAGGAAGAAGAGAAGACAAAGTGACTACAGAGGCAGAAAGAGTCATGCAGGGACCTGCAAACAGCAATGTTACTGAACTGAACTTGGGCCCCCTTGCCCGATGCACAGCTGAGTCAATCTACTGACACAGGTTGTGGAGAAGGAAAGTACAGCATTTATTGCAGGGCATCAAGCAAAGAGAATAGGCAGCTCATGATCAAAAGACCCAAATTCCTTGATGGCTTCCAGGAAAGGGTTTTTAAAGGCAACATTTGGGGTGAGGACTGCAGGGGGCATGACTTTCTTCTGATTGGCTGGTGGTGAGGTAACAGGGTGGTGTTTCAGAAATCTTCATCATCACCCTCTGATTCCAACCAGTCTGGTGTCTATGCTCAGCATGTATTCACCCTCCTCCACATGGGTGGGTGGGTGGGGTCTTAGTTTCAGCAGAACAACTCAAAGATGTGTATCAGATTGTTATGTATATCTCTTGAGGAGGAGTTAGGACTCTGTTTTATCACTGAAATATTGTTTCTTGACTGCTTTTCCTTTGTTTCTGTATTCCCTCACTTCCCTAATTAGTAACTGCTGGAGTCTGCTCTTTGAAACTCCAGAAAGGTCTAGGAGACTAAAGCCTTTTTCCTACAAGCAAGAAATTGGGGACCCAGAGGGGCCCTGCTAAGTTTCAACAAGATGCAAAATGAAGCAAAACATTCCAGTCACGCAATGAAAAAAATTATAAGACAGGTGCCAGCTATGAGGTTGTAGGGAGAAAAGGGTCAGCGAGAAGAAATGCTCCAGAAGCAGCTTTCATGCCCTGAGGTTCAGTGCTTCCTGGTTGGGGCCTTTGTTATGGGGGAGTTAGAGTAGGTCTTGGGAGAAGGGAAAGCAGCTCGAAACTAGTCAGGTTCCTGGAACACAGAGGCACTTCCTGTGACCTGTGTGCATTCCTGCTGTGGGAAGGACCCCGCCCTAGGCCAGAGAAGGTACATCACCCATTCACACGGTTGGCTTACCTGGAGGCAGTTACTAGGCAACCAGTGTGGGAAAACTAGCACGTACCCATCAGGAACAGGCATTTGGATCTTTTTTAAACAAGACTAAACAATTGCTCCTTCTTTTTCAAAACTCTTCTGTTTCTGTAGCTGTTTTCACGTTCAAGGCAAACAGAGAGCCAGTGGAGGCTTGGCAACTGAAACCTTGCCTCTGTTTTGTAGGAGATGTAACTCCAAGTGTCCTTTGGAAAAATGTCCCACCATGGATTCCATGACCCACATATTCCATTTGGAGAAATGGAGGGAAAGAGGAAGAAAAGGGGAAATACAAAGTAACAGAAGAAAAATGAAACAGGAGCACGAGAGCAGGAAAGTCTGAGAAAGAAAGAGAGAGACCATCCTGCGCTTGTGCGCGACTCTCTTTCGTATGGAATTAATGGTGGTTTAATGGGGTATGAAGGGCTGTTTTACTGGAAACAATGAGGAACAATTGTCTAGCTCACGTTTCATTTCACAGGTCATTATTGCATTAAGAAGTAAATCGACCAAGTCCGGTAAATAACAGTCTGCGTATTGCCGAGAGCTTCAAACCAACAATTTTAGCCATCGCCAACTAATATCTCTGTCATTTTAACCCTTGCAGGGGAGTGCTAGGGGGCTAAACAATTACAGACTTCACCCAGCTCTAGCAGGTGAGCATAATTCATTGCCCCTCCAGTCCCTCCTTTTGCAAAACCCAGGAGGCCATATTTTAGCACTGTTTTGTTGATGAACCAGCCAGAGCCCACTGCAGCTCTGGTGGCCTTGAAAAACAGCCCCCATTTTAGTGAGTCCTGCAGGCATCTTTAAACAGACTGCTTCCTCTGCAAAATTAATTGCTGCAAAATGCGGTGCTCCCTCATCTAAGCTTTTGCAAGTTCATACTCAGCTATTTGGGTGGGCCATTGATGTGTCTGAGAGAGCCAGGGAAAATGAGCCGCTTTCCCTTATTACAGAAGTTCACATTTGTGTCACCAAGCATCATCAGGCACTGGATATTCAGGAGTTCCTAATGCCTAGATTCTGGTTCCCTTAATTCAGGGGAAATTTGGTGACTGAGGCTGTATTTTGAAGTGATAGCATTGTAAATAAATATATCAAAGACAGTTTATAATAAAGTCATAGTTAAAACACATGTAATAAAATACATATTTAAATGCATATCAGTACACAAGCATACCTCATTTTATTACACTCTGCAAATACTGAGATTTTTTACAAATTGAAGGTTTGTGGCAACCCTGCGTTGAGCATGTCTGTCAGCACTATTTTCCCAACAGCATTGGCTCACCTCGTGTCACTGTCGTATTTGGGTAATTCTCACAATATTTCAATCCTTCCACCAGCATAAAAGATGACAACTCACTGAAGGTTCAGATTATATTCAGCAGTTTTTAGCAATAAGTAATTTTTAATGAAGGGATGTGCATTGTTTTTTAGATAAATGCTATTGCACACTTAACAGACTAGAGCATAATGTACACATAACTTTTATATGTACTGGGAAACCAAAAAATTTATGACTTGCTTTTTTGCGATACTCACTTTATTAGGCAGTCTGGAACCAAAACCGCGATATCTATGAGGTATGCCTATAAAGTATTTTTTGCTTCAAATTATAACAAAGATGAGACAAAAATCAGGCTAAGAATCATAATGTTACATAATCATATCAAATAAATCCAGTTCTACTGATAGTTTTTCCATCAAAACCTGATGTTCACCCTGGAGAGCGAATACGGAGACCTCCATATTTCTACAATACCTCTAAAATCAGATAAACCAGGTCTTCCTTCTTTCCTGAGAGAAAAGAAATCTTTCAGAGATAGCATCAGTATTCCAACTTACTATTTCTTATTCTTCCCCCTTCCAAACTAAAACTAAGGCCTTACAAAGAACTACGGTAGGCTGAGTAATAACCTCCCAAAGATGTCCATGCCCTAATCCTGACCATGTGAATATGGACTTTGTTGGTGTAATTAAGTTTATGGATCTTAAAGTGGGGAGTTTATCTGGGTGAGCTCAATCTAATCCTATAGATTCTTAAAAGCAAAGAACTTTCTCTGGCTAGAATCAGAGAGATGCAGCAGAAGAGAAGGCAGGAGAAATTCAAAGCATGTGAAGGACACAAGCCACCCTTGCTGGCTTTGCAGGTGAAGCAGGTCACAGTCAGGGAGTGTGGGCAGCCCTAGAAGTTGAGCATGATTCCTCCAGTCTACAACCAGCAAGGGAATGGGAACCTCAGTCCTACAGTCACATAGAACTGAATCAGGCCAAGAACCTGAGCGAGATTAGAAGTAGATTCATCCATAAAAACTCCAGAAAGAAATGCAGTCCTGCTAATATCTAACTTTCAGCCTTGAGAAGCTCTAAGCAGAGAAACCAGCCAAGTATCCCAGACTTCTGACTTGCAGAACTGTGAGACAATACATGGGTGTTCTTTTAAGTCACTAAATTTATAGTAATTTGCTATGGCAGCAGCAGAAAACTGGTAAAATAACCAGTTAAGATGGATGCTCAAATGTTCAAGTCATCACCCCAGTCAGAGGCAGGATAAATGGAGGCAACAAAACAGTGGTCACTAGTACTCACTTAGTGCCTATCCCAAGCCAGGTGAGGGGCTGAAGAGTTTACAGGCATTGTGAGTTTTATAGCTCTAGGATCTGCTCCTTTGCCTCTAAAGTGCTCAAAGAAGAGAGAATATGGTCTAGATGTAGGGATAGGCTGGTTTCCACACGGGCCATGCTTAAGGAAAGTTGTATCCACCAACATCACCCAAAAGGGAAGAGATTATTATCCACAGGCACAGAAAAAAATCAGCTTCAAATCCCTTTCTCCATGGCAATTACTTTCAGGAACTTATATTCAATTTTTATTAACATTTTTCCTGTGAGGGAGTTAAGCAAATTGGAATTGGGTCCTACAGGGAGTCCGTAATTCCGTAGTAGACAGATTGGCTTCTAGGGCTAGGAAAATTTCTTTTCTTCTGCGTCCCTTTTCCTGACATGCTTTACATAATAACCAACTCATATTTCAGGATTCCCATTTGTTATATAAATGAGTTTTACTATCATTATTCTTATTAAAATAATAAGTAATACATATATATGATGTTTAAAAATGGAAACTTCCCTCTAAGCTGCAGCACTGAAGATCGGGATAGCAGAGGGTAAAGACAGGGAATTTTTTTCTTTTTCATTATATATGTTTTACTGTCTTGTTTATTCGTTCAACAAGAATTTTTAGGATAACTTCCTAAAAGTGGAGTTGTGGAGTCAGAGGTATAGGCCTTTAGATAGTTGCCAACACTACTGCTAAAATAATCGTATTAATAGTAAATAATAGTGGCAATGGTCATCACTGTCTTGGTAGTAGTGGTGGATACTTTTGTTGAGTTGCTCTCTTTTAATCCTTTCAATAAACGTATGAGTATATACTATTAATATCTCCACTTCCTAAATGAGGAAACGGAGGCTCAGAGAGAATAAGAAGTTTTCTTGGAGTTGCCCATCTAGTAAGTGGACACAATGCAGACAGCTCAACTCAGTAGAAAAACTCTTAACCAACGCTCTGATTATGAGAGAAACCGTCTTTCTCTCTTTGTATGCTTTGTATGGCTTTTTGTATGCTTTTTGGCATTTGTATTTATTTCTCTGTGAAATGCACTTTAGAATCCTCTGAATATTTTTTGAATTGGTTTGTTCTTTATTTGTTCTTAAATATTAGTAAGAATTTTTTTGGTATATTAAGGAAATTAGCCCTTTTCTATATGAGTTGTATTGTTTCCCTAGTTTTTTAGTTTAGTTTTTAATATTCTTTGCAGAACTTTTTAATTTGAAAAGAGTCAAATTTATCAAATATTTACATATATGTCCTAGATTTTGATTCATGCTAAGAAAAATCTCCATAACTCTAAGGATATATAACCTCACCAAAATTTCCTGGTAATTCTATATATTTTTTTCATCTTGAATCTGTATGAAATTTATTTTTATAAAGAGAAAGATATGAATTCCTAATTTTTTTCCCTGAGTGATTAGTCAAGTGCCTCAGTATCATTAATGAATAGTTTCTATTTTCCCATGATTTAAAATGTCATCTTTGTTATAAACTAAGTTCTTTAATGTATTTGGTTTCTATTTCTGACCTTTAAAAAAATTTTTGTTCCATCCACATATTTACTTCTAGGAGATTTTAATGATTGCATTCAGAATGTCACAAAATAGCATTAATTTTACACCTAGTGAGTGTGCAAATATATGGAGGAAAAAACTTTAAACTAAATCAAAGAATCTTTCAGATCCATAATATTGAAATGAAAAGGTTTCAGTCATGAACTTGCTTAGCACCTATTGGTAAGGCACAAGTGCTTTATTTATCGGTGGGACTGCCCAAATGTTTCCTTCCATTAAAATGCGTGTGCACGCATACACACACACACACACACACACACACACACACACACACACACACACAATAATCAAACACATAGAAACCATCCATCTGTCTTAGGCATAAAACAAGCTAAAGTTTGAGCTTCTGCCTTCTAAATCTTTCAATAATTCTTGTACCAAAAGAATGAAAGCAGCATTGAAGGATTCCTCCATTATTAAAATTTTACGAATAAGACCACAGTTTACTATTCAATGAAGTCCTGGAAATAATCCAGGGGCAGAGGCTGGGGGAGGAAAGGCGAAAGAAAGACAAGAAAATGAAAAAGAGAAAGGAGAGAGCCAGTATATCATCATGGCAAAAAGTTAAGTAATTTCACTTAGTGACTGACATTCAAAAACAGCCCCTCTTGTGGAACACTGATGTTACTGCTTCTCATAAAACAAACCATAGATATGTGAATAGATTTCTCAATAAAGGATTATACCCTGAATAGTAAAATTCCCAGGCTCAGGAAACCTTGACACTTTATTTGGAGGATTGGATATTTAAACAGTAGTTTCTGCTAATGGCAGATAATCCCAGCTAGGCAAGCTTCTCTCTTTTACTGACCGAGTTATATGCCCAGAACCAATTAGGTGGTCTCCAGAATGGCTTCTAATTCTGTGGTTAGTTTCTAATTCTAGAAACCCAAGATGCATATGATGACCTATAAAAAGGACTTATAAAAGTGAAATTTATCAGAGACAAATACAGTCTAGCACATAGGTTTTAAAAAATCAGTTCTCTTTAATATTTATCCCTCCAGAACAAAGGAGGAAATACTCATCTGCATGTAGCTATTTAGGCCTTGAAAAATGACTAGTGCAACTGAAGAACTAAATTTTAAACTGTATAATTTATATAATTATATAATTTATAATTATAAATACATAATTTAAAGTGTAAAACTGATAATTTAGTTACAAAAAATGTTTAGGTATATTTGGAACAAATTGTACATGCATCTACTTTTCAATTGTAAAGTTTATGAAATCTAGATACAGATCAAATATTTCTTATGAAAATGTAGTTTCTGAATTGAGATATGCTGTAACTGTAAAATTCATGTGAAATTTTAAAGACTATGAAAAAAATACAAATATCTCAGTAATTTTGTACTGATTACATCTTCAAATAACTTTGAATATATTGGATTAAATAAAATATATTATTAATTAAATTTCATCTGTTTCTTTTTTCCCTTTTTTAACCTGGACACTAGAATATTTAAATTACACTTGTGGTTTGCATTATTATTTCTATTGGACAATGCTGTTCTGGATAGGCAATGCTCAGTTCTGGTTTCTACATTTTGGAAAAATCATCAACAATTGAAGAACATCAAAACAAGCCAGTTTAGAAAGTGAAAACCTGAAAAAAATCTGTCATATATTTCCTAACAGAAAAAAGTTTAGAATTTCTATGCTAGAAAAAGGTAACCGCTTTTGAATATGTAAAAAGATGCAATATGGAAAGAATTATTTATACTCTGTCACCAGAAAGCAGACTAGGTTAGTAGATAGAAATCATACAGGAAGATCCTAACAATTAAAATTATTCAAAATATATTAGGCAGTCTTGTAAGAGAATGAATTCCCACTTCCTGGGAAAGTTAACAATAGAGGCCATCCTCACATTGAATGGGAAGTGCAACTGATTGACCTTCAAGAAACCATCAAAATCAAAAATACTGTAATCTTATCATTTCGTTTCCAACTGGCATGTATTTCTGCAGGCTAATGGATTAATATGAGACAATATTCCCCAAAATGCATTCTGAACTACACTAATTCCAAGGAGTACTCATGCGTAGTGTGAAAATGTATTCTGTAGTCAAAAAGTTGGAGAAATACTGGATAACACAAAGTTGAACAGTTTTTGTTTTTGTTTTTAATTGCAGGACTTATCAGAACCTTTAACGTTTTAATTCATGTGATGAATCTCCAAAACGGGAATGGTCAGAGTTTTCAACATATATCTGGCCATGCATCACATTTTTCACAATCTCCTAAGATAAGTGAATGGGAAACACTCTTTAAAAATGCTAAAACAAATTGTACATTGAGTAAATCTACAAAACATTTTGTGAAACAGCTGATGGCAAACTTCAATTCTTGACTTTTTCACTCATTTAGTCACCCATTTATTCATTTATTCCCTCACTCAGTAAACATATACTGGGCACATATTATGTTCCAAAGATTGTACTAAAAATTCAAAGATGTTTGCCTTCAAGGTACTCAGTCTGGTGAGAAGGCAGGCTTGTAAAGTGATGGCTGTAGAGCATGAGATGAGCTATAATGGAATTGAGTGATAGATGAAACAAGGACATAAAGAGAGAGTCTCAACTGCATGTGGGAGCCAGGGGCATTCCATAGGAGAGCTATTACATTGCAACGCACAGGAAGCCCTGCATCTCCTCCTTCTAAATACAATTCTTTACTTGCCTCTTTCATATATGCCTTCTTTTCTTATCTACCTTGATGTTCTTTCTAGGTTACTCCAACAGTACACAGTGCTTTGCTCTCACTGGGTACTCGATAACTATTTGCCTAGGTTGGAAAAAAAAACAAAACCCTACATTAAGTCACTGGGGGAAAAGGAGAAGCTACAGAAAAATTACCACAATACACTTTTGATCTCATGACCAAAGCTTCTTCTCCATACAACTCTATTGCCATCACACAACCTTCAGTGGTTAATCCTGGCAAAATGCTTTTCTTGGATGTGACAGAGTCCATTTAGTTTGTCCATGAAAACTAATATATATACACATATATACTAGAAGAAGAGGAAGAAGAGGAACTAAATGAGGTTTTTGTGTGATTGTTATTACATTGTTTCTTAAGAATGTCATAGTAATCGACAGTTATTTTTTTTAAACCTAAACATCTATTTCCTACCATGTAAAGTGGAAATATGTGAATTACTCGGTTAAATATATCTCTGTACAGCACCCCACCAGATGATTCAGACCACACGATGATAATTACCTAGAAGTGGTTACAAGCCCAGACTTTGGAGTCAGACAAATACAGATTTAAATCTTGGTTCTGCACATTCTAGCTGCGGGACCATGAAAAATTAGTTAACTTTTCTAAACCCTTATTCCCTCAAATGCTGAAAGGGATAATAATTCCTACATGTTAAGGTTGTTGTAGGGATAAATGGGAATGTTTATAAGCCACTTAGCATAATGCGTGGCACATGGAATATGCCAGATAAATGGTAACTATTATTATTGCTAGTTGGGGTGGATAATTGCTGGAATAATTGCACAGTTTCAGTTTGCTTTGTTCTTCGTAGATAGAGCTTTGTGTGTGAGAAAAGCTGATAGATCTAAGAGAGCTTACCTTGGACAATGTAGTGAAAGAAGCAAGAAAAAGTCGAAGGAGGGTACTGTGTACAGTACAGCACAGTGTTAAAAACACAAGTTCAGTCCTGAATCTTCTATTAATTAGTTGTATGACTTGGGCAAGTTGCCTATGTGTCTCATCAGCTTCCACATCGATAAAATAGAGGGGACAAGAATATTTATCTCCTAGGATAGATCCTGTCCATGGCATTAAATGAGATCATTCATCTGAAGGTCTTAGCACAGAGTCAGAAACATACTCAACAAGTATTAGCTGTTAATGGAAGGGCTGAAGAGCAAGAGAATCACAGAAATAGGATGTCTAGATTGAAGAAAGGAAAGGGAAATTGCTCCTGTAGATATGCCTCTTTACATCACCCTTTACAAGTCACATAGGAAAATCATTCCAATTCACAGTACGGATTATTTAAAAATGCAATCAAATATTGTTATGCCCTTCACTGCCTGGAGACCAGACAAGTCGTGGAAGAGGGAGAGACTAAGGTGGAAGAAAGGTGCTCTTTGGGTCTTACAAAGCATCCCCGGAAGCTTTATCCTCCTCTGCTCAGGATAAAAATCCCTGCAGTCACATATCCCAAAGGTTCTAATATTTTCTGAGACTCCACTGTGCCTTTATATTTTAATACCCTGACATCTGGAATCCTAAAAGTCTAATGTTTAACCATAAATATCTGCTGAGATTAAAGAGCTATATACCAAGTTTCAATCTTTGGGGCCTATAATTGCTTGGGAAAAGAGAATGGTATTTCCCCCTCTAGCTAGAAGAAAAGACCTCTACAAGCACATATATTGGCAGACAAATTTTCTAACAACCGTTTCCTCTCTCCATTCTGTCCTCTCATTTTCTCCCTCCCTCTCCTTCTCCCATTTTATAATACCATGTTGCTGTCATTCCCAGGGCAAATGGGAAAAAAGAGAAGCCTGGAAAACTTAAAGAAAAGACACATTTCAAGACCTAGCAACAAACAGTTGAAAACATGCTGGCTGCTCTCTGTTAGGCAGCTGAGCACACGTCTCCACACTGAAACTTGAGTTTCCCCATTATTCAGTTACAAACCACTTCATCACTCTATGTGCTCACAGTCAAATGCCAGCTTTATTTTCTTTTTCACCAACCTCATCTTTTATTTTTGATTTGAGGCTAGTCACTTTTAAGATCTCCATAATGGTTTACAACTTTCTTTCTCAAGAAGTGTCCAAGAAGTCACACGGTTTGAAAAATGTTTCTTACTCTTTCCTGGGAAAGAATGGGAAACTCTCACCTGCCCTGAAGGTGGATTTGGTCAGAAGTCCCAGTCAGACCACAGTACTTTGCTGGGCATGATGTTGAAGAAAGTGTGGGAAAAGCTTATCACGAGTTTATACTTTTAGTACAATGATTCAATATATAGTTTAAAAAATAAACTTAACATTGAACCCATTTTTATCCAGTGATATATTGTGAAAGTGATATGTTGAGGTCATTTAACTCACTTCAACACTAGGAAAAATAATCTGAATTTTTTAAAAAGGTTTAGTATATTCTTATTATTAAAGACTTAATTTAGATTGTAAATACTCCTATGTCTTTTTAGTTAATGTTCTTTTCCCTTTCAGAAATATATCCAGTGTGTATATAAGCAAGTATGTTTATGTCTGCTGGTATTTGGCACAGAGAGCTTATTCTTGATTCTTCATGAGAAACTGAAACTGCCGGCTTTTTAAATTAAAAACATTAATTGTCTTCTTAACATCCTGTCTGTTTACTTCAAAGGGGGCGTATAACTCTATAACAGTGATTCTCAAACCTTAGCACAGCAGAATCACTTGAGGAGGACGTCTGTGTGTGTATGTGTACGTATGCGTGTGTGTGGGTGTGTATGTATGTGTGTATGTGTGTGTATTTGTGTGTATGTGTGTGTGTGTATGTGTGTTTGTGTGTGTGTTAAATACAAAGGCTTGGGCTTCACACACCTATCGACTCATGCAAACGAATGTTTAATGTCCTAGGTGATTCTGATAATAAGCCAGCTTTGGGAGCCACTGTCCTAAGCACATCAAATTTACCTCCTAAATTGAAGAAGCAGAAAAAGGGCAGGAGAACGAGGGGGTTTTATGCTTTGTTTGTTTGTTTCAAAATTTCCAGTCTATTGAGAACCAACACATTTAAAATATAATGCAAATTATCAGACAAATTAGACATACAAAATGAAAGCCCTAAGTTTTGTTCATTAGATCCAACAGATGTACAATTACTGCCAAGTAGCTCTGGTTCTACAGGTGACATTTCTGTCATCACCTCACTGTGGACCGGCGCAGTCTGTGGGCAGCACAGGGTGGTGGACCACTCATGGAGTCCTGCGTCTGTTGGGCCCCCTCAACCCCAGCTTTCTAACTACACTGCCTACTCCCAGCCGCTCTCACCATGATCCATTCACTCCACAGCAGCTTGTACGATCTTTTCAGGAAGTGAATAAAATCCTAGCACCATCTTCCAACCCCATCTTACTAAATCACTTTGGCCTATAAAGGGGCTAAGCCCTGACTACCTGCAACTACGCCCCCTCTCATTAACTATACATCACTCCTATGCGTCTCTTTTCCACCCACCCCTCAGACACATTGAGGCCATTCTGGTGTCAGAGCCCCTGCTCTGGCTGGTCCCTCTCCCCGGAAAGCTCCTCCGTCTGCTCAGAGGAGTGATTCCTCGCTCCTCATTCAGGCCTCATTGAAATTGTAACTCTGTTTCTAATAGCAGCTCCCTTACACACACACACCACATCACACACTACATACACGCACACACACCTGAAGCTACCTCTCTAGTCCAAAACTCTGTTTTATTTTCTTCATACCTCTCATCACTATTGAAATATTTTTATTTATTTGTTTATAGATATAGATATATAGATATAATCTCCACTGGAACCTAAGTTTGATGAAGGCAGGAATGTTATTCACAACTATAGTTCCCATCCTTAGAAAGGCACTGGTAGACTACAGATGGTCAAATGCATTTGCTGAATGAGTGAAAATGTCAACTTCAGCACAGCGCGTGCAAAAGGTGCTCAAGGGATGCTAGCTTCCATTACACCCCCTTTCTACTTTCTATATCACGGCTAAGAAATTGTAAAATGCCATTGAAACCAAAGCTCTGATTTCCTTCAGTCTTCTCCCAATAACATCAGTAGCCATATGTACAAAGTGGGCTGAGAGGTGATTCCATGCATTTGTAGACTGGGACAGACAGGAAATGAGTCAGAAGCCAGGGTGGAAAGCTCTAGTACTGATCTAGTCCTACCTAAATGGGATATTAATTTCAAGACTTTGTTTTTATAATTTTGGATTTTCAGATGATCAGATGCCTCCATCATCAAAAGAAATTCTCTCCAGAATAAAATGCAAATGGCTCTTAGAGGTTCTCCTGCCTGGGATTAGCTGCCTTGCACCCTGTTGCCATGCATGTTTCAAAGTTGGCTGCAAATGCGAACTTACAGATGAGTACAAAACAAAATTAACAGCTCACTTTTCCCCTGGCTACACACCCTGCATTACACAGATAGCAAAACCCACTGGCACAGTGTTCCCCATAGCTGATCCACGTGGATAATTTTTGCTCCCAACACCAAAGCATATAACAATACATTGGGACCTGTGGATATCTGTCTGAATTTTGCATGTGAACTTATATGTGCAAATAAAATTTGTATTTTTCAAATTAAAATAAACCTCAAAGGCAATGGACTCCAAACTGTTTGTTAATAAAATGGAGAAAGGCCAAAAGGGTGTGTTAAACTCAACGCCATTTGGAATAAATATAAGAGCTGGTTCCAGAGGCCTCCATTTTCATCTTTGCTGGCTGCTTCCACTGTTTTATAGATGACCATAGATTCTTGTCTTGAAGAGGAAAAATACAAAATAGACATTTATTCTCTTAAGATTAAATTTGTGCTTTTCTCCTCTACCATATTGTGGACAGAAACTGGAAAGTAGCATAAAACTATGGTTTAAAAAATGAGAAGGGACTTGAACTATGGAAGGAGGGATCTATTCCCATTTTGGAAGTCACAGGAAAACACTCCAATCCTGTTAGTACCCAGAAGGCACCATTTACTATGTACTGTCTCCTTCATGGCAAGAAGACACAGACTGTATTTGTAGTGCAATAAACAGTGGATTCTACTGAGGGAATCCTTACAGTTGGGACCTACAGCAACCTCATTTAAAATGTTATAAAGCTTTAAAACATCAGGAGTTTAAGGCAGTCCAGCCTACACACCTCCCAATATACCTTCAGCCTCCCACATGTATGCTCACAACTGTCCATGTGCTGAGAGTAAGTAGCATGTAATATTGTAATACCTATCAGAGTTTTACCATTGAATCATGTTTCATAACCAAGACAAAGAGTGGTGAAAAAATAAAATATACAGCTTTTCAACCAGGAGCAAATATGCTTGTGCCTAAACAGTATATTTATACCACATGGTAAGCACCGCCTAAGAATTCATTGACAGAATATTATTATTCACACCTGGAGTATTTGATGGACATTTTAGAGTTCCTGTTTGCAAGAGACATTTTCAATGTCACCCCATATCTTCCTGGCATTCACCTTCACATACCAAAGATGGCTGCTACAAAAACCTACCACTCCTTTCTGAGGAAGGTTTTTCCTTCCTCAGAAGGAAACCTTCCAGGAAACGTTTTTCCTGGCCTTGGGAAAGAGCATGATTGGCCTGTTCAGGGAAAGCCAAAGGGCTGGAGAGTTAGTGTACCCAGGAGCATCCCTCGGCCAATGAAGAGTAAGGTTTTGAAGTGTCAATATTTTAGCTTCTGCATGGCTTAGCTGGGACAACTGTGGGTCACGTCTCCAGGAGTCCCCACGTGGGGCATATTGAGTCTGAGATGCGAATTATACCTCCCAGTGGAGTCATTTGGTTATAACAGACTACAGTTCAGGGTGGAGTCTGGGCTGGAGATATAAATCCATCAGCAGTAAATGGTATTTCAACTTTGGACTTAGGAGCAAGATAGGAAGAAAAGATAGTCCTGGAATATTCAAAACTTCAAAAGAGAAAGGGAGACTAGAAAAGAAGTCTGAAAAGAGTCATCCAATGAAGTAGGAAGAAAGTTGGGATGTACCTGCAGCAGTTTCCACCTGAACAAAAATGTAAACTCAGAGTTACGTTGTTTGTAGCAGCAGAAAGACGATGATCTCTCCAGGGGTCCAGTTATAAAAACTGATAGCCCGATGGGCTTGTAAAAGCAAGAAGAATAAGAAGGGATTTTGATCATAGCCCCCAGGGACAATTAGAAGATGGAGAAAAGGAAGGCAAAAAGAAGGCATGCCATCTAGTCTACCACCCTATCCAGAGTGAGGGCATTTAGCTCTGGTGGAAGAGAAGGATTCAGAATCCAGAGGAACTGCTTCCAAGGCAGACACTGCGAAACGCTGAGCACAGAGAGTGCTGCTTCAGGCCCAAGAGACCAACCTAGTGAGAGGACCATTCTCTTCACCTGTGCACAGGTGGTGTTGGGAGTCTGTACCTTTGACATGGACCACAGGCAATCTCATGGAGGGCAAAACAGTGCTATTGTGACATCCCTTAAGCATCCAACATTCCTGAGATAGAGGTGAGTTGAACAGCTTACTGGCACAGACGCCAACTCTATTGCTCAGTTCCTCTCCAGGATATGTTGTTCCCACTGGACCACACAGCCAAACCAGCTCCGTCCCATGCTTGTTCCCTCTACTGGAGACATTGAGTTCAGATAGAACTGACCTGTGTTGAAGAAGGATCCAGTCCATTCTGCTTCAATTTTAGGAAATACAGAAACTGGTGGAGGCAGACCCAGAGCTCTCCCATCCAGATCCTTAAAGAGATATTTTCTAGGACTTTCACAGTCAGATTCAGAGCAGACCAGTATTCCTAAATCTTTCCTGGGAAGATAGATAGAAAGCAACTCTCTCATTTCCATGATAAGCCACCAAAAGGAAACATATATTGGTAGTGCTGACGTTATGAAAAATAAATTCAATAAAATTTTATTATTACTAACGTGTTACCTAGATATGAAATAACACTCTATAGAAAATGTTATTTCCCAGTTATATGGTCAAGGGAAAAAGACAATTCTTATTAACCGAATATTCTGGATATCGAGTTATATAATCTTTACATAAATCACTAATTTTCTAAGATACAATAAAATGCCCCTAACTAATAATATTTATTAAACATGATGTGATCAATGCAATGTTCCAATGCAATGGAACTTTGGGGCCTTGCAGTATTTTAAGATTATCATTATAAATATCAATTATGCTTGTACTGTATAAAAACAATGTAAAAAAAGATGGTCTCATGCAATAAATATCTGTTGAAAACCTACTACTTGTACGTTGGGGAATACAATGGTGATAAACATAGGCATCAGAATTTAGAGTCAAGCAGGGTATATAAAGAAGTTATTGGTTATAAATAAATAAGTTATTATTATTCAATTATAACACTGAATTATAGAGAATTTATTTTATTTCCTCTCATCTAACATTTTTAGGTACCATTAGTAATAATATTAAATATTTATTGCATGCCAACCATGTGTCAGGTATTAATAGTACAAATAATCAAATGCTAATATCGTTTAGCTTTATAACTATTTCATCCCATAGGTAAGAGTTGAACATAAAGAAGATTGGACAGTAGAAAAAAATGACAGAATAACACAAATTGTATACCTAATAATGTTTAGGTTCCAAAAACGGTTCAGGGATGGGCATCAAAAAGAGATTGGTGTTGGGCCAAACATATAAACTTTCTAATTAGGGTGCTTTTCCTGATTCTTTTATTCCAACTAAAGAAGTTTTCCCAATGTTATAGGAAAGTAAAAATAACCTATTTTCCCTGCTCTGACTTTCCCACTCCCTCTTACAGCAAAAAAAAAAAAAAACAAAAAAAAAATTCCTTGTCTAGTTTTCAGATTCTTGAATAAAACTCTCAGATCATATGTTCAAGAACAGTAGTTACGCCTGGTCTGAGAGCAAATATCTGTCTAAGCCATATGGTTCATTCTAGGGATTCCTAACAGCAGACATGGTCTCCTTCCCCACCAGTGCCTGCACAAGGACACCCAAGCCTCCTGCTGAAAACTAGTGACACCATACTCCATGGAAGGTTCAAGAATCAGGGTCAATTTTTTCCATTGATTTAGAAAACATCCCAAAGAAGTACCTCTAATAAAGATGAAACAATTAAACAATATCAATAAAACTTGCAATCCATCACTTCTGCCGCTTTTGTCTGCCAGAGGACATCACGTGGTGGATTCCAGATTCAAGGAAGAGAGAAACAGTCTCTTTCTCTTCAGTGAGAGAGACTGCAAAAATTGTATCTCAAAGGGCACAAATATAGGAGGGTAAAGAATTGGGACCAATCAATCTACCATATTTTTCTAGAAGGACTTATTTCTATTCCCATTGATGATTTTATCCTTGTTTAAAAAACATGTTGAGGTATTTGGAGAATTACCAAACCCTTCATAAATATGGCTTACTATAAATACCAAAACCGGTACCTGGTTTGTAGAGGAGGAAAGTAGAACTTGTTTTTATCTTTGATCTTTAGCATCCTGGTCCTCTCTGCCGTTATTAGAGGCACGATCCCAGTGTTCTCTGCACTGGACAGAATGCAGACATCTAGATCATCGCTATAGCAACTCTTCACAAAACCAGAAAAGGTCACATCTGAAAAAAAATGTTTACGGTATTACAACATTATATCATGTAAACTACCAACCACAAATACAGACTACGCAACTAAATATTCTTATACTAATGTATGTCCAGGACTAAGTTTAAGCTACTGTCCAGGGTAGTTCCAGGAGTTTACATAAATCTTGACTTAAAATATCTTTAATTCTTGAAGACATGGACATTGTATACAAAGTAGAAGAGCATTCCAACACATTGACATCTTAAGAGCAATACTTTCCATCAAAGGTTTGATCAAAATCCAGTGAGGAGTGAGTACAATAGTACAAAAGAGAGCTGACAGAAGATTCTCTGCGTAGGTTGTAGTATAATTGGATTAAATCCTGGCTGCCCCACCAACTACTTGACAACTTCACTGAGGCACTATTTCCACGTATCAATTTCCTCCTCTGTGTGACAGGAAAAGTAACACGTACCTAAGAGGTTAGGCATATAATCAAATGAAATATTTCCCTGGGAAAGCTCTTCAACAAGTATAGAGCGGTGACTTTTTAAAGAAGTCACTCACTGTCATTATAAACTACCATTGTGGTTATCAATGCCCAGTAGATGGTCAATTGGACAGCAAGCACCAGACGACACTGTACGCTTTTGTTGATATAATTTCAAAATGCTGTTAAAGCTTCTATGCACAGATGTATGACACTACATTGCTTGGAAACCCAAACATCCCACCTTGAAGTTTCATGATGCCTGAAATTAAATGGCCACTCCTCACTTTGTGCCATGGCTCCTGAGGCCACCGATTTGGTTCCGAGGTGAATACAGGCCACAAAATACCAACTCGACCCCCTCTGGGATTGGAAGGAGCTCGATCAGGTGATGTCACGTTGGCAGAACGAGGCTTAACTCTATCCTGAATGCAGTCAAAAGATGAGCTAGTGGCCACGATGACTGAATTCCTAACCACAATCTGTAGATTTTCACTATAACACTGTGGGGCAGAAGACACATAAACTACTGCCAAAAGGCCAATAGTATTGTCGACCAGAGTGAGGTTCTCTATTTCCATGCCACGCTCCACATGGAGCATGGCACCGTAGTCAAAGTTCTTGAAAGCCAAGAAGCCAGAGATACTGGTACAGTTGTCAAGTCCAGTCTCCTTATAGAGATGAAGGCCGTGAAGACTTGAGTGGGCCACGTTGTCAGACCAAAGGGCTTCAGGAGAGGAGCACCTGTAGCCTCGGATGTGAAAGCCAAGTCTCTCGGATCCTGCCACAACGTTGCCATGGAGATGGATGTCCTTTGCCTGATTCACTTTGATTCCTGCCACCCAAATGGGAGACCAGGCTGACTGTGTCATCAGAACCACAAGGTTATTAGAGAGAGAATAGTCCTGACCCTCCAAATCAATGCCATGGCCAGCTGTGCTGAACACTACATTGTCATTTAAAACGATCCCCTGACTGGCAGCTGCACGAATGCCCCCACCACAGCTTTGGTGCAGAGTACAAGATATTATCCAGGATCCTGCCGACGTATCAGTGAGCTCGATGGAGGAATACAGTGGTGAGCCAAAGTTCTGAATTTCCACATTGAAAAGTTGAAGGATACCTGCAAGCAAAATGCATGTCATCAGGTACTTGCTTCTTCCCTACAAAAGGCAGAAGGATGGGGCATCCCTGGTGACGCAGTGGTTGAGAGTCCGCCTGCCGATGCAGGGGACACGGGTTCGTGCCCCGGTGCAGGAAGATCCCACATGCCGCGGAGTGGCTGGGCCCGTGATCCATGGCTGCTGAGCCTGCGCATCCGGAGCCTGCGCGTCCGGAGCCTGTGCTCCGCAACGGGAGAGGCCACAACAGTGAGAGGCCCGCGTACCGCGAGGATAAAATGTCTTTCTCACATAGATATTAGGATTAAATGAAACAAAGTAGGCATGGAAATCATCGTGGTTCCTAGTCCATAAGAAGCATCGAATACAGATTCTCTTTCCCTTCCCCAGGGATGATTTAAGAGCCCTGACCAGCAACCCAGAGGCTCAGGACTGAGCCAGCATTGCTGGTGGTTGGGCTCTGGCTTTGGTGCTCAGCTGTAAGAATCGGCCTTCTGTCCTGCTCTGGTGATGAGGTTCCAGCCTGGACTGCAGTTACCGTGGAAAGGGGCCCTGTCTTGCGCTCCCTCCCTAATTCTCTGTCTTCATAAACTGCAGGGTAGTTTTGGTTTTACACAACCACAACCGGGATTCAGCCTTTGTCTAGCCTTCCAGAGCAGGGTTCCTCCACCTCAACATGACTGACATTTTGGACCAGATAATCCTTTCTTGTGGGAGGCTGCCCTGTGCCTTATAGAATGTTGAGCAACTACTCGCTATATGCCAGAAGCTCCACCAAAGCTGTGACAAGCAAAAATGGCTCCAGATATTGTCAAATGTCCTTTGGCCAGGAGGGAAGAGCAAAATCACTTCTGTTGAGAACTGACGGAGCTGGAGCTTATGGAGAGAGAGCTTGTTCTAGGAACCAGAAATCGCGAACTTCGGACGCACAGGCTCAGCGGCCATGGCCCACGGGCCCAGCCGCTCCGCGGCATGTGGGATCTTCCCGGACCGGGGCACGAACCCGCGTCCCTTGCATTGGCAGGCGGACCCTCAACCACTGCGCCACCAGGGAAGCCCTCGAACTTTTGTTTTAAGATTCAAACATTGCTCTTTACTATACCGGTAAAGCAGATATACCCACAAAAAGTGTTCCGTGCTCAATATACTTGGGAAACCGTTAGGTCCTTTGCTCCAGGCTTTCTCAGAGCCTTTATTACATTCATGTACGCAGTGACTTTCTGAGATGGAGCTTTATTTGACTAGGAAACAACTTGGGAATCAATTTTAAGGAACCTAAGTTTAAGAAAAAGGTACTAATCAAATAACTTTGCAGCATTCCAGAAGAGCTAAAGCTTGAAAGAAATGAGAGAAATTTAACTGATCCCTAAAGCAGTCTAGAATATGGAAATCATTCTTATTTAAATTTACACTATTAATTTATAGCATGAGATGAGGCCTGCCATCAAATAGAGCATGCTACTGGGAAAGAGTAATAGAAATTCAGGAAAGAGATAAAATTCAATTGGTCATTAAATCATCTATAATTTCAAAGCAGAGGAAATTTCACATCTGCTGAAGTTTTTTTTTTTTTGAGGTAAAAATGTGCCTGTGTGCTGATAGCTAGTATATTATTTTAACATCACACTGATAATTAAGCACAGATTAGTACTGAAAATGCATAGCTTCTCAGAGCACAGAGAAGCATCTATTTCAAATATTTTGTTTTATAAATGAAAATTCCCACCGTTGGAATTTCTGAGTGTCCCAGATGCATAGCCTCCAATTGGTAGTGCTTAGTAACTTAAAATTTCAGTTACCTGAAAATTCTTCCACGCTGGACTTCCTGAAGGACCCCACAAGTAGTCTCCCCCCGCATGATGTATCACCCTGGATTTGTATGTTTCGGGTCAGAAGTCCAACCTCTGAAGCCAAACGAATGTGTCGGCCATCCTCCATGACGTGGACACTTCCTGGGGCAACGGGAGTTGGGAAAGGAAAAAATTTTTAAAACCTATTTCGGAGATCGCCAGCTGGGGACCCAGCGAACCTGACAAATGAAAACACTCCTTTCCCCGCGGAAGTCCTCCCAACATTAAGGTCTGCTTTTCCTCGGGCGTCCTCCACAAACGTCGGCTGAGAAATGAAAAGCCCGTTCACTGGTCTCTCATTGGGATCAGAGTGAGCGTGTTTGAGCAAGAATTCATTTGTCCTCAATCACTATGGGTAGCGGGACAGGGATGTCAGGGAAGACCGGTTCAATTAGTGGGGTCCCCGGCCTCCTTCCTTCAATTCCTCAGTGTGAGATTCCCGCCTTTGGTTGTGCATTGTTCCTGAACCTCTTTGAGAGAGTGAGGAATCGCAGATCCACTGAGGCAGTGATAGGACTGAAGCAGCAGCGGCAACGCCCTCTCCTGGCGGGTCTGGAACTCGTCACTCCCAGAAAGAGCCTCCCCAGTCTTGCTGGTTTGTTCCACTGCCCACCCCACTTTGCATTGTACGTTGTGTATTATAGGCAAGGATTGCTAACGATGTCTCTTTTCCCCGCCACTCTTTAGAAACAAAATCATCCTTAAAGCCATGATTTAGAAATAGCTTTAGATACAGTCCTGCTGAAAGCATGTATTTCCCTCTCACATATCAGAGACAAGAAAGATATCCCCTAATCCCTTTATGTCCATGTTTTTTACTTATTAGCTATATTTCCTGGGTTAAATTTATTTATTAGGCTGAAGCGGGAAATATGGTTATTATTTATAATGCAATATATTTTAAGTGTGTATACTGTATTAAAATATTCAGTACTTTTTTTTTCAAGAAAAAGGTATTTGGTTTTTATTTATTTATTTATATTTTGGGGCAGTAGTAGTAGTCAATTGATACAATGAACTTCATGTCAGGAAGGACACATTCCTAAGTATGGAAAAAGGAGTCATTATTTACAATGACTACCACATTCTAAGTGGCTGTGTGATTCAGTATGCCAGGAAATGAACTGGAAACTCATCTCCCATGAGATTTATTCTGGCTCAGCCATGAAAATACCCGGTGACCTTGAACAAGGTTCTTAACCCTTCTGCTTGCTTCTAGGCTTGCCATTATAAATAAAAAGTTTAAAAATTCCCTCACATCAAAGATTTTTTTTAATTAGGCAATAAAATTAATGAAGGGATGGAGATAAAGCCTTCTAAGGATGAGCCTAGGGCAGCAGTAAAATATTATCCATCCCCTCTGAACGCCGATCAGATCCAAGGTCCCAAGGCAGGTTGCTGAACACGTTTTTCTTGGCTCATTCACTTCCCTTAACTAACAAACCAAAGCCTTACCGACGTGCCGGTGTCTGAGCCGTTCATGGATGCTAACATGGTGGCCCCTGACTTCTTTCACAGTGAGGACCTCTGCTTCGTGAGGTTCATATGAAGAGGAACTAAGGACAATCTTGTCTTGGGGTCGCCAATCCACTGTGTTCTCTACTATAATTCTGTAACAGCATAAAGATGGAATCAGGTACACTGGCAGTACAACACAGATGACCTACTAAACTCCAGGGAGAAGAGGAAATCCACTGCAGACAACAATTCCCACCAGGGAGAGTAAAGTAGAAATATCAAGTCAAGACAGAGAAAAAAGGTCTTTGCAAAAAAATTAATGCCAATGGAGTTCATCTTCTGGCTGATATGTATACAATACAGGGTTAACAAAGATATTCTGTGGCCATGAAGTACCAGACAAAGCAACAAGAAAGGGTAAAAGTTCCAGAGTTTAGTATATGCCGTCTACATATGGTTTCCTAAAATGGAAATCGTCTTCCTCAATTGGGAAACAGTTTGAATAATAAAGGTATTTCAGAAGGGATCTTTTCTCAAATTTTCTGAAGACCTCTAATACCATTTTCAGACAATTAATCATCATGCATTAAGGCTCATACCTTCGCGGTCAAGCAGAAACAGTGTGAATCCCAGAGGTTCCACTTAGTAGCTGTGTGACCTTGAGAGGTCACGTAACTCTTTTGAGTTTCATATCTTCATTTGAAAAGTGACGATATTTTGAGCTTCCCTTCCCCATCTCTCTGTTATTGCGGGGACAAAGGTATGCATTCCCTGAGGGTGCTAAGTTCCAAGCATTGTGCTTTCATCACAATATGTAATAAGGGTTTTGTTCACTTTTGTTTTTTTAACTCACATTTAATAAAGTTTTTGTTCAATCGTTCCCTGCTGCCTAGCTTTTCCAGTGAATATATTTGCTTTATTCTCCATTTACAGTCATTACCAACTTCAACAGCGTACGTTTATATTAATGGCCTGCCTCTTTTGCTAATGTCCACACTTTAGCAAGTGTTGACAATAGACTCTCCTCTACCAGTAAAGGTTCATCCAGGCAGCAGGTCCACGTGAAGGCCATTCAACCGAGCAATATATATTGTCCGCTCTAAGCAACAGTATGCACCAGACACTATCGTAGGTGCTAGAGACATAATGGTAAATAAAACATATGGCCTTTGTGTTAAAAAATGACAACTTAGATTTTGACTAGCAGACACCCTTAAAGAGTCTATTGTGTGAGTGGGGAATTCACAGATGTTTTGTACATAATATTAACACCAAAAAAGAAAGAAAGAAATTAAAGGGGGTCATTCTTGGGCCAATGATATGAATCTGTTATGAACCAAAGATTGTAATTAATTTAAATCTCTGTGCCTGAGGTTAGACAGAGAATAAGAGAGAGTAAAAAAGAGAGAAAAAAAGACAATTGTGGATGGTTGCAATTTTAATTAAAGAATTTAGAGTCTTTGTAAGACAGGATTTGCTGATTTGCTATTATATCCTAGAAAAGAGAAAAAGGAATTATTGAAATTATTCTCCCAAACTTTATATTAAAAACATAAATGAACTTAAGTCAACCTTTTTCATGAAGACTTCCCAAACTTTACAGATTCATAAACATTTCTCTCTCCTCTATACTCCTGAAGCCTTGAGATTCTATATCTCATAAGGACATACACAGATGGCAAGGGAGCATGACCCTATGTCCACACAGCAACAGTGGTAACTTGAGAAAATTTTGATCCTCATATCAATAGACTAAAAAGTTTTGCTACTCAAGTATCAGTATTCAGTATTCCTTAAATTCCAATATCCACTCTTCCTATTTGCAGTCGTTGACTCTTATGGTTGCCCTTCAACCGTTTCAAGAAATCCTAGCTTGGGTTTCCCTGGTGGCGCAGTGGTTGGGAGTCCGCCTGCCGATGCAGGGGACACGGGTTCGTGCCCCGGTCCGGGGAGATCCCACATGCCGCGGAGCAGCTGGGCCTGTGAGCCATGGCCGCTGAGCCTGCGCGTCCGGAGCCTGTGCTCCGCAACGGGAGATGCCACAACAGTGAGAGGCCTGTGTACCGCAAAAAAAAAAAAAAAAAAAAAATCCTAGCTTAAGGATTTGAATCCCAGCTTAAGGATTTGAATCCCAGCTCTATTTCATGTATCTGATTAATACTAATAAGAATCCTATAGCTACAGGGAAGAGGAGAGACCTGCTCGTTGTTCTCAGCAAAACACACCAAAACTAATAAATAAACAAAAAAATTAAGAGTGTTTGCAACACAACTGGACCTAAATAGAAACCATATGAGAAGAGAGAGGAAACAATAATCACTGAAGAAGTCTCCTGAAAGATAACTTTTGAAAAGTATAAAGAAAATATCAGCAGTTTCCATTATTCTGGCATTAAATTTTACCTAGTATAGGGAAAATATAATACTTTTGGTCAAAAGAACATAATTACAAAGAATGAAAAGAAATATACTTCCAAATTTGATTTAAAAGTTTTTACCACTGTGTATAAACCATTCATATAGAAACACCTATAACTTAAATGAATTTAACTAAACTTTGGGGAGGTCTTAATGATAATAGCTGCACTTGACCACAGTCTCAGAGTGTCCAGATGCCAAAATGTTTTCCTCCAAGGAATAAGAGTGGCCATAGACTTCTGAACTCTAGTAATACTGAGGCTTTTTTTTTTTTAAACTCCAGTTTAAACTTTCTTTTGTCAACTGCCGTTGAAATCTCCTGACACTCTCAGACCACACTGGACTATGTGAGGTGTTTAAGAAATCGAATCCTGTAATGATGCTGACGGTGACAACAAGAATAGCTGTCGTAGGTGTCAACTGTTTGTCTACCTGACCTCCTTTCTCCTTTGTTCCAGGAAATCCACCACATCTCTTCTGAGAACCGCTCTCCTCACCCACCACACTAAGTGGTCCTAGTGAGATCTGAGAATTGCAGTCTCACAAGCCTTTTACCAAAGGGTGAGCAAGGGATCCAACCTGTCTTTGTTGATCAAAATCCTTTTCCTTTTCCAGCTTTATGAGGTATAATCGAAAACTAAAATTGTAAGATATTTAAAGTGTAGAATATGATGATTTGATATACGTACCCATCGTGAAAGGATTTCCCCCATTGAACGAATTAATACATCTGTCACCTCACATATTCACCCCTTTCTTTTGTTGGGTAAGAACACTTAAGTTCTACTCTCTTAGCAAATTACACAGTACAGTGTTATCAACTGCAGTCACCTGGACTTTTGAATTGAAACTAAGGGGAAAGAGAAATGTCCTCCCTGGTGGTAAAGCTGGGAAGAGCCGACAGCTCTGGGTTCACGTGCACCCTATAGAACGTGGAAACCTTTTCAGCATAACTAAATGAGGTTGAAATATAGAAACAGGAGAGGTGGAGGGAGGGCCTGATGCAATCTCCCAAGTGATGAAGAAGGGTGGCTTTTACTTTTACTTTTGACTGAAAGAATCAGGATTCTTACAATACAATACAATAACTACGATAACTACCACGTCGTGAGGCTGACTTGGAGCCAGAAACCGGGCTAAGTTCTTTATCCACATTAATTTACTTAACCCTTATAACTACTCTATTAACCAGGCATTATTATTCTCATATTATAGAAAAAGAAACTGAGACTCAGAGAGAATACTTTACCCAAAATTACACATTTAGTTAATTGCATAACTAGAAGTATTTTAACCTGCCTGCCCTAAAAGTCCAAGCTCATTTTCATTGTAGAAATCTATTGCTCTCCTCCCTTCCTAACTCACATGTCTTTTCCTAGCATGGAGACAATGGGCAATCTGAGATTAGCACCCACTAGTTCCTTGGGCCAGAAGGAATCATCTTCTTTTGGAGACTACAAAAGTGATCCTGAATTCCTGCTAATAAATGAATAAGGCCACCAGCTCTACGTTCTAACATTTGAACTATATTTTTATAGTATAATAATGAGGTTTGAATAATGAGCCAAAAAATGAGAGTAGTTTTTGAAATTAAATTCAAGGTTCTAATTTATTAGACAAGATGCCATTGAGTCAACAGGCTCAACAAGCTCTGATTTCCAGAAAAGATACATCAATCCAGCGTAGCAGGCATTTATTGGAACTCTTCCTTATGTTCTGTTGTGTACTAGATGCTAAGTAATATACCAAGTCAATAAAAAACACCAATATTTTCCTCTCCTATAGAAGCTGCTTGGAAGAACAGGAAATACATACCTGAAGCAGTTCAGTATCAATCACTAAGAAGCATATTTAAATTAAAATTATAAATCAGAAAATCACATGGAATAGTGATTCAGACAGTGGGAAAATCATTGTGTGTTGGAGGGGAGATTGAATGCCTTGTACGAGATGTGATGGAATCTTTAAGGATCAGTAGGAAGTGTAAAGGTAAAGAGGAGATGCAAGGGTACTTTTGACCCTCTAATTGCATATATCAAATATTTAGTAAGCCAGTACAGAAGCTGTTACAGAAAACCACGTGGAAGTGCCAAAGTGAGAACGTAGCAGAAAGCAGACAAACAAGAAATATTCCAAACAAATGTATCCATAGAGCAGCCACTGTGGAAAATAGTACGGAGGTTCCTTAAAAACTAAAAATAGAGTTACCATATGATCCAGCAATCCCACTCCCAGGCATATATCCAGAAAAGACAAAAGCTCTAATTTGAAAAGATACATGCACCCCAATGTTCATAGCAGCACTGTTCACAACAGCCAAGACATGGAAACAACCCAAGTGTTCACTGACAGATGAATGGATAAAGAAGGTGTGGTATGTATACACAATGGACTATTACTCAGCCATAAAAAAATAATGAAATAATGCCATTTGCAGCAACATGGATGGGCCTAGAGATTATCATACTAAGTGAAGTTAGAGAAAGACAAATATTATGTGATATCACTTATATGTGACATCTAAAAGATAATACAAATGAACTTATTTACAAAAGAGAAACAGACATATAAAACAAACTTATGGTTACCAAAGGGGAAGGGGGGTGGGATAAATTGGCAACATGGGATTAACAGATGCATACTACCATATATAAAATAAACAACAAGGATTTACTGTATAGCACAGGGAACTACATTCAATATCTTGTAATAAACTATAATGAAAAAGAACAGGAAAAAACCCAAAGTATATCTGTAGAATACCACCATTGATTGGATATGGTAGATAATAAAATAGATATCATCAATGATAACCTTAGAATTAAAAGCCTAGGACCTGGAAAAAGTTGAGACAAGAAATGATTTGTTCTTCAGGTCAGAGTTATTTTCTTATAAATAACAGAATAAGTTAATAAACCACATAAGAAACAGAAAAATACCAAGACAAAGAGGCCGGCCAAGGCTTTACGCACTTTCTTTAAAAAGTAAATGAGAGGGCTTCCCTGGTGGCGCAGTGGTTGAGAGTCCACCAGCCGATGCAGGGGACACGGGTTCGTGCCCCAGTCCGGGAAGATCTCACATGCCGTGGAGCGGCTGGGCCCGTGAGCCATGGCCGCTGAGCCTGTGCGTCCGGAGCCTGTGCTCCGCAACGGGAGAGGCCACAACAGTGAGAGGCCCGTGTACCGCAAAAAAAAAAAAAAAAAGTAAAAGAGATAAGAAAAAAATGAGAGCCTTTGAGAAAGGTTCCCTATAAGCCTACTCTTTTCCCTGTTGTCCTCTTCTCACTAAATTATATCTCACTAAATTATATCACTCTTCACCCAGTTGTTCAAGTCAGTGACCTTTGAACTCTTCCCTTTTGCCCAGCCCACCAGCAAATCATGTTGGCTCTTCTTCAACATCTATTTAACCACTTCTTTCCTCTTCCATCATCCTACCCCAATCTAAGCCATCAGCATGTGTCTACCTGAAATACTGCAATGTTATTGCAATGTTTTTTTAAAATTTAATTTAATTTATTTATTTTTTATATAGCAAGTTCTTATTAGTTATCTGTTTTATAGATATTAGTGTATATACGTCAATCCCAATCTCCCAATTCATCCCCTCTTGCTTTCCACCCTTGGTGTCCATACATTTGTTCTCTACATCTGTGTCTCTGTTTCTGCCTTGCAAACTGGTTCCATCTGTACCATTTTTCTAGATTCCACATATATGCGTTAATCTACTATATTTGTTTTTCTCCTTCTGACTTACTTCACTCTGTATGACAGTCTCTAAGTCCATCCACATCTCTACAAATGACCCAATTTTGTTCCTTTTAATGGCTGAGTAATATTCCACTGTATATATGTACTACATGTTCTTTATCCATTTGTCTGTTGATAGGCATTTAGGTTGCTTCCATGACCTGGCTATTGTAAATAGTGCTGCAATGAACATTGGCAAAGCTTCAGTAATCAAGACGATATGGTACTGGCACAAAAACAGAAATATAGATCAATGGAACAGGATAGAAAGCCCAGAGCTAAACCCATGCACCTACGGTCAACTAATCTATGACAAAGGAGGCAAGGATATACAATGGAGAAAAGACAGTCTCTTCAATAAGTGGTACTGGGAAAACTGGACAGCTACATGTAGAAGAATGAAATTAGAACACTCCCTAACACCATACACAAAAATAAACTCAAAATGGATTAAAGACATAAATGTAAGACCAGACACTATAAAACTCTTAAAGGAAAACATAGGAAGAGCACTCTGACATAAATCACAGCAAGATCTTTTTTGACCCACCTCCTAGAGCAATGGAAATAAAAACAAAAATAAACAAATGGGACCTAATGAAACTTAAAAGCTTTTGCACAGCAAAGGAAACTATAAACAAGATGAAAAGACAGCCCTCAGATTGGGAGAAAATATTTGCAAATGAATCAATGGACAAAGGATTAATCTCCAAAATATATAAACAGCTCATGCAGCTCAATATTAAAAAAACAAACAATCCAATCCAAAAATGGGCAGAAGACCTAAATAGACATTTCTCCAAAGAAGACATACAGATGGCCAAGAAGCACATGAAAAGCTGCTCAATATCACTAATTATTAGAGAAATTCAAATCAAAACTACAATGAGGTATCAGCTCACACGGGTTAGAATGGGCATGATCAGAAAATCTAAAAACAACAACTGCTGGAGAGGGTGTGGAGTAAAGGGAACCCTCTTGCACTGTTGGTGGGAATGTGAATTGATATAGCCACTATGGAGAACAGTATGGAGGTTCCTTAAAAAACTAAAAATAGAACTACCATATGACCCAGCAATCCCACCACTGGGCATATACCCAGAGAAAACCACAATTCAAAAAGACACATATTGCAATGTTTTAACAGTTAATCTCTCTGCTTCCACCTTTGTCCTCCCAACAGTCAATTGTCCACACAGCATAAATCAGATTCAAACATAAATTGGACCATGTCTTGTTTAAAATCTTCCCAGACCAGGATAAAATCTGAAAACTTTATCATAGGATTCATCAAGTAACCACTTAACTTCAAAGAGCACATGGTCTCCCTAAAGAGACCCACAGTAAAATATACTTAATGGATACATACATACTTGTAATGGATAAAAAAATGAATTTCTTTTAATCTAGGTATAACCTCCTTGGACTTATCTGTAATCCAAAAATCCAACATTTTTATTCATCAGTCTCCCCAAAAGTCAACTGAAGCAAGCAACAGCAAGGAGTAATTTAATTTAGAGAGAAATTGATATAATAATATGTAACAAAAGAAACTTAATTTTTTTTTCAAATATCTGGCTAAGCTTACGTTGGTTGGTAGTGTAAGAAATGAGCCTAAGTTTATAAAGTTAAAGTTTATAAAGTCTAAGTTTATAGAATGAAAATTTTCCTCTGAAGATTTCACTGTAACATCCTTCATAAAATAAATACATTATATGCAAATAAATTCAGATCTACAATTCTGGTAGAAAGAATTCTTGGTGAAAGTTCATAAAGGGGTCCAAGTAAAATCTGTCCCCATAACAGTATATTAGAAAGACTTACTAAACTGGCTTTTGATGGAAGAAAGATTGTAGATCAATGTTTAAAGAAACAGTTTGAATAAGGTCTGTAGTTCGGTTAATACTGTACTAATATCAACTTGCTGGATTTGATAAAGTCTATGGTTATGTAAGATACCACCAGGGAGTGCCAAGTCAAGGGTACATGGGAACTCTGTACTATTTTTGCAACTTCTTGTGAGTCTTAAATTATGTTACAAATTTTTAAAAGGTTAAAAAAAGAAATTATCCATAAAATAAATACACTGTGATAATTACATATCATTCATATAAACTCATTAAAGTACTCCTCATCAGGACTGATACTAAATAATTTTGTTTTTAATATTTGCAGTATGTAGAACACAAACAATGGAATCAGACCAACTGTGGTAAAAATTCAGCCTCAGGAATTCTAGCTTTATGACCTTGGAAATTTTACTTACCTTCTCCAGCCTCAGTTTTTATATCTGTAAAATGAAGATAATAATACCTAACTTATAGCACTCAGAGATTTAAGTGAGATCGTGTATATAAAATGCTTGGTAGATGCCTGACACAGAGTGAGCCCACATGATAAGAACTCAGTAAGTGGCAGCTAGTTAATTACTATCGCTAATTTTAATTAATAAAATTGAGTTTCTTTCAAAATAGCCTGTAGCTCAGATTTTGAATGAGGTTTTTAACACATTCTTATAAGAAAAATCCATTCATATGGCTCCTGCCAAATTCCAACTTGCTAACCTGATAATGATGAAAGATTCTTATTGATCCCTGTTGGAAATGCCTCCCTCACAAATCCTTTAGGGGATCAGAAAAGCACTTCAAACTCAACATGACCAAATCTGAGCTCATAATCATTTCCCCAAAAGTTTAGTCCTCCTCTAGTGAATGGTGCCACCATCCATCTACGTAAACCAGAACCAAGAAAGCACCTCACGCCCGATTCATCCAAGAGATTCTGTCCTGTCTATACATCTGCCCACTTCTCTCCATTGCCACTTCAGCTCCTAACCACAAGTTACACTATCTCTTGCTTGCACCTCCTAAGTGATATCCCTAGATCCATTTTTGACTCCTCTTATAGTCTTCATTATAGCTAGAAATATTTTTTTAAGATATAAAAATGTGATTATCGGTGCTACCTCCCACCCATACTATCCCCTTAGAAACCTAAAACAGCTGCACAATGTTCAGGAGGCCAAACACAAAAATTCTTGACATCACCAATGAATATGGCCCTGACCCGTAACTACCCCTTGGAATCCTATCATCATGGCTTGGGCTGTTCTCTTTGTCAGCCATCCTGGCATTCTTTCAAGTCCCTCGTGTTCTCCATTCTTTCTCCCAGCACAGAATCACCTCTTGGGTCTCTGTTTCTCAATCACCTGTGCCGGGTCCTCCTCTATCAACTTCTAAAAAATAAGACTGGCCCCAATCTCATTTCCAGGCTCCAGTTTTCTCCTCTACCCATTGATAGTCTTCTTATCAATAACATCATTCACTTCCAGGATGACTCCCTGTCACTGTCTCCGTGAGCCCTAAGTTATGTGTTAAATTGCCTTCTTCACATCTCTACTTGGTGTCTCCAACTCAGCACATCCCTACTATCGTCCACCCTGACAAGCTTGTTCCTCTCCCAGTCTCTCCATCTCAGTGCGTGCTTCCACCACCCACCAGGTTGGTCAATCAAAAACCTGAAGGACTTCCCTCACCTCAACATTCAATTCATGAGCAAGTCCAGACAGCATCATTTCTTCTCTCGATCTCCACTCCCTCTACTCCTAGCCATTATGATTTTTGACCTCGACTGACCTCCTGATACCCCAGCTTCTGCTCTTGTCTCCATGATCCATCATCTACATAGCAGCCAGAGTGATTTTCAAAACCTATATCAGACTCCACCAATTCCCCTGCATAAAACCTTTCAGTAGTTTCCCTTTGACCTCTCACACCTAACAAGGTACCATGTGACTTGGCATCTGTCGTGTCATGCAACTCTACCTACTGCTCACTCTGGTCCAGCTAGAGAGACCACCTTTCTGTTCCCCGAGCCCCAAAGGCCACCTCAGAGACACAGTTGGATGTCCGTCCTTCACTGAGAACTCTTGTCCATTCTCACCAAACAGGAGGATCCCTCTTACCATTCATATCTCAGCTTAAATTTCCCTTCTCCAGAAGGATCTTCCTTGTCCATTCAATATAAAAGAGTACACCTGATACCCCCACCCCCAGCTATCTTGGATCATACCACCCTATTTATTTCCTTCTTCTTTTCTTTTTAACATCTTTACTGGAGTATAATTGCTTTACAATGGTGTGTTAGTTTCTGCTTTATAACAAAGTGAATCAGTTATACATATACATATGTCCCCATATCTCTTCCCTCTGTGTCTCCCTCCCTCTCACCCTCCCTATACCACCCCTCCAGCTGGTCACAAAGCACCGAGCTGATCTCCCTGTGCTATGCGGCTGCTTCCCACGAGCTATCTATTTTATGTTTGGTAGTGTATATGTCCATGTCACTCTCTCACTTTGTCCCAGCTTACCCTTCCCCCTCCCCGTATCCTCAAGTCCATTCTCTAGTAGGTCTGTGTCTTTATTCCCATTTTGCCCCTAGGTTCTTCATGACCTTTTTTTTTTTTTTTTTAGATTCCATATATATGTGTTAGCATACAGCATTTGTTTTTCTCTTTCTGACTTACTTCATTCTGTATGATAGACTCTAGGTCCATCCTCCTCACTACAAATAACTCAATTTCTTTTTTTTTAATGTCTGAGTAATATTCCATTGTATATATGTGCCACATCTTCTTTATCCATTCATCTGTTGATGGACACTTACACTGCTTCCATGTCCTGGCTATTGTAAATAGAGCTGCAGTGAACATTTTGGTACATGACTCTTTTTGAATTATGGTTTTCTCAGGGTATATGCCTAGTTGTGGGATTGCTGGGTCGTATGGTAGCTCCATTTTTAGAAGAAAAAGTATCCTTATAGTCTTAATTTACTGTTTATTCCAAGAATGCAAGCTGAACTTTACTAAATGCATTTCTGTTTTGTATCAAACTGAACATTCTTAGTCTTTATATTTTTTGTTTAGGTAAATTATATTAATTATTTCATTTTGAACCATCCTTCACTTGAATAAATCATACTCTTTTTTTAAAAAATAAATTACTGGATTTCATTTGTTGCTGTTTTATTTAGGATATGGCTTGGATGTTGCCTTAGTTTTCTTTTTTTGAGTTACCTTTAGCAGCTGTTTTATAAATTACTTTATCTTGCTTGCTAAAACAAATTGGAAAGCTTCACATATTTTCCTATGCTATGGAATAGATTGTACAACACAGTAAGTGTCTGATGACTAAGTGAATGGCTAGAAAAACATGACATAAATTTACTTGAGCCAAATGTATTCTTGGGAATACATTTGTGATAACTTTGTCTTGCTGTTATTGGTTCTTTCAGTTTTATTCTTCTTTAGCTGATTATGATCATTTATATTTCTTTTTTTAAAATTTATTCATTTATTTATTTATTTTTGGCTGTGTTGGGCCTTTGTTGTTGTGCGCGGGCTTTCTCTAGTTGCGGCGAACGGGGGCTCCTCTTCGTTGTGGTGCATGGGCTTCTCACTGTGGTGGCTTCTCTTGTTGTGGAGCATGGGTTCTAGGCATGCCGGCTTCAGTAGTTGTGGTACGTGGGCTCAGTAGCTGTGGCTCACAGGCTCTAGAGCACAGGCTCAGTAGTTGTGGTGCATGGGCTTAGTTGCTCCGTGGCATGTGGGATCTTTCCAGACCAGGGCTCGAACCTGTGTCCCCTGCATTGGCAGGTGGATTCTTAACCACTGCACCATGAGGGAAGTCCCAATCATTTATATTTCTATATATAATTTTTTAATTTCAGAATGACACTATATAGATATATACATTTTTAGATTACAATTTTAATCTCTTTGATATCTATTATAGTTGAATCCCCATTTCTGAATTACATTTTGTTCTCTTTGTATGGTTAGTTATTAGAGATTAAACCAGTACCTCTAAAAAAAATCAAGTCTATTAATTTCCTACTTTGTAATTCATCAATTTCTGCCTTTATCAGGTACGGATTGATTTCATTAGATTTGTTGGTTATTTTCTTTCTGATTTCTTACATTGACAACTTAGTTTATTTTGTACTTTCTTATTCAACAATGAAAGCATTTAATGTGATGGCACGTACGGCCATCTCTCATGTAATACTCTCATTACTGTTATTTTCCAAGTAGTCTATTGATAAAGGTTTGATCTCCTCTTAGATACAAAAGTTATGTAGGAGAGCGTTTATCTTTTTTTTCTTCCATCTTGCAAGAGATTAAGGTTGTTGGCTAAACTTTTATTTTAATCTCCATGTTTATTTTATTGTGATTATATTGTATCAATATATAATTTCTGTTTATTAAAATTCATTAAGGTTTTTAATTATATATATTGGAGTAAAGATATATTATACATATATACAAATTAAATTGCCTTTATTATATTGGTTATATTTCTTAATATTTTCTTTATAATTTTAATCTAAAGGTTAAAAACTGAAAGAGGTAAGTAAATTTTATTACTTTCATTACTTTTGTTTCTGTTAATTTCCTCTCATATTTTTTACCGATTTACTTTATATATTTCTATATTATGTTATCTGGTATAAAACTTTCCTTACTACTGGGGGCTCACTGAAGATTGAAGTCTTTATTAATATAAAATGTATTTATTTTGATTTTTTACTTTTCTTGTGAATAATTTTGAAGTCCTTGCTTCCATTTTATTTTTATTTTAAGGATTCATTTTGTCCAATATTTAACTAAACATTTTTCTGAACTTGTTTGTTTTCCTCTGATAAAAAAAGTTATGATTACATTTTTATTCATTACTAATTTTTTTTCTATATAGGGTCATTTTTTTTTATATAGGGTCATTTTTAACAAGCATATTTTCTTTTTATAATTGGCAGATTTATTCTTACTTTCTTACTTTTATTGTCATTTTGTACCTTTTTTGTTGTTTTAGTTATCACTATTTCATGGTCTTCTCTGTATTTCACCCTTTATTTTATAGTTTCTTTCATTCTTTTTTCTCTCTGGTGATTGGGAAGGTATATGTCTTATTTTATTTATTTATTTATTTATTTATTTATTTATTTATTTATTTATTTTGCGGTACGTGGACTTCTCACTGCTGTGGCCTCTCCCGTCGCGGAGCACAGGCTCCGGACACACAGGCTCAGTGGCCATGGCTCACAGGCCCAGCCACTCCACGGCATGTGGGATCCTCCTGGACCGGGGCACGAACCCGCGTCCCCTGCATTGGCAGGCAGACTCCCAACCACTACGCCACCAGGGAAGACCTATATGTCCTATTTTTAATTCTGTTAGAATTAACTCATATTTACATATTTACATCCTATGGCTCTCTTATGTTCCATCTCCAGTTTCCTGTGGCTATAGTCCCCAATTTCAAACCTAGATTTTTATTTGAGAATTATAACCTGTGATGGTTAGTTTATGTGTCACCTTGGCTAGGCTATAGTAGCCAGGTATTCGATCAAACAGGAAGCTTACTGTTGTTGTGAAGGTATTTTGCAAATGTGGTTAACATCTACAGTCAGGTGACTTTAAGTGAAGGAAATGGCCCTCAGTAATGTGGGTGGGCCTCATCAATCAGTTGGAAGACCTTAAAGCAAAATTGAAGTTTCCCTGAAAAAGAAGAAATTCTACTTCAAGATTACAGTATCAGATCCTGCTCAAGTCTTTGCACCCTGCCAGCCTGCCCTACAAAATTTTGAACTTATAGCTCTCCTAAGCATATGAGTTAATTCCTTGAAACATCTCTCTTTATATATAACATATACTGTATATAATATATATATACACATACACATACATACACATATAATCTACTATTATATATATTTTATAGAAACAGAACCCTGACTAATACATTAACTTTCAGATTTTATATAGTTTCTTTTATAAGAGCAATTAGAATTTGTCTTATTTTAATAACCATAGTTACAGTATTATATTTAACTTATTCCAATGCTTGCCTTTGATATCTATACTTTGTCTACCTTTATACAATTCCTGAATTCTATTTGTATTCTTAAATTTTAGACTCAGTTTAATCTCTTTATTATAACACATTTTTGAATTTTTTTCAGTTCTTGCAAAGCAAAAGAAATCTTTTGTTTGCATTCACATGTGAACAGCATTTTAGCAGGGTCTATGTTTACAAGCCAGGCCTTTGCTTATAATCTTTTTTCCCCTGAACATTTCTAGATTTTGCACCACTATCTTCCTACATTTGATATTGCAGAAAATTCTAATGTTATCAAGCTTTATGTCCCTTTTTGTTTTTCTTTTACTTTTTCACTTTTTTTTCTTGTACTGTGAGGATATGTATCTATCGTTATTCTCGATGTTATTCAAATTAAATAGAAATAATCCCAGGTCTGTTATGTGTATTTTAGTTAAGTTTTAGTTATTCTTTGTGTTGTCATTATTCTGGACTCATTAAAAAGAGCAGTTATCAAAATGCGCTTTTATTTTCTGTTCTCTATTTCTAATACCTTCTCTTTTATTATTTTTATCTCTTGATTTTGTCTTCTTCATTCATGTAGACTCCATCAATTTCTTCATGTTGCCTGCTCACTTTGACACAGTAGTGATTTCATTCTTTACTGCCTCCAATGCATTATTAAATTCTATTACTGCAATTTAAATTCCATAAGATACTTTATGTGCTTCATCTCACTCTTATTTCATTTCTATCTATCTCTTCACCACCTATCATTTCAATTCAGACATTGCGGTCCCTCCTTATATTTCATCTATTATCTCATAGAATTCATATTTTTAAAGATTTATTGGCAGCAGAAAACATGTGTGATCTAAAATTTACTTCTTAAATAAATTATATCCCCCCTGCCTTTAGCTTGTTTTGTTCTTCCTCCATTATGTGACAGAGAATATTTTAAATTCCTTCTAGCCTTTTATTTTTCTATTTATTCATCCTTAACTTATGATCCTTAATCTAAAATTTAATTTCATATTGTAACAAAACCTCCAGCAGAAGCAAACCAAACCAAAAGCTACATCCCTAAGTTACTCTCATTCCTTACCTCTCATTGCCTGAGGCAATGTCAGCCCCAAGATGTGTCCAGGATTTCTTAGGATAAGCACTATGAAGCTGAAGTTTCCCAAACACCCCTGAAAATAAAAGGAGCAACAGTTGGATAGGAAAATCCTTCCAAGAAATTAAGGCCACATAAGCAAAACTCATTAGAGAGCTTATTGTGCAAGATACATGATATAGAAACTATATATGAAGATGTCCACCTTATCAGAAAAAGAACACTTAACATCTCACTTGGCTATGAAACATTTTTATTCTCTCAAAAGCTATAGAGAAATGAATGCTACACCACATCTAGTAATCCAAGAGCTGGGAAACAGACCACTCTAATGGTATATTCCCAGCTAACTAGTTAGATTTCTACCAGTAAGTCACTCCAAACCATTTGCAATTCTGTTGGAAGTTAACTGGTTTTGATATTTTGTGTTATACAGTAGACTTTCCAAAGGCAAGGTAATTTTGTTTCCTGAGGAAAGAGATTTGCTGCTATTAGCTTTGTTTTCCATAGCTGGATCTCAGATATTTTTGTATTACAGATATCAAAGGATAAATCTCTAGCTCATTTGTTCAAAATATAATTTATTTCAGACTCATAAATTAAAGTCTTACCAGGGACATGCTTGATGCAGTCCAGTTTTATTCCTTCAGGTATTTCCTCTTACACATTTTATTGCCATTTAAAATCACATGAAGCAAAATTCCTCATATTCTAGTGGCCTAAACATGTTTTGAGCATGAACCCAAGCAGTAACAAAATTATGATCATGCACACCTAACACATGTCTATTTGTTTGTAGATAAATAACCATACATACAAATGAATATATTCATACATGTTTGAATAAAAGTGCTAATATTTTCTTCCTGCACCCAAATGGATTGATTGTCTTCATACTCCTGGATTAGTGCACCCCCATTTTATTGCAAATCACTAATCTTGAAATCTAAAGATTTCACAAATTTTAGCAGAAAATGTGTAAGGGAAGTAAAAACCAGTAAGGTACAAATAATATGCCTTGGGTTTTCATCCAATGTGAACTAAAACAGCTCAGTTAATTAGAAACTAACCAAGTGTTTAAGTCAACATCCATGATTTTACCATACTCTAATTCAGCAAAAATTCAGAAGATAATACAACTAAAATAAGGATTAGTGGAAATGGAAAAAATACTCCCACTTTTAGGACAGGACCTGGAATCAATCTTTCATAATAATAATATCATCATCATCATCAAAAAATTAATCACTATTAGTTAAGTAAGCTAGACAGGAAAGTAACATGGAATAATTTAGAGAAATTTCTACCTACAAAGATTTTTAACAAAAACCAGTTTATTTCCTTCCATTTACCAGAAAGCAGATTTCCTGATCATTCCCAATCACCAAAGGTTAACTGTAAAATGACACCATTTCCTAGTTGTTTCAAGGAGATTATAATACTTGAAGAGATTAAAATATGTTATTTACTTATGATATCACCAAATTTTAAGCATGCAGTGACAAACATTTCATTCCTTTTTCAATTTAGTATCAGAGAAATTTTTAGAAACACTTGTTTGGCAATACAGCTGGCATGGGGATCAAGACAGGTACCCTCATATGCTCCTAACACAAAGTCCAGTTCAACGTGGCACTCCCTGGAACAGAGTGGACACCACAGGCAAAAAGAGTCCATGCTCCTGTTGTGATCCATCTAGCTTGTCAATTTGAAAAAAGTAAAATATTCCTTAACCTCATATTCTTAAAAAGATAAAATAAATAGCATATATGAAAAATCATTTGAAAACAATAAAGCACTATCAAAGTATTATACGGCAATGGCTATACTTTATGAAACCAGGTTACCAAACTTCAAACTATCCTAACATGATTGTTTTTACTGAGTCACTGAAATCTTATAAAACTAGGATTACCATACAAAGAGAATTTTAAAATGCTAGAAATCTATAAAAAGCCTCTTATACCTTTCCCTTAAAAGTAAGTTATTGAGTGGCCCTTACATCATAGTTATACAAGTCCAGTCCTAGTTTCTGTGCTCTTCTGTGCTTTAAAACAGGATTTGAATTGGGAGATTGGGATTAACCTGTATACACTGATGTGTATAAAATGGATGACTAATAATAAATAAATAAATAAATGAATAAATAAATAAACATTAAAAAAATAATAAAATAAAACAGGATTTGGTATTGTGGCAGTATCAAAGGAAGAAACTGCCAACAGTAAATGTTTCTTAGTAATCTATAGAGCTATCAGTTTAAAAAATATATCAATAACCACATAGTATTTAAAGTTGATAACACAGACTCTTCATCCAGCCTTTGGTGTGTGACCAATCTGGATATGAATCTAAGTTCTGACAGTATAAAACTGTGTGGCTTTCTGCATATTGTTCACCATCTCTGAGGCTTAGTTTTGACATCTGTAAAATGTATACTCCTTACAGGAGAGCTGGTAAGTGAAATAATAAATTCTCTAGAAGAGTGCCTGGAATTTAGTAGGTGTTCTATGAATGGTACTTCCCTATCAGAAACACACACACATTTCATTTTTAATAAAGCTGCACTTTACTCTTACCAATTGTTCCTGGATCAATACGAATTCCGATGAAACGGTCACAAAAGACTCCCTCTGAAGCTCTAAGGAGAATCAGGAGCTTTTTTTCTTTTTCTAAGGGATTTTCTAAAGTACCTGTTTACAAGAAAAGTATATCATGTAAATTAATTTGAAATTTAAGGAGGGAGAGGGAAATTGTGATGTAATTTTGAGAATGCAAAGTAGATGCTATAAAGTAGACTAGATGGAGAAAGGCCAGTGTTCATAGATGAAAAAAGAAAAGGTGGAAAAATGAGATGCAGTAAACTTCTCTGAGGGAGATTGGATTATTGTTCAGCAAATATTCACTCTTCTTAGGGCAGAGTATACTTTCCTGACCTATTAATACTGAGCCTGGACACATGACTTGTTTTGCCCAATGAAATTCAGGTAGAAGTGACAGTAATGCCAATTCTGAGTTGATGCTTTAAAATGCTTGGCAAGTTTCACCAGGTCACTTGCAATAATGTTCCCTGCCATGAAAGGAGAATTTCTTAAATAACCTCTAGGGCCTGGATGAAGAGACGTACACAGCAGACCCGAACAGAATCCATGAGCTGGAACCAAGTCAGATCAAGCCTGGCATCAATATTTGTTGTTGTGAGCCACTGAGACTTGGTGATTCTTTGTTACACAACATTATTACAGCAAAACCTGATTGATACACTGTCTACCGCTGGATCCCCACATTGCTCTACATGTATTTTAGCATTAAATCTTCACAACAGGGGCTTCCCGGGTGGCGCAGTTGTTGAGCGTCTGCCTGCCAATGCAGGGAACACAGGTTCGAGCGCTGGTCTGGGAAGATCCCACATGCTGCGGAGCAACTGGGCCTGTGAGCCACAATTACTGAGCCTGTGCATCTGGAGCCTGTGCTCCGCAACAAAAGAGGCTGCGATAGTGAGAGGCCCGCGCACCGCAATGAAGAGTGGCCCCCGCTTGCCACAACTACAGAAAGCCCTCGCACAGAAACGAAGACCCAACACAGCCATAAATAAATAAATTTAAAAAAAAATACTGGGGCTTCCCTGGTGGCGCAGTGGTTGAGAGTCCGCCTGCCAATGCAGGAGACACGGGTTCGTGCCCCGGTCCGGGAGGATCCCACATGCCACGGAGCGGTTGGGCCCGTGAGCCATGGCCGCTGAGCCTGCGTGTCCCGAGCCTGTGCTCCACAACAGGAGAGGCCACAACAGTGAGAGGCCCACATACCAAAAAAAAAAAAAAAAAAATACTGATTACCATAAATCTACTGCACCCATTCCCCTGGCATTTAAAAAAAAAAGTCTTCACAACACACTTGAGAAGTAAATATGATTCTTATCTCAGTGTTAAATATTCATACAGAATGAGGCTAAGGGGTTAAGGGACTCGTCCAAATTTATCCAACTAGTAAGTATCAGTCTGAATTTGAACAATGGTCTGTTTAGGCTGTGTTCTGTTAAACAAGTAATAGGTTATTATCTAAGCCCAAATTCTTTTAGCAGTAAAAGGACACAACCTTCAAGCTGTGATACTCAAATAGCAGTTGGGAATTACTTTTGACCTTAATCTGCTGATGTAAACAGCAGACTTTGGTCACTTTCACAGTATGAGAATAATTTGGGGAAATTACTAAAATTGTGTTTCTGAGTACGGACCTGGCAAAGATTATTTTCTTCAGAAAATATATCTTAGAGTACATAAAATATTACAAAGCATTAGATTTTTTAAGAAGCAACTAGTGAGAAGATTGTTTCCAAACTATATACTGGATTGGAGAAGTTGACAAAACACATCTGCTATCAAACATGCCTTTCCACTTAGAAATTCCTGAAAACATAACCCAAAATGAGGTTGCCAAATATGGTAAAATGAGGTTGCCAAATATGGTAAAATGAGGTTGCCAAATATGGTAAAATGAAGTAAATGGAAACTTAAAATTGCCTGGTTGTGCTTTTGGCTAAGTGGTCTTTCAGGGGCATAAAATCATTTTCCCCAGTTGGCACCCCATATATATACCTGGTTAGCCAAAGGCTCGGTGTGAGTTTCCAGCTTGCTACATACCTAGCTCTAGAGTTCAGCCTGCACAACCATTGGTCTACAGGGACTGTTGAAAGTAAGACTCAGAGGGGTAAGTAAATTTCCCTGGAGTCACACAGTAGGCCAACGGGCATGCAAGGATTGGACCCCACAGCGTGTGCTTTCCCAATAAAACACTAAGGTACACAGAGGCTCCACGTAGGGAACGTCAATCCTCAGCTGAGTGACTAACACACCCTCTTAGCCAAAACAAAGATGTGCGAGAGCAGAAAGAAGGGATGTGGGAAGGAGGAGAATGTGAAGAAAATGTGCGTGGTATAGCTCTTATCTGGCCAGTAAGCCGTTTTCCAACTGTGATTTCATTTATTTCACGGAGGGTAGTTTAGATTCTTGGGGGGAAATGGTCTAGCACTAAACAGATACCAGAGAGAAAAAAAGTAGGACAGTTTTTGCCCTAGAGAAATGTACGCAGAGTCCCACGAAAAGAGTTCAGTGTTCCTCTAAAATCAGAGATTAAATCAATTATGCAACCCAAAACGGCAGCACATGTGGAGCTTTCACAGAAAGCCTGTGCAAAATTAGTCAGCCTGCCATGATCTTTTGGTATCTGAAATGACCAAAGTTTGTATTCTTTTTTGTGATGTGGGGGAAGGGAAAGATGGAGAATAGGGACGGAGCAGAAAGAAGGCAAGAGTGACCTAAGAGAAGGAAACGGATACTATTTTAACATGAAAACGCAGTGCTTCTCAAATGTGTGAAAGCTGGTAAAGGGAAAGCCTTAAAGTCCGGACTCCTCATTTTATGCTCAAATCTAGCGCTCGAAGAAAGGTGAGGTGCTCTCACCAGCTTGGGCTTTGCCCCTAAATGAGAGGAGCCACCGCTAAGAGAAGGCTCATGGGATAATGCAGTTCTTCTCTGATTTCCCTTTTTAAAGCTGCTTCAAGCTGCTCTAAACTGTAACAAAAGGCATTTTCAACCTGGATGAATGCAGATACTCACAATGGAGGGGAAATCCTTGCCGTCATGCTGCCGAGACAAGCCAGGTGTTTTTGCATATGTGATTTCATTTAATTATCACAACCCTGTGAAGGATATTGTTGAGGCTCTCACAAGGAAACGGAGACAGAGAGAGGTTAAAAAACCTGTCAGAAATTACACAGCTAAAAAGTGGGGAAGCTGGGCTTAGACCTATAAGTCCCATCCGAGGACACATGGACGTAGCGGAATAGGAAAGAAGTAAACGGAAGTTGTCACAACTTAGGATGATGGTGGGCAACGGAGGGGAAACAGAATACGTTCCAGATGCTAAAATCACCTGGGGAGATGGAAGGAAAATAAGTTCTGGTATATAAAAGATAACGGTTATAATGATTTGAGGAATATGGTACAAATGGATTCCATGAACTTCAAAGGTAAGAAAAAGGTTAAAGGACTTTATACGATTTTATTAACTGAACTTCTTTGATGGAATCAAATATAAACCTAGTTTACATTTAAGTCCCCTCTTTTAGCACGACTCCCCACAGCTTGTGACTAAGCCAGCCCACCCTGAATTATTTACCTCCACCCTCCTCTGTGCCCGTGAGATTCCCCAGGTTTTTATATGCCTACTTTCACCCTGTCTAACTCCTAATCATCCCTCAAAACTTGGCTCCACTATAATTTATTTCTAAAAGCCTCCTATGACCTAGAGCTAGATGCCCCCTTTTGTGAATAAAAATGTCCGCACCTCTTGCTGCAGTAAGTCTTCTTCGAGGAACTTGTCCTAAAGAAATAGTATAGAACACGGGCAAGGGTTCATGCTCAAAGTTCTCCACTGCAGTGCTACCTATTTACAATAGTGGACATCGGAAAACTCCTTGAAATAGCAAATGATTGGGAACAGCTTTGTGCATTTAGAACCCCTTCCTTCCCCGCCACCTGCGCCCCAGTTTCCTTGCCACGCTTGAGAGCTGAGCCACCTAAACCGAGTCCCCAAACAAGAGCAAACCCAGCTCAGACGCCACCTCCTCTGGGAGCCTTCCTTGTCAACTTCGTCTGTTTTAAGTAGCCCGCTGTGGGCTACCACACAGGGCATGCTTTACCTCAGTGCTTCAAGACTGTACTGTAAGTGTCTTTTATCAGACTGCCTCCTCTTTACAGTACACTCCCTGAGAGAAGGAGCTGTGTCTTTCCAGCAAAGTTCACATCTATTTTGTCCCCAAAATGGTGAACTAAGTAATTTTAACCAATCCTCTTGCAGAAAACAATTAAAAATAAAGAGGGATACTCCACAGTAAAAAAGACACCGATGTTATAAGAATAGTAAGTATGTATGTGCCTAGCATCATAGCTTCAGAATAAAGCAAAAATGAGCAGATATACCAAAAATAACAGTGGCAAATTAAATAAACAAGAAAATAGTAAGGATGCAACAGTTTTGACTAATATAATTAGCAAACAACATAATATGTGTAGATGCAAAACTAGACTCACAAAGAATACATATTCTTTTCAAGCTTGCATAAAACATTCACAAATATTGGTCATACGATGATCCTAAAGCAACTTCAAAGCGTTTGCACAGCAAAGGAAACGATAAACAAGACCAAAAGACAACCCTCAGAATGGGAGAAAATATTTGCAAATGAAGCAACTGACTAAGGATTAATCTCCAAAATTATAAGCAGCTCATGCAGCTTAATAACAAAAAAACAAACAACCCAATCCAAAAATGGGCAGAAGACCTAAACAGACATTCCTCCAAAGAAGATATACAGACTGCCAACAAACACATGAAAGAATGCTCAACATCACTAATCATTAGAGAAATGCAAATCAAAACTACAATGAGATATCATCTCACACCAGTCAGAATGGCCATCATCAAAAAATCTAGAAACAATAAATGCTGGAGAGGGTGTGGAGAAAAGGGAACCCTCTTGCACTGTTGGTGGGAATGTGAATTGATATAGCCACTATGGAGAACAGTATGGAGGTTCCTTAAAAAACTAAAAATAGAACTACCATACGACCCAGCAATCCCACTACTGGGCATATACCCTGAGAAAACCATAATTCAAAAAGAGTCATGTACCAAAATGTTCACTGCAGTTCTATTTACAATAGCCCAGAGATGGAAACAACCTACGTGTCCATCATCAGATGAATGGATAAAGAAGATGTGGCACATACATACAGTGGAATATTACTCAGCCATAAAAAGAAACAAAATTGAGCTATTTGTAATGAGGTGGATAGACCTAGAGTCTGTCATACAGAGTGAAGTAAGTCAGAAAGAGAGAGACAAATACCGTATGCTAACACATATATATGGAATTTAAGAAAAAAAAATGTCATGAAGAACCTAGGGGTAAGACAGGAATAAAGACACAGACCTACTACAGAATGGACTTGAGGATATGGGGAGGGGGAAGGGTAAGCTGTGACAAAGCGAGAGAGAGGCATGGACATATATACACTACCAAACGTAAGGTAGATAGCTAGTGGGAAGCAGCCGCATAGCACAGGGAGATCAGCTCGGTGCTTTGTGACCACCTGGAGGGGTGGGATAGGGAGGGTGGGAGGGAAGGAGGGAGATGGAAGAGGGAAGAGATATGGGAACATATGTATATATATAACTGATTCATTTTGTTGTAAAGCAGAAACTAACACACCATTGTAAAGCAATTATACTCTAATAAAGATGTTAAAAAAAACCATATTGCATATACTCGTCTACCATAGTTCATCAAAATGTACAATTCATCTTGGGAAAGGTCTATAAACTGAATTGTATTAAATAAAGTTTTTCCAATTATCTAGAGATAACATTAAGAAAGTGAAAAAGGAAGCCACAGAGTGGGCAAAGGTATTTGTAACACATATAACCAACAAAAGGTACATTCCAACATGACCCAGCAATTCCACTACTGGGCATATACCCTGAAAAATATCATAATTCAAAAAGAGTTACGGGGCTTCCCTGGTGGTGCAGTGGTTGAGAGTCCGGCTGCCGATGCAGGGGACACGGGTTCGTGCCCCAGTCCGGGAAGATCCCACATGCCGCGGAGCGGCTGGTCCCATGAGCCATGGTTGCTGAGCCTGAGTGTCCGGAGCCTGTGCTCCGCAACGGGAAAGGCCACAACAGTGAGACACCTGCTCAAAATGTTCATTGCAATCTATAGATTCAATGCAATCCCTATCAAACTACCAATGGCATTTTTCACAGAACTAGAACAAAAAATTTCACAATTTGTATGGAAACACAAAAGACCCCGAATAGCCAAAGCAATCTTGAGAACGAAAAACGGAGCTGGAGGAATCAGGCTCCCTGACTTCAGACTATACTACAAAGCTACAGTAATCAAGACAGTATGGTACTGGCACAAAAACAGAAAGATAGATCAATGGAACAGGATAGAAAGCCCAGAGATAAACCCACGCACATATGGACACCTTATCTTTGATAAAGGTGGCAGAAATGTACAGTGGAGAAAGGACAGTCTCTTCAATAAGTGGTGCTGGGAAAACTGGACAGGTACATGTAAAAGTATGAGATTAGATCACTCCCTAACACCATACACAAAAATAAGCTCAAAATGGACTAAAGACCTAAATGTAAGGCCAGAAACTATCAAACTCTTAGAGGAAAACATAGGCAGAACACTCTATGACATAAATCACAGCAAGATCCTTTTTGACCCACCTCCTAGAGAAATGGAAATAAAAACAAAAAAAAACAAATGGGACCTAATGAAACTTCAAAGCTTTTGCACAGCAAAGGAAACCAGAAACAAGACCAAAAGACAACCCTCAGAATGGGAGAAAATATTGGCAAATGAAGCAACTGACAAAGGATTAATCTCCAAAATTTATAAGCAGCTCATGCAGCTCAATAACAAAAAAACAAACAACCCAATCCAAAAATGGGCAGAAGACCTAAATAGACATTTCTCCAAAGAAGATATACAGACTGCCAACAAACACATGAAAGAATGCTCAACATCATTAATCATTAGAGAAAGGCAAATCAAAACTACAATGAGATATCGTCTCACACCAGTCAGAATGCCCATCATCAAAAACTCTAGAAACAATAAATGCTGGAGAGGGTGTGGAGAAAAGGGAACCCTCTTGCACTGCTGGTGGGAATGTGAATTGGTTCAGCCACTATGGAGAACAGTATGGAGGTTCCTTAAAAAACTAAAAATAGAACTACCATATGACCCAGCAATCCCACTACTGGGCATATACCCTGAGAAAACCAAAATTCAAAAAGAGTCATGTACCAAAATGTTCATTGCAGCTCTATTTACAATAGCCCAGAGATGGAAACAACCTAGGTGCCCATCATCGGATGAATGGATAAAGAAGATGTGGTACATATATACAATGGAATATTACTCAGCCATAAAAAGAAACGAAATTGAGCTATTTGTAATGAGGTGGATAGACTTAGAGTCTGTCATACAGAGTGAAGTAAGTCAGAAAGAGAGAGACAAATACCGTATGCTAACACATATATATGGAATTTAAGAAAAAAAAATGTCATGAAGAACCTAGGGGTAAGACAGGAATAAAGACACAGACCTACTGGAGAACGGACTTGAGGATATGGGGAGGGGGAAGGGTGAGCTGTGACAGGGCGAGAGAGAGGCATGGACACATATATACTAACAAATGTAAGGTAGATAGCTAGTGGGAAGCAGCCGCATGGCACAGGGATATTGACTCGGTGCTTTGTGACCGCCTGGAGGGGTGGGATAGAGAGAGTGAGAGGGAGGGAGACTCAAGAGGGAAGAGATATGGGAACATATGTATATGTATAACTGATTCACTTTGATATAAAGCAGAAACTAACACACCATTGTAAAGCAATTATACCCCAATAAAGATGTTAAAAAAAAAAATGTTCATTGCAGCTGTATTTACAATAGCCAGGACATGGAAGCAACCTAAGTGTCCATCATCGGATGAATGGATAAAGAAGTTGTGGCACATATATACAATGGAATATTACTCAGCCATAAAAAGAAACGAAATTGAGCTATTTGTAATGAGGTGGATAGACCTAGAGTCTGTCATACAGAGTGAAGTAAGTCAGAAAGAGAAAGACAAATACCGTATGCTAACACACATATATGGAATCTAAGAAAAAAAAATGTCATGAAGAACCTAGTGGTAAGATGGGAATAAAGACACAGACCTAGTAGAGAATGGACTTGAGGATATGGGGAGGGGGAAGGGTAAGCTGTGACAAAGTGAGAGAGTGGCATGGACATATATACACTACCAAACGTAAAATAGATAGCTAGTAGGAAGCAGCCGCATAGCACAGGGAGATCAGCTCGGTGCTTTGTGACCACCTAGAGGGGTGGGATAGGGAGGGTGAGAGGGAGGGAGACGCAAGAGGGAAGAGATATGGGAACATATGTATATGTATAACTGATTCACTTTGATATAAAGCAGAAACTAACACACCATTGTAAAGCAATTATACTCCAATAAAGATGTTAAAAAGAAAACCAATATTTGCTTTTTGTAATAATAATAGTAATTATTAATAAATGTTGCTTGATCTGAAAAAAAAGACTTCAACAAATCAATATAAAAAAGATAATTCATCATTTTAAAAGGGCAGGGCAGGAATAAAGATGTAGACATAGAGAGTAGACTTGAGGACACAGGATGGGAGGGGGAAGCTGGGGCGAAGTGAGAGTAGCAAAGACTTATATACACTACCGAATGTAAAATAGTTAGCTAGTGGGAAGCAGCAGCGTAGCACAGGGAGATCAGCTCGGTGCTTTGCGATGACCTAGAGGGGTGGGATAGGGAGGATGGGAGGGAGGCTCAAGAGGGAGGGTATATGGGGACATATGTATACATATGGCTGATTCACTTTGGTGTACAACAGAAACTAACACAGTATTGTGAAGCAATTATACTCCAATAAAGATCTATTTTTTAAAAAAAAATGGCAAGAGAACAGCTACTTCACAAAACAAGATACCAAATAGAAAATAAAAATTTTAAAAGTGCTCAAATCACATTAAATATTAGAGATATGCAAATTAAAACAACCATGAGATCCCACTACATACCCACTAGAATGGATTCTTATTTAGCTGAACTTGTACTTTTTACTTTGCAAACTTTTCTGAACATGTGTGTCATACTTCATAATAAACTATTATGTTTCAAGGGCACTCATCAATACGTACTTGTTCATCAATAGAATGGGAACTCATCAAAATTATATTTGTTTTTCTGCTTCTCTAACGCATTAAATTCTTTTACAGCTTTAATGAGGTATAACTGATGTATTAAAAAAACTGCATATATTTAATAAATATTGACCAAAATTTTAGACTCATCTCCCTAATAAACTTTTTGTCGGGTCCTGTTCACTGAATCCAAAACAACAAATTGTGTTTCTAAATAATCTGTATTTCCCTCCAAGTTAACCTTGAAATTCCATAAATATCATGATTGCCCATAAAAGATAGGTTAAGAAATTACCCCCCAATATCAATTTTACACATTTTCTCCTGCCCTCAGAACTAAGTTATACATTGATGACTTTGGAAGCTGAGCTTCCAACTGAAGCATGACTATTTTTCTCATGTCTTGCTGTAGCTATTTTCTTCAGAGTAGAGCCTCCAGAACATTCTGGACAAATAGTGATAAATCAATTAAATTGTGAAGCCTGTTTTATTCTGAATTAGCCTTTAATTCCCAGTGTATACTTGACCCACTTAGCCCTAAAACACCCCTCCTCAACAAAATCAATCCCATGTGAAAAAAAAAAAAAAGGAGGGTGGAAGGGCTTTCAGCCCAATGAAATAAGACATGGTTCTAAGAATAACCAGTAGACATTATCAAATGATAATCTCCAGCCCCTCAGAGAGTGATTTTATTCAAGCTGACAAATTTCCATCATTGATGAGGAGGGCTCTCAATTTGTTAACAGTTGATAGAGATTAAAATAAAAGTTAATATATAACATATTCATTCACATATTTGCAACATGTATAAAAACCCTTATAATTTCATAAATAAGACTGAGCTAATTTACTTCTGTAAGCCTCAGTTTCTGTAACTTCATATAAAATAGGCACAGTAAAAGCATCCACTTTTAATTAGGCTTAAATAATTTAGTACATATTAAAGATACATGGCAGGGTCTGCATATAATACATGCTCTTAAAAATGTTGGCTCTTAGTAGTAATAGTGTAGACAGTAGTGGTAGTAACAATAGAGAAGTGAAACATTTTAAAATCAATGTTTAAATCTGGAAATTAAGAGAAAGAAGGCAAGCTCTTCCTAGCAAGTAATGTCCTATCCCTAAGGTACTAGAAACTAGACATTTCAAAGGTAAACATATTAGGTGATCACTTACTTGAATGTCCAGACCAAGGAACTGCAGAAAACACAATTAAATTCCTCTTAAACTCAAATACTGTCATAAGAGTTTTCTAACCAAGAAAATAAAGTATTCATTCATTCATTCATTCACTTGTTTGCTTAAAATTATCTAGCTTTTCCATGAAAAAATAATTAATTAATATTTAACAATTTTTTTATTTATCATATAATTAACTATTTAAACATTTTAAAATAATTAATAAATTTCTAAGGAATTTTATGTTATTGTGATAGAAGTTCAAGTGTCCAAAATATATTTGGGGAAATGCTGATTTAGAAAGTATTAAAATATTAAAGTAAAATGATCACTACAATTGTGTTTAGTAGAGACAAACCCAGCAAGATAGAAGGATTATTTCTTGTACCCGTGTTTTGCTTAAAAATACATATACATTTAAGAATAATGTGATACATGGGCCAGCTTCCAATCTTTCTTAACCAAACTTTTACAACATTTACTTCACTTGCCTTCCCTCTGGTTTCCCCCAAACCATCCACCCTTTCTTTACTTAGGATAAAGGTCAAGCTCCTTAATGTGACCCATGATGCTCTGCTTTCTCTGATTCGCAGCTCTATCTCACAAACCGTTCTCTCTCTTGCTAACAAAGCTTCAGTTACACTGGCCTTATTTTAGTTCCACAAATGTTCCAGCTTCCCAGTTTTGGGGACTTCAACGTGCTATTTCCATTGCCTGAAATGCTCTCTGGACATGACTTGCATCTCCATCTACCACTCCATTCTTTCTTCATCTTCCCTGCCCTCTCCCCCGAATCTTTCGCTTTCTCACACAGGGTGAGCAGAAGGTCTTTAGTAAAATAATATACCCACGTTGTACTATAAGAGGAGAGCAATATTTGCAGGAAAAAACTCTTGTTTTCAAAATGTGTCTGTGTGTTTATTTTGTAGGTGCTACACTCTAGATCCTAAAAGGCCTTAGTCAATCTACATGAAGGCTTGAGAGGTCTCGCAACTGCCCTCCTAGAACGGTACTAGAGCCAGGAATTTCCATGCACTTGACCACAGAGAGCACTGACTGGATGGAGAGGATCCTGGGGATAGGGCAGAGGGAAAAAAAGGGAAGATGAGATGAGATGAGAGCAAAAAGGGACCCTGGCACCCATCTGATGCTGTCTCTATACGGAGTTAATTTAATGGAAAAAATTAAAAAATGTTTCACACCAAAAAAAAGAAGAATGTGGTATTTGTCAGAGAACTAATATCCATCTGAAAACAAACAGATATTTCTATGCCTGATCTAACTTTGAAATATGTGTTATTTAACTGTTGGCTACCAATCTTCTGAGGAACTCACAGAAGTGGAGTTTAGTGCTTCCTGAACCTGTAAAGAACAAAGGTTTTATGCTTTTGCCCTTACAGTTAAGTAAGTATGATATTTAAAAATCACATCCCTTTGATTTCACCTTTTTATTAACTAGTAGTTTGATTAGAGAATGGTCAGTATAAACAGAAACTGATTTGTTGACTGATGATCTATATTAGCTAACTTATAAACCATCTACTTTACAGATATCTATGTACACTTATATTTACACATTAAATTTGTGGTTAATTTGTATTATTTTTTAATCATAAACTTGAAAGAATATATTTTTGTTTGGTTTGTTTTTTTCTCTTAATATATTATTTTTAAACAAACATCACCACAAGATTCTCTCTGGCTACTCAATGAGTCTGACTACTGGGTATTGTGTCTTTAAGCTGGAGGATATGTTTTAATCTACACTTTTCTCTGGTTTGTCTCCTTCTTATTACTTAATCATCCAATGAGCCTTACAGAACTGTCAGTTTGGAAGGCAATAAACTGTGTATGGATTTTTCTTCTTCTTTAGGATTGAGAAAGTCCCAATCATGCAAGCAATGAAAGAAACTTCCATACACCTAGTACTTCATTTCCTGACAATCAAAGTCATGGGCTAATGATGACCTTAGGCTCCTGGCTACAAATGTGAGACAGGGCTGACAAATACACATCACTGGCTCTGCAAAACAATATGTGACAAGTTTTAGGATAAAAACCCAGTTCCTAGCATAATTACTGAGTGACCAGGCAGCGCATCACGTGACTTGGCTCTGACAGGCTGAAGGAAAAATGCACTGCTGAGTCTGAAGGGACTCTGAAATGTGGGGCATGTGTTGTTTACTTAGGGATCAAGGAGACTTCTGTTAAGTTTTAAAGACACACATATATTATTACTGATTATCCCTCTCTGAAATCCTCCTACAAACTATCACAAGAGAATTTTTCATTTGCAATTTTAAAAGTATGCATAATATTAAAACACTTTCATTGAGTTGCACATTTGGATCAATAACATGTTAGTATCACTGATATCTAACATAACAAAGGATGCATATTAAAGCATGGAAATGATGTCTCAACTAAAAAAGGACACTGGTGAAAAGGATGAGTTCAGACAGCTATTCCTGTACAAAGAAATACAAACATTTAAAACACTCAACAAACCAATGCTTATTGAACAGGCTTTGAGTCAGGCATTTTTATTAGTTTTCCTCTCCTAGACAGGATAAAATTTAGATTTGTACAAGATCATCAATTTTTTCAATGTGTTTTTAGCCCCTGTTTATTGCTTTCATATAGGGAGAGGGGGGAAACATTGTGGTCATTTATACATTAACACTGTAAGCCCTTCCTCACAGATGTTGACATTTAGGTGTCAGTAGACTGGATGTATTACAAGAAAAAGGCATTGAGCTGAAAGACACACTTAGATGTGTCCAGTCATTTATCAATAAACTAATCAGTCACACAGCACATTATCAGAAGCCTACTATGCACAAGGTACTAGGGTTACAAAATTCTGTAAAGAAGCCTATCATCTAATACAGAGAAGACATTCATGAAAACATACCATTTCATAATAGTAAAATGAATGCAGTAATGACAATACGAATGAAAGAATGGACCAGGAGAAAAGATACACTGAAACCTATTGAATGGAAAATACCCATAGTAAAGGTAGTCCTTGGGCAAAGGCTTGAAGGACAAATATTTGAAGTGACTAAAATAACCTCTAATCCTGGTCCTGCTCTTTACAAGCTATGAGACCTTGGAACCAATCAATAATCTCTTTGGATCTCAGTTCCGTTATCCATACAATGATACAGATGATTCACATAATCTCTGAGGTCTGAGATATCACAGTTATAAATCCACTCTTGAGGAATTTTCCAGAAGTTGTATAATGAGTCGCTAAACTAGATTTATAATCCAGATTTCTAGAGTTCCCATATTCATGAAGGTCCTAAACTAATTTCTGTCTTCTTAAAGTCATATGCATGAGATTATCAAAAAGTAGCAATTTTCAGCACAATTTGGACTCACTCGCGTTCTTCATCGCTTTAGAAAACAACCCTGCATAGCTTAAAATCCATCCTACACTGTGAAACTCATGCCTACTTGTCACTAGTCTCCAGCTACCAAGGCAGCCTTTCTGCCTCACAATTATGTAAAGCACATGCCTGGCTCTGTCTCAGGACTTCTGCACCAGCTCTTCCTTCTGTCTGAAACCCTCTTGTTCAAATCTTTGTGAGTCTAGCTCTTTCCTGGCTCTATGGTCTGTAGTCACACTGATTCTTCAGAAAGGTGTTTACTGACTACCTAATCTGTGGTGCCAACACCTCTCTTCAGCTCACTCCTCCATTTAGTTTTCTTCAGAGCATGTACTGCCATCTAAAATTATCTTCCCCATTTACTTTACTATTTCATTGTCTATTTCCCCAACAAAAGAGTGCATGCAGGAATCTTACCTGTCTTGCTCACTGCTGAATACTCAAGTCCCAGGAAGAATGCTTGGCACTGAGTTGGCATTCAATGAAAGAGAAAGTGAGAGAAGTGGGGAGGAAGGGGATGGAGACAGGGGCAAATCTATTTTCTCCTTAATATCTACTGTTTTGCTCCATTTTATCATCGAAAAGAAAGTTTGTTACTCATGAAAGCATAGAAAGGTTTGATGACATCACTCTTAATATATGACAACGGTTTATTTTCAAACATGAGATTGAATCTGTTCAATTGTACTTAAGGCTATATTTTAAGCCAAAAAATGAAGTTGTTAAAGTATAGGTAAATGGCATTAAGCTTATTAGAAGTTACTGTCTTTCATGTATTGTGTCGAATTTTTTTCTTTGTTCAAGAACCTACTGTGTAGCACAGGGAACTCTACTCGATGATCGGTGGTGACCTAAATGGGAAGGAAATCTAAAAAAGAGTGGATATATTTATACGTATGACTGATTCACTTTGCTGTGCAGCAGAAACTAACACAACATTGTAAAGCAACTATACTCCGATAAGAATTAATTTTATGTAAAATAGATAGCTAGTGGGAAGCAGCCACATAGCACAGGGAGATCAGCTCATGCTTTGTGACCACCTAGAGGGGTGGGATAGGGAGGGTGAGATGGAGATGCAAGAGGGTGGGGATGTGGGGATATATGTATATGTATAGCTGATTCACTTTGTTATACAGCAGCAACTAACACAACAATGTAAAGCAATTATACTCCAATAAAGATGTTTAAAAAAAAAAGAATTAATTTTTAAAAAACATGATAGAAAAGTAACATTTTCTATCAAAACTATATTTGACAGCCATTATATTAAAAAAAAAAAGAATAAGATGGACAATCTCCTTTCCTGCTTTCTTTATTCTCTCCGCTGTATCTCATACTACTAACCACTCCCTCTTTCTTGCAAATTTCCTTTGTTTCAAGACATTATCTTCCTTTTCTTTTTTTTTTTTTTTTTTTTTTGGCGGTACGCGGGCCTCTCACTGTTGTGGCCTCTCCCGTTGCAGAGCACAGGCTCCGGATGTGCAGGCTCAGCGGTCATGGCTCACGGGCCTAAACGCTCCACAGCATGTGGGATCTTCCCGGACCGGGGCTCGAACCCGTGTCCCCTGCATCGGCAGGCGGACTCTCAACCACTGCGCCACCAGGGAAGCCCAACCTCTTGGTTTTTTTAAAAAAAGTTAAATTTAAGGTCACACCTCTAAGTTCAATGCACTATATACAGATCGTGCAGAGTATGACTATGAAGAGATACAAATTAGTCCATGCTGAAAAAGACTTACCAGGGTACAGAATCATTTTCATAAATACATATAAAAGTCTTGTGAAGATAGAAGAGGACTGACTCTTCAGGTTTTCTGAGACACTTTTCAAAGTGATTCAAGGCACAAAATGTGCACTACTGTGAATACATACATGTGCCTCTAATACAGCCCATCAAATGTTTGGCTTCATGACTTACAAAACTAAATGTACTGAAATGAGATTCTGCTTCTTAGCTGAAAAACCACAGAAGCTATAAACATCATGTAGATAATTACTCCAAAATATGGAGATACAAATACAAGCACTTCATTTGAAAAAGCAAACACAAAAGATAGGTGTAAATTCAAAGTATTTAAATGCTTCCATTTTGAATAATTCAGTTAAGAACCTAAACAGGTTTGTTCCCAGAAGCTAATGCATCAATCACTAGTCTCCACTAAGGAAAATGAATTCTAAAAATTAACATGGTTTTCAATAATGCAAATTTCACTATTTATATAAAAACCTAGAGAGACCAATAATACCCAATAGCTTCAAAAGATAAGCTAAAGGGCTTCCCTGGTGGCGCAGTGGTTGAGAGTCCGCTTGCCGATGCAGGGGACACGGGTTCATGTCCCAGTCCGGGAAGATCCCACATGCCGTGGAGCGGCTGGGCCCGTGAGCCATGGCCGCTGAGCCTGCGCGTCCGGAGCCTGTGCTCTGCAACGGGAGAGGCCACAACAGTGAGAGGCCCGCGTACCGCAAAAAAAAAAAAAAAAAAAAGATAAGCTAAAGACTTTTTTGATGTAATCAATTTACCGATGTTTGTCCAGGTCTGTTTAATATATACGCAAGGAAAATACACTCACTCTATAATTTCTTATAAAATAGCAAGTAAGGAGTAGATGCAGGAGATGTAGAAGGGGAAAGAGAATTCAAAATGTCCTTCTCCTCAGTAACTTCCACTTCAGAGTCATCAAAAAGCAACCACTTCCCCTCATACTCCTTTAAGCTTTGCACTACATACGAAATTTTGTTTTCAAAACCACTCATGTTAATGCCTGTTTGGTCACTGGATTCCTTGTTTCTATCAGATTCATGGGTCTCATTAGTACTGTTAGTCTCAGAATTTCTATTTTCAGCAAATGCTGTACTGGCAACTTTATCAGGATTAGATGCTTTGTTGTATAACTCATAATCTGCTTTACTCTTTTGTCCTCCAAGAACTCCGATAGCGTCTACGTTTTTTTTGTTCAAAACTTTGCTTGGCTGGGTATTTCCACTGACTCTAATCGACACTTCTTCATTGTCATAATTTTCAACCACACCCCTGGCTTCCTCCTCATTCAATGGTTCTGGCTTACCTATTTCACACATTGGTCGTTCACAAAATTTTCCTTATCTAGTTCTAAACTGTTAAGGTCAGTGACTTTAACAGAAGCAGTATAATGCCCACTACTAATTGTAATGCCACTATGCATCACAACTGCAAATAATTCATAGCTGTCATTGGTTGGTTTTGTGCTCCGTTCTTCTAGTGACAGTTTAAGAGGTGTCAGTAAAGGAGTGTTGATCTTGGAAAGTCCACGACCATAACAATCAAACACAAAGAATACTGAAATAAATACTAATATTCAGGTGCTTCTGTGAAGGATATATGGCACCTCCCCCCTTAATTTTCTTTATTTTCTCCAAGCTACTAGCAGCAAAGCACTTCAAATGAATAGTTATAACTTCAGGCATTTTGTCGAACAAAAGACTTCGTTCAGCTTCAGTATAATGATGGCAATTTTCACAGAAATATTTATCTTCTCCTACAATCCTCTCCACTGAGGCAAACTCTGAAATTGCCCATCTCAGGGTCTTCATTTCTGTTTTTGGCTCTAGAGAAATTTCAGAACTCTCCTCTACTTTGGAAAGCTCATCTTCTTGCACTGGTACACTGATGTCTTGAAAATCTTCTCTTCTTTCTGTTAAACTTTCACATTCTAAGCAATGAGTCCTTAATACCAGCTGGCCTTGAAATAATTTCTCCACTAGCTCAAAAGCAATTTGCTCTGCACCTTTGTTTATGGGCTTAACTTCATTAACAGGCATAACATTATTCCCTGGAGATTCAAGTACACAACCATTAGCTGTATTATCATTCTCATACTTCCCCAAGTCCTCTTCAAGATCATATTCATTTTCTTTAGATTGTCCTTTGGATTCTTGGTTTGTTGTTATTTTACCCAGACTACAGAATTTAGAAATAATGCTGGGCTGCTTAGCTGCAGACTTTAACCAGTTTATTTTAACTCTTGATTACTTTTGTGAGGGTCCTGCACTCTCATTTTCAGAAATGTACTTGGGGATTATTTTAGCAGGAATATCTAATGAATCAACTGTAGCTTTTCTTTTTGACCTGGTTTGTCTCTGGTTTTCTTCCAAAGACTGGTGTTCCTTAGAGACTTTAACTTTTTCCTTCATGTTACCAAATTCAGTGTCACTTTTTTCTTTTCCCATTTACTTCTGGCAATTTTTCTTTATAGTCTTCCGAATGCCTCATACTGTCCATCTCCATGCTGTTATTACCACTCATTTCCTCTTTCTGATGTGTTTCTTCTACCTTAGTAGATAACTCTGCCACATTTTTTACGTCTTTCTTTAGGAGTTGGCATGTTTCTTGAATGTTTCCCAAAATCCACTGTAATACTTCCTGTGCATCACGCTGTAGATATCCTTCACACACAGGCTTGAGTTCCCTGAGTGTGTTAAGTAGTCGCCCTGGCTGAGTAGCCAGTTCACCAGTATATTTCTCTGGATTTAAGAGAAAACTAGCCTGAAGCTGTTCGACTGAAATGATCAAGGACTGTAAGCTGCATATTAGTTCATAACTTGCTGAAGAATCATCTTTGCAACTTCCCTTATCTTTTTGACTGGCTTCATCTTTTAGGGCTTCTTTCTTCCTTGAAATAATATTAAATAAGTGCTTCACTCCAGATCTAAAACCAGGACAAAAATATACTACCTGAAGTACACTATTAAGATAACAAGTATTGCCGAGATTATTCAGTCCCACAAACGGTAACAAGTTTTCTCTCTTCTCACAGTTGATAGGTGAGGACTGTGCTGCAGGAACAACTTGATCAGTTTCAGACCCTCTATATTCAGAAGTTTTTTCTTCATTTTCTTGAGAATCTGTGAAATCCAAGGCTCTCTTGGTTTCCTTTTTCTGAAAAAACTTCAAGGAAAGTCTGTTTTTTTTTTGATGGACCACCTCTTGAAAGCCCATTACTTTCACTAGGTACGACACCGGGCGTTTTCTCTTCAAATCCCAAGGAGTTGAGAAGAATTAATTTATACAGGGACCTTGTAATCACCAATCATACCTAGAATATAACATTTTACCAGGTGCCGTATCTTCTGCTATACCATTTCTTGCTGCTGGCTGTCCTTATCACTGGGGGTTGTTACATCAAAAATGTTTCTCCCATAACTCTGGTCATGGCCCAGAGCGAGGTCCGCGTTGGTGACGCCGAGGAGTCTAAGCGAGCTGAGGGCGGGTGCGACAGGTGAGCCCCGAGCCCGTGGGGGCCCATGACCCACGGAAAAGCTGGCCGGATTGCCCTCCCGGCAGGGGAGTGACCATTCGCTCTCAAGAGCAGGAACCCGGGCTGCCGCTCCGTCCTGCCAGGCGGAGGCACCGACTACATCCCCGAAGCGGCGACCAACCGCGTCCGCCCCCGTCCCTGTCCCGGGACGGCAAGGAGCGCCAGGAACGGCTCCACTCGCCCGGCGCCGGAACCGCTGGGGTCTCAAGACATTATTTTCTTCTCATTTTCCATCTACCTTCATAGCTGTTTCTTTTCCGTTCTCCTTCCTGAACTCAGCTTCCTCCATTACCTTAAAAGGTTGGTTTTTGCCAAAATTTCAGCACTGGTCATTTTTTCTCTCTATCTCACAGCTTTGATTGCACATTTTGGCTGATGACCCATACACAGTTAGCACAGTCCTCTCTCCTGTGCTTTCTCATAAATCTATTTGCCCTCTACATGTTACCACTTACACATCCCACTGAAACCTCAACTTGACAAATGTGAATCTATGGAATCAACAAACCACTGTACAGGCTCACTAAGTGGCTGATACTATTCAAGCACTTTAATAAATGTTAATTCACTTAATTTTTATAAAACTCTATAAAATAAGCATGATTATTACTGCTCCCATTTTAGAAAGAGAAAGCTCATACCAGAGTCACTCAACTAAAATGTGGTGGGAAGGAGGTTCTGTCCTGGCACCGCCGTGGACCCAAGATCTCCCAACCTGAACCCTAAGATGTATCCTAACCAACTCCCCTCCTCACGTCAAAATTGCCACGCAGTTCTAGTGATTTTTTACCTCCTCAGTATTTCCCTAATTCATTCTTCCCCTTTAACTCCAGTGCCTTAGTTCAATCTTTTACAATTTCTTTTCTGAAACACCTCGTAGCCTTCTCGCTTTTCACTGTGCCCCTTCCAACACATGCCCCACACTGCCAAGAGTGATCACTCTAAGACCAGATCTAATCATGTCACGTCCCTGCTTAAAACCACCCAGTGACTGTGCACTGCCTTCATGATAAAACCCAGACTCCGTAACATAATGCATAAGGCCAAGAAGCTTCATCAGCTACCACCACTCTATAAATCCTACAGTCCAGGCCTACCCATTCCCTACAGTTTCCTGAAGGTATAATGCTCATCCACAAATATGTGCCTCTTACGATCTCTTCTTTTATCTTTAATCCCCCTCCGCATTGGAGGAGGTGACACTTCCAATTACGTTTTCATTTGTTTGTCTCCACGGCTTTATTGAGACATCTCTTGAAAGCTAGGTTCATGACTTCTATTTCTGTACATCAAACTCTCCTGTGGTACTTGGCACGTGGTAGGCAATGAGCAAAAAACATGACGAATGAAAGTATGGACAAACAAGTGAAATACCTTAAGCTTATCTTAAGTGTTTCATCAGACTAATGAAACAACCACTGAACAAAGAATGAAACTGAATTTGGCATTTGTGATGCAGCTGCAGCCCTCTAAGCAAAGCTTTGATCTTAAACTTCCTTTCTAACGCTAGCATTATGATTCCACTCTACTAAAAGTCAATGGATACCTTTTGCCAGCACCAGTTGCCTTAAAAGCAGGACCACCAAGAAATATAATTCCACAATGTTGGGACTTGGATCAAATGGCATCAGATAGCAGACAGACTCTGGCAGTGCTCTGTGCCAATGTCCACATCTATTAGATTTATTTGCTAACTAGTCTTATTATCTATTTCATGTTGGGATTTCTTTAGGGTGTGGTAGAATGGGACAGATGGGTTGAAAGTCTTCCTTCAGGCATCACACAGATAGGATTGGGCAGATGGGTTCCTTTCAGATAATCAGCCTTTAAGCCTGGAACACATGGACAAGCAGAGAGAAAAAGAACATACCATGTCTAGTAATAGATAAAAATATAGTTGGTAATGGACACAATTAAAAATAAGATTTGAAGTGTATAAATCAAAACTGGAAAGTGGCATTGTGTCACTTCCCTTCAAAGGTACAGATTTTCACAAGCAACAAGTTTGAATTATAGTAATAAGTGACCTCAGAAACCTAAAAAACTTACAAAAAAAGACCACTCTTAGCAATAGAAGATGCCAACCTGAAATAAGTTTTGTAGTAACAAGAACAAGGCTCAATTTTATTGAATATTTCTATCAGTTAACTGGATGAGAATTTTATAGAATATTAAACAAATGAGCAAGTGATATTAATCTGGGAGGAAAAAATCAGAAGCCAAAAGGATTTCCTCACTGTGGAAAGATGGATTGAAATAATTAAAAAAAGACATAAGTAAAGAATATTGCACTTAGGTCTCCCTAAAACCCAAGTGAAAACAAAATAATTCTTATACAAGTGTACAATGTAGAGATATGTATTTGAGGCAGCATATGCAAAAAGAGAAGAAATTAGAGTTGATGAAGTAGTTGGCATAATCAGCTGGATGAAGTTGAATCTTTGGCTGTTTTAAAAGAAAAACCGTATCTGTGGTGGAGAGCGCCCACTGACACTTCATTTCCAAACTCTGCCCTCCTTTGCTCACTGCCCCGGGACACAGCTGTCCTGGACACAGGACATCAGTGAATCTTCCTTTACTCAGAGTTCTGATTGGGTTTGGCTAAATGGTAGCATGAGCAGGAGATGAGGGAGGACAGAGAATAAGATGTGGGTATTTACTGCCAGAGGTCCTTCTGGGTACTGAGTGTGTCCCAGTCACACAAAAGTTCATGGTGCTGTCTGACAACCATCTTCAGGCATTCACCTCCAGCTCTGATTCCAGTTAACAATCTCCTTCTCTTACTCCTTTAGGGAAAGGGATGATAAGGATACTCTCCTGTTTCTAGCCCTGGGGTTTGCCCCAGGCCTTTTGGATTTTTGTAAATGGTTCCTTCATTAAAATCTCCTCCAATTGCCCAAGTTAGTATGACATGTACTTCCCGCAGGCACCCTTACAGATAAATTAGCATTTATTAAACACCTATTATATGCCAGGCACTTAGTAGGAGCTGTTATACTTATGGTTTCAGCATCCCTCTGAGGTAGGTTCTATCATATGTTACAGATGAAGTGATGGAGGCATCCAGAGGCTGATTTATTTAAGGCCAAACATCAAGTAGGTAACCAGGTTGGATGTGACCCCAGGCTGTCTGACTTACAGCCCATGAATATAGCCCAATTCTGCTATATTCATTTCACTCTGTTCAGAATAAGTCATGACTTATGCTTATACTCTTAATCTGGAGAATAGTTCTTTCCCCCTGGCTTCATACTTTCAGAGGAATTAAACAAAACAAGTGTGTTTAGTGACAATTTCAGGAAGCATGAGGGGATCTCATAACTCAGAAATGTGGAGGCAGTGCAAATTTGTAAAATCTTTCCGAAAAGCAATTTGACAATATGCATCCAGGACCTTAAAGCATGCACTTACCCTTAGGCCCATTAATTCCACTTATAAAAGTCTATCCTAAGAAAATAATCAGAGATGTAAATAGCGACTTAAGTACTAAGATGTTCATTGCAGAGTAAGTTACAAGGACAAAGAAAACAAAAAAAATCAAAACCTGAAATAATCTTGAAGTTCAACAATAGAAAAAGAGTTAACTAAATTATTATGCAGGTATGTATATGTATAGACTCACATGGATGTGGAATATTAAAGCTATCAAAATTGTGTCTTGGAAATAGAATGAATTAAGGAAATTCTCATATTGTTAGTCTAGGATTCAGAAGATTATCAGACTGTATACTCTATGTTTTAGAGCACGTGTGTGCACGTGTACACATGCACGTGTAAGGAAAAAAATGATTTTAGGGCTACAAAACATTAACTGCATCTATCTTTACATTTGGGAGTATAAGTGATTACTTTATTTCTTCGGTATAACTTTCTACTTGCTTTTCTGTATTTTCCAGGTGGCACAATAGAAGCAAAAATAAAAATTATTTTAAAACATCAATAACTGTGATTAAAATGATATAACTATAATTATATAATCATAATAATAACTGTGATTAAAATAACTGCGATTTATATATGGCTAAAATAATAGGAACTGCATAACCTGAAAAAGAGAAGATTCAATAAAATGTAGATGAAGGGCTATCAAAAGAAAGAGTTTGACACTCGTCCTAAATAGATCAAACAGAAGAACCTGAACCAACAGAAATTAGAGGAAGATAGATAGACTTTGTCTATAAGAAGGGAAAGAATTCTAACAGACTTTTTAAAAGTGGGAACACGTTGTCTCAAAAGGTTTTGATTTTTCTGTCAGTGGAAGCATTCAAGAAGAGGTTTGACCAAAATTTTTCAGGAAGCTTCTTGCAGTGATTTAAACTTTGGACAGGTAGTTAGGCCTAGAAGTCTCTCCTTCCAGAGAGTCTAAAATTTGCATGCTACTGAACAACAATACCTAAACATTTCCTCACCATCAGAGATTGTTTCTTTGGGATAAGGTATTTTTGTTTCTGAAAATTCTCTTTTAATCTCCTCTGTGGGGGCAAAGTAGAATGCCTTTCTGAGTTCAAAAGTAGTTCCTTTAAGGGCAAGGGACATGTCTTCCCATCATTGTGTACAACAGTTTCAAGTACAGAGCCTACCTAGAGCAACTCGGGTTTTTATTTAAGTAAGCCAGTGTACCAGACCTGGTTAAAGACCACCCCAGATCCACTCCATCCTGCAACATCCCTCACTTCCCAGCGGGAGGACCCTCATCTCCTAGCACCATTGCATCTCCCACACTGTGCAAACAGCCCTGGTTCCTCGAGAGACTCACTCTCACTGCACAGCGATTTCTGCCCCAGTATAGCACGAACGCACAGCTTAGCTTTCAGGTCTGTTCTCTGAAGGACGTGCACTAAGATAGCAACTGAAATTTTCCTGTGAGTTGGTTGATCAAAGGATAACCAATCCACCCTACAAGATCTTCTGAAAGAGTGAGCCACAGGTAAATTCTCACACAAAGAACTAAAGGGAGAATTGATGTGTGGCCTGAAGGAGGCAAAAAGAGCCCTGCAATGAGTATGAGGACCCTGGGACCAGATGGCAGCAGACAGCGGGTGGACAGGAGGGGGTGACCAACAAACATCACCTCTGTCTGTGTCCAAAGCTTGCCAGGGAGAAGCTTTACTAGCAAGCTTCCTCCTTGGCTCAGTCCTCCCCAAACTCCCTCAAGCAACCCTGCTGGAGGACACCATCCTCTCCCAAGGCCTCTCCCTCCTCCCAATCCCGGTGCCCTTGCCTTTGACTCACCGACTTTCAGTTCCCCGCCTGCAATGAGCATGCACGCCAGGCTCAGAATGTTGCTTCTGTCCACAGGGAATTCTAGAGTCCCCATCACATAGAGGCCTCTGAGGGACGGAAGATCTGTATCCACAAGGACAGTCCTGTCTGCAGAAGGAAAAGAAATTGCTCAGACCCATAAACACAACGAGAATTACCTCCGCTCCTCCAGCGACCTGCACTGCGGTGCTCGAGGCAGTTCAGGAGCTGCTTCCCTTGCTGCCTGGGCCAGGACAGGGGCAGGAAGTGGAATAACAAATGGTTTTCCAAAGGCTAGGCTTTCATAAAGAGGCAGGGGAAACAAGAGGCATGATGCATACATTCTGCCATCGTTTTACAAACTGAGGGTCATGGCCAAAGGCATTGCTGATGCCCCAAACCCTGCCCCAAGCCTACTTTAGTGCAAATGTCCAGATGAACTGCACACCCTTTGTCCCCATCCCTCCAGTTTGGCTCTCATGTCTGAGAGGTAGACAACCATACAGACGACCTTGGCCTCTGAAGTCAGACTATCTGGATGTGAATTCCAGCTCTGCTACTGTCTGACTGCGTGGACCAACAATTTTACCCCTCTGTGCCTCAGTTTTCTAATCTGTGAAGTGAAGATGATAATAAAAATACTTGCTTCATTCATAAGGTTTTTGTGAGGATTAAATGAATCAATAGACCTAAAGGGCTGAACCATTCTCAATTCCCCAATCCCACCACGAAAAGCCCAGTGTCTGGTACATGCTCAATAAACACTGGAAATTTTCATTATTAGTACTGTTGTCCATTAGCTTGGCAAGCTTACAGAGCTCATGGGACAACTTAAAACTTATTCTTCATTTCCCCTTCCATAAAAGCAGTTTCCATACAACTTCAGGAGAAAGAAACATTGATTTTTGTTTGAAAGTAACAATAGAGTAATACATGAGTAAAAATTCACCTTTAAAACAGTAAATATTTCATGTGTGCCAAAGTATTAAGTGTTACTTTCTGAGGCTTGGTAGTAATTCAACCCAAATTAAAGATATCAAATAAACATTTCTGCTTACATCTTAAGGATCATAATCACTGACACATGCAAAGATTTTTAAGGAATTTTAAAAAAATTTATTTTGTTGAAGTATAGTTGATTTACAATGTTGTGTTAGTTTCTGGTGTACAGTAAAGTAATTCAGTTATACATATATATATATTCTTTTTCATATTCTTTTCCATTATAGGTTATTAGAAGATAATGAATATAGTTCCCTGTGCTATACAGTAGGTCCTTGTTGGTTATCCACTCTATATATAATAGTTTGCCTCTGCTAATCCCATACTCTCAGTCCTTCCTTCTCCCACCCCCTCTCCCTTGGCAACCACAAGTCTATTCTCTATGGCTGTGAGTCTGTTTCTGTTTCATAGTTAAGGAATTTTTAAACATAATCTCACTTCTCATTCCAAAAAACAATGCACCTGTTGTTCTTAAGGACCTGCTCACCCAAATTAACTTCTCAGGAGTTGTCTTTTCTGGTTCCTGCCTACTGCTCAAAGGATAAGACCACCACACCTTCCTATGGCAGAGAGTAGAGGGTTGTGAACCAATCATTTCCCTCTTCCTCCTGGTTCATAGTTAGACTACCTTTTCTAGCCTCCTCTACAATTAAATGAGCCATGTGACTGAGGTGTAGTCAATAAAATGTAGGCAGAATCGAAGTGTGACATCTCCGGACCTGGTCCCTAAATTCTCCTGCACGTATTCCCTCCCTCCCCTTGTGTCTCAGTTAAATAGTAGAACACAGGTTCTCATGGTGTGGGCATGGGTCAAACAGCATCTGCATCACCCACTCATTCATCAGAAGCAACCCAAGTTTTAGCTCTGCTGGTAAGCCATTCATGGTCTCACACTGGATCCACCACTCCCCTGTGAAAATCTCTCTTCTTACAACATAGCACTAAAACACATTATTGTAATTACATACATGATTATTGCTTGTAAGGAGGGAACTGTCACTGGGCTGGTCCTCAGTGTCATTATGTCTTTCTCTCCAACTGTTACTTCCTTAGGAGAAGAGAACATCCCTTTTTCAAAATCCCTAGTGCTTACTGTGACATCAAAGATAAAGCTGTTAAATAAACATTGCCCAGATCTGTTGAGTTTAGTTCCCGACACCCCTTAAAATTCAAGTTCATTAGTGACTGATACAAAATGAATTATCAGGCTAAACAGATGAAAATAAATTTGCATTTCACTTTCAATTTCATGTTTGCTCCTTTCCACACATTCAAACAAGAGTGAAATATCTAGAGAATATTCTAGGTTTAACATATATTTTATAGATTCATGGCTTTATCATGACTTCAAAAGCAAGATAGAAATTATTTCAAGCAAACACTTTTCAATACAAGAGTTCTATACAAATAGCCTTTATCTCTGCCAACCTATGGTCCATTCTACCAGTGTTTGGCTGTTGAACCTGATTGTACAAAATAACTGAATTTCTTCAATAAAGGTTTTCTCTCATTCACAAAATACTTACACACAACACACACACACACACAAAAGCATGATATTAGGCCTCTTTTGAATATACTTCTCAGTTAAAATATGTCTATTACATGGAATTTAAAGTTTTCCCTTTGGTCTTTAGCACATTCCCCCTTCGTAGATGTTTTTCTTTCTTTCATTTATTTTTTCTACCGCGCCATGAAGCTTCCGGGATCTTGGTTCCCAGGCAGGAGGTCAGGCCCAAGCTCCTGTGGAAGGAGCTCTGAGTCCAAACCGCTGGACTAACAGAGAACCTCAGACCCCAGGGAATATCAATCAGAGTGAGGCCTCCCAGAGGTCTTCATCTCAGCACCAAGACCCAGCTCTATACAACTGCCTGCAAACTCCAGTGCTGGATGTCTCAAGCCAAACAACCAATAAAACAGGAATACAGCACCACCCATCAAAAAAAAAAAAAAAAAAAAGAAACAACAAAAAAATATGTTACATACGAAGGAGCAAGGTAAAAACCTACACGACCAAATAAATGAAGACAAAATAGGCAACCTACCAGAAAAACAATTCAGGGTAATGATAGTATAGATGATCCAAAATCTCGGAAACAGAATGGAGAAAATACAAGAAATATTTAACAAGGATCTAGAAGAACTAAAGACCAAACAAACAGTGATGAACAACACAATTACTAAAATTAAAAATACTCTAGAAGGAAGCCATAACAGAATAACTGAGGCAGAAGGATGGATAAGTGAGCTGGAAGATAAAATGGTGGAATAACTGCCAGGGAGCAGAATAAAGAAAAAAGAATGAAAAGAATTGAGGACAGTCTCAGAGACCTCTGGGACAACATTAAACACACCAACATTCGAATTATAGGGGTCGCAGAAGGAGAGAAAAAAAAGGGTCTGAGAAAATATTTGAAGAGATTATAGTTGAAAACTTCCCTAACATGGGAAAGGAAATAGTCGATCAAGTCCAGGAAGCACAGAGAGTCCCATACAGGATAAACCCAAAGAGAAACACGCCAAGACACATATTTATCAAACTATCAAAAATTAAATACGAAGAAAAAATATTAAAAGCAACAAGGGAAAAGCAACAAATAATATATAAGGGAATCCCCATAAGGTTAACACCTGATCTTTCAGCAGAAACTCTGCAAGCCAGAAGGGATTGGCAGGACATACTTGAAGTGATGGAAGGGAAAAACCTACAACCAAGATTTCTCTACCCAGCAAGGATCTCATTCAGATTCAATGGAGAAATTAAAACCTTTACAGATAAGAAAAGTTAACAGAATTCAGCACCACCAACCCAGCTTTACAACAAACGCTAAAGAAACTTCTCTAGGCAGGAAACACAAGAGAAGGAAAAGACCTACAAAAACAAACCCAAAACAATTAAGAAAATGGTAATAAGAACATACATTTCAATAATTACCTTACATGTAAATGGATTAAATGCTCCCACCAAAAGACATAGACTGGCTGAATGTATACAAAAATAAGACCCATATATATGCTGTCTACAAGAGACCCACTTCAGACCTAGGGACACATACAGACTGAAAGTGAGAGGAAGGAAAAAGATATTCCATGCAAATGGAAACCAAAAGAAAGCTGGAGTAGCAATTCTCATATCAGACAAAACAGACTTTATAACAAAGACTATTACAAGAGACAAAGAAGGACACTACATAATGATCAAGGGATCAATCCAAGAAGAAGATAGAACAATTGTAAATATTTATGCACCCAAAATAGGAGCACCTCAATACATAAGGCAAATGCTAACAGCCATAAAAGGGGAAATCGACAGTAACACATTCATAGTAGGGGACTTTTAACACCCCACTTTCACCAATGGACAGATCATCCAAAATGAAAATAAATAAGGAAACACAAGCTTTAAATGATACATTAAACAAGATGGACTTAATATATATAGGACACTCCATCGAAAAACAACAGAATACACATTTTTCTCAAGTGCTCATGGAACATTCTCCAGGATAGATCATATCTTGGGTCACAAGTCAAGCCTTGGTAATTTAAGAAAATTGAAATCATACCAAGTATCTTTTCCAACCACAATGCTATGAGACTAAATATCAATTACAGGAAAAAAAACTGTAAATCATACAAACCCATGGAGGTTAAACAATACTCTACTAAATAACCAAGAGATCACTGAAGAAATCAAACAGGAAGTCAAAAAATACCTAGAAAAAATAAACAATGAAAACATGATGGCCCAAAACCTATGGGATGCAGCAAAAGCAGTTATAACAGAGAAGTTTATAGCAATACAGTCCTACCTCAGGAAACAAGAAACATCTCAAATAAACAACATAACCTTACACTTAAAGCAATTAGAGAAAGAAGAACAAAAAAAACCCCAAAGTTAGCAGAAGGAAAGAAATCATAAAGATCAGATCAGAAATAAATGAAAAAGAAATGAAGGAAATGATAGCAAAGATCAATAAAACTAAAAGCTGGTTCTCTGAGAAGATAGACAAAAGTGATAAACCATTAGCCAGACTCATCAAGAAAAAAGCGAGAAGACTCAAATCAACAGAATCAGAAATGAAAAAGGAGAAGTAACAACTGACACTGCAGAAATACAAAGGATCATGAGAGATTACCACAAGCAACTCTATGCCAATAAAATGGACAACCTGGAAGAAATGGACAAATTCTTAGAAATGCACAACCTTCCAAGACTGAACCAGGAAGAAACAGAAAATAAAAACAGAGCAATCACAAGCACTGAAATTGAGACTCTGATTAAAAATCTTCCAACAAACAAAAGCCCAGGACCAGATGGCTTCACAAGCGAATTCTATCAAACATTTAGAGAAGATCTAACACCTATCCTTCTCAAAACCTTCCAAAATATAGCAGAGGGAGGAACACTCCCAAACTCATTCTACAAGGCCACCGTCACCCTGATACCAAAACCAGACAAAGATGTCACAAAAAAAGAAAAGTACAGGTCAATAGCACTGACGAACATAGATGCAAAAATCCTCAACAAAATACTAGCACATTAAAAGGATCATACACCATGATCAAGTGGGGTTTATTCCAGGAATGCAAGGATTCTTCAGTATATTCAAATCAATCAATGTGATACACCATATTAACAAACTGAAGAAGAAAAACCATATGATCATTTCAATAGATGCAGAAAAATCTTTCGACAAAATTCAACACCCATTTGTGCTAAAAAAAAAAACTTTCCAGAAAGTAGGCATAGAGGGAACTGACCTCAACATAATAAAGGCCATATATGACAAACCCACAGCCAACATTGTCCTCAATGGTGAAAAACTGAAACTATTTCCACTAAGATCAGGAAGACAAGGTTGCCCACTCTAACCACTATTATTCAAGGTAGTTTTGGAAGTTTCAGCCACAGTAATCAGAGACGAAAAAGAAATAGAAGGAATCCAAATCAGAAGAGAAGTAAAGCTGTCACTGTTTGCAAATGACATGATACTATACATAGAGAATCCTAAAGATGGTACCAGAAAACTACTAGAGCTAATCAATGAATTTGGTAAAGTAGCAGGATACAAAATTAATGCACAGAAATCTCTTGCATTCCTATAAACTAAGGATGAAAAATCTTAAAGAGAAATTAGGGAAACACTCCCTTTTACCATTGCAACAAAAAGAATAAAATACCTAGGAATAAACCTATCTAAGAAGACAAAAGACCTGTATGCAGAAAACTGTAAGACACTGATGAAAGAAATTAAGGATGATACGAAATTAAAGATGGAGAGATATACCATGTCCTTGGATTGGAAGAATCAACATTGTGAAAATGACTCTACTACCCAAAGTAATCCACAGATTCAATGCAATCCCTACCAATGGCATTTTTCACAGAACTAGAACAAAAAATTTCACAATTTGTATGGAAACACAAAAGACCCCGAATAGCCAAAGCATCATGAGAAAGAAAAACGGAGCTGGAGGAATCAGGCTCCCTGACTTCAGACTATACTACAAAGCTACAGTAATCAAGACAGTATGGTACAGGATAGAAAGCCCAGAGATAAACCCATGCACATATGGTCACCTTATCTTTGATAAAGCAGGCAAGAGTATACAATGGAGAAAAGACAGCCTCTTCAATAAGTTTTTCTGGGAAAACTGAGCAGCTGCATGTAAAAGAATTAAATTAGAACACTTCCTAAAACCATACACAAACATAAACTCAAAATGGATTAAAGACCTACATGTAAGGCCAGAAACTCTAAAACTCTTAGAGGAAAACATAGGCAGAACATTCTATGACATAAATCACAGCAACATCCTTTTGACCCATCTCCTAGAGAAATGGAAATAAAAACAAAAATTAAAAAATGGGACCAAACGAAACTTAAAAGCTTTTTGCACAGCAAAGGAAACCATAAACAAGAGGAAAAGACAATCTTCAGAATGGGAAAAAATATTCGCAAACAAAGCAACTGACAAAGGATTAATCTTCAAAATATACAAGCAGCTCATGCAGCTCAAAATCAAAAAAACAAACAACCCTATCCAAAAATGGGCAGAACACCGATATAGACATTTCTCCAAAGAAGATATACAGATTGCCAACAAACTGATGAAAAGATGCTCAACATCACTAATCATTAGAGAAATGCAAATCAAAACGACAATGAGGTATCACCTCACACCGGTCAGAATGGCCATCATCAAAAAATCTACAAACAAGAAATGCTGGAGAGGTGTGAAGAAAAGGGAACCCTCTTGCACTGTTGGTAGGAACGTAAATTGATACAGCCACTATGGAGAACAGTACAGGGGCTCCTTGTAAAACTAAAAATAGAACTACCATATGACCCAGAAATCCCACGACTGGGCATATACCGTGAGAAAACCATAATTCAAAAAGAGTCATGTACCACAACATTCATTGCAACACTATTTACAATAGCCAGGACATGGAAGCAACCTAAGTGTCCATCAACAGATGAATGGATAAAGAAGATGTGGCACATATATACAATGGAATATTACTCAGCCATAAAAAGAAACGAAATTGAAATAGTTGTAGTAAAGTGGATGGACCTAGGGTCTGTCATACAGAGTGAAGTAAGCCAGAAAGAGAAAAACAAATACTGTATGCTAACATATATATATATATATATGAAATCTAAAAAAAAAAAAAAAGATTCTGATCAACCTAAGGGCAGGACAGGAATAAAGACACAGACATACAGAATGGACATGAGGACACAGTGAGCGGGAAGGGTAAGCTGGGACGAAGTGAGACAGTAGCATTGACATATATACAATACCAAATGGAAAATAGATAGCTAGTGGGAAGCAGCCGCATAGCACAGGGAGATCAGCTCGGTACTTTGTGACCACCTAGAGGGGTGGGATAGGGAGGGTGGGAGGAAAACGCGAGAGGGAGGGGATATGGGGATATACGTATGCATATAGCTGATTCACTTTGTTATACAGCAGAAAGTAACACAACACTGTAACGCAATTATACTCCAATTAAGATGTTAAAAAAAAAAAGATGAGTTAGACATGTCTCCCATCATCAGGTGAAGACAGACAAATAAATAAATGCAATATCCTTGAAATGATAATATACTTTTTCATTACATGGAGATTGACCTCATCTTCATTTTCATCGACTTCGAAACAGAAGTTCTGTCCAAGTGCCTATTATAAAAAAATTCTGTGAAAATGAAATAAACCTATTACCACTAAAGAATTTTGTAAAAGAATTCTCCTTGTATTACAGTAACAGAGATGACAGCTAGCATTGCAAGTGATGCAGGCAAAACACTTCCCCCTGACTTAGTATCTAGAGCAGATCAGGTCCAAATGGACCAACCCTCAGCTATAATGACAGCTTCTAGAGGATTTCTCTCTGTTCCAGGTGTGGAAAGTTAGGACCAATATGTCACATTGTCTAGGAGTAGCATGATTTCCATGAAGTTACTCAAGACGTTTCAGAAAAATCATTCAGAAGCAGTTATGCACACAACCCACTTAGAAACTTGAATGATAGACCACATCTAAGTTAACTGTGGCCCAGTGCTTTTCACCTTGCCTTGACTTGGCCAAGGCTCCTGCATCCTACTATGTCAGTGACCAATCTATCCTACTGAAGAGAATGAGCACTGGCATATGGGAGGAACCATCTGGAATTTCTGTTGCTCGATGGGAGGCTGATGGGGGAACATATCCGTAAAGAGACTCCAAAAAGAATTAATGAGTACCAGATGTAATTAAAGACTTCTTTCCCCCTCAAAGGAGCTCAGGACCAGCCATGGGGTGGTGACTCTTGGTCCAGAATTACACCCTCTTTCTACTTGTTCATCCATCAAACACTAAACATCCCACCATCTTTATTTTAGTGTTTTTTCCCATGCGGTGTTTGGGGGTTTTCTTCTCCCCTGAAATGGTTGTATTTTGACAATGAGAAGGATAAAGCTTTATAAATAATATCTGGAAAGTTAACACTCAGGAAAAATCACCTGACTTTCCCCACGTATCAAATGCAACTACAAAAATAAAAACAAAGAGGCATTAGTCTTCTATAAATGCATAGCTACACTTAAGACCAGAAATCCTGAGCCACATCAAAAGGCAGATGTCTCTGACAGAAGGCGAGGGCTTCTTTGTATCAGGAATGATCTACTATAGCTACAAAGCATGCCATATAATTTCAAAACTAGATTTAAACTCATTTTATTCCCCCAGCAAAGTCAGGGGATCAAGGTCACTATTGTGTAGCATTCCAAGGGTCTGACATTCATTTAAATCCTGTAGAAAAGAGATCAAGGGCAAAGGGCACAGATCCTGGGAATAATGATGGGGTCTCGCGAATAAGCACAATTTAGGGCAGGCAGACCCACTGCTTGTGTTATATTCACTGTATCAGGCCCATAACTTAGGTGGTGAAGACAGTTTCCACGACAACCCTGCTATTGTCAGGAACACAGCCTACACCAACTTTGGACATGTCTCTGACTTCTAGGGGAGAATGATGGCATGCAAGGGCAGAGCAGGACATACAAGGACTATTTGTAGGCTTATTATTTTCCTGTATCTTCCATAATTAATAAGCTTGTTTCTACATTCAGTCTTAGCTCCAATACTTTCCCATAAATATGTGAACCAGTGGAAAAATAAGTTTTAATGCCATTTCAATCACTATTAAGTGACCCAATCTTCCTTTTTAAAAAGAGAAGACTATTTTTAGCTCTAAAGTAACTATTTTAGATATTTAGATATACATATGTACACAGTCATTGGTAGTATTTTCTCTCCTTTGTAGTCATTTAGCTTTTGGTGACTCTAACGATTTATCCAAATATTCCATCTATCACGATATATGAGGATGGTTCATCCAAAAATATTACTTTTATAATAGAATGGAAATTGTCATACATAAAGAGTTCACAGGAATGAAAGGTTAACATGATTGAAAATGAAAGTCAAGTAGACTAATTTACAGAGATGTTGGTATTCATTTATAAAGAATTCATTGTCTTATAGAAAAATCAGAACAAAGAAGTGCTAGAAGATGATGCAGTCTTTCTATAACTATTCTTTTCAAAGAGCTGCTAACTTTACAGCCTGCCTTTTTCATCAAATCCACACAGGTGGTTTCTTTATTCTACTCTATCATTTTTTTCAAACTGGTCTTAAATATAGGCAGAAGAGGCAGTTTTCAAAGTACCCAGAGGCACATGATTCAGGCCTGAAAGCCAGCTTCCTTACACCTTGAAGAAAAGCCATCTGCCTGCCTGGTGTGTGTGTCTTTGGGGTGGGGGTAGGGGGAGGCTGCTCTCTTCACTCTCACCTCACGAGAAGAGTCCAATTTAAACTTCGGACAACAAATTCCCATCCCCTCCCCACACACACTCTCTCTGTTTCTTTCTCCATCACAGACAAACGTGCATAATTCCCACAGTAGAATCAACATGTTAAATTATGATATTTTAATTGATCAATAAAATGTTTAACATACAGTGTTTTTTTTTTTCTCTAATCTATACCATCTGTTCTTCAAAAATATTTTGAATCTATTTAATAGGAAGGTCTTTAAGTAAAATTACTAACTGTATCAGATCAATCCTCTAAAGCCCAAATTCTGAAAGGAACATACCAGAAGGTGCCGCCATTTTTATAGAAATAGAAAAGAATTTGTGCCTTCTTTTATTCCAGCTTTCTTGGTTTTGTTTTGTTTTTAGTCTTGAGATGCTGTTATGCTGCAGTTCTCTCCATTAGGCTTCAAAGAATTCAGCGTGGCCAACTTGGTATTGCCTTTTTTTAATACAACTTTAATATTTAAAAAATTGATGTATAATTGACATGCAAAAAGCTGTACATATTTCATGTATACAACTTAATGAGTTTAGAAATAAGTATACACCCATGTAACATCACTACAATCTAGGCCATAAACCTATCTATTCTTTCCAAAAATTTCTTCCCACCCTTTTAATTAATCAACCTATTTACTTATTTGTTATTACTTTTGGATAAGAACACTTAACATAATATCTACCCTCTTAGCAAATTTTAAGTACAGAATATCGTATTGTTTGCTATAGGCACTTTGCTGTACCATATCTCTCTATGATTTATTCATCATGCATAACTGAACATTGCACCCTTTGACTGGTACCTCTTCATTTCCCCATCTTCCCTGTCCCGGCAACCACTCAATTTAAAAAATGGGCAAAGGAACTGAATAGACATTTCCCCAAAGAAAACATAACAAATGTACCACAGGTATATGAAAATGTGCTCAACATCACTAATCATCAGGGAAATGCAAATTAGAACTACAAGATATCACCTCACAACCCTTAGTATGGCTTTTATCAAAAAGAAAAAAGAAAACACAGATAACAAGTGTTGGCAAGAAACTGGAGAAAATGGGACCTTAGTGCACTGTTGGTGGGAATATAAACTGGTACAGCCACAATGGAAAACAGTATGGAGGTTCCTCAAAAAGTTAAAAGTAGAACCACCATATGATCCAGAAATTCCACATCTGGGTATTTACCCAAAGGAAGTGAAAACAGGACCTCAGAGATATCTGCATGCCCATGGTCATTGGTTTTGCCACTTGAAACAAGGTCCATGGTGCTCTGATTGCTCAGGTGACGCGAGACTCAAAAAAACAAGCAACAGGATAACAACAGCAAAAACCTAGACCTTGCAATCCCCAGGAGACATAAAAGTGAAGAGCAGGCATTCTGATAAATTTGAGGTCAGATGTTTTATCCACATAATGAGGGCAGAGGCTTTATCCACATAATTCTGTTATCTCAATGTATCATTAATGAATCTGTACTAAGCTGAAGTTTCATGATTAAATTCCTCTCCATCCCTTGCCGTACATGACACATTCATATTTGGAAAGGCATAAACTGATAAGTCTCAGGTGATCCAATTATTAAATTTTTACATGTGGCAGTTAGTGTTAAAGCCAAATGAGGCACCAAATTTATTTTATGTGGGTTTTTGTTTTGATTTGTTTCCTTAAGAAAAATAATGAAATCAGCTTGTAGTAAATAAATATATTTTCCCAATTTAATCCTGAAGAAAAAACATGAAGATCTATGAAATAAGTGATATAGCTCCATGTAGCAAACATTATATTCAATGAGTTTATTTCCCCTTCAGCTCTTTTTTGAAAACAAATCCTCTCTTTTTTTCTCTGCTTGACACTAGAGAGGGCAATGTGTCCAGAAAACTATGAGATTCTTAACTCTTCTTTAATGTTATTGGTTATTGTTTTCTCAAGCTTTCAATTATTTCTTCCAGCTGGAGGGAAAAACCCCTCCAAAACACTATTAAATTCCTTAAAAATAAAATGCTTGTATTCTATTTGTTTTAAAAATTATATGCATTATTTCATAAATGCATAATTGATGCTTAAAAGAGAACTTAGAATATAGTACCTGACTAATAAATATTGAGTAAATAACCTCTGTTCTACATTTTAACACATTGTATTCAAGTTCACAACTTCGGAGCAAACTAGTCTGTATTTTCCATTCCTAAGATCATGAAGTGCTTATGTTCTATATAAATATAAGAATTACTTCTGTAGAGGTGTTCACTGTCCTCAACATTTCCATTGTTATATATTTTAAAAATTCCCAAAGTCTTTAAGAATTTCTTTGTAAATTCCAATAAATTACATTTATTTAATGCTTGGGGTTTCCAAAATAACTTCCTTTCCCCTTGAGTTCAAATACATCCCAGAGACCATGAAGGTTCCTAAAACTTTTATTCACAATTCACATGTATTTCAACAATAATATCCAGACTTTACAACCCCTGCCATAAGTCCCAATACTTTAAAATATCTTCACACTGCTTGGCAAAGATACTGAAATCCCCATCCTTAGGTTTAATCGTTCTTTTTAATCCAGGGTGTCTAGAAATTCCCAAGAGAAGAATGATATATAAAGCAAAGCATTATCACTGACCAATAAGTTTATTCATTCACCCATTCATTCACTTAGCAAATATTATCAAGTGCTTTGTTGGATACTGGCATATGTAAAAGAAATGAATATAAATAAAATAAGGCTTCCCATTCCACAGAGAGAAGTAAATACTTTTATGAGATTGATCGGATGAGTTTTTGGTGGAAGGAAGAAGTAGATCTGAATCCTTTTTAAGTATTTGCTTCTGATATGCACCAAAATAATCATGGCAAGACCCAGGCACTATTTCAAAGTAAGGAACATTGTGTCTGTTTCTCCCTTCTTTCTAGTGCCCATCCATCCCCGAGAACCCAATGCCTTCATTTGCTCATAACCCCCAATGGCTGGAATCCCCATGATGCCCCACCTACCTACCCTCCACACATATCCAGGGTCTAAGTAGTTCTACAGTCCCATTCACATCTCAACTATATCCCCATTCTCTCCAGGCTACAGTCACTGACACCTGACTAATAAAGAATTCATGTAAGAAAAACATGTAGGCTAATCCATCTACTACTATTTGCCCAAGTGCAGCAGAATGCTCACCTGATTAGAATTCAGAGACCTAAATTTGAATCCCAAATAAGCCATTCCTTGGGAAAATTGCTTAGCTTCCCTGATTTTCTGTTCCCCATGTGCAAAATAAGAGAACTAATACTTCATGGAGATGATAGTAAGGATTAGGTGAAACATCACATATAAAAGTATTACAGTGGGGCTTCCCTGGTGGCGCAGTGGTTGAGAGTCCGCCTGCTGATGCAGTGGACGCGGGTTCGTGCCCCAGACCGCGAGGATCCCACGTGCCGTGGAGCGGCTGGGCCCGTGAGCCATGGCCGTTGAGCCTGCGCTCCAGAGCCTGTGCTCCGCAACGGAGAGGCCACAACAGTGAGAGGCTCACACACCACAAAAAAAAAAAAAAAAAAAAAAAAAAAGTATTACAGTGCCTGCCCTTACCAGGCATAAAAGTATTAGCTATCATCTGTTTTTTACACCCAACATATATTTTTGAATGTTCGCTCTATGCCTGTCACTTCATTATTTGGTGAGGCAAAGAGACATAGGCCTGGCTCTCATGAAACTTAAGTTTTTGTGGAGGAAACAGACATCTAAATATAATCACACAGATAACTACATAGGCACAAACTGTGCTAAGTGGTAAGAAGGAAAAATGCAAAATATCATGGGGATAGAGCACCCTAGACAGAAAAAGTAGTATATATGAATAGCACAAAGTGGGGGAAAGCTCCATACACCCAGAAGACTGACAAATAGCAAGGGCACCTAGACTGAAGAAGCTGGAGGACAGTGGTGAGAGGCGGAGGTGGAAAGGCAGGCAGGTGAGCGGGTCAGGCAGGACTTTGAAGGCTACGTGACAAATTGGAAACATTCTCCTAAGAGTGACATAAAGCCAACAAAGAGTTCTAAGCAGGGAAATTACATAACCACTTTGTATTTTTAAAAGATCACTCTGGCTGCAGTGGAGAAGAATGGAGTTGATAAGGGAAAGACAAGCCAGAGGAGAATACCTAAGGGGCATCCTAGTGGTTCACCTGAGAAGTGGTGAAAGGAGAGATGATGAAAAGCAGGCAGATGGGAGAAATACTTAGGAACAGAATATACAAGATTGGTTGAAGTGTCAAGAAGAACTGTGCAGTCGGTAATGGGAGACGACATCATGGGCTCAATCCAGAAAGCTGGGGAGGAGCAAGGTGGCAGCTGGGAATGGCAGACTCGTGCAGGGAGGAGAGGAATAGAGGATGCTCTCCAGGGGTTTAGTTTGAGATACCTGTAAGTCATCTTAGTAGAGGTTTCAATTTGACAGTTGGACATATGGGTCTGATACTAGGAAAAAGAAAAAATATTTTCCTGGCTTTAAATACTGTCTATAGGTTGATGGCTATCAAATTTACATTCTCAGAAATACTGGGGAAGCAGAGACAGAACGAGGAGAGAAGAACTAGCATCAAGAAGTCGATGAGGGCTCAAGGGAATTTTTTAATCATAGGGACATGCAAAAAGATGCATAAATGCTGTTGGGAAGCATCCTGTAGCAGGGAAAGGCTGTAGACAGGGAAAGGAAACAACCTGGAGGGGAAGACCGGCATGTGATGCAGGGAACGCCAGGTGAGACTGACCTTTGAGAGAAGGTAAAACACTTTCTCTGTTAAAACAGAAGAGGAAGGTAGGGGCACATGCAATCTGTGTGCACTCATCTCCTTTCAAGAGGAAACTGAATATTTGTACAAATTGTACAAATTAAAACACCCTGCAAAGATTGCAAACTTGGGACACCCTTTCAGCTCACCTTTAAATCACATAATGTAAACATTAAAATCCACCTGACAATAACCAATCAGGGATGATCTCTATTACAAAACTTTTAGTATGGAATGAATCTATATATCTGGGCATTTGGCTTAGTTTCTCCCTAAGAAATTATATTCCCTCTACAACATCTGAATGGGGTTCTTTTAAAAGTAATTGAATTTATAGATTCATATGGGGGAAAAATGTTTGCAATGTTGTGTCTTCTTGTACTGGTGTGTCATAATTTATTCACCTAAGTTTTAAGGGTTTTTCTTTTTTTCATATGCCTTGTTAAGTTTACATCTAGGGTTTTTTTCCATAAAAATTAGAATCTTTTGTCTATTACCTTTTCTAATTGATGATTATTATGATATAAGAATGCTATTGCTCATTATATATTGGTGTGGTTTCAGCTGTTTTACTGACCTCTTTTGTTTAACAATATTTCATTTGAATTTCTTGTATTTTTCTAGTGAAAAATAATATGTTTACCAGTAATTGTTTTCCTCCTTCTTTCTCATGGTTATGCCCTTTATTATATTTTTTCTTGTCCTATTGCATTGTCTGTCATCTCCAGTCATAGGAGCTGTTTTGCTCCTGACTCTAACAGAAAGTAATTAATCTTTCATGGTTATCTTTGAACTTTCCTGTGGATTTCTAATAAATACTTTATATCAGGTTAAGAAAAATTTCTTCTATTTCTAGCCTAATAATTTTGGGGTTGGTTGAGTAGGTAATGAAATCGATCAAATGCTTTCTCTTTCATAAGTTGGTAAGCCTTTGTGGGAAATCCTCTTGTTACTCCTACAGAATCCTCTTGTTATTACCAGGTAAACATTTTTCCTTTGGGTGGGGAGAAGATAAGTTTGACACACTGTGATCATTAGCTGTAACTTTTGCCCCTAAGTAATGCATAAAGATAGCTCTGTGCCCCATTCAAGAGGAAGACTGCATATTTTTCACACCAAGAAAAAAAAGCAGAAAATGGAATACTGTCAAAAAATCTTGCTTGAAATATTTGCTTAGATTTTATTTTTATTTTATTTAGATGCTTCTATGAAATAACTTGGAGAAATTTTCCCTTCAGTGTCCCAAATACGCTGAGAAACTTGTGACTGGACACCATTATAAACCTATAATTTGTTTCAATGATTTACTCCTTCTTCAGCACTTCTTAACCCATCCTCTCTGCCCCACTGTCCTAGTATGTTTTTTTTCTTCATACTCAAAGTTAGTTCCCCAAAATAAATAACACTTCCATCACTCACCCCCATGACTACATGGGCTCTGCAGCCTTGGACGTTTTAGGTCTTCAAGAGCCCATTCTTAGGTAGAGAGACAGAGTAATGTAGGTGAAAACTGGCACTGTATTTGATAAGGGGAGAAAGTTAAACTTTTTTGGCCGTTCTCTGGCTCTTCATATATTGAAAAGTGTGCCTTATTATTATAAAGAGATTCAAGGTACAGTCTTGGGGAGAGAAAAGTGTTCTAATGTTGCCTTAATTAATTACATTAATAAATTTTTCCTGAAGTAGAAACATACTTGCATTCCTAGGATTAAACTCTATTTAATCATTATATATGATTCTTCTAAAGTACAGGTACATTTGATTTTCTAAAACTTCTCATCAATGTCAATTAGATTAGCACCTAATATTCTTTCTTTGTGCTCTCTTTGTCTAATTTTAGAATCAATTTTATAGCTTTGAGAATGAATTCAGAAGCTTTGTGTCTTCTTCAGGGCTCAAAAAGTGTTGATATTTTGGTGATTACATGTTCCTTGAAGGTATGTTTTGAAGTTTTTAAGAAGCATCCTGAGTGATTTCAGACATAGGTGGGCTATGGATTCCACTTTGGAAATCAATTGGCCCAGAGAAATTCTCCCACTCGTACAATAAGTTATAAAAAATATATATATATTTTTGCTGTAATAATGCTTATAAAAATTGGGGAAAAAAGTTAAGTTCATCAGTAAAATAGTAGTTCAATAAATCATGTTACATTTTTTCTCTGGAATAGTATGCAGTCATTTAGTAGGATGTAGTAGATTTCTTTTTACTGATATGTTATCTCCAAGATATATTGTTAATTTTTTTAAAGTCCATATGAATACTTAGGACATATTTTCATGCTGAATTGATTCAAAATGCAAATCATTAGTAGTTTACAACCTTCTCAGTTGATCTCATGCGCACTAAAGTTTAAGAACTTCTGCTCTCAATCTTGGTTTCCTTGTGCACAGACTGTGGTGCCAACATCACAGCATCTTTATAAGCTTCAGTGAGATAAAATGATATTAACACAACGCCCGGCACATAAAAGAACTGAACTCATTTTATCATCTTATTAAACAAATGAGTATATTATTACCAGTGGCATTACTATTAACACTATACTGTAATTACTGTTACTATTACTAAATGAAGGATCTAAATCTCTTTGATCTGTCATATGTTTCTGTAGCCTTATATTTACATAATGTATTCCTTTTTTTGGCTCAGAAAATTAAATTTGAATACTTCTGCTATTTCTTGCATCATTTCTTGCTGATAATATTTTACGGCCTTCTGATTTTAACCCAGCCTCTCTGACTACTAACATTCAAGTAATGTGGGACCTTGTGGCAAGGCCAGCACTTGGCACTGAAGTGCTGGAATGGTCCTTATTACGCAGTGTGATTTGGGTTTGCCTGTGATGGAATATGGTGGAATTTGGATGGGAGAAGAAAAGATACTAAAATCGTAGAGTTGCCAAAAATTGTGGCTAAAGTTTTCCTCTCTGAGTGGGGCTTGAATTAATCATGCTATGGCAAAAACTATTTACCAATAAAATACTCTATTTTCCGAGTACCAACAAGTCTCTCCCTTTTCTTTGTTACCTGAAAGACCTTGGCACGAAGCTACATGCCCCTTTGGTCCTAGTTCTCCTTTTCCCTTGGGGAAAAAAGTCCACATTTCTCACACAGCTTAAGAGAAGAGACTCATAACCATACTTAATGTATAAAAGCTGTGATTTCCATGCAAACTGCTGCCTTCCCAGAAAAACAGAAAAGCTCTCTTTAGCAGTTTAAAACCCTTTAACTGTTTCCTTCCCTTTCCACTTGAACTACTGGGCTGCTCTGCTGGAAGCCTTCTCTGATGAATGAGATAATTTAAGAAGTGTGAGAAGCCTTTTTAATTCATTCAGACTCTTAAGATACCATTAAATACACACCAGGTACACACACCCGGAGCCAAAAAGACATACTGCACCACTCCAAAGATTCCCTCAGTTACAATGATTTCCTCACTAGTGCTACGATTCAGACCTGAACTAGTCAAACAGCAGCACTTGGGTCCCTTTGCAGTAGCCAGTGTCATAGCTCTAAGCAGGCGCTGATGTTTTCTCGTTTACCCTCTTTCTTTTATAGTTTCACCAAAAAAAGAAAACAAACAAAACCAGGTGCGTCCACGCTATGCAAATGAGAAAAGGTAACCTCTGAAACAATTTCCCAGCAAGCAGAAGATCCCCAAGCTGCTCTAGCTAACACCACAGGAGGTGTGTCATCCACCCAGGTGCTAAGCCAGGGCGGGCCTGCGGGCTGGGGAGGCAGTTAAGTCCCCAGAGAGCTCAGAGCTCCTGCTCAGCAAGCCACGCCAGGCCCAGCAGATCCTCAGGTGCTGACCCACGGGAGGAACATCAGGCTCCGGTGCAAGGTGGGGGAGGAGCTTGAGCAAAGGCCACCAGCTCAGCAGGGGAGAAGGGAAAGCCACTGGGAACACAAGAGTTCAGAGAACTCCATTGGCAAAAGGAATGAGCCTGGGGCTTCCCTGGTGGCGCAGTGGTTGAGAGTCCGCCTGCCGATGCAGGGGACACGGATTCGTGCCCCAGTCCGGGAAGATCCCACATGCCGCGGAGCGGCTGGGCCCGTGAGCCATGGCCGCCGAGCCTGCGCGTCCGGAGCCTGTGCTCCGCAACGGGAGAGGCCACAGCAGTGAGAGGCCCACGAACCGCAAAAAAAAAAAAAAAAAGAAGGAGCCTGCGCTCTCTTGCACAGAGCATCCTCTTAGCTGTGGGAAGCACAACTCACAGAGAGTAAGTTTCTGGCCCAAGGAACCTGAATAAATGCTGGCATTGAACGATTCCCAGGCCAGGTTCTGCGGCGGGCCACCAGGGCTCCCCAACAAGGTCAGCACCTGCTAGTCAGTTGCTAAGGTTCTTAGGGTCTCACCGCCCTCCACCCATCCCTAGTGTGCAAAGATTCTCAGAGTGACAGTAACAGCTCTCCCTTCAGCTTCCAGAACCCCTAGAAACACTTTCGCAGGAACCGACTAGGCAGTACCTGCCTCTCACTCTCCTTCACTCACTCTAGCATTTATGGAGTCTCGGCTCCACGCCAAATCTTGTGTTTTCCACTGGGATAAGTTGAATAAGATAGGGCCTCTGTCCTCAAGGCAACATAAACGTAAATAATAATTACAGAATAAGGAAATAGGATGGAAATAGGCCCAAGGTGTTGTAGGAACACAGAAGAAAGAGAACTACGTCAAACGGGATTCAGGGACACTTTCTGGAAGAGGTGACACGAAGTTGAGTGTTCAAAGACAGAAAGTAGGAATTGTCAGAGGGTTAGGGTGGGAGAAGTGGGAAGGATGGTGGGGCAAGTTCCAGGCAGAGAGAACGGTAAGTATAAATGAGCGGAGAGGAGAAAGCGCCGCCTCCGTCCGAAAACAGTAAGTAGACGCGTGCGACTGGTCGGCAGGGCGCACAGGGAAGAGCTGGGCAACGAGGCCAGATCACAAAGGACTCTGTGGTCCAAATCAATGACGTGGAGATTTACCCTAAAGGCCTTGGGGAGCCCCTGGGATATTCTACAATATTCTATACCCAAGACCAAGGCCTTCGGAAAATTGAAACTTGCTGCTTTTGACACTTAGGTTTTTCAGGTTTCCCAAAAGGTTAACCTATTCTCAAAACAAAATAGGTTCTGAAGTCAAATTTCTAATTTTATATGTTGTCACTTAATTTTTAAAACATCTAAAGTGATATACATATAGAATGATATGTACCATACACAGCACAGTCCAAGTAAAGAGGACTCTTACTATAGTTAGTAAACACTAATATGGTATTACAGCAACCACCCCAAGGCATCCAGCCTCACTATGCCAACAACAATCATTCCTGCTGACCCACTGCAAGTCCAGCAAGGATGCCATCAATATGAGTGGAAGAGAGTGTCCGGGATTCATCAGCATTCCATCCAGTTCACTGTCCATTCATTCATTTAACAAAAACACAGAGAGCACCTCCTCTGTTCCAGAGCTATCATGGACCATAGGAACACAAAGATGCGAAGCTCCTGTTGGTACTCATCACGTGCTGGAAGACAGCAGGGTGACGCCCGCCTTTTGCACCTGTGAGCACAGCCCAGCCGATCCTGGCACAGTGCAGCAAGCTCACCACCTCTGTGCAAACCCTCCACACACTACTGCCGCCTGAGAAATGCAGTCAGAGGGGCTATCCGACTGTCCTTAAACCAGACAAAAACCCAGCTCAATCCAGGTAAGAGCAATGTTTTTTTATCCAGACACTAACTTGCCATCAGGCAATGTTATCATGTAAATAAAGTGAGGCAAACAGATGGCTTCAGACAGGATCCAGGGCTCACAAGGCATCACTGATGTGACAAATGCAAGAAAGTGAGGACAAGCCATTCAACACAGAGCAGGCCCTAGGAGTACACAGCAGCCTGACAAACAGGATCCTGGTCTTAACAACACATCTGTAGCAAAAAGCAGTCATATCTCACCTACAGGTTTTTGTTTATTAAATGCTATTAATTTTCAAATATGGGAATATACCTCTAAGAAACAGATATTCCTAACTTTCTCTTAAAATATGCTTTATGGTGGTGTATCTGTTTATATCACCATGACCCTTTAGATCACAGCCTTTGAAGGGCTCTATTCTGATCCCTCCCACATGATTAAATAGGGATAGTGTAATGAACTAAACACACTCAAGGAATCTGGAGGCCTAGATTTGAATCTGTGCTGTCTCCATGATCTCTAAACTCTTTCTTGGATACCCCTTTTGGGTCCCATTTTCCTCAGTTATAAAATGAGATATAATTGTGGCAGAGACCACTAGTTGTCTCCCAGTATCTTTTTTCTTTTCCCTTAGTCACAAGAACTCCAAGTTTTAGCTGAATACATTGTCACCTAGTCAAAAGATTACATTTCCCAGTCTCCTTTCCCATTAGTTATGGCCATTCGGGCAAGTTTTGGCCAATAAGATGTAAGAAGTGGTGTCAAGTGTGACTTAGAGGTGGAATCCTTCCTAATTCCTGCTGCCTAGAATGTGGTTGCAATGGCTAGAGCTCCAGCCAACATCTTGGACCACAGAGTAACTTTGGGAATGGAAACAGCACATAATGGAGCAAATAGAGTCCAAGTTCCTGACACCACAGAACAGACATAAGAGAGATAGAAATTTCTCTTTTTCAGGTCTTTGTTACTCACAGAAGACCTAATCTTACCTAATACAACTGATGCCTAACCTCATGGAGTGGTAGCAAATGTTAAGTGTGAGAGTACGTTGTACTCAGAGTGTTTCCCTAAAATCTTGGCGTCATGAGCTGCTCTGTGAATAAAAGGGTTACCTGGTTAAACATCCTGGAGAAACAGCACATACTATATCCCCCTGGAAATTACACAATCCATATTATCATATAAAGGGCTTTGAAAAGAACAGAAGCAAAGAAATTATTTTTCTGTTTAGTCCCAAATTTCCCAAACTCATTTGACGTCGTTATCTTTCTTACATGGGATGCTTATAAAGAGCTAATTTCATAGGAAACAATTTGAGAAATTCTGGGTAAACTTACCGTTAGTAATAGGTAACATCTACATGACTGTTTTAGCCTTACAGTATGGTTTACCTAATTAGATTCATGTCATTACAGTCCAGGTCCTCAGGTATATGCTTTCATAACTCTCTGTATGTTTTCTACAGCAATTCTTTTTATTTATTTATTTATTTTTGGCTGCATTGGGTCTTCATTGCTGCGCGCGGTCTTTCTCTAGTTGTGGTGAGCAGGGGCTACTCTTCATTACGGTGCACAGACTCCTCATTGCAGTAGCTTCTCTTGTTGACAGCATGGGCTCCAGGCATGAGGGTTTCAGTAGTTGTGGCTCATGGGCTTAGTTGCTCCACAGCATGTGGGATCTTCCCAGACCAGGGCTGGAACCCGTGTCCCCTGCATTGGCAGGTGGATTCTTAACCACTGCACCACCAGGGAAGTCTCTCTACAGCAATTCTTAATTTTATTAGTTTATAATGCTCACTTTGAAGAGGAGTTTTAACCACTTTCACTCCCTGGATAGTGTGAAGGCCAAGGACTCCTCAGGGCCCATGTAGATCCTAATGAACTGAATGTAGGAATCCGCCTTCTAAGGGAGCATTCCTGAATACACATAAGAAATTCTGAGAAACACTGACATAAGGGTAAAATAAGAGATTTTTAATGCGTTTTCAAGTAAGGGGGAAAAAGACAGAGTTACCAGCAAGACCCCATTACTGGGCTCAACTGGTCTGGATGTCCAAGACAGATAACTTACATGGCTGGAAACTGATGTTGGCTACTAGCTAGAGTTCATCTGGGCTGCCAAGCAGTGTGAAAAACACAGGGCCTCCATAGGATTTGGGGTTCCCATAGCCTGAGGGCTGCATCCCAAAAGGGAGCATCCCAAGAGCAAGAAAGACATCCAGGCAAAATGGTCTTCTTATGCAAGTGTTCTTGTGACCTAAGCCTGAAAGTCCCAGAACATCACTTCTACTATATTCTATTGGTCAAGCAAGTCAGGAAGGCAGACTCACATTCAAAAGAAAGGGAGTGAGCCCCCACTTCTCCAGGGGAGGAATAGCACACACTTACAGGGAGAGAAGGAATTTATGGCAGCATTTTTCAAAGAATATCTACAACAACAACAACATGGACGTTACGATAGTAATTAGAACCAGAACTAGATACCGTTATTTAATGTGCTAATAAAGAAGCATATATATTAGTATACCACAAATTTGGTTTTTAGTATTTTGATAGCTGGATCAATACAACTGGCTTCTTTTATCATCCTATTTTATTTTATGCATTAAAAATATTATTCTGAGAATGGATCTAGGCTTCACTAGACTGCCAAAGGGACCTAGGGCACACGAGAAGTTCAGAGCCCCTGGGTTGTGTGAAAGGGTGGTGACCCCCAAGGATCAACAGTGAACCACTGTGTTAGCCCCGCCCCTGCTGGCCGGGCTGTACCTCTCTTGGGCAAACTTCTTATCTTTAAAGCTCTACATATGAAGAGACTCCAAAAGCTCCCTCAAGAAAGTATAATCAATTCAAGAAATGCCAACTGTACCTAAACCAATAATTGGGAAATCATGAATGATTTAATTCAACATTCTGAGAATATCTGCATGGAAAACAAACCATAAAGTAAAGTGAAAAAGAAGTAATTCAATTAGAGCAAGTGAAAAAAGCCCTGCTCTAGATTAAGGGCCCCATGGGCAGCTGTTCCTTACTTGGCTCAAACTTCCCTGGCCCCAACCAGGAGGGTAAAATACATATGCAGTCACTCAGGTCCCCTTCTCTTGTAAGAAATGCCTGTGTCTCCTCAAAGAATATTAATTCCATGAGACAAATTTCTTAGGGGAACAACATGAGGTAAAATATAGGTTTCTGCATTAACGTCAAGGAAAAGTTTCATTAATTCTCAGCAAATCTGTTGCAGTGCAGATCACAGACTATGAGGTCGGTAAGAGCTTGAAAGGTGATTTCTTAGTAGGGTGACCAACTCGTGCTGGTGTGCCTTGAACTTTCCAGGTTTTATCACTAAAAGTCATGTGTCCCAGGAAACTCCTCAGTTCTGTATAAATCGTAGTTGGTCACTCTATTTACTAATGACTTTAAAGAGATTAGCTCCTAAGGTCAACATCCCAAAATAAATATCAAAATCTCTGGATGCTGCTTTCAGTATTCTGAATTTGAAAGGACTTCACCAATGTACTCTGATGGACTACTACTGGCTGTTTAAAATATGACCTTCAAGGCTTCCCTGGTGGCGCAGTGGTTGAGAGTCCGCCTGCCAATGCAGGGGACACGGGTTTGTGCCCCAGTCCGGGAAGATCCCACATGCCGCAGAGCGGCTGGGCCCGTGAGCCATGGCCGCTGAGCCTGCGCGTCCAGAGCCTGTGCTCTGCAACAGGAGAGGCCACAACAGTGAGAGGCCCACGTACCGCAAAGAAAAAAAAAAAAAAGACCTTCAATATGACCTTCTGACCTCCAGAATTGAACTCATTGTAACAATTATATACAATCTTCTACATTTTTATAAAAAAATGTATTTATTGTGTTGATTTATATTTTTGTAATATTGTACCCCTTTAGGAAATGACAATGATATCTTAGAGAAGATAGCCTAAGTCTATTCTATTCTCCCAAACTGACTGAGCTATACAAATTGACCAGTTCTGTTGGACTAAGCCTATTATATGACCTATTTATTTAGAACATTTGGCAGTACTCTAGAAAGAGAGTGGCTAGGGACAACCGGGCCACCACCCTAGAAGTGCTGCGGTCTCACCAGGGAGTAATTGTTTTAAATTTTTTTAAATTTTCTTTCTTTTAACTTTCTCCCTTGTGGAGGAAAGGGAACCCTCATACACAGTTGGTGGGAAAGTAAATTGGTGAAGCCGCTGTGAAAAATAGTATAGAGGTTTCTCAAAAAACTAAAAATGGAACTACCATATGACCCAGCGATTCCACTCCTGGATATATATCCAAAAACAAAAAACAAAACCACTAATTTGAAAAGATACATGCACCCCAATGTTCATAGCAGCATTATTTACAATTACCAAGATATGGAGCAACCTAAGTGTCCATCAGCAGATGAATGGATAAAGATGTGGCATACACACACACACACACACACACACACACACACACACACACACACACACACACAACGGAATACTATTCAGCCATAAAAAAGAATGAAATTTTGCCATTTGCGGCAACATAGATGGACCTGGAGAACATTATGCTAAGTGAAATAAGTCAAAGGAAGATAAATACTATATGATATCACTTATATGTGGAATCTAAAAAATACAACAAACTAGTGAATACAATTTAAAAAAAAAGAAGCAGACTCATAGGTATAGAGAACAAACTAATGGTTACCAGTGGGGAGAGGGAAGAGGGGAGGGGTAATGTAGGGGTAGGGGAGTAAAAGATTCAAACTATTATGTACAAAAAAAGCTACAAGGATATATTTTATAACACAGGGAACATAGCCAAATATTTTATAATAACTATAAATGGAATATAACCTTAAAATAATATGGAGATCCTTAAGGCATTGATCTCTACCAGGGTTTTTATAGAGATCCAATACAGATGTGTTAAACAATAAGCCAAGACAAGCATTAGATTCTGCATTTGATTTGCAGGAGACTGCAGAGAGTATACAGTTTTCTCTCAGGCAGTTTCTAAACCACCACCCTCCTGGTCCTCCATGGAACGTTTACTATGAACCACCTCCACCAGCTCGGTATCACTTTTCTTGCCTTCTGTTGTCTGACTTCTCCTCCTGGTTTCATGATTGCTCCTTCTCTGGGTTCTCTTCCTGCCATTTAAATTAGAATTTCCTCCAAGATGTTGTCGCCTACCCCCTCCTTGCATCTCTCTATTGGCTCCCATGCTGGCTCTAACCCTAGTTCAATCTCCAAGGCTTCCTTAGTCAACTCTTCGAGGATTACCAAATCTAAATCCAGATTCCCAACTGGCTTCCTTCCCAAACTCCTGAGTCATCTTTTCAGCCTCATTCTCCTTTACCCTTCACAGTTAATAAAATGCCAGGTCGTGCCAATTCTCCTTTCTTATCAAGTTTATGACACATACTTGTATTTTTCCATAGCAACCACCAATGCATTTATTGCTACTAGGAATCTTATAGTTTGTACTGTGATGGTCCTAAGGAAAATAACACATAACTCCTTTAAAAATTAGTTTTAAACTGCACATGGAGAAAGAAGTTGTTATAGTAGCAAAGGAATCACACCTAAGTCAATGGAAGAAACGCACCAGAGGTGTTTTACAGGTATACCTGTTAGGTTCCTCTCAGGCTAGAACCCAAAGTTCCCAGAAGGGTCACACTTCTGGGAGACTGGAGTTAGGAGTTTGTAAAGTTATAAAAGTAGTCGTTCTCTAGGTGCAGTAAGTGCCAAAAATAAATCCTAGGTCTCCTACACACTTCACACTCCAATATCCCCCCACCCAAATTATGATCCGCAAGCCCTGGGGAAGTATGTGCCCTCCTAAAAAATTGCTATGATCCTAACACTAATGGACTATGACAATGAGTGTGTTTCCCAGGTGAGTAAGGACAGAAAAGAGTTTGAAAATCCGCTCAATTAGACTAAAACTCCAATTAGTTCCAGCAAGTTAGCAAGCCATAAAGAGTGTCAGGGTCTACATGTCTTGGGCCCCAAGAGAAGATGCTAAGTAAGTTCTAATTAGCCCAGAAACAAGCGCCATGACTGAGTCAAGCAGAGATTGACAAACTGAGATTAGAGAAAGGATATCAACTTATTTTAATATTTTTTTATTGTGTTCCTTTTGTCACTTGCAGGAAATGAAAATCTCTGCTGTGATTTTAATTGAAATTTACTTTTTATGGGGAAAACATATACAGTTGTAAAAATACTTTAAAAAAAAAATTCAACTGCTGGTTGTCTACCCCTGGCAAGGACATCCTATCACAGGTCTTGCTTGGTAGTTATGGCATTACTGCTATTCATTTGTAAAAACCCGTTTGAATCACAGTCATTGCAACTAAAAGGAACTCCCTAGCCTCCAGTGTGTCTCTCAAATGTAAACCTATTTTAGGGACACAAATCATCTAAAATATAACAAAGCAAGAGTGTTTCTTCTTATAAATTTTAGAAGGCAATTTGCAACACTTGGGTTGAAAACAAGGAGACTGAAATCCCACTCTTATCCTTGATACAAAATGTCATATATGTTTGGGCAATGATAATAATGTGTTTCATAGGATTCTACAATTTAGAAAACACTTGCATTATCTTAGCTCATTTGAGTTGAGTGTCACTAAGTTCCCTACCAGCTCAACAATTCTATGTATCCATATTTTACATATATATAGATGTTTACTTAATACAATTAAATTCATGGAAAAACACCACAAACACAACAAATAAATTGTTCGACAATCATTCATTTCATCAAAGGAGTCCATATTGCAAAGGATTTTGCACTTAGATTGCCTTAAATAGTAAGCTTCTATGGTACATTCTTAAATATTGGATATATAAAAAGTCAGTTTAAGTTAAACATTTCAGAACTGTTTGGGGAGGCCTGTGGAAATACTTGCTCCAGGGAGCTTGGGATCCTGATGTTTCCTTCCCGTGGGAAGGACATGGCCTCAACACCCTTTACCATGAAGCAAGGTTTCCGGAGGTCTGTGCTCACCTCTAAGAAACTGCCTATTAGAAGGAGATTTATACAGTATCTAAAGGTCCTTTGATCTCTGTTTTCAGATTTTCTTTTTATTTGTTGATTTTTATTTGCTAATAATGCTGGTTAAAATTTCTGTGTCGAGTACCTCTTGAAATCATATTTGTTTGTTCTTCCCTTATATAATCGTAAAGAATAGCTTTCCCGGGCTTCCCCGGTGGCGCGGTGGTTGAGAGTCCACCTGCCGATGCAGGGGACATGAGTTTGTGCCCCGGCCCGGGAAGATCCCACATGCCGCGGAGCTGCTGGGCCCGTGAGCCATGGCCACTGTGCCTGCGCGTCCAGAGCCTGTGCTCCACAACGGGAGAGGCCACAACAGTGAGAGGCCCGCGTACCGGAAAAAAAAAAAAAAAAAAAAAGAATAGCTTTCCCATTCATGTTCTAAATAAGGTAAAAGAATAATTGTTGACGGTTATCCTTGCAAACTTTTCATTTCTGCCCTGAAGGAAACAAAATGCTCAACGTATTCGTGCTCTACTTCTCCCCTCACCCCAAAGCACTCCTCTCTCTCTCCCAAGAAGAAGCTTCTGGTCACCCACATAGAGATTTGGACACAGGCTGCGGCCCAAACACTGTCATCCGTTGCCCATCTCAGGGTGAGAAATCCCAGATCAGGGCCCCAATTTTGTTCAAGGGTTGAAGAATCCCACTTTCAGGCAGTGAAGAGGCAATACCATAACACCTGGCATGGTAGGTAGTAGAGAATAAAGAAACTAAAATCCTCTGACCAGTCTGTCTCCTGGTGTGCTTCAATTTCTGACTCACGTAAGCCAACAGCATCTAAATAATGTCTGCCCAGAGAGGGAAGACAGCACAGATTGACCAGACCCTAGAACTCTCAAACCTTTTGAATTAAGTCAGGTACATCTGCTCTTACATACATGCACACACACTACACAATAAACGCATACACGGTGGTAGATTAAAGACAGCTGCAAGTTCTTTGCTCTTCTTCCCAATGAAAGTAGAGCCTAATTCTCCTCCTTTGTATCTGGGTTGGCTTTAGTGCCCTGCTTGACCAAGAGAATGTGATGGTCATGATATTCTGAGTCTGCTAAGGCTGGCTCGGAAGGTATGCAACTTTCACCCAGGTCTCTTGGACTGCTCACTCTTGGGGAACTCTGCTTTAGGATGTTCCTTCTTGGATTCCAGCTGCCACACTGTTAGAAAGCCCAAGAAGCCCCAGAAAGAAACCCATGTGGAGAGGAACCGAGGCCTCTTAGCTGACTGCCCTGACTGAACTCCCAGCCAATAACCAGTGTCAACCACCAGCTGCATGAGTGAAGTCTCTTGGACCACCCAACCACGCTGGGCCTTTAGATGAGCCCAGCCACCATCGACGGCAATGCATGAAAGACCCCAGCAAGAATACCCCAGCCTAGCCCTTCCTCACAAAACTGTGAACAAAATAAAACGTATGTTTTAAGCTATGAAGTTTCTAGGTGGTTTGTTAAATATTGATAGATTTCCAGAATACACACATTCCCGCAGTCACCATACTAATGCCACGCATCCTGCAAAGGACCCCAGTAACTCAATTTTAAATTAACTTCCCCTTCCCACTTGCTAGTAATCCAGAATAAATGGGGGTGATGGCTTGTGTGACTTTCTGTCCCATCCAAATGGGACAAGACCAGAATTTTGAAACTATTCAAGAGACAACACTGATATTTATGGTATTTGGTTTCTAACTGATTTTGCAGACCCAAATCTCTGCGTTATCTGTATCTTATCCTATATCAGTTATAATCTCGGGTAAGAAAAAAGTATATTAAGCTTGTAATGCTCTACTCTCAACATTCTGTAGAAATTCCTCCCCCACAAAAATTATTTCCTGATTTATGGTCATCTTAACTCATATCTCCAACCTCAACGTCTTGCAATTTAACAAGGAAATACGTTAAACATTGTTGACTTTGAACATCCCAGGACTTTGATGAGCCTCACTGCCATTTAAAGTACCCGAGTACTGAAAATCAGAACAAACAGAAGAACTATTATGAAAAAAACCCCAGTACTTATCCATTCATCTCTTCAAATAAGGACAGTTCAAAGTAATATGGGAAAATGGAACACAGTGAATTCTACCACACATACATGCAAAAATAAAACCATGCTGGAGGCTATATGATATCATATCTGTACCCTTCAAAACAGAATCCTGCCACTTGGAATTATAACATATTTTCCTTTCATTAAAGCTGCTCTGCGTGAAAAGGGTGTCATCCTGTCATGGCTGAAACTCCTTCAGAGAAAGAACTGGAAGCATCAAATCCTCGCAGGTCAGTTCAGGACAAAACCTGGAGCACAAGTTAGCAGGATCATTTGTGAGGGTTTGCGATTTGCATGATTTATTATATAGAACTTGTTCCCACTCTGTAAGATGTCTTGAATGCATTTAGACCAATTCTCCCAGTACTTAGGAGGCAAAGACAATCAGATATACTTGTTTGTGTGAAGCAAAGTTATCATAAACTAAACTACAAAAGCAAATTCTCCATGATGACTTCAGCTCACTCCATATAATACCACCAAGAAGAATTTACAGCTTTCAAAATCCAATGTCTATAAAGACAGAATGCCTCAAAGGAAAATGGTACCATACTTAAAATAGTGATATCTTTTATTAGTACAGTAAAGTCCTATTTTTATGGAATAGGATGGGTCTGAGGTCATTCCATAAAATTGATTTCCCAGAAAATGGAAATAGGCAATTTACCCTAAGAATTTTATTGAAAAATTATGCTAGTCTATTTGAATAATGATGGGAATGTTCTACACATTTCCTTTATTAATGAATTAAAATACACAAAACATCATAAAATTATATTAGAGGTTCAAAAGTATCACTTAAATCTTCTTTACCAGTCACTTTCATTTTGTAACATCAGCAGTTCCATTAAAATCGTATTAGGTAAAAATGGGTTTTTACTGTAATAATAGTTATTACCTATTTAGCTCCCAAGGTTGGTGTGAAAATTAAATAATAAGCCATTGGAAAGCAAATACAAAGTGTTGCTAATACCAGAGGCCAAGAGGGGCAGGCAGATGGGAAAACGAAGGAAAAGAGCACCTGACACATTAAAAATCACAGCGTTCATCTATAATTCCATTATTGCCAACACTCCATGCAGCAGTCATGTGTGCTGATGTTATCTCATTTAATCCCCTCAACATGATGATATATTCATTTTAACCCTCATGTTATAGATGAAGGTCAGAAACGTTTAAAACGTGTCTAACGCCACACAGTTGGTAAATGTCAGAATCCAAATGTGAACACAGCTTTGCCCTCGTCAACAGGCCATCCTGTATCTCCTAAAACATTGCTCCCTCCCCAGTACACCCTTGTGTCTCGTAACTGACCTTCAGTTTCTTATCCCATCTATCAAGGTCCTCTTCAAATGCCTCTTCCTCCCTGAAGTCATCTCTCTTCATCTTGCCTGGGACAAGTGTTTGATTCTAAACACTTCTGGTGTTTATTACAGCTATTTGTTGTATTATTAAGTATTAGTATGTGTTTTATCAACCCAGCTAAGTTACTAGCTGTTTGAGATCACGGCTGTATCCCATTTGCCTCCGGAGCACCAGATCAGAGCACCTGGTGTGGTGACTGTTCAGTTATTTTTGGTTAAATTGAATTGGAAAGGAATGTTAACTTGAATTAAAACTATATTTGCTACCAGATGCAAAGCAGATACTTCTACCAACGGCTCATGGCATCAGATACCTCTTTGGGAAGTTTCTCCAGTTTCTCCACATGTATGTACCTAATGAGAATGTAGCAAGATTGAATTCCTCACGTAGAGTATCTGACATATGCTAGGTATTCAATAATTTTTTTTTAAATTCCAAGTGAAGGGAACAATGGGAACAGGAAGTAGAGAAGTATAAATTCAGTATAATATGGAGTCTGATTTGAGTGAATCAGAGCAAGTAGGAATGGTGAGTTTTTAAAAATATATATGTGGTAAAGAGTTAGGGCTCTGGAATCAAACTGTCTGCTTTCCTGGGCCAGCCTTTTTACTTATTAGCTGGGAGAAACTTGGGCAAATTACTTAACCTCTCTAGCTGGGAGAAACTTTGGCAAGTTACTTAACCTCTCTATGTCCCAAATTCCTCAGCTATAGAAAGGAAGATAACCACAGGATCCAAATCAAAGTAGTTGTGAGGAATGATCGAGAAGATCCATGTGGAACACTTAGCACAGTGCATGGCAGACACCCAGCACGCAAATTATAGTTGCTGTTACCATCATCGTCATCGTCAGGAATATCTTAATTCTTAGGACTCTGTTCAAAGGAAAAGGCATTACTTTCCACAGACCTGTAAAATCTGATAGCTGTACTGGGTCGATCCTGTGAAATCCAAAGATTCAGTTCTGGTGTGAAATGATGGATGCAGCATGGAGAACATGCGCTTCATTCGAGCAGTATTCGGTGTCTCTTTTGTGCCAGACTTGGGTGAACAAACTGACTTGTTTCAGAGGAGGCAGGGAGTGAAAGAAACCAGAACAGCCAGAAAGGTCAAGAAGGTAAAACCACATGTAGAAAGACGAGAGGAATTCAATCCCAAGGTCCATCAGAGGTCAAAATATCAGGGTTTGCCAAAAAAATCAAAACAGAAGAGTAAAGCCAGTACAGCGCCTACAAAAGACCCCCAAACTAGGGCTTCCCTCGTGGCGCGGTGGTTGAGAGTCCGCCTGCCGATGCAGGGGACACGGGTTCGTGCCCCGGTCCAGGAAGATCCCACATGCCGCGGAGCAGCTGGGCCTGTGAGCCATGGCCGCTGAGCCTGCGTGTCCGGAGCCTGTGCTCCGCAATGGGAGAGGCCACAACAGTGAGAGGCCCGCGTACCGCACAAAAAAAAAAAAAAAAGAAAGACCCCAAACTAAACAGAACAGATTAAAACACTGGCAACTATAAGATAATTTTCTGGAATTAGGGCTTCTTTGAGGAGAGAGGCAGCAAGAAGTAAGGACTTCATTTATTATATATTACAAATCTGTTTTCATTCCCTTATTTTTCCAACTGAAAACTAAATAATGAACAATAATTGCAGATTTAAAAAATATGAACTTCTCTGATCTTTACAATAATACTGAAGGACCAAGTGGGAGATACTTCAGACATCCAGTATCTGTGCCCACCCATCCCCCTGCCGCCTTTTTCCAGAGCACTGATCTGTGCTCTTTAAGAGCAGCTTCACGGAGAACTCGGGTCCATCTTACAAGCTGACCATGAACAAAGGAATGAAGGATGATGGAGAATGCCAGGGGCCCCAGCAACCAGGACACACAGTAGATACAGTCAATGCAGTGCCAAGCAAGATAGCTAAGATTGCTCCTCGCTCAGCATAAAGGTCCCAAGGATACAAAAAGCTTGGCAACCTTCAAAAGCGTCTCTTGCTTCCCACATGCAGTGGGGGAAACAGTTTGCTCAGTGGGAAAAACCACAGCCCAGGGCCAATCCACTGGCTACATTCATCAAAAAGAAGGCTGAGGCAGAACAGATTTTTCCTTTCCGTATAGGAATGACTCATGAGCTTGTTTATTCAAAAAGTTCCATCCTCCACGGAGAGAGGTGGATGATAGGGGGGTGGGATGATAATAATAGTTTAAGTTTGTACCGGTCAGCCCGCTCCCTCTGTCCTCACCTCTCTGTGCAGTTCCATGTGCACCCCACCAACGCCCAGAAGGTGGTCAGTACGTTTTAACCTTTCTGCCTTCATTTCCCATCGTAAATAAAGCAAACAACACCACCACTCTTTTCATTTACGTTAGTCCTTTTAGAAAGGAAATGTACTTGACTGGTTAAGAATAAGGACTTGGAGTCAGATCATCTGGTTCAAAATCCTGGTTGTGCTGAATTGCAAACTGTGTGGCCCTGGGCAAGCAACTTAACAGGCTTGGACCTCTGTTTCTCTGTCAGTAAAAATGGGAATGATAATATTACCTGTATTGCAGAGCTATTGTGAGGATTAAACTAGTTAATATATGGAGAACGATTCCCAAATATTGTTAGTTGTCAACAAATGTTTGATATTAGCATTATTATTATTTCACAGATGACCAAATATTCTTTTTCCAGTACTGATCTTCTTTTATTCAGTATTACTTTAAGAAGTTCAAATTAAACCATAAATGGAAATAGGTCCTAAGAAATATATCTGTTGTATGAAAAACATTTTCTTCTCGGGCTAGGGAAATTTTCTAGTAGTTTCAAGAATTCTCTCCTAAGAAAGAAGAATTTTGTAAATATGGTGTGTATTTCTGTACCTCTGAGGAATCACCTTTCCCTTCTTATGTAAACAAAAAGAGAGTTCTAGGTAGATGGATGATGGATAGATAGGTGATAGATTAGGTAGCTGATAGATTGATAGAATTTTATTTTTCTATTTGATTTATCCGTTCCTTTTCCATCATCTTTGAAAAATCAAGGCAAAAGAAGACCTTGTCATTCTTCTCAGTCCTATATTTAAAAGATTCACAAAGGCAAAAGATAGGAGGCATTTGAAAATTGCTTCTTTCCATATACCCTGTGTCTTTCAAACATAAGGATACTAAAATTTTCTGTAAATCTGTTCTCTGACACATTAGAATTATCCAGCTAGTGGATTAGTCTAACTCCTTTTGGCATGGAGACTATTTATCCCACCTTTAATGAAGGTAGGCTGAACTATTTTTTCTGGTTTTTACTGGATTATGAAATTCCTCTCCTGTAATAACCCAAAAGAGAAAGTGGTAGACATAATTGCCTATTTATTTCCACGTTCTTTACTGTGTTGTTCAATATATTTAAATGACAGATAATCCCCAATTAGATTGGCCCAGTTCAGTCTGTCTGTGATTATTTACCCCATAGATTGTTTCACTCACTGGGTAAAATCAGGACGTCATCCCCAGGGCCTGGAATGGTACCGCTGTGTCCTCCCCAGCCCTTCTCCATGCCTTCCCATGCTTCGGGGAGGGACCATTTTAAAACTGACTCAGGTGCAGAGGAAGAAGCTAGAAAACAAAAGGAAGATAGCAAGGGTAACTATGAAAATCTGATTCACTATGATAACTAACAAATTCTATCCTTTATATTAGGATCCTGGTGACATTTTCACTTCCCAAAGAAGCTGCCTTTAGATATTTTATAATGTTCCATAAAAACATTTATCAGGCATAAAGCAGGTAATTATTCAATCCTTAGAAGATTACCTCCACTTCTAGGGAAAATATATTCTACTTTTGTTATTAAACTTTTGTGTTTTGCCTTTACTATAAATACTACAACATATGTTTATCACGAAACATTTGGAAAATGCAAATATAGAAAGAAAAAGAAAAATAATAATTGTCTACTATCTCACCACCTAGAGATAACCGCCATTAACCTTTTATTTGTATTTCCTTCCAGAATTTCTCAGCATTTTTACATAATTTAGATCCTATAACATGCAATTTTACATTCAGTTCTTATTTTACTTGACAGTTTTTCACATGCATTTTGTAATGTCATTAAAACTCCTTGTAAACATGATTTTAATGGTTACATAATATTCTATCACATGAAAAGCCCACAATTTATTTAATCCCTAATGTTTGGCATTTAGGCTTTGTCCACTCTCTTTTCAAATTATAGAGAATGCAGTGTTAAATATCTCTGTGAAAATCTGCCAGTAATCATGATTTCTTCTTAAAATAGAATCTTAGCAATGGAATCACTAAGTCAAAGGGTATGATTTTCTCACAACTCTTAATGTGTATTAAAGGCAGGGCAATCATCTGAACACCTCTCACTGCAATAATTTACATACAGTTCATAAGTTAAAACTGGTTTTTATTGATTCTGCCACTGATGATCAAATGGCATTTTCTTTTCAACCATCCCACTGGCCTCTTCAAGAAACTGTGGCAGAAATCTAATAATTTCCAGTGGGGACCATACCATGCAAATGTGAAATGTACCCACACATTCTTTTCTGGAACATGATCCCTGGTACAGAGTCAGAAGGGCAGAGAGATTGTCTCAAAAGACGAGGATGAAAAGATTCACAGATGACCAAACTCTCTTCTTCCAGTACAGATCTTCTTTTATTCAGCATTCACTTAAGAAGTTCAAGTTAAACCATAAATGACATTAGGTTCTTTTAGGGGAAATATATTTGTTCTACGAAAAATATTTTCTTTTCCACCTAGGGAGATTTCCTAGGAGATTCAAGAACTCACATGATGAGGGAGGGAATCTCATCTATTACTTGCTAATTTCACAAGCATAAATAATGAGTGCCCTCTCCATCAGAACAGTCCTAAAAAACAGTGATGCAAAAAGAAATAAAATGTCATGCTTGCTCCCAAGGAGCAACTGGCATTGTGTAAGTATGTAAGTAAATACTGGAGGGATAGAACGCTAAAGGGAGTACCTGACCAAGGGAGGGAGGGAAACTTTGCCAGGGGAGGCTTCCTGGAGAGAAGCATCTGAGATCTGAGCTGCACTGTAAAGGCTTGGGACCTACCCAGGTGAAGTGGGTGAGGGTGTGTGGTGAGAGTCTGCACTCCAGAGGGGTGAGCACGCGCGGTGGCAAGAAATGAGAGATCACGTGAAAGAACTATAAGCAGTTTGGTGTTGCTGAGTCACAGAGCTGGAAAGAGGCAAGTGGTAGGGCTAGAGGAATAACCAGAGGTCAGACTGGGAAGGGTGACAAAGATGGAGGAGCCAAGGGTAAGCCCTGGGTTTCCAGCAGGTGTGGTGTCAGATGGAGATGCCCATTAAGACAGACATCGACGAATTCAGTTTGGGCCATTTAGAGTTTGGGGTGTCTTTGAAGCCTCCAGGTGGAGATACACAGCAAGCAGGGGATGGCTGTGAATCTGAAGGATGGGAAAGAGCTCTAAGTCCGAGGGATAGATTTTGGCATTATCACCCTAGAGGCCGTATTTGAAAATCTGAGGATGGTTGTGAGAGCTCCAGGGGACTCCAGTGTGGAGAGACAAAATGCCTAAGGTCAGAACCACGGGGAACACCTGACTATTATGTCTACCTGAACCCAACTCTCCAGTGGTCGTGGTCTAATTAGGGCCCTGGGATAACTTAAAAGTACATGGATTGTGGTCAAGTAGAAATCCTAGGGATAGGGAGGGTGAGAGGGAGGGAGACACAAGAGGGAAGAGATATGGGAACATATGTATATGTATAACTGATTCACTTTGTTATAAAGCAGAAACTAACACACCATTGTAAAGCAATTATACTGCAATAAAGATGTTAAAAAAAAATGAAATCCTAGACAATTTAATTAACACAAAATATACCCCACACCATGGAAGCCAGGCAATGTTTTGCAACAAACCCTACTCAGAAAGAGGCTTTAGAAATATTTTATACTTACTCAATATCCTGTAATAAACCATAGTGTGAAAGAATGTGAAAAAGAATATATATATGAATATAAAAAGTATATATATATATATATATATATATGTATGTATAACTGAATCACTTTGCTGTACACCAGAAACTAACACAACACGGTAAATAAACTATAATTCAATTAAAATAAAAAAATATAAATATTTTGGGCTTCCCTTGTGGTGCAGTGGTTGAGAGTCCGCCTGCCAATGCAGGGGACACGGGTTCGAGCCCCGGTCTGGGAAGATCCCACATGCCGTGAGGCGGCTGGGCCCGTGAGCCATGGCCGCTGAGCCTGCACGTCTGGAGCCTGTGCTCCGCAACGGTAGAGGCCATAACAGTGAGAGGCCCGCGTACCGCAAAAATAAATAAATAAATATTTTATAAACACCAATAATGCCTTTCTAAGTTTCCTCCCAGTTTTGTCTCCTTTTCAATACTATACCCTAAACACCCAGGTGGGGATAGGGTGGGAGTATTTGTTGAGGTGGCCACTAACACCATAAAGTCCAGAAAAAGATGTTCTTTCTTCCAGTGATATTTCAAACAGGCAATGACCAGTTTCTTTAAAACCCTACTCCAAGCTCCAAAAACCCTTAATTGCTTCAATTTTGTATCACAGATGTTGGAAACAAACATCCTTCAAGTCTGTCATCTTCACTCTCGTTTATGGGAATGTTTAAACTGTCTTTAATTGAACAAACTAAATCTTAAGGTAGCTATTCTAAGCAATGTTATGATGAATGAATTTGATCATTCTATACCATCCTGCCTTAAAATAAGAACCCTTAATGGACAAGGACATGTTTAGTCTCCTGCAGAATTATGAGATGTCTATACAGTTAAAATCAAGCTTCTAGATGACTATTTTTAATATAGAAAGAAGAGGGGAGGAAAAGAAGCCTAAAGAGTTAAAGCTATCGGAGGCATACGTGGAGAGCCAGAAGAGAGGAATGTCTTGGAAAACTAAGAAATAGAGAATGTACAGAGAGTAGAAGTGATCTTGTTAATAGCAAATTTCCAATAAGAGAGGGAATAAGAAGTGGCTATTGAATGTGACAACTAGAGCATAGTGATCAAGATGAAGAGGGTCCCAGTGGAGTGATGGAGGTGGCAACCACTTGGATTACAGTAGATTGAGGAATGCACTGGAAGTAAGGAAGGGAAGACGCTGGGTCTGATCCTGCAAAAAGCTCATTAAGGAATGAATAGCCTTAAGATTTGAGACCCTCAGCCTTTGATCTGTCTTCCCAATCGTTAAATACGCTAGACTTATCTTGAAACTGGAGTCCATGAATTTTGGTCAGGACCAACATTTGTGATGAGCCCTCACCTTGCTTTCCTCTCAAATTTGTCAGTCAACAACAGCCACCATTTGAGATGGTCTCCAACTTGGTACGTGAGCCAAGTATTCCTTCTCCACCTCAATCCTTCATCTACCCCAGCGTTCTATGGCTCCACATCAAGAGGAGGCTAGTATTTTGAGAAGTTTGCAGGAGTGATATAAACTACAGGAGGATTTAGGGTCCATGAATTTTGTTTTGATTTTTTAATTGAGAGGTGACAAAGAGTCATTTGCTGATAAAACAAAGTTCAGAAGATGTTAGAAGGGATGGGATGAGTTTAAACAGGAGAAAGGCTGACAGATCCAGAGACCAGAGAAAAGGAAAGAAACTTGATCTGTGGGGAAAGGGATGGCAAATTTACAAAGACAGTATCTGATCATCTGAATATTTTTATATGACTGTCAACAATATTTGCAACTAGCCCCCACTGAAAAGACAACATGGTTGAGGTAAAGCCTCTTCAGAAATATTTTTTGTGTTCCCCCAGTGTGGGTTGCTTCACCCTCCTCCTCTCTCCCATCTTTTATAACGCATCATGGACACCAAGAGGAAATCAATGGAGCCACAGTGTTGGAGGAGCATGAAAAACCTGCATTGGGGTCTTCAGAAACCTGGGTACCACCTTCACCCAAATTAGCATACATCCTTACCGCAAACCCACTAAGCACCCATACAACAACTTTCATCAGCACCACCTCCTCTGCTTCTTCCCAGCACTGGCCCACGTATACCCTAATTTCTGCTGCCTCTGGAGTATCCTGTCTACCAGGTCCCCATAATGACCAGCACAATCCTGTACACAGAATAAACCCTCAACTAACTAAGTAAGCTAAAAGGCCCTATAGCAGAACACCTCAACCCAAAATGTTTTTTCTGCATTACATATTCATTGTATCTCTGAATCGGTCAACATATAGATGGAACTCCATTATTTATTCCATTCTTGTTTTGTCAAAGAATTTTTGATATTGCAAAAATTGTACTATTTTTCATAGAGCTCTCCATTAAACAAAAGACATGTCATATTTAAATTTTGACATTATCACTTATACCCCACACAATAGAAATCAAGCAATGTCTTAGAACCATATTAATAATAAATATTTGAATATAATGAATGGTAATGTACTAGTTCTGTAACTCCCTGGGTCTTAGGAGTTTTCTGTCCCAACCTGTTATAAGATAGGAAAATTGGCTATATATATATAATTAATTTTAATCTAACTCATAAGTTAATATATGCCAAAAAGGTAATTTGAATACCTTAGGGTTTACATGGTATAACAGAAAGAACACTGGACTGAGTTGGAAATCTGAGTTCTCATCCAGGCTCAACCACTGATTACTGATGTGACTAAGTAAACTATTTAATGATTAGGCTTCCATGCCCTCATTTGTAAAATGAGGCAATTGGATAGGACAGCTTGTGAGGTTCCTTCCCTTATTAAAATTCTACAACTCTATGAAGCATCAGCTTTCTATTTATTCAGCATGTTGTAATTGACAGGCCAAGTGAAGCACCTCCCAGTTAAAACTGACCCCTGCTGAAAAGCCCTGGATTCCAGCCACCCACAGTGTCCTTCCAAAGAGTCCTTAATACAGAAATCTTCGCACTAAGTGCTGAGAGGCACGTCATGCTGACGAAAGCTGCCCAACCCGGGAATGGCCACCCACAGATGGTCCAGTATCCTCTGAGGGGGCCTGACATGAGAGCTCCCCCAACAGGTAGGTTCTCTACAAAAGAGGGGCTGACCCAACCGAACGTATCTCTTCTCGGGGGAATTTGAACACAGGACATCCAGAGAGGAGAGAGTTGTAAGATACTATTCTTTGGTAACAGTTATTTTAAAGGAAACATATTCCTTGATTATTTAGTCATTTGATGGACATTCCCCGGTGACCATAAGACCCCATGAAGTCAAAGACCATTCTATCTTGTTCACTGTTGTCACCTGCCACACCTCACATGAGAGGCATTCAACAAAGCATTTTGAGTCACCTAAAGGAAAAAAGTGATAAAGAACTAGGGACAGAAAGAGCAAAGGCTATGGCAGCTCAGAAACAGATATAAAAACAAAGAATCCCTTTCTTCTCGGTCCAATAAGCATGAAAAGGTCATCGTCGGTACTTCTAGTTTACATACAGTTTTAGTCCCATACCGTAACCTCATTTATTTATTAATTTAAATGGAGAAATTAGATCATTTTCTGATTAGCCCGGGCTCTTCTCTGACATAACACAAAAATGCCACTGGAAATCAAAGGAAAACTTAGCCTTTGAAAAGATTTATCCCGGCTGCAAATGTATAGTTAAACAGACTCCGGGTAAACAAAAACAAACAATGAAATACATTAGAAGGCGCTTATGAGTCATTTAGTCTTTGAGAGTTTAGCTTTTATGAGTTAGAAAGATTTCACAGAACCATCTGACTTATGGGGAGGATTTGTTTACCCTGATTTCCTGAAATTACTGGGAACAATTACAGTTTTAAGATACCCTGAATTTTTCTTTCCATTTGGTGGGGGCCTAATGGCTCATCTGCAGATCTGGACTCCTGTGTGCACATATGGTCCATAATTCATGAAATGTGCTTATTTACATGTTGTAATTCTTACTTTCCTATGTTTTGAAATGCACCAATTCTTATATCTTTCTTTGACATGCAGACGTATATTTTAGCTGTAGGGGTGACACAATAAGGAGTTGTCAGACATAAAAGCATTAGGGCTCATACTTGCCCTACAAACAGTATGATGGGAGGAATTTATAAAACGACTGGAGGACATTCTGCTGTACCAGGCAATTCTATTTGATGAGTTAATACTCACCTGAAATAGTTGGCGCCACACCTTCCCTCACCTGGAGAATTACTTGAACTTGGCCTTCACCTGAAACTGAACACAAAAAACCGTAACTTGGATGTGATACAAAGATTATCTTAATACGAAAGACATTCACGTTTGAGAACGATGGCTTTGTGCTAAATTCTCCCCAACCTAACTAAATTTTCAAAATAAAAAAATGAAGTCCTTGTTAATTAGTCTAACAATTGATTTCCAATACTTGATTGGTTTTATTTGATTAAATTTAATTGCAGTGAGCTTTCCAAAAGAATTGGCACATAAATAATTAGGGAAAAAATTGTTTCACCATATGTTCTTTGGAGGCCAGTGTTGGTGAGCAGGACACCCCTCATATCCTATTCCTCCTCCATCAGTTTGAAGGCTCCGCTTTTAGAATTCATGTATTTTTCACCAGTAGAGTTCAGATCACCCATGAAATGTATTTGCTTTACCTTTATCCAAACAAATTGTCCTTTTAATGAAGCCTTTTCCCCACCCCGCTTTCTCCTCCCATCTTCCAAACCAACTGAGCACATTTAAAAGGCCTGGGGTTCATTAATTTTAAGCGTTCAATAAATTAGTGGAAATAATCAAAAGGCCTGATTCTTTCTGATAATGACAATTTGATGTCAGTATAAACCAGTAGATTAAGCTGGGAACATATGCTCCTTTGCCAAGAGAGGCTGCTGTAATTAAATAGTGAATTCATCTACAAGGTGCTCTCACGCCTGATTAATTAGTAATCAGGTGCGCGAACTCCACTCTTCAGTAACACCTTGTCTCTTAGTGGTTAATTACCTTTCTGCCTTATTCGATGCCATGGAGGCCAGCACCTCCCACCACTGAAGGACCCAATGATGCTGAAGGTTGCCGCCTTGGGGCCTTGGTCCCACCCATGCTCTCCTTTTGCCTCTCCCCGAAGCCCTAAACCCTTTCCTCTATCACAGAATGGAGTAGACGGAGGATCATTCTTTCTAATCACAAAGCATAAGCGTCAGAACATTACAAAGAAAATAATCCCCCAAAACACCCATGATGAGACCTCTCTGATTCTATTCTTATCTTGTTCATTATTCTCACTTAAAAATTTTCTGTAATAACCTATAATGGAGTATCATCTGCAGAAATACAGAATCACTACGCTGTATACCCGAAACTAAAATAATATTGTAAATCAACTACATTTCAATTTAAAATTTATTCCCATTATAAAATGCCTGAGTCTGTGGCTTTCTCCTTCCACTGTACACACTTTTTTGACCAGGTAGAATGGCCAACATGTTCTTTATGTGCTCTAGTTTATCATCACTTCCAAAGCTTTACCGATATTGTTTCTTTATACTACTGCAAAATTTCACCCACTTTTCTAATTTAAATAATAAAAGTAATTAATAATAATAAAGCCACCAGCTTAACATCTCTTTTTTTCTATAATGTCTAACTCATCCACTTCTGCTCACACTGAACTATGCATTTTCTAAAGTTTAAAAGCATTTCTAAAACCACACAGTGATACTTATCCCAAGCTCTCTTTCAATTGAGCAAATACCACTGTGCATCAACTGTAGTGAATTTAGGATTGTCTCAGTCCTTAGCTCTGTCTTTAAATCTTTGAGGGAGGGACTTTTCTCCTGTACCTTAAGACACTAGACATTGTTGGACATGTAGATACTTAATTTTCATGGACCAATCAGAAATCCTAAATTTATACTGCTCTACTCTGTATGCCAGAACTCAACTGGCAATTTTGACAAATTAAACAAATGGAGGCAGGAATTAAGCCTTTTAAAGGAGGCAAAAGACAAAATGGTAAAAAAGATAGGTTCCATCAGAAAGAAAAGAGAAAGGGAATATGGCAAAATGACATCTAAAAACATGTAAAAGTCTGTAACAATAGAATACCCTTGTACAAGAGAATGGAATAAAATATTGTAATGGAATCAAACTCTAGGAAAGGTAAAATTTTTTAAAATTCCAAGAATCATTTGGAAAGGGAAGTCAGTTCATTTAAAGATGTTATAAAAATCATCCTGTACTCACTGATATAGAAAACACACTTATGGTTACCGAAGGTGGGGAGGAGGGATAAACTAGGAGTTTGGGATTAGCAGATACACACTACTATATATAAAATAGATAAACAACAAGGACCTACTGTACAGCACAGGGAACTATATTCAATGTCTTGTAATAAACCATAATAGAAAAGAATATAAAAAAGAATAACAAAACGTTGTAAATCAACTAGACTGAAACATCGTTTTTCCCACTATATAGAGGAGGGAATTTGAAGTAGAGGGAAAATAATCAATGTATCCAGAATCCCCTGGGTGAAAAGGATACTGCCAGCCAGTACGGTATCAGGAACTGTAGTTATGATGATTACATAGTCTTCATAGGCAGCAGTGATGATTACCCGGAAAACTGAAAAGGCGAGCCCTGGACATACCTGACCCCCAGTACAGGCTGTCCCACTTTTCTTCATCCATTAAAGTCCTTACCCAGGCCCTGTTCCTGGTAAACCAAGGCTCCCTGGAGCAGCGAGCACCTCGGCACCGGTGGCTTCTGATCTGGGTGGACTCTGACTTTGTTCAGCCTCTACACGTACACAAATGGCTCCCACCTCCAGAACAACCTCTTCCCCAAAGCAGACACTGAAACTAAAACATGCTTTGTTCACTTTATTAAAGCAGGTGTGTGAATATCATTCAATCTGAGAAGAGAAGCAGTTTCAGTATCACAGGAAATGGAGCAAGATCACCAAAAGCAGGAAAGATTAGAAAAGCCTGATTTCCTATACCACAGGCCCCCTGCAGGCTGGTTCTGAGCGTGGGAGCAGAGGGCTCTTTCTTCCCAAACACCGCTTCTAGGCGGAGAGAGACCGCAGAGACGGAGCGGGAAGTGCGTGGGTGAAATCCAACAGCCTGGATTTGAATCTTGGGTCTTCCAGGTCCTAGATGTGGGTACCAGACAAGTTCTGAACCTCACTCACTTCCTCTGAAAATGGGAATCATTGTACTGTCTTACATCATAGGGTGATTGGGAAGAAAAGATGGAAAATCCAGGTAACGTGCTTAGCATAGCATTTGGCTCAAATGAACAATACGTGTGAGTCATCATCAATACCGTTATTACGACAGGCTCATTATTCTAGGAGTCAGTTAACAAAACCCCAAAAATATGCTTTCACTCTTTTGACAGCTGCACCTAATCACAATAAGCCCTAGTATTCAGAGTTGTAAGCAACTTAACCAGATCCGCTGAAGTTTGCTAAGTGCTTTGACTCTATAAAAGCATAAATGCAGTGTCACTTCCAATTTGGAGAAATACCAAGAGGGATAAAAATCATTTGAGAATAAAGGTATTGACTCAGGAAGAGTTTAAGAGCCTAACACAAGCTGTGACATTGTACATATGCTTTCTCAGTGCTTATGATTTCTGATTTTGTATTTGTAATATGAGAATGGTTAATCTCCTTTGTTTATCAATGGAGCCTCACTGTCGTTGATCCTTCCAAGATTGTAAGAATATCTGGTTGGTCCTCAAAAAGAAAAGAAGCCTTTGGGTCAATTATAGCCAAATTATTCTGATGAATGCTACATGATCTAAGCTTGCTATAAACACAGACATCTAGGAGAAAGAGAGAAACGTGTAAGAAAATGGCTCCCGGTGAGAGAAAAGAGAGTTACTCATGTAGATCTGATTCTCATGCCTGCCAGAGTGATGTGTTGGCAAATTTTGTCCTCACGAGGGCCCCAGGGAAGAGAAAAATTAATTGATTCTCTCCCAGGGCAGGTCCCATTTTCTCTTGGAATTTTGGAGGGAGAGAGTACCTGCTTGCCTAAAAAGAAAAACCAGCTGGTATCTTAGCAATAGATCCCTTGCCTGTTTTCTTCTTCACTCTATCCCCAGGCTCACTTTGCCATTGAGGACTGTACGTGTATTAGGACCTCTTGCTCAGCTCACATTTATCTAGCATGAGTCAGCTACTAACTACACGTGGAGAGAACGGCAAACAGCAACCGCTTCTGTGTCTGTGAGTTCCTTCCAGTCTCACCTGACTCGTGCCTGCTCTCCCTCTCTTTCGGCCCTGGACCCAGTTCCAGTGCCATCTTCATGGGCCAGCTCTTGGGTTGGTCCTCTCTTTGCATTTTCATCTTCACCTGCCCTGTCCCCGACCTCCACCTCTTCTCACACTCCTACACCCTCCTGCTCTGTTTCTCCCTCCCTGTTCAGTTCTTGCTCCCCAGAAATGAGCCTCATTCACTCAGCCACAGAGAAGGCTTTCTTGTCAACTGGACCCTGAGCAGCTAAAGCTTGATTCGCAGGACCACTCTCGTCCGATTCCAGCCTCTCGGAGAGAGCCACTGAGTGACCTTGACCTCGTCACCCAGGATCTTTTCAAGACCTTCACAGAAATATGATATGAAAATCCTTCCAACACTTGTGAGTCTTCTATTATTCCCAATAACATTCATTCATAAAAAGGTGTAATTTTTTTAAAAGAACTTGATCAAGATGCTGAGCGATACATCTGCATTAACCAGTCCTGAGAGTTAGCTCAATTAAACCTTCTTAATTAACTCAGAGAACAATAACAACTGTTATTCTGACTCAGAGCAAGGTTTGCCATGCTTGCACAGGGCATATGTGATTCCTGGGCCCTGCATAGATCTACAGAACCAGACCTTCCGGGGGCGGGGGACCTGGGAGCAAGCATTCCAGCTGTTTGCCCATGAGGCACACTTAGAAAGCACTTCTTGAAGGAATTTTACAAACTTTTCCATACTCTACTCTTAAAAATGTGGTTTTTACTCACAGGTGAAAACCTGTGAGTAAAAGTTTCTCTTAGCAAGTGGCAGGTATTCTTAGCAAGTGAGGAAAGGAACCCAGGTTAAAAAAAAGAGAGAGAGAGAGAGAGATACTTATATTCACAATTCTTACTTTTCATCAATTATACCAAAAATTTGAAAACCAAACTATACTACCAAAATATAAAATGTAATGTGATAATTTTAGTAGTATAAAAGTTTTATTTTAATAGTTATGAATGTTAATGTGTTTTAGAGAAAGGAAGTAGGTCATTAAACCCATGATTTTATGGATAATATTGCTTAAAAAAAAGACAGGTTTTAAAAATAAGGCAGTGTGGGAGTTGATTTAAGAAAAAAATCAAGTAAGTAATAGCACAGGAGGCATAAGGATGTGACAAAGTGTGAAGGCGGTACTCAAATATGTAAAGTTCAAGAAGCACAGAGGAGTTAACAAGTACAGCTTTTTCCTACAAACAGGAGAAAGAAGAACTGGTTTACAAGGGTGGGTAGGTACATAAGCTTAGATTAAAACAAGACAAAACAAAACACTAGTATACTAGAAAAAACACTGAAATAGAGTCAGAAAAGCCAAGTCAGGATACTGGTTATACCATCCATGACCTGTGTGAACGGAGGCCAGCCACCAGCATCGCTGAGAATTAGCTCCTTAATCTTGAGTGATTCCTTGAAAAAGTATCTGATTCTGATTCCTGAGTTTTCCTTCCTTCCCTCTTTCTTTCCTTTTCTCCATTTCCTCCTTCCTTCTTTCTTTCCTTTTCTCCATTTCTTCCTTCCTTCTCCTTTTGGAGAAGTTGCTTGTAATTGAGAGGCAAAATCCCTTTTCACATCCGCACCTCCTGTTCCGTTCTCTATATTTTTGCCATAAAGGTTTGTCGTGCATTTCCCTGAAGTCAGCTCTCTATATTACCGGTACCAATCCTTGGGGATCTTTGGGGAATGAGTTTTCTATAAGAATGTAAATTAATTTATTAACTAGAATGCTATAGATTGCCTTAGAGGGCCTCGGCATGGGAATGGCTGCAGATTTTCAAAGGATTATGATTCTGCTCTGCTCATAAAATCCTCCCAAAGAGCTCTGGGGAGCCAGCTGAGTCCTCTCTCATTAGAACCTAACAAGATTCCTTCTCAAGGAGTTGCATGGGGTCTCCTAGACCAGCTGAAGAACAGAAGGGTCTAGGCAGCAGCCTGCTCCGTCCCAGTGCCTTAGCGCTTTGAGAAAAGAGAAACCTGGGCCGGATCCCTGCTCGCCTCACTGCCAACTTAGGAAAACGTGTCTTATTTTCAGGATCTCCCAAGTTAACAGCATCTTTTCTGAGCCTTCTGGGTGATGTGACTTGAGTTGTTTTTTGAGACAATAAAGTCCATCTGTCTTTCTATCCACAGCCCACTTGCCCTCATAGACAACAGCCCCGGCTTCTTGCCAAACAGCCTGCCTTTATCCTGGTGAGGGGGACATTTGGAAACAAGCACTGACCAGCCTGGCTAGACGTGTCTTTTTTTTTTTCAGTCTGATCAGAAGAAGGTGGTACACGAGAGCCTCCAAGCCTAGCAGGCGGACTTTCTCAGCTGCCGCCTCACACAATATCCCAGCTTGGCTGCATCTCTGCTGTGTGAACTCGGGCGGGGGGGCGAGTGTGAATGGCTCAGCATCTGATAGGAATTTATCACCCACCGGCTGCTGGTTGGACAGGGGATAAAGCAAGGGGAAGGGGGCTGTGAGTGTTTAATGCACACTGCCACAACCCAACAGTTTTCCCTAAAGAGCCTCTTCCCAATATAAAAGAACAGGGTCAAAAGTAAGTTGACCCCGGACAGAATGTACAATTATTAGAAGAGAACTGTGCAGGAACAGCTGCTGGGACCCCACCGGTTCCGCATCAGGCTTCCAAGAGTCAGAATATGAATAATCAACTCAAGGGTGTTTTCTCCACCCCTCCTCACCCCCACCACCTCCCCCAGCCTTGTCCTCCTGTTTTGGGCAAGTCCTATTGCGTTTCTACAGGAAGAAGCATAGCCCTCCCTAGCAGCTGCAATAATTGTGTCCCTATTGTGATGAAGACCTCCTCCTGGCCACCCCCCTACAAGTGGCCATTGTCAGCGTGGAGTCAGTGATTACACGCTCCGCCTGATGCTTTGGGGGACCCAGCTGCCTAAGTGCTGACACACGAGTGTGCGGAAGGCCGGGGAGGGGGCCGGTGGAGGTGGAGGCAAGAGGTGGGGGGAGCCCACGGCTGTGAGATGGGACTCTGACATACCAGACCTTTTGCATAAGTCAAGCCCAGAACAAATGAGGCTTTATCAGGCCCCAGTGATGAGGGGGTCTCATCTCCCTTTGAAGTGGAGCAGAGCATGGGGCCTAGCAGCTTTTCCTCCTTTGGACCAAGCAAACATCTTGCTTTTGATACGCTGCATGCTCATTATCTCTGCCCCATTTAATGATTTTTGATTGAAGGGTGGCGGCTGGGACGCCGAGAAGATCGTTAGAGAGGCTCCATCCAGCCAAGCCCGCAAGAAAGGCTTTCCTTGTGCCCGGGCGTAAATTCGGAATTTCTTAACAGTATGCGCTTGTTCTTAGAGGCAGATAAGGGCAGAGCGTGAAATTCTTAATTAAGCAATAAATAGAGAGTGGGGTGTCAGCAGATGTAGCCGGTAGCCATGGCAACGGGAATCACATGGGCAAGAGAGCTGAGACTAGATGTAGGCCTCAGGCCTGGGCCTGACTGACAGCTGAAGAATCCTACAAAGCTTGTAAACCAGATTAATTAGCTGACTAATTATTTCATAGCGTGAATGTAACTAAAAAATAAAAATAGTTCACCACGAACTAAAACATCCCTGGGAAAAAAAAACAGGGACAGAGGCAGTGGGAAACTGGTTGTGTAAGTCAGAAGACAGGAGTGCTAGTGAATCCAATCACAGAGACTGAAAAATGGGCTCTCTGGATTTGACTCCAAGTTTGACAATATGAAGGAACACTTGTTTTACAGTCAGACCCGTTTGCAAGCATGGTGTAGAAGTTGCAGTTCACCACTGCCGTTCATGATACCTTATCACACCAAATATTGCCCCTCCGGGATCCTACCACATAGAACCAATCTCCTTAAGAAAGATTCTTAAATGAGCAAGGTTATCTTATTCTGTGGGTAACAATTGCTTAAGTGATATTAAGTTTCAATCAGGGGGCCCATATATCATATACGCCATGTTATCATGAATCTGTTATCTTACAAAAGCTAGTCAAGGAAAGTAGAATGAGACTCTTTCAGACAAGTTATGACAGGTATATGGAATTCAAGGCACCTGAGATTGACCACCTTCCAGGAAAAAAGAAACATTCTAGAGAAATAATCTACTGAGAAAATGTGTAATAAAATAACACGGCATGCTAATCACACTTGAAGATGTTTGGGTGTTTTGTACCACAATTCCAAGAGATAAGTAAGTATTCTTAACCTCACTGTATAGATGCAGCCACGGAGGCATGGAGAATTTATAATTCCATGCCCCAGGTAAAACAGCCAGCCAGCCACTGATTAAAACCCGAAGCCCTAAACTCTGGCCGTGAGCTTTCCAAAGAAGCTGCATTCTGTAAAGACATTGCTGAACAAAGACAAAACTTGCCTTGGTAAAGAAGAGAAAGGCAAGAGTCAAAAAATATTATATGTGCGGGACTTTTTCTTTGTCATGGGGACCAGTGAGAAGTTTTCTCCTGCACCACTGCCTGGCACCCCCCACCCTTGTGGGTCAGTGGCCCATGATTATTGAGTGGGCAGCACACTCTAGTGGAGAGAGTCACAGCCAGGAGCCAGAATGCCTGGGTTCTGCTCTCTGCCATTCTCGGCTGGGTCAAAGACGAGTCAGGCATCTTAAATCACACAGCAAGGAGCTAAATGGAGGAAATGAAGATAATTGTGATTTTTTTAAAACTTCCTCTCTGGGGGGATGTGGTAGGGCTGCACACAAACAATACAAAAGACGGTCTGCTTAGAAGTGGTCAAGGAATGAGCGAAAGCCAGCCAACTGTCAGTGCAGCAAGACTCCAGATGGAAGGCCAGCAGGGAAAGGGGCAGTGTCCCCCCAGCCATGCCCACCCCCCAAAGCCTGACAGGAAACTCGGTGGACCTGGAGGAGGGTCAAGCAGTTTCCCTATAATAAAGCGAACCTTCTGTATACACAACCTCCCCCTGGGTTTTTTGTTTTGTTTTGTTTTGTTTTTCATTCCAGGAATATGTCCACATAGACTGTGAGGGCTTCTCTTCTTGGATTAAATGTATTTTATGTAAATTATCCCAATCACAGAGACCTATAAAGCCCCATGGTCCAAAGAAAACAATTAAGTGAAAGTAACAAACTAATCAATACGTAACTGAACTCTACTGCTTGGAGGCTTTTTCAGGCGTCAGCCACAGCTACCTCACTGCTGTTGGGCTGTTGGTCTACGGACACCATGGTAGCCTCCTCATCAACTTCCTAGTGGTGGTGCAGACGGTACACAGAAGACATCCAAAGTCATACCCGATCCACACAACCCAATGTAGCTGCATGGGACACCACCACGGAAGACCAGTGTGAGCCTCGGTTCCTCCTGAAACCTCAAGTCCTCACTGTGCCAGCCCAGGAATGGGAACAGGCCTGGCTCTCGCCACCTACCTACTCCATTCAGACAGAGGATGGCGGAAGCACAGATGGCCATGAAAGCCGCTATTTGGAGGACCAGGAATCCTCTCCAAGGAGTCCGGATATCCGACTTGCAACCCTCTGTGACTTCCTGTTCCTTGTCCAACTCATATTATTCAAAAGTGGAGATACCAAGGTATTCTGATACAAAGACTCTTTAATTAGTAAAAGCCATCTGCCTAATAAAAATGGCTTATACTGAAATATTCACCTAAGTCCTATATATGTACATATATAATACAGAGGCACATCTACATAAAATATATATATATACTTATACAGATATGCATTTATACCATATGTGTACATATAGTATAATACTATAACTTGCTGTTAATTCAATAAATAATGGCGGGGAAGAAAATCTTTAGCTGCATGACCTGATTTTGTTTTCTTTATGCCGCAAATGTTCCTTTATCGTGCTTGGTTTATGCGACTGTTCAAATTAGTTTACAGTTCATGAACAAATCTGATCAATGGACAAGACAGGCTCCTCAGAAGCACGCTAACTAATAAAACAAGAGCACTTTGAAATTAAAATTTTGTTTCAGAATATACAGCAAATGAATAGCCATAGTTATAGTTAATGGCAACTATCTGCTCTTACTTAATGGCTGTATGTGACTCTAGTGGTAAAACAGTCTCAGGGATCTCTGTCCATCCTGATTTTTTATAGTTTTAGGTTATATTTATGGATGAATCAAATCAGGAATAAAATCTGAATGGTACAATTCAGTGCAAATAAAATATAGAGTAATCCATTTGGCCAAGACTTTTTAAAAACCCGGGAAGCACCATCCTCTCCTCTCTGGTGCTATTAAAATGTAATCGCCCCAGGGCTCAAGTGTAATCAGACCCAGTTGACAAATGGCTATAGGCACAAGTGAGAGGGACAAAGAACTCAGGGCGCCTACCAGCTCCCCAAACCCTTAAGGCCAAGTCTGGCTTGTGGCAGAGACTGGGACTTACCATGCTTGACATGGCCCTGATTTCAACCAGGATCTATTAAGACCAATTCATAACAAAATTGTCCTTTTAGAGACTCATTTTGTCAGATTCTCCTTCTTAGAGACCACACTGAGCTAAGGGTGGTAGAAGTGGACACCATGTACTCAGAGTGACCAATGCTGAAATAATATGGAAAAGAAATATGAGATTTCAGGAAGTCAAATATGAGATTTCAGGAAGTCCAGGAAGTCAAAAGAAATGTATGGCCCTGACCCACACATTGGGCTCCCGTGAAACATGCACAATAAGAAGGTAAGGAAATCCTTTTGGCCCTTGTTACTCTGCAATCACTGTAGGGTTTCTGGTTCTATAAAATGAGGCTCCTGGACCCTTCACTGATGCTGCCTCTGACACAAGACAAGACAGCCCATCCCCCAGTCCTCAGATAGCCTTCCATGCATCTCATTTTTCTGACCTCAGATTTCCTTCCAAGGCTTCTCACTTTCCACATTGACTACACTCTTCATCCTGCCTCTCTGTACCTTTGCTGTTCCTTGTATCTGTGATCACAACCAGCCATCCTGTCTTTACATGTCCAGTTGACTTTTCTACAAATGCAACATGGCCTTAACATGAATGAAAAATATGAATAGCAGTCAAAGTTTATTAAGCACTTGCTCTGGGTTAGACCCTCTGCTAAAGAATTTTACATGTTATCCTTGATTTAATTTCCTATCCTTTAGATAGGTCCTTTTATTATCCCATTTTACAGATAAGGAGGCTGAGGCTTAGAAAGGATACCTGCACGATGTCCCATAGCTAGTAGGTGCTAGAGCTGGGATTCAAATGCAGGCAGTCTGATTCAGAGCCCAGCCACTTAACCATAGCACGCAGCGGTCTCTTTCAGCTCCTCATCACTTCACAGCACCAATGTTTGGTATTCCAAAGGGAACGGTGGTTTCTGACTATGTGCTCAACATGCTCATCCAATTATACTTACCCAGATAGGTGAGTTGTCTCAACTGGCTGTGGAAGAACCAGTCACAGCCTTGGTCCCGACCAGGTGATGGAAGAGACGGAAGGGACCGCCCCACTTGACTCCCGCACCTTATGAGGATGTCAGGGTAAGGCCACAGGTCTGTGTGCACCAGCAGCAGGTAATTCCCAGGAGCAAAGTTCTCAAATGTCGCTGAGTACTTGAAGTGAGAGAAAAGTACAAAAGTGCTCATTGAGTGAGGAAGACTCTTCCCAGAAAAAGAGTTACAAAGAACTCAGATGGAGTAGTTTAGAAACAGGACTGTTCACACCGGCTACTTTTCTTGTGGGAAATGGGCTTACTTAAATCTACTCCATCATAAATTCATAACTAAAGCTACAAAAGCATACAGTGCGAGGACTGAAAACTGTAAGGTTCTTCTTGTTTAACAATCTCAATTAACAGAGGAGAAAACCAAAGTTCAGACAAGTGAAGTAACTCGTCCCAGGTCAAACAGCAAGAAGAGACAGAGACACATGTAGAATTCCTGTCCAGTTTTCCCCAAGACTCAAACAGGCAGGCAATGATAGGAGTGCCATCCATTTATAAGAGTAACAGTTAACACGGTTGAGCATTGGCTCAGGTATCATTCATATCAAGGCATCCAACCCTTGAAAGACTCTGGGGATTGTGACTAGTATTGCCTCCATTTTATAGACGAAGACACTGAGGCAGGTGGAGGTTCGGTAACTCTCCCTACATCACAAAGCAGGACAGTGCTGATCTGGGACAGAGATCCAGGTGTCCACCTCCAGAGTCACCATTCTACTGCCTTCACCTTCCCAGAATGTTCTCATGGGAACCTCAGGGGAAGGGGAGAGAGGTGTACATTCTTCCTGAGAGCTGTGGTGAGGGGATCAAATGGATTCTGCTTTGAATTCTTCAGATCTATGGCACACCTGCTTCCAGCTCCCTAAGACCTGCTCTTATGACCTTTAGGGAGAATGCGTGTGATGAGACGGGAAGAAAGAAATGTGCTAAAAGGAATAAAAGAAGCTTGAGGAAATCCACTGGATTGATTTTTCTGCAGAAAATGCACCTATTTTCCTTATGGTTTTTCCTACCTTCCCTCCCCCTAACCATCTGACTCCTTCAACCCAATCCAAACGAAAGGCAAGTGCCTTTCGTTTTCAGGTGCAAGTTAATCTTTGACCACAAGGTGGCAGTGTGCAATGTAAAAAATGCCTTGTGAAGCTATTTTCTCTCGGCTACAAACACTTCCCTGGGGTAAGTTGGTTCTTAACCCATGATATATAAGACTACAATTCTATAGGTTGTTTAGAAGCTGTTTTTATTTGTATTAATAAAGTTAAAATTTCAGGCAGAACCATTCTGTGTTCAAGGTGAGGTTTAAAGGGATTCTAAAATTTTCAAGTTTAAGATAAAAGACAATCATACCTCAAATTCAGGTTACATTCATCTGGTCAAAATGCTGCTGCAGTTTTCTTGATCAGCACCAGAAGATGCTAATACCTGCAAACTACTGCGTCACAGAAGGAAAGACGGGAACCCCCGGGGAATGGAATCTACCATCAAGTGGATGCCGGGGCTTACCTGCAGAGAGCTGTTGGTCCAAGGGCTCTCAAATCGCAGTGAGTAGGTCTCTTGATCCAAGAGCAGCGCCATCCAGCCATAAGGGTTGGACAGTGTGTCATGCACATAACTGACAGTGGTTGTCTTATTTCTGCTGTCCGTTATGGTTAAATCATAAGAAACTTTTGGGGCATTGGCTCTAGAGTGATTTAAAAAGAAAAAAAGCAGGTGGTAAGTTTTTTGTCCATCCTGGATCTAAGGCACTCCTCTCCCATCAGCTATAATTTATCTATTTTCTCCATGTTCGTCTCTCGTCCCAGTGTCTATAGAGGTTTTAGCGGTCGTGGTGTGTGTCAAAAAGCCCAGTGGGAAGGTGTCACTGGGCCATTTGTGCATCACACTGACCTGAAACACTCAGATCTTAGGCCACTAATCAATGCCATCTTAATTAGTTCATATAGGCCAGGACTATATATTATTATTTTAAAGAAATGTCCAAGGTCAGAATATTGCCATAGCCCGGGTTTATCAGCAGCAGAATGCGTATTACACAGTCACTAGTTATCCCTCTGGGGAGCAGTGGCTGAAGCCCAGAACCTCAGGGCCTACCTCCAACGGCCCAGCAGGAACAGCCTCAGTAAGCTTCCCCAGAACGCAGAGGGCCCTGGGTCCTCTCCTGTGGGCTTACACGATGCCCAGGGCTCACTCAGTGCCAGTGGGTTTGCGTTCTTGCTTGTTAACAAGGAATGCGACATCCTGAAGCTAGAGACATTTTGTCTTTTCTGGTGTCCTGCCCCTTGGCACTGGGACCTGCACATTATGGGCACTCAAACCATGTTTGTTACACAAACGAAGCCTGCAGGGAGGAGCTCTTCCCAAAAGCGATGCCAACTTCCCAATGTATAGAAAGCGTTTCTAGAAGAACAGCATTTTACCAAGTGAGGAAACTGAGACAGAGTATGGTAAAAGTAGTATGTGAACATCACAGGTAGAGCTAGAAAGTTTTAAATTTCTACAAAGTATTCTATGCAGCCCATTCCAGAAAGTGATTTTTAAGACTTCACTAGAAGATAAATAGATTTTGCCACCTGCTTAGACCCTAAAAGAAAAAGTGGACAGAAAAAAAATAAAGCAAAAGCTAAAAAAAAATCAACACCCATTACGACCTTCCTTCCCCCTCTGGTTTAGTTTTGATGAGAATCTTTAACTGTGGCATGTTGCTACAGGCAGATAATTAAATTCTCAAAGTAAAGGGAAATGAGACAAAGGAGGATATTGGGTTTTCAAAGTGAGGGGTGATGTGAGCACATCGAAAGCCAATTTACAATCTAGTGGCATATTATAGAGAGGAGACTGGTTTTAGTGTTAAATGCTTGGGCACCGTTGTCAAATGGGTGTAAACTGGAAGTCTATAACTGCATGTGCACTAGGTGTATGAATTTGGGGGACTCACTGACCCTCTTTAAGCTTTAATTTCCTTTTTTTTTTAATGGAGACAACATCAGTATGTATCTCCTATAGCAACTGTGAAACTTAAAGTGATAATCTACGTGAAGTATTCACTAAGTATTCACTAAGCCCAATAAGTCTACCTATAGCTCATTTAAGAAAGAACCTCAGATGTGCCTGGTTTGCCACGCTGTCTACTTATTTTACTGTCTAGAGTTTATCCAGGATACTTGGTCATTTAAAATCACACTCAAAACCTTTCATGGTGCAGAGCTTTAGCCCTGGCAATGTAGCACGTGATTCATATTTCTTGTAAGATTAAATGTGTTTGTTTCAGCCATTAATAAGTAAAATGAAAGGGATAAAAGAATGCTCAAGGCATTTGGAATAAAAGAACCACTCTTTCCCAGGTGTCCCTACGTAGCATTCACCAAACCTTTAGAAATCTTGGGGTAGGGGGGCTTCTTCCTCTCTTTGGGCCTGGGATATGGAGGGCTTTTTTTGCATGTATATCAAGATTTAAATCGGAACTTAAGTAAATCCTGGACTCACATTCTTAGAATCAGAGTGGATATGAAGGTCATCTGTTCTAACATCCAATCTACTGTGGAAATTCCCTCCATATTTTATCTTGTTCCTTCTTCCAGCTTTGGGGAGTTCACATCCTCAAATTCCCCCTCCATTTATGAAAGTTATTTGTATATTTTAATTTTAGACAAGCTTGAGAAAGCTTAATTTTCTCCCGTGTATTTTCTAGCCCTTTCTCCTCAATCGCTATGGCTTTCTCTTACTCTGACTGAAACCATGAGTCCCAGGGTCCCAGGAGATCAGCCAGCACAATTTGGCCCAACTAATATATTTACTAAGTGAAGATAGGTTACTGGGAAATAAATGTAAAACAAATGTGATAAGAAGAGATAAGTTGAAATACCAAAGAGGCAAGTGAGTTAGCCGCAGCAAGTACCGAGGTCAATACATCAGGTGGGATTCCCCACAGTCCAGAAAATGATTCCGAAAATTTCAGGTTCTGAAAGAGCAGCCCTTCAGCTTTCACAGAGACATATGGGCTCTGGAAAATGAATCACAAGACTGAATTCCAAGAAAGACTCACTGATAAATCAGAATTTCCATTTAGTAATTTGCAGTGAGAAATAAAACTGCCTTTCACATAGTGGGTATTCAACAAATGTTTGTTGAATGAATAAATGAGTGTTGAACGGACTAGAACACCCTAACTGGCTATTTAGTGATGTTTGGTCCCAGGGAAGTCTACCCAGAAACCCACATGAGTGTCAGGAGATTTCTTGTAAACTTACTCATCAAAGGAGATAAGCATTTGATCGTGAGTTATCAGATCCTGATACAGTCAACCCCATTATCAGTAAGATATTCACCCAAAGGACTTATACACTTAAGTTTAGTGGTCAGAAAACCTCTCCTGGACATATACAAGCAATCTGCACTAACAGTGGGCCCTGGTTTAGGAAAATACTAAGATTTCCTTATGAACTTAGATTTCTTCTATCCTAGTTGAGTGCTCTCAATTAAACCACTTTTACATTAGGGTTTTGGTTTTTTTTTTAACTATAGGCCAAAGGAATTCTATTTGTTGAAATGCATCCATCTGTTCACAACTAATCACTCCAACCTGTACTTTGTCACTTACTTTGCCTGACCATCCTATATTTTATCACTCTTTTCTTAAGAGATAATGCATATTTCCAGAAATTCTTCTTCATTCCAGCAATGTGGCCCCAAGAATTCTCCCTGGTCACTTGGACTAGACTTAAATTATTTCTCAGATTTCTATCAGCATCACATTTATAAGTCAGTTTTAAGATCTAATTTCTCCTGATTCTGTTTCTATAGATTGTAATTTCACTTACTGAAGGAGCCATTTTTCAGGCCATACTCCCCAGTTTCAGAAGGCCCCTATAAACATGACCCTGTTTTCAAATATTGTAAAACCACTAAATGCTAACATTAATTCAGTTCTATTAATCTTCGGGACTTTTCCACCTTCTTTTTTTTTTTTTTGCGGTATGTGGGCCTCTCACTGCTGTGGCCTCTCCTGTTGCAGAGCACAGGCTCCGGACGTGCAGGCTCAACGGCCATGGCTCACGGGCCCAGCTGCTCCGCGGCACGTGGGATCTTCCCGGACCGGGGCACGAACCCGCATCCCCTGCATCGGCAGGCGGACTCTCAACCACTGCGCCACCAGGGAAGCCCTGCACCTTCTTTTTGATGCCCTTCGTCCAACAGTATCCAGTAATCTAATGCTAACTTGGTCAACCAGAGACCCAACCATAGTGCACTGTGATCCTAAACCATCCTTTCCTCTACCTTTTCCTCATTCGCTGCCCGACCCTACCAAGCCGCCCCATCCATCCTGACCAAGGCTCACGTGGGATGCAATTTCACAGGCACTCGAGGGCAGCATGAGCTTTCTTTAGGGAAATACAGGTAGAGAAGTAGGTTATCAAATATTCCTTTATCACAGTCGGTAGTGGAAAGGATCGTAGTGTGCGTTCTGAAAAGCAAATCAAAATGTGAAAGACCCATCTCCCAGTAGGCAAGATGCCTTTTGTTGACCATCACCCCAAGGGCCAAAAATTCTAGGTCAAATCAGCTCCCATCCTTCTAGGCCAAATGCCAGCAGTGACAGTGGTGAGCTCTTCTGAAAAGCACCCAAAGAACATCAAGAGTAGAAGAATACCATGAAGAGAATTTACCAACCATAATTACTACAATTTTCGCTTGCCCTAAATAGCCACCAATCTCCCCTCTTTACTGTTAATGAAGCAAAGAAGCACACAAGTATTTCTAATTTGGAGAAGCCAAGGGAGCCTGCATGGGCCATTAGCAGCAGAAAGCTTCATTACCAGGGGAAGAAGTCTCTCCCTGAACTTCTCATGGTTTTATGTGCAAGAAATCAGGAGGCAACCAGTCCATCTGAAATGTTAACCCTTACCTCCGAGTCAGCAACGGCTCCTGTATATAATCAAAAAGACAAGAGGACTTCAAGACTTTCCTTTTCTATGAGGTAGCTTAATTTTTTTTTTAATCACCAAGCCTGTTTTTAATTAAGGGACATTTTCCTTTAGAAATATAGCAGTATCACTTGATAAAACTTCCCAACCTAAGTACCAATTTACAATACTAGTTGCATCAACAGTTATGTAATTTAGTGCCCAGATACTCTGCAGAACTGTTGAGTGTATCCTGCCCACAGAGGATTTCTCAGGCAATCAACAATACCAGTGAGAACAAACATTAACTCCCTGGTTTGTGTTTACCATTAGCTTACTTTTCCTGAGGGTCCACATCTCTGTGTATTAAGACAAACACTGCACTGAGCTCTAAATGCTCTAAATTCGGAGCAATTGTGAAATAAACCCTTTATAATTACACATCTCCTAAGCCAGACACATCATAAAAACGAGCCCCGAATGGTACTGCCAGCATTGCCTGGGTATTCATGCTTGCCGCTGTCACTCTCACCTTTTACTGCACAAAGAGGACAAAATCAAAATGTTGAGCACAGCCGACAAATTTTTGTGGCACGACTTTTCTTGAGCATCCTTTAAAAATACACTGGGCTCATAAGAAGTCTTTGTCAGAAGCTCACCACTGTCCTTCGTTTTGGAGAGTCTTATTTTTGCATAAGTAGCCCATCCTATACAGGTTGCTAACTGTGTATTCCCCTTGCCCCTATGGCTACTGGTGTAAATAAACCGCACCTCCCCATTGGTGAGCAATAATAATAAACAGAATTTTTTTTAATGAAAAAAAAAGTCCTGTCCAAGAACCACTATTCTCTCTGCTGATCTGCCATCACCCAGTGATAACTGACATGTACCAGTAAGGGGTTTCCTGTATATACTACCCTTATTGATTGAGAAACAAATATTTCTCCTTCTGAGTAAGAAACCTAAGAGAAAAGAAATCTTAACCCTCAGTCTTTCTTCCAAACTTTTAACAATTCTTAAATTCATGTAAAAAAATAGAAATGATAGGCAGAGAGGCAAGCCGTATGAATCCTTGCATTTCTGGCAGGTACACCCCACATCACTCCTCCATGACTTTGCAGATATATATTTCTGTTTATCTTTTTTCAGAGTTAGCTAAAGCAATAATAATTGATTGTAGAAAAGTCCCCAAATCAACCTAGCACCTCCCCAAAGGTATTGTCTAAAGTTTTTGCGACACACTTGGGATAATAATTCTTGCTTACTATACCTTAATCCTTGAAGAGGAGCAATAGATGTCTATTGTCCATCTGTCTATCCTTCACATACTATCGCATCTCTTTCTTGATCTGTGGAATACAGCTGGAATGGCTATCTCAGAACGTGAAAACACCACCCTTGGAGCTACACAACTCCAAGGTAGACAACTACTTGTCAGGAATATTGAAAAACAATTGTATGCATCTAGCAGGGAGTTAGACTATAAAGCCTACCTTCTCTTTTATATATATGCACACCTGGTGCTGGTGGGGCTGACAGACTCCCCCTCATGAGCTCACCATCAGCCCCTCTTCCCAACTCCGTATTCAGTGATATCAGGACAGATCGTGTGAGAGTATTTTCACCACGGAATTAAGCAAATGCTACAAATCAGGGTCTTTATTCTAGAAAGCTAGTTGTAAAACAGGTACCAGCACACCCCTGGACCCCTTTATTATTCATGAAATTTAATAACCATGGAGTATTGTTAATGATATTCCTCAGTTTGGGCTCCATTTTGATGTTTAGATCTTTTTCTATTTTAATGCTGTAACCTCTGCTGCCGAGAGCGGATAAAACTTCTTGGAATTTTCCTGTCTCACATGTGGTTTTTTTGAGAACTGAAAAGATACCATTAGTGATGCTATGCCTCTTTATCCCTAGGAAGGAGCGTTAGGTGATTATTAAAGGAAAAGCTTGGCCACAATTTCCATTTCAACTCTTCTTTACTTTTGCATTCATAGAGGCAGGGGGTGCCTTGTACTCTGAACACTGACACATTAAGAGCAGTTCCATAGGTAGACCCTGAGCGCAAGCACTACAGGGAAGGATATTCAGCAGGATCTAAGAATCAAGGTGATCAACAGCAACATTAGCCTTTTCTTTTCTAGGAGAAATAGGAAGAGAGAAACAGAAGCTTTGGGGCACAATGAATCATAAACTGTGTCCTGAAAGACTCCAGATTCCACGACTTTCTGGGATATTTCGTTGGATAAGTGCAATGTCATGTGGCTATTGGAAAGTGTTCCCTATTTTTCAAGAATCGGATTAAGTTTCATTTGAGCAAACTTAATTCCCTTGCCAGGCATTTGCTTCTCAGAAACGTAATCATCTATAATATTTTATTCTATTAGTAGTAAGTTCATATGTTGTTTTATCAATCATAAATGTAGAGACTTTTTTTTTAAACTTCTTTATTGGAGTATAGTTGCTTTACAGTGTTGTGTTAGTTCCTGCTGTATAGCAAAGTGAATCAGCTATATGTATACATATATCCCCATATCCCCTCCCTCTTGCGGCTCCCTCTCACCCTCCCTATCCCACCCCTCTGGGTGGTTACAAAGCAGCGAGCTGATCTCCCTGTGCTATGCAGCTGCTTCCCACTAGCTATCTATTTTACGTTTGGTAGTGTATATATATCAATGCTACTCTCTCACTTCGCCTCAGCTTACCCTTCCCCCTTCCCGTGTCCTCAAGTCCATTATCTACATCTGCGTCTTTATTCCTGTCCTGCCCCTAGGTTCATCAGACCATTCATAAATGTAGAGACTTTTGAAAGACAACATTTACTGAGCACTTACTACATGCCAGACAACAACCCTGTGAGTTAAGTACCATTTGGCTCATTTTACTGATAGGAGAACTGAAGCAGAAAGAGGTGAAGTAACTTGTCCAGGAACATACCTAGGAAGTGGCGGAGGGAGGGTGGGCTATGATTTATGCCCACAAATGATTCTTAATTACCTCTCTATTCTTCAGCCTTTGAAAAATAATTTCAAACATATGCATATATCTTGACTTTCTTTTATGTACTTCCTATTAAAACTCAGAAGGACTGGTTGGCCAACCTACAACATCTTGTAAACTCTTTTAATTTCCCCCACATTCAATTCAGTACATAATTGGAAGACAGATCAAGGCTTGATTTACTAACATTTGAATAAATCTATGTCAACTGAAGGAGCTGTAGAGTGCTCTAAACCAAAAAACAAATAATTCCCAGATGGTAATTGTGAAAGTTCATTCTCATTCCCCCCATCACAATTCTATGCATCTATACCACCAGGAAAAGAAAAGGATTGCAAATGTATGCAAACTGCTGATTCGGTGGGTGGGGTAGGGGCAGAGTGGAGAAGAAATCAGCTGTTAAAATAAATCATCTGATCAACTGACAGCCCCGGGCAAGCAAAAGCCCAGAAGACATTATGAAAGGATATTCTTAAGTATTTGATGTTGCTAGGAATTTTAGAAACAAAGACTGAGGATAGTATTTTAATCCTGGATCTTCTAAAGAAAAGTTAAGGGCTGTGGACTCCTCATAAATATGTCCTAAGAGAGAAATGGACAATAAGGACACTACAGGACGATTTGGGAGAGTCCACAATTTCTTAAATGATATTCATTTATTCAATACTAATTTTATTGAGTCACTATATGTTCAACATGGTACTGGGCACCATAATACAAACAAACAGAAAACCCTATCCTTGCCCCACTTACCATGTATGAGGAGGGAGGGGCAATTTATAAAGCTATGTAGGAGCTATGAGTATTGGTTAGAGCAAGTATAGAGAGCCAGCACACAGCAGGGATACAAAAGCTGTACAGAAAGCTCGGGGAAGCTTACCAGAGAAAACAACCTTCATGTTGAGTTCATGGAAGCTGAGCCTTATGGGCTGAAAAGCACAAAGAAGTTGAGTATGGCTGAGGCATAAAATGCAGGGAAGGGAGGGCAGAGCATTGAGAAATGATGCTAGAAGTACAAACAGGAGCAGGTCACGAAGTGCCCACAAGACATTACAAATGGCAGGCTTTCATCGGGAGGCACTGGGAAACCTTGACAAAGCTTCTACAAAGAAATGCATGGATGGCAAGACCAGATCCGATCTACAAAGCCTCAAAAAGTTTAAGAATGGCATCGCAGCAAGGTGGCAAGCTAAGAGGCTGTTGTGGTTATACAGGTGGGAGGCAGTGTCAACCTGGACTAGAGTAGCTGGGAAGGAGAGAAGTAGAAAAACTCAGGAGAGATTTTTTAGGAGATGAAATGGGCTGGACTTGGTAGGTGATTTCTGTGAGGAATAAGTAAGAAGATGAGTCAAGGATGACTCCCATCTCTGGTTTAGATATAACTGAATCAGCTGTCTGAACACCCAGAGATTCTGAACACCGAGGGAGGAATAGGTCCAAGGAATAAAGACCATACGTTCAGTTTTGACAAGTTGAGTTTGAGATGGCTGTTGAATACTCTAGTGGAAATACTGAAAGCGTAGCTGCTCAACGGAAATGTAATACAAGCCATAAGTGCAGGCCGCAGATAGAATCTTAAATTTTACTGTAGCCACAATGAAAAATTTAAAAGAAACAGGTGAAATTAATTTTAATAATATATTTAACCCAATATATTCAAAACTTATCATTTCAACGTAAGCAATATAAACAAATCGTTGCGCTCTCTTACATTCTTTTTTTTCATACAAAGTCTTAGAAATAAGGTGTATAGTTGAAACTTATGGCACATCTCCATCTGGGCGAGCCACATTTCACGTGTTCAGTAGCCACCTGTGGCGAGTGACTTCAATACTGCGCAGGGCAGATTGGATAAATGGATCTGGAATTCAATAAAGCAATGTAGACTGGAGGAACAAAATCTAGAATCAACAGTGACTGTTAACTGAGGCTGTGGAATAATCCAGATCACTTGGGAAGAGCATGACGTGCAAGGAAAGCTTCTCACAGAACCCTAAGGAACACTAGCATTTAAGGGGCAGGGAGATGAACTTACAAAGGAGGTCTAGAAGGAGCTCACAGAAATCCACTGGTGAGATGATCCTCGTTGCAGGTAATTTATCTCTAGACATAAGAAATGTGGGATCAGTAAATCCAGGAACTATGTGAGGCACGTTGCCATTATGAGGCCTCTATGGGAAACGTGCCTGACATTTTTCTGAAATGAGGTCCTGACTTACACTGGTAGGGCTAATGCTTTCCAGTCTTATCAGGAAGGATGGGACTGGGAGAATGAGATTGGAAGCCAGGAAAGGAACGCTACGCTGAGTACCTGTGGCCCCTAAAGAAAGCACGTTTTTAGAGCTGGCAAGTGAGACAGAACTCACCCAAACCAAGCGTGTCATCATTTTACCGAAACAGAAAATAGACTCTGCCTTGTAGAGGGTGGGAATCTTTCCTTCACCTAAATATTAAACATTATTACCAACTTCAAACATTTTTAAGCCTCAGTCAACCCAACTGCAAGGTCAAGTCAGAGGAAGGTACAAAACTGGAAATGCCACAATGTAAGCACCCATCACTCTTGGAAAGGTAGTGAGGGGAGGTCGCCAATGTCAAACAAGGAACTTATAGTGAACATGAACCAGAAGGGGCCTCCAAGGAGGAGATCACACTCCAAGCACTCGGTTGCTGGTTAGGGGGCAGAGGTGCCCCATTAAACAGCTGTGCAGCCCTCACGCCTTGCCCTCTGGGGACCTGGGCTGAGGGAGGCAGGAGGAGGCTAAGAGTTGAAAGGGAAGAGGACAGGGTCCTTGTGCCACATCAGATCTCCATCAACATGCAACCCCAAAAGATGGGGACCGTGAGAGCTTTGTAAATCAACTCTTAGGGTGCGTGCTCCAGGGCAAATAGCACAACAAATTAATCCTTTCTCCATGAAATGCAGCAAAGTTTGTATCTACGCAGAATTCAAATTGCTCATTAGCTCTGACATGTTCCTAATGAGGTTATAATGCTCTGGGACAGAGATCAAGTCACTGAACACAAATAGCTGAGGATAGAATCCTGGAAAGCTCAAGTTAGAAAGACCTTAGGGCAGTGCTTCTAAACCTTGAGTATAAATCCCCTGTGGGTCCTGACTCAGAACGTCTGCGGTGAGTCTGAGATTCCCAAGTCTAATCCCAGGCCACACTGATGCACTCTGACTAGCAAGGCCTTCGAGATCATCTAACCCAACCACCTTACCCTAGAGATGAGGACATGAAGGCTAAGAGGCTCATAATTGGGAGTGTGCTAAGACTCCCCTGGGGCGAATTTGGGGTCATTGCGCACTTGTCCGCAGACCTGTGAATCAACCTGAAAATGTTTAAATAGAAGCCTAGGGAGTAGGGTGACCAACCATCCTGGTTTTCTCAAGACTGAAGGGGTTTCTGGGACACGAGGTTTTCTATTTTAAAACCAAGAAAATTACAAACAAACCAAGGCAAGTTTTTCAACCCTAGTAGGAGTCTTTTGAATCTACTTAGAATACAGTATCAGGATTATTATCTTTTTGACCTTGTCAGTCCCTGAGTGCTGGGATCATGACCTGCTGCCTAGGTAAGCACCTAATTATCCTGTCCGAAGATTCTCCAAGAGCAGATGTTCAGAGGATTCCACCTGCAGAGCCTTCTAATGCCACTAAACGCCTCTGTAAGACACAGTCTCCCAGTAGGTCTCCAAGTAAGGCATAAAAAAGGAATATCAACAACACAGAGAAATCAATATCATGCAAGCACAGAATGTTCTTTTTAACTACATAAATCTATTTTAATTTTCCTCATTTGGAAAAAACGCATATAAGAAATAAATCGCTAACTTCAATAAAGCTCAAAATGCTCACTAAAAACATCTTTGTTAAAATCACTAAAATGATAAAAATCAGGATGCATTCCTAAGGATGAAAAGAAAAGGCATGCTCTGTATAATCCAAATGGTTAGAAATGAAAATACATCCCTCCACATTGTTATTTTACTCGCTGGAATTGGGTCCACTAACATTAGATAGAATAATAAACAGTTTGGAAAGCAAAAGTGGAGCATTTTCAGATGATTCAATGCTAGCAGGGTATTATATTACTAAGGTGTCTAAAACAGAATGTCAAGATACTGATGCCATATGCGTTCAGAATGCAGACTTAGTGCAATCCTGACCATATAGGCTCACTCTCTGGAGTTTACCTGTTTAAATAAGATGCCAGCATGATCTGGCTGAAGCACTTGACTTAATATTCATGCAGTTAGGACACAAAACAAAAGGAAAGAAGTGTGGCTAAATGTATATAATGCATTTGAAATAGGTAAAAGATAGAACCCTGGACACTCAGCAATCTTTACCTGGAAATTAAAGAGGGCAGAAGCAACCCTATTATGCATTATAAACAGCCCAGGTGCTGACTTAATGGTAGTTTGGGTAGCATAACCAAGGAGTCCTTGCTCCAATATTAATAGGAAATGTATTGTACAAATCCAATAGTTCATGAAATTAACAAGGAAAATGTACTGGGGTGAAGCAACTTTGCAAGTAATAAGGAGGCATCAGCAATTGCTTCCCCGGAGCATACTGAACACTTAAAAAGAGCTCAGGGGGAGTAGGTGTACATAAATGAGAATGGACATTACTGGAATTTTTAATAATCCTCTTAATTTAAATATATTTCAAATTCTCTGTTGGTTGCAAGTCTTTTCAAGAGGAAGCTATTAGCTCAAAATGCCAATAAGAGGTCAAGGGCTATGAGACCTGGTCCATTGTTATTGAAAGTTAGCTGCCATTTGAATCAGTCTAAAACTACCATAAACTTATGATTTGACAGCTGTCAAAATTATCCCCACGTCACCTTTGTAGAACTAAATACTTCCAAAAGATTCCGGAAAACAATTTCGCTTCTATAAATATCAACAGCATGGATGATATATGCATGTGCATTGACAAGCCAAAATGTAGAGTTAATTCAACTTACAAACCAATAGACATACGATGGAAGAGAACATTTTCCTCACAGACACTTCCATGGACAAGCTGACTGAAGCTGGCCTTGACCAAACAAGAAGCTGGAAGGGTTTCCATAGAAGCAAGAACGTGACTTCTATTTTTCCCGGACAGAGACCCATCCAAGTCTTCCAAAATTGCTGCATGAGGAAATGGAAATGCTACCAAGTTTGGAGAGTTTGTAAACTTCAACTGGTTGGTCTTGACAGTAAATCCACCTATAAATTGGAAGAAAGACTGTGATGCAGTGACACCAAAGAATATGATCACAAATGGCAACTGAACTCACGGGGGTATTTTCAGTATTCTAAATTGCATATTTATACAGTTTTACAATCCACTCAATTTATTCAAGAAAAAAAAATCCTAGGTGTTGACTATATGCCAGGCTCTGTGCTATGTACTGGAGAGAGAGGGAAACAGGAACAGTAGTGGCATTGCCCTCATGCAGCCTGTATTCTAGGGCAAGGATTCTCAACCGGGGGTGGTTTGCCCTCCAGGGGACATTTGGCACCACCTGCAATCATTTTTGGCTGTCACAACTGGGTGGATGGCAGGGCTACGAGCATCTGGTGGGTAGAGGCAAGGATGAGGCTAAACGTTCTATAATGCACAGGACAGTTCCCATAAGAAAAAGTTATCCAGGGACTTCCCTGGAGGCCCAGTGGTTAAGACTCCGTGCTTCCACTGCAGGGGGTGCGGGTTCCATCCCTGGTCCGGGAACTAAGATCCCCCATGCTGCTCTGTGCAGCCAAAAAAAAAGTTATCCAACCCCAAATGCCATAGTGCCAAGGGTGAGAAATTGTGGTCTAGTGGGAAATGATGACACATAACATTAATTGACTAATTATTAAATGCTAAAATTGCTGTGGGTTAGTCTCTCCATCTTTCTGCTCTAGTTCTTCTACGGCAAACCAAACCCCACTTTTTATGAGATTTATACTTTAATCATTTACCCTCAAAAGTAATATTCAATCAATCACGTGGGTAGATAGTAATAGTAACATTTTTCAAATACTAGCTCTAGGGCTACACTTCTCAGCAGGGTTTCCCTCATGCCACCTCCATGTGATTAACTGTGATTCTGTTGCCAGTCCAGTTGCCCAGGAAGAAACGATGGCAGTGGTCTAATACTCACCTTCCTGTCATTAAAATTTAAAAATTCAGTACACATCTCTCAGGATATATGCTACCATATTACTATATTATATACTTTATAAAATATACCAAAAAAGGAAAATTTTAAAATAAAATATTGATACAAAGAGAGGCCCTAATGCTTTCATTCTCATCCCAGTAGAGTCCATGGACTGAATTGTCACACATTCAAGATGACACGATTCCACCTCTGGCAACTTCTGTAGTTCATCTAATACCACAAGCAGCTCTACAATTCAGTTATACTGGATTTCTTTGCAATTCCCCAATCATAACTTGCTCTTTGGAATTTTTTTTGCATATGCTGTTTCTAATATGTAGAAACTTTTCTCTGCCTATTCCTCCTTGCAAACTTCTCTTCACCTTTCTAAATCCTGCTCCAGGCACTCTATGATGAAATCTTACCTGACCCCTTACCTTGCTCCCCTCACTGACCTTGCTCAATCCTCTAGTACTGGACTTATCACACTATTACAATCGCTGGCTTAGACATTTATTTTTGTGCCTAGATGGAGAGACGCTGGAAGACAAGAACTATGTGTTTTTCATCTCTGCACTGCCCAGTTCCTTAAACTGAACCTGGACTAGACAATTTTTAAACAAATGAAGGAGATGGCTCCGCCCAGACCATCCAGTGGGAAGAGATTAGAGCTCATAAGGAGCAGGGTGTTTTTTTTTCAGTGTCTTATGAATGATATGAAACAGTGAAGCTATTAAATGACTGAGGAATTATGATTTGAAGTGATTGCCATAAGGCATTTTTTATTCCCATTATTATTTCTACAATCTTAAACTCAGATGCCACCCAAGTAAAAACAATATTTGGCTCTGCCTGTGGCGGGGGGGGTGGAAAAAAGCACAGTGGAAACTTGCTGATTATTCATTTAATTAAAAAAACAAACAATTATCTAAATTGGTGATTCAAACCACAAGAGCATGTTTACTTGAATCACTTGGTTTGTCTGTTTACAATGATCAAATCAACTAGATTGCTCTCTGCTTCTTTTCACCTTGGCCCATGAGTTCTCCAAGGTATTTCTCACTGCCTCTGAGATGTGGTTAACAAGTGGACAAGAATTCCTATGGTGCATACAACAAGTCTTGGGCTGTTGCAAACATAAAGTACCTGAACTCTGGCTCTTTCAGGAAAGCTTGCATGTGTGTTAGTTTATATCCATATGTCTATCCGTCCAGTTCCATTCATTGATTTAATCAATGAACCTACTGGGCATCAGGCTACTAGTTAACTAATGATAAAACTCTGAGCAAAAGAGATGTGATCAGATATAGAGAACAAACTGGTGGCTAGGTTGGGGCAAGATGGGGGAGGGGCTCAAGAGGGACAAACTAGTATGTATAAAATAAATAAGCTACAAGGATATATTGTAGAGCCCAGGGAATATAGCCAATATTTCATAATAATTTTAAATGGAGTATAATCCATAAAAATATTGAATCACTATGTTGTACACCTGAAACTAACTGTAAATCAACTCTACTTCAATAAAAGAGAGAGAGAAAGATGTGATCCCTGCCTTTATGAAGCTCAGAGTCCAGCAGAGACATGGCACCATAGTCATAGAGTGTGATAGGCACCATATAGGGAAAGACTGGGGAGCTGCAGGAGCCACATTGGGAGCACCTGGCCTCCTCTAGAATTTCTCTTAGGAGATTTGAGCAGCAGTTTCAACTAATGCAATCTTATAACTAAAAGAAACAATGAGTCACAATGGCTTTTGTCACTATTTATCACATTTATGTGAGTACTCGCCTTATTCACTATCTATCTTATCTACTCAACTTACCCTGTCCTCGGGAACAGCCTGAACAGGTCCTGATGGCCACACAGTCGGTGAGATCAAAATTCACAAAGGTTGCGTTAGACACTGTCAGTTCCCACCTTTTGGGAGTTTTGATCCCAGCTGACATACACAGGCTTCCCTGTGATTTAGAAGGGGGACAAAAGGGAAGAAAAATAAGGGGACTGGCCACATGAAATACAATTTTAATACATGAATAAAAACAATTAAGTGAGTAAAAAGACAAACTACAGACTGGGAAAAATGTCTGCAAATCAAATATATGACAAAGGATCACAATGAAATATGCTACACACCTGTTAGATGGCTAAATGAAAACATAGTGACCGTACCAAGTGCTGATGAGGAAAAGAAATAAATGAACCTCTCATACATTGCTGGTGGAAATGCAAAATGGTACAACCACTTTGGAAAATAGTTTGGCACTTTCTTACAAAATTAAACATACTCTTAACATTGACCTAACAACTCATCTCCTAAGTGTTTACCTTAGAGAAATGAAAACTTATGTTCATACAAAACCCTTACACAAATGGTTAAAACAGTTTTCTTTGTAGTCAATCATCAAATCTGGAAACAACTCAAATGTCCTTCAACAAATGAGTAGGTAAACCTGTGGTAGATCCCTATAGTGGAATACTGCCCCACAATAACAAGGAATAAAATACAAGTTAGATAAATACTAAAGGATTCGGGAATGAAAGAAGCCAGTCTCAAAAGGTTACATACTATCTTATTCCATTTATATGATTGTTGAAAAGAAAAAGCTATAGTGACAGAGAATACATCAGTGACCTCCGAGGGGTTAGACATGAGAAGAGGATGTGGCTACAGAAACGGAGTCAGAGGGAGGTTTTTTCAGGCTGATGCAACTGTTCTGTATCTTGATTGTGGTGTTGGTAGTTACAGAAATCTACACATAAGTTAAAATTTATAGAATTGTATATCAAAAAAGTCCATTTTACTGTATGTTACTATAAAAATAAATAGTAAAAAGTCTAAAAAGAAACAAAAACTGCTTCCAGGATTTTCCACAAAATCTCTTCAACAGACTCCATCTAATCAAGCTGTTAGTGCTTCACTGTTCTGCTGCTAAAGATAATTGTCTGTCGGAGGATCACCAGAAATTGTCAAGGGTCTCCAGCATGGAAGACTGTGATAAAAAGAAACAAACAGAAGAAAAGAAACCCAGTGGAGACAAAGCCAGTATAGAAATCAGAAAAAAACTTAAAAACTATCATTAATAACATCAGAGAAATAAGAATATCATGTGCATGAAACAAGAAGAAGCCTAAAAAGGAATATTTCGGAAAAGAAAAAGAGAACAAAAACAGGAGAGCAGTAATAATAAATTCAATAGAAAAAAATGAAATAACTTAGAAAGTAGGATAAAAAGGCAGTGGGGCAGTGGGAAATCAGAGAGAAAATTAAGAAGATTAGATAAGTAATTTAGAGAGCCAATATCCAAATAATAACAATTTCAAGAAAAAGGAAAATATATAGGAGATAAGTATCAAAGAAATAAGTGAAGGAAACTTCCCAGAAGGATATGATTTTCCACAGTGAAAAGTCTGGCCCAGAGCCTAATACAGTGGTTAGAAGAAAAAGCCACACAGCAAGGTACACCATGTTGAAATTGCAAAATACCAGGGACAAGGGCGAGACCCTAAAAATTTCCAAAGAGGAAAAACTAATAGGTTACATATAAAAGACCTAGAATCAGAGTATCTAAAAACTCATTTCTTTTTGCAAAGTGATTCAGCATATATATATGGTTTTTAAAATTATTTTCCATTATGGTTTATCACAGGATATTGAATATAGTTCTCTGTGCTATACAGTAAGACCTTGCTGTTTATCCATCCTATATATATATAATGGTTTGCACAGAGTATCTAAAAACTCTTTAACCTCAAGACTGGAAGCTAGGAGACAATGAAGAATTGCCTTCAAAACGTCAAGGCAAAATGAACTCCAACCTAGTAGTCTATAGCCACAACCTTCCAAGAAGGGGGTCTCCATTTGTAGGTCAAAATCTTTAACTTCCATAGACCCCCAGTTAGTTAAGAAAGTTACTGCAGGCTAATAAAATGAGAATTAAATCAGAAAGGAGGGAGACAGGGGAATCAGGAACAAGAGTTCCAATACTACAGAGACATGAAGAAAATCTCCAGAATGTTGGTCAAGAGAAATTCCAAGACCTAGCTATGAAACCCTTTTCTCACACTGCTGGTACAAGTTTAAATACTTGTAATTGTTGTTTGTCGTTTGGCATCGGTCACTGAAGCTGAAGGGATATACTCTGAGCCAGCAATTTTACAATCTGGCACATGTTCAACAGAAATGCATGCTTGTGAACACCAAGAGACATATACAAGATTGTTCATAACATCTTTCTCTGTAATAACCTAAAACTGGAAACAAGCAAATGTGCATCAAGAGCAACATAGCTTTAAAAAATTGTGATAGAGTCCATAAAGTTGAATACTACGTAACAACGGGAAGAATAAATGATTGCAACATATAAAAACATGGATGAATCTCACAGACATAATGTTATGCCAAAGAAGCCAGGCACAGAAGAGTTACACGATTTATGATTCCATTTATATAAAGTTCAAAAACAGATTTGAAATTAACCTATGTCTGAGAAGTCTAAATAATGGTTCTCCTTTGGCTTGGGGGCTGGGGGTTGGGTTAACTGGGAGCAGGCATGAAGGGGTTTCAGAGGAGTTGGTGATGTGCTATTTCTAGATCTGGGTGGTATGCACGTGGTTTTTGCTTTATAAAAATTCACTGAGCTCTTCACTTGTGATTTGTGCACTTTTCCCCATAAACGTTATATTTCCATGAAACAATTTGTTTTAAAAGGTGGGCCATACTAGAGAAAAATAATGTATAAGATGGGAGGGTGAAGAAAGAAGTTAGAGAAGTTTAAGGTCCTTGCATGGCTCATGTAATTAAGTGCCGATGTAATTAAGACTTTGTGAAGACGAGCAGGTGTGTCACAAGTTTAAGTCCAACGTGAACAATCACAACAGAATGAATAACGTTCGAATGAGTAAATATAAAAAAGATATTATTCAATGCAGGACAAATCAAGTTCCGAAAGCAGAAAAAAAGAAACAGAGAAAACGGGTTGCAAACTGAAAGCACGAAATAAGATGGTGGAAATAAATGCAAATATGTGGGAGACATCAGCATGCGGATGGTAATAACTGAAACCACTAGAGAAAATGAGATTTCTCCCAGGGAGAGCAAGTATATGGAGAGAAGAAGGGGTCCTACGATAGAATTTAGACAAACAAAAAGATGAAAAGTCTAAACTGGGGAAGAGAAATCCACAAGTGAAGATGAGGAGTAACCCTGAGACAAATAGGAGAAAGAATGAAGCATCCCCAACAGCATCTGTCCGAAAAAGACTTTTTTTTAAAGTAGTATCATCTGCTTGAATTAATTACAATAACAACAAAAAGGCAACCATCCTACAGTTACTTCCAAAAGCAGGATGACCATAATTTACACCCAAATCAGGACATCCTGAAGAGTGTGAAAAGGGGTGCTAATTAGATGGAAGGCTAGGCCCGCACAACAAACAAAACCACACAGCCAATCTAGCATGTACAGTGATGGTTAGCGCACCTCCCTCTCTTGCATAATAAAGCCATCCTCATTGAAAATTATTCTACCCATCTCAGTAACAAGGTAATGCTGGGTATGAGGCATACACAAATATGCCTAAAGGAAAAAAAATCCTTTTTTCTTCCAGAGAAAACTTAGTTTTCTTCCAGAAACTAGTGTTTGTTTTAGAATAAGACTCACTGATAGAAACTAACACAATATTGTAAAGCAATTATACTCTAATAAAGATGTTAAAAAAAATTTTTTTAATAAAAATAAATTTAAAAAGACTCACTGATAATTGTGTGTCACCAATTATACATGGGTGGAAGGTCTAAGAATAGTTAAGCCAAATTCTCTGAAAATTTTAATTCCTAAAGAAATGGCAGGTTTGAAAGAAAGAGGCTAAAATCAGATTTCCACAACCACAGAGAGGTTTGGCATCCTTCTTTTAAAAAAAAAAAAAACAATTAACACAGTTTTATACAGCAATAAAGTGGTTCCCAAATAAATCTGAGCAACGTTGTGTTAACTAAAGATTCATAGATATTTTTCTTGTTTGTTTTTAACTCTAGAACTTTGTGAAGATTTTAAAGTGTTAATATGCAATGTGAGTTTCAGGGGATGGGAGGGATGGTAAACAGCATATCCTGTGTGTAATTAACCTAAGAATCTTTCTTTTCTCAGAGTCTCTCTTGGGACCAGCCTTCAATGAAAAACACTTCAGAAAATACTGGAGTAGGCACTAATAAATGCTTATTGCCAAAGCCATCTTCCATATGTAATTAAACGAGTATTAGACCAGGCATGGGAAGATATCCAGGTGGTCCTAGCTCCACAATACTGGGCATGATTTTGGGCTATCATTTGACTCCCCAAAGCCTCCATTTCTTTACCTGTAAATTCAGGAGTTCTAACTAGACCAACTCTTAGGTAATATTTACCTCTAAAGTTGCATGGTTTTATGATTTGGATGCCTAATCAAGATCTAGACCTTTCCTAGAACAAGCTGTTTAACATTTTCCATCCAGGGACTTTGGTTCTGCACTCACTTGTTAGGAGACTCAGAAGCCCTCAGTTGCATTACCTTGCTGGTGGATCACACTCCAGGGGTGAGATTATTTTTTGTTACCTCATAAGCACCCTTTTGTCATAATCTATCTCTTAACTTATGTCACTCTCCCATGAATTATGATGTCTATTTAGCATCAGTTAGGATGTTGTGACATTGATTTGCCAGGACAGTTATTTACTCAGCTTGATGGGCATTTTATTTTCAGCATCTTCTCTATGGTTATTTCGGAGACATTTAAGGGCCTGGGTCAACCAGTATCACAGAATCTAAATCTGGGTCCCATGCTCTCTCGAAAACTATGCAACCTGAAAAGAAGAATAATCTCTCAAGGTGGTAATCCTTTCAGAGAAAAGGAAAAACTGGCAGGTATTTTCCCTCCTGAAAAGAATGGTTCAGAAGAGAAGTAATGAAGGAAGTTGGAGAATTAAATATAGGAAAATGTAGCTTAGTAAGAAAATGATTTTTTACTCTTAATGTTTGTATCTATAGCTATGAAATAGTCAAGGGAAGTACTAAAGTCAATAATTATCATTTAAATATCAGTTGATCAAAGCATTCAGAAACAAACTAAAGAGAATGCTCTTTCCTTGGTCCCCAGAAGTACTCTAGGTCCCTTCCATCTATGATTATTCTGACAATGTGACACGAATATTCATGTAACTCCTTCAAGAAAAAGAACTTGGGGGACCCGTTATAGGTCTGAAGCCAATGGCAGCCATGGACTTCCCTTGAGAACTAGTACTTCTTATCCAGGAAGTCCTCTAAGGCTCACCTACATTCTGGGCCCCTGGCCATGCAGTGGCAGGGAAGTCATCTATAGGTTGATGTTTATCATGTAGAAACCCACACTGAGGCAAGTATTAGGGAATCACATAAGAAACCATAGTATATTAAGCAAACAATGTAAATTATATCACCTTTTTCTCTGGGGCAGGGACCCTAAATAGAGTAAGAACTCTATGAACAAAATGTTGATGTCGAAACTTGGCAAACCACAGATGCACAAAGACAATTTGGAATCACCTCATAATCCTTGGGAAGTTAGAGTAAATGACCCTAAAATTATTAGGCTTATTATTGAATTGTATGGACAATAATGCTAAATCGCAAACAAGTAAGAGTTCTGCGAACCACTCAGGGCTTTTGTGATGTACATGGACACATAACATGGAAATCTTGTGTGTATTTGAATTTTATGATAAACATCACCACTGTTACAAATCAAAAGCTCCTCCAAATTTGACCAATTAAATACAAGATTTACTAAAGAATGCTATTTAAATTACATATCCTGGATTAGCAGGGGACCCAACACATGCGATTCTGTTTTGATGGACAACATAAAAGAATCACACGAAGGCACTTACCTTGGGGGCAAAATGAGCAAGTAATAAGCTGTCAGTAACTGAAGTATTTGCATCACTTTCCAAGATGTCAATTCCAAAATCTCTGCATGCATAAACCTGGAAGTTTTTCAGGTGAAGATTGCTACTTCTAAAAATCTATAAAACAACAGCATATATTATGTCAAAGGTCTGAGGCTTGGGTTTTCTTGCAGACTTCCTGTAGCTTCTTTAATTATTGATGAAGTATAAACAAGCATGCTATACCATATTTAAGCAGCTTTTGTCCATCAATATCTGTGCGGGCGTCCCAGAGTTGCCGTGAGGTCAGCACTAACTAGTCCCCTTTGGTAACATCCCCTCTATACTTTTCATTTCTCCTCCTAACAATTGATGCATTAAAAGGTCAATGTGGGGCTTCCCTGGTGGCGCAGTGGTTGAGAGTCCGCCTGCCGATGCAGGGGACGCGGGTTCGTGCCCCGGTCCGGGAAGATCCCACATGCCGCGGAGCGGCTGGGCCCGTGAGCCATGGCTGCTGAGCCTGTGCGTCCGGAGCCTGTGCTCCGCAACGGCAGAGACCACAACAGTGAGAGGCCCGCGTACCGCAAAAAAAAAAAAAAGGTCAATGTGAATTCTTTACTTTAGTAAACTTGCAACTGTCAAGTAACACAAAATGAATGGAGAAAAACAGAGCATCCGAGAACTCCAGTACTTAACATTTTCCTCGGTGTTGTATATGTTTACTAATATTGTCAGAAAATTGTAAATATGAAATAAGTAATTCAGCATGACTACAGACTCAAAATATGTTATATGCATATACAATGATGACAGCTTGGGCTAGTGGCCCTAAACAAGGATCAAGTATTAACAAAATGAGCTTGTCAGAGTTGAATCACACTAGCCTGGGGGACAGAGCCCTTGGTTTTTACCTAGCACTCATATTAACTAATTATGTGATCTTGGGCAAGACATTTAACTTTTCCTAGGCCTCACTTCAACCACCCTGAAAATCAGGGTGCTGTTAGGACTACCAGTTAACCTTTACACAGTGGCCTCTTTGTTTACTAAATAGGGTCATGCTTACGTTCGTACCTTAAAGTGGGAGTTTCCTATTACTTAAGGCCAAGGAAGCCTTGATTTATCACAGTATGGTGCTTCTACTTGTCAATCAGTCTTTGTGCTTGAATTTTCAAGAACTGAATAGCTTGCATTTCCCACTATGTATGTGCTGACAGCTTTTATAAAATGATGGATCTTTGAAGACACGTTTATGTAAACAAAATGGGTACGATCTGAACTGATAACTTGACAACAGTTGCTACCTAATTACAGGCATCAGCCCTTCTGCAAGGCACGAATTGCTTCCCTGCAAAAGAGGGATTTGTCACCTCTATATTTATAATGCTTGTGGGAAACAAAGTACTTTATCGAATTTAATGAGAAGAAAATACTTAATACAATAGGGACTCTTCCTGTTAGCTAACCCAATTTTGTATTTTGGGACTTTCCCAAATAGTTCTCCTTTATGTTGGATAGGTGAAATAAATGCCTAACTTTCTTACTGTGACTTAATTATATGTTTTTATTCTATTTACTGAATGCCCTATAGATATATTTCTTCATCTGTGTATCTTAGGCTCCCTATTTCTACGTGGCAGAGACCAAATGTATGTAATTTTCTCTGTGTAGCACCAAACAGTGACCCTGGATAATTTTTATATGGTGCTGGTAATAGTGAGCATACAAAGCTTTCTTATAAGACATCACTGAAATAATGAAAATTAAATGGATAACATGAACATTGTTTCCTTTCAAGGAAAATGGGAGAAAATTTGGCTCATTGATGAAGGTAAGAATGCCACCTTGAGCTGGAATTTTTGCGTTTCAGTGATGAACAGAACTTTTCCTTACAACTGAAACATGTCCTATTCAGGATATTAGGGTATCAAATGCACAACGTCTGGAGTCTGGATTCTGCACCTGGTTTTGCTGCTAACAAACTGTGTGACCTTTGGCAAATCCCTTTACTTTCTGAACCTTAATTTTTTCTCTCTAAATAGGCATGTGAGGGGAAGAACAGATGACCCCTATGATCTTTCTTGGTTGCAAATCTCTATGATTCTGTTGTTCCCTACTAGAGCTGCTGGAAAATCGCCATACAGGCAATGAACTAACCTTGGCTTGCTGACTAGGAATCTGTTCATGCAACAACTATTTCACACACATCTATGATGCTGTTGGCTCCTTAAAGCTGTGAGAATATCGCAATGCTCCCCCAACAGCAAATCATCCCCCTTTAAGTAGAGATGCACAATAAATCACCACAAGAACAAAAAACTAAAGAAACGTACCTGGGCACCACCTGCACTTCCCCAAACCGTGAAATTTTGGAACAGGGTGGGACCAGTGCCGTTATCCCAAGTTGGCTGAAACTTAGGGTATACAAGGAGGCCACACCTAGGAAGAAAGATAAAGAGTGAAATTCAGCCAATTTCTGCATTCCAAATGTCTCACTTTTTCTCATTGGAAAATATAAAACTAAAGGTACTGAATAAGGGAGTGTGAAGAGGAGACCTGCGAGCTTTCTCTCTGACTGTCATTGCCTATCCCTCAGCCTTTCCTTTCTGTCACCCTCTGTGACCTGCTCCTGGATCTCAACAAGACACAGATTGCCATGGTCCCATTCCATTCTCTCAGCCCTTCTAGATTCATCCCCTTCCAAGGAGCATGCATACCCCTGCCCAGCCCTTCAGAACACGAGCCTCACTCTTCCATCAGTCTCTTCTAGATCCATCCCTTTGCTGAAACAGCAGATACCAGCCCCTGTAATTCCTGCAACTTTTGTGCTTCTCCCTGAAATGCCTTAGCATTGTGGTATTTTGGATATCTTCTCCCCTCACATCCCAGGGCTGCTGAGAGCTGCTAGATAAAAAACTTCATAATCTTAATAATAATTTCATGACACATGTACTAATTCTAGCCTCAGCTTCAACATAGCGGAGCAATGGTGCTTAATCCTTATTCCACTCTCCTTATCATTTCCCATCATTGCAGTATTATTTCACTATTATTAACATAACTACTATCAGAATTATTTATATCGAGGAATTCCCCGGCAGTCCAATGGTTAGGACTCCATACTTTCACTGTTGAGGGTGTGGGTTCAATCCTTGGTCGGGGAACTAAGATCTCACATGCTGCACTGCATGGTCAAAAAAAATAATAAATAAATAAACTGTTTAGTAGAATTATTTATATCAATTATTGAGTTCCTACCATATTCGAGATGTTCTCTTAGGTGCATTATAGAAGTCATCTCTAATTTTCACATCAAACTTTCACTAGAGATCTGTCCCTATTTCACAAATAAGGGATCCAACTCTTTAAAAAAAAAAAAAAAAAAAAAAAAAAAAAAAAGGCAGTTTACTCAGACAAAGTCCAGATTTGAATCGGGGCCTAACTGATTCTGAAGTTCACATTTTTCCCACGTTCCCACCACGTTTCCCAGTCCTTGCTCTTAGCAGACGACCTTATCCTTTAAATAGCAAAGACTTTGAACGAGCCCCTCTCATCTCACAGTGTGCAAGTCACAGGCAAAGAGCCTCTTCCCCAAACTTCATCTCCCCACTCAGCTCCTGAGCTCAGGCACTCTGGCTTCTCAGGTTCCCCCAGTCTGTTGGGAGTTTAATTCATCTCTCTATTGAATTCTCCTCTGGCCACAAAAGGTGCCCTCTGTCCTATGCCCCTTCAAGTGACCTCTCTCTCTTTCCCTTCCCTTCACCACCAAATTTATGATCCAAGATGCTCACTCAGACACATCATCAAATCTCACACGGATGCCAAGCATTACACAACCCTCTCTGTGAGTGTTGTGCAAAAAAAATGTTAAACCATAATGCTTACACCCAAAATGTAGATGAACTTCCCCCAAGTTACCTCGTACAAGCATGTGCACTGTTCCGGGTAAAGGAAAGAAGTGGAGCTTGGGATGTTTGGTTGGTCACAAGGTGAAAAAAGTAGCCATAGCCAGCAGCACACACCCTGTTTCCCTATGGAAATTAAGGATAGTTAAATCATAGTCAGTCCATTACAATAAAGCTGCTGGAAAGAAACACTCTCCTATGTGCTCATTCTGCCTTTTCACTTACTTGCTGCCAAGGTATACTGATATACCTTGGGTCAAAAATACGCTCATTCCAATAAAGAAGATGTGGTGTGTGTATATAGAGATATATACACACACACACACACACACACACACATACAATGGAATATTACTCAGCCATTGAAAAGAATGGAATAATGCCATTTGCAGCAGCATGGATGGGTGGACCTAGAGATTATCATACCAAGTGAAGTCAGTCAGACAGAGAAAGACAAACACCATGTGATATCACTTATATGTGGAATCTAAAATACAACACAAATGAACATATCTATGAAACAGAAACAGACTCACGGACATAGAGAACACACTTGTGGTTGCCAAGGGGTGGGGGAGCAGGAAGGATTAGGAATCTAGGATTAGCTGATGCAAACTATTATACATAAAATGGATAAACAACAAGGTCCTACTGTATAGCACAGAAAACTATATTCAATATCCTGTGATAAACCATAATGGAAAAGAATATGAAAAAGAATATACGTATGTGTAACTGAGTCACTGTGATGTACAGCAGAAATTAAACACAACATTGTAAATCTAAAAATATATATATATGCTCATTCCTCTTCCTCCAGGCAGTTCAATTTGACTGTACTTTGTCCACCTCAATAGCTGGCATCTCATGTTAAAACGTCCTTGTACATTTCCACAGTGAGAAGCTTACTTGTGTCACTTCATACAAGCTCTCCTCTTTAGTGTGTGAAAAATACTCGGGAGCAAAGTCGTCCCTAAAGCCAAGTCTCCACAGAGTGTTCTCTCTGATCCTTTGAACAGAAGAAAAAACTGAGATTATCTGCAATGGTCATTTAATATCAGTGTAGATGGTAAGGGATATGCACGTTGGGATGAGACACAGAAAAGGGTTAGAACTGAAAGAGGAAGTTCTGACCCACTCAAGGACAGAGCTCTTCCTCCCAGCCTTTCAGAGAGCTCGAGGAGTTTAGTATACTACACTGTGAGTAAGGATTAAGACCAAAGACCGCAATCACACCCTTTGAATCATAGCTGTTCTCTGTTTATCCTTAGGTTAGCAAACTCATTTCATCCCATAGCTTCAGCCATTCTAGACTAATATTCTATTGGCTTTAATTTTTAAATGAAAGGACTTTAGGTATTATTAAAGGCAGCCCTCTGAACCTGGGTGACCCACTGGCAGTCATTATATAGCAGTACTCCCTACAGAAGGGGATTCTAAAAAGTCTGTTCCTCTCTGGGAGTGCCACATGTTCCACATGCATGGGCGCACACACACACACACAAACACACACACATACGCACAAGCACACAGAAGCAAGCAAAGTCGGTATGGAAGAAAAACTGAAGTAGGATGTTTTAAAACAAACAGTACTCAACTCCTGGCTTATGTGAGAGAAGGTACCCCAGCACCTGGAGGCTGTCAGCCTCTGGAGAAGTATGAATGAGGGCCAGAGTTGACACTCAGACGGGAGACCTGGCCAGCAGGCAGCAGCTGGGACCTGGCCAGGGGAGCCAGCTCGTGCTGACACAACCACAGGTACTGTTTCCTGAACATCAGCCGGTAGTTCACTGTGGGTACTGAAGGCCCTCTCACCCTGGGTATCTGTAATCCACCAGCCATGCCTCCTCTTTCACTCCATTACAGAACGCCTTCTTTCTTCGTGCACTAGTGGCCCATTCGTTACTGCACTTCATTCTTTCGGATTCTAAGCATTTCTCCAATTTTCTGAGGCCACATAAAATGCCAATCACATGTCTTACCACATACTAAAAGTAACTTTTGGACATCATTGAATATGAAGCTGAATCACTATTCAAGATGTTAACATGACTTCAGGACACCTGGGACACACCTCTGGGACCCCAGTTATCTTGGGGTGGCAGAGTCTGGAGCTGTGGTTGTCAGCCAGGGATGATACTGTTCCCCAGAGAGCATCTGGAAATCTCTGGAGACCGTTTTCATTGTCACCCTCGGAGGGACAGGGGTTTTACTAGTATTAAGTGGATAGAGACCAGGGATGCTTTATATAGAGGACAGCCTCTCACAAATGTGAGAGGCCCCAAATGTTAATATAAGCACGGTTAAAAAATAAAAAAAAAGAAGTCTAAAGTCTTCACTTGTTCTTGAAATAACCCATACCCACTTTCCAGTAACCCATCTCCACATTTTGATGGAAAGGCCAACCTAAATATAAAAACATGGTTAATTACAATAAGAATACTTTGACAGTTTTTACTGGGAGGGCATTTATATCTTTTTAAACAATCAAATCTGCCACTAGACACTCCCCCAAAGAACACTTACTGGCATTGCATCAGTCATCTCATTCTTCCCTCATGCTAGAAAACAAGACGTGCACTTATGATCCTCAGTTTTGGAATAATCACTGCCATTGGGCTGGCAAATACAAGCATCCAACAGAAGCACCACATACAAGTGCCCTCACAGAAGCACAAGCAAGTAATATGGCTGTGTTTACGGACCTCCACCTTAAACAGAGCCGGCGTTGAGCGGCTGTGTCTCTACCACCCCCATGAGCCACGAGAAAGGCCATGAGTATATAAGAATTGAGGGTTAGGGAATGGGGGCTTCTGAAACACCCACCTTTTCTGCAAGTATACAAACAATAAGAAAGGTGCACTGGGACTTCCCCGGCGGTCCTGTGGTTAGGTCTCTGCACTTCTACTGCAGGGGGTTTGGGTTCAATCCCTGGTCAGGGCACTAAGATCCCACATGCCTTGCAGCACAGCCAAAAAAAAAAAGAAAGGTGCACTAGAGGCTAGAAATGATCATCTCACTTGGACATACATCTCTATTTCATTACCAACAAGATGCTAATTCATTACCATGACTCCACGAGGAAGGGAAAGATTCAAACATATGTAGAATATATTTCAAGGACTTCATCCTTACTCATCACCTTGGCCATACAGGTGCTCAGAGAGCATGTATTTTGACTGAATGAACAGATTTGTTGAATCATCTTCCGTGGTGTCAACAGTATTTTTGGAGCATCTGGGTGGTCATGTATAAATGCTTTCCAAGTGCATTTATAGTTGGGCAGGATATTGCAACTTCGGTCTTCTGTTAGCTAATAAGGCTCACTTTTCTTTTAAAAGAAGCACTTGAACAGTCAGATGACATTACTTTCCAGTCCTTTTTACTCTGCATTCCAGTTGGGTATGCTACAAACAATTTGTGAGCAGAAACCACATATGTATGCAGGCAGCCGGCGGCTTGTGGGGAAGGGTTTAAGGCAAGCAGGGAATTTTGTGTGGAAATCAATTCTTTGCGGAAGTCAATGTATTATGGACATTCAAGCAAGAGAAATTCCAGAGAGAAATTAACTGCCCAAGTAAGCCAGTTCCTTGTGGTGTGCATCTGTAGTCACTAAAAAAAAGTGAGTTAACCCTTCAGGCAGCTCTTAAATATACATTAGCTATTGAGTGGAGAGAGCTAGAGAGCTGAAATCGGCCTTTAAACACAGAATTCCTTACAAAATTGATTCACAAACCAGAACAAATTCCCCTCAAATTAAATGGATGTTTTCAAAGGGCTGGTCTTCAGGGGGTTTCTGTTGGCTGTTCTAAACAGGGGTCTGGTCATGGGAAATGTCCAATGCCCACAGACACATGGGATATTCTGGAGCTCTGGGAGTGAATAGTCTCTCGCTGATGGAGAGCAAAGACCTTCCAGCCTGAGGTCAACATAGGTTATGTCTCCTGGAAAGACGAAGCCTCTGGACAGATAAGAAACACCCATAAAGGAGTCAGAGACTCAGATGCTGGAGTGCAGTGGGGAGACAGCCTGGAAATGAAGTGCTCCGGACACTGCAAGGTGATGCATGCAAAGCCTATCTAAGGAGTATACAAAGGATTTTCCAAGTTCCTTGTACATTCAGATGGGAATATCATGTTGAGTCCTCACTAGCAAGAAGGCACAAAGCTCAGGTTTTGCTTCTCAGAAAAATTGCCCTGGACCTGGCTCAGCAGCAGCCTGGGCAGGGAGGCAGGCAGACCACTTGTGGCTATGAAAACTAAAAAGGAATATCGCACTTGAAATCCCCTCATACCAAGCAGGGTTGAGGGTGAGTGAACTGTAAAGATGGCTTCCTGGGAGCCCAGGTGAATTCCATGCACTGGGCAGAGCATTTGGTCCTAGGCTCTGTGTCTGAGCATTCCAGGAACAATGTACAACCACAAATAACTACAGAGACTTAATTAAGGATCAGCTCCGTTTCTTCCTGCCTACCTGCCAGGCCAGAGATTTTAAGGTCAACTTCTGTATGTAGGAGAGAGGGTTTAGGCTATCTGGATTGGTTGCCCAGCCACTAGGATTAGGTCACCTTCAAGTCTAAATAAGGGCTTTCATTTACATAACAGTCTTGTCCCAATGTCCATTTCCAGGTTTTGCCATTGCTCTATGGCGATGGTTATGGTTATGTTACCATTGGGGGAAGCTGGCGGGAGGACACACAGGAACTCTCTGTTCTATTTTTGCAACTTCTGAGCCTAAAATTATTTCAAAATTAAAAGTTTAAAAGAGAAATAGCCTAATGAATCACAGTAATACAGTGGCTTTAAAAAAATGTTTTGCCAAACTGAAAGGAAACTGAAAAGCAAGGTGGGTAAAGGGGTCACAAAAACTGAGCACATGCAAGGCTTGGCTCGATCCTCTTAAGGGGCAGTCAGCTCTGAACCACTCACAGAGCAGAACATAAACGCCATGCCCCGTGAGACAGTTCCTCACAATATAAGGGATATCTCTCTCTTGAGCATCAGAACACCACTGGAAGAGGATAGGTTTCTGACACACACACACACACACACACACACACACACACACCCCTCACTACCACTGCCACCCTTATCATTGTTGTTGTAGCCTCCTTATTATCACTCTGGAATTAAAATACATTTCTAAAATATATTTTTCAAAGCACTCTGTGTATCATCCACATAGGACACACCTAATAAACACTAGCTTACTTTTTGCCCACTGACTGAAATGACCTTCGTTGGCACTAAGAGAAGTTCCTAATTTTTAGGTTCTGACACATACTACCAGTCACACCTATGTCCTTGGTTGTGGCACACTCCAGACAATAGACTATGAAAGAGACAGCACAGTGGAACCCCAGTGGCGCAGCTGCAAAATTGGAGAGGACTGTGCAAAATTTAACACTGAGAGGTGAATTCCACAGGATCTAAATGCTGACACAGATGAAACATCTTACTTGTCAGTCATCAAAATGATTGCGGGATCTTGGAATCTATTCTTTATTTTCCTTTTTCTTCCCCCTATTCTTTGATTATGGAATTATACCTACAGCCATTCATTCATTATATTTCATTAATTCTTACTAAGCAACTATTACGTTTCAGATGCTGTGCTAAGGTCTAAAAGTTAACAAGCGAATGAAAAGAGAACTACAGAATTTTAAGATCAACGAAGATGAAAATATCAGGAATTTACCTAATGAATATACTTAATGAATTTACATTACCAGCTTAAACTAAAATCTCATTCTCCAAACCCATGCATTGTATTAGTTTTCAATTTTGTAAAGTGGCTATAAGAGGAAGAAAGTAAATGGATGGAAAGGGAAGGCATCTAACAGAGAACAAACAATTTGTTTTGGGCTCAAATTTTTCATTGCTTTCTAGGCACTGTTCTGCAGGTCAGTCTGCAAAGACTCAAGTGACCTGTAAGTTTGTAGGTGGCTCTCTGGTTCTCTGCACCTATATAGCCAGCTCATTTCTTTTGTTTTGTTTTGCTTGTTTGTTTTGTGTTAGTTTCAGGTATACAGCAAAGTGATTCCGTTATATATACATTATATATATATATGTATGTGTATATATATATATACATATATATATGTTCTTTTTCAGATTCTTTTCCATTATATGTTATTGCAAGATACTGAATATAGTTCTCTGTGCTATACAATAGGTCCTTGCTGTTTATTCACTTTATATATAGTAGCTGGTATCTGTTAATCCCAAACTCCTAATTTACCCCGCTCCCCCATTTCCCCCTTGGTAACCATAAGCTTGTTTTCTGTTTGGGAGTCTGTTTCTGTTTTGTAAGTAAGCTCTTCTGTATCATTTTTTTTAGATTCCACATATAAGTGATATCATATGGTATTTGTCTCTTTCTTTGACTTACTTCACCTTAGTATGATAATCTCTAGGTCCATCCTTGTTGCTGCAAATGGTACTGTTTCATTCTTTTTATGGCTGAGTAATATTCCATTATATATATTACATATATATATATATATGTAATATATATATATATACCACATCTTGTTTATCCATTCATCTGTTGATAGACACTTAGGTCACTTCCATGTCTTGGAAGCATTGCAAATAGTGCTGCTATGAACACTGGGGTGTACGTATCTTTTCAAACTAGATTATATGCCCAGGAGTGGGATTGCTGGGTCATATGGTAACTCTATTTTTAGTTTTTTAAGGAGCCTACATACTGTTCTCTGTGGTAACTGCTCGTCAGCTCATGTCTTACTAGTCAAGTAGTGGCCAGAACACCCACCCAGGAGGCAATGAGCTACCCAGTGAAGCAAAGCCAGGCAGCACCTCTGACACTCAACGTGGGATTTAGATGCATTCCAGCCTCCCGAAGGAAAATGACCTGGGCAACCCTGAGGGTCTCCTACTTCAGAGTAGTCAAGATTATGTTACCCAAGAAACTAGGCAAAAACATAACTCTTTAGTCCCCAAAGCTTGCTGGCATAATTGTGCAGCAAGCCCTGTGGTCACCAACAAGTTAAACGTCACTCTCATTGTTCTGCGTCTACAGGCTGGTTTCCTTCAATCCATGCACTGCTGCCTCCTGTCCTCACTGGCACATTAGCTGCCCCCGTTAGGCACCGAAAATAGTGTGTAAGCACTGTGCTTGGAATAAAGGTAATTCAGAGTCTGGCGGAGGGTTGAGGAGATAGCCATGACTTTTATTAGGGGTTATTCAGCTGGAGGTAATTAAAAACAGATGATCAGAGAGGGAGAAGTTCCTTCTCTCCGGTCCTCAGAAACTTGGCAGAACTGTCATGACACAGTAGGTACTCAGAGCCAAGTCCCGAAGAGTGAGACCCTTAACCCTTCCATAGATGGTCCATGGGACAAAATTATTGGAAAAGGGGAAACAAAATGGCCTTCCCACTACTCTGATGCAATTCCTCATTCACGGATCTATGGTTAAACTACCAGAAAAATTAATTTCTTAAAGTGTTTAGAGAGAAATTTACCAAGAAGAAGTAATGTTAAGTTGTATTAAATAATGGGATGAAAAACCAAGGCCATCAGAGTGTATAGCTGACCCTTGAACAATGCAGGGGTTGGGAGTGCCAACCCTCTACACAGTCAAACATCCGCATATAATTTATAGTCCACCTTCCATATACATGATCCCTCGGTGTCCATGGTTCCATGTTCAAGGATTCAGCTAACTGTGGATAGTGTGGTAGTGTAATATTTACTATTGAAAGAAATCCAAGTGTAAGTGGACCCATGCAGTTCAAACCCGTGTTGTTCAAGGGTCAAATGTAATTCATTCATCCTGAAATGTAATGTGATCTCACACACCTCGTGACTCTGCTGACCCTCAGTTTTGAACACCCTTAAAGGGCAACAATATGACCACATTAGTATAGTAACATAGTGAAGATTTATTAAGTCATTATTATTGGAATCGAGACCAAATTCAGCAACCACAGCAGATGGCTCAGGAAGATATTTTAGTTTGCATTAATCTAAATGACCAGAAAATAATCAATATCTACTTTGTTTTCCTTTTTATAAATATTGCTTCAAAGTGTGTTCACAGGAATTCTGAGGGAAGTGATAGCATTTATCCTAAAGCACTGTTTAACCCAAAATCATAAGGTAGTTTCCTGTTACCACTGTGCAGCTAGTAGATGCTGCATTCCACCCCACTGATGCTGCCACTCTGGATAACTTCCGGAGTGAATTTCTGACCATCCTGGAAGCTGAAGATCTTACCTCTACAACATTGGTGGGATCGCGGAGGTAGATACCAGACGGTGTCATCATTTCAGTACTGGAGAGTCCCTCGGCGCCAGAAACACTGATGATCACATTGTTTCTTATTATATTCCCCTGTTCTGACCAGTCTAATTTAAGAAAAGGGGATTCACCAACATAATTAAAATGTACTCAACTCAACGTTCTTATTTCTACTAATACACGTTATAGTTCTCTTCATGCATATACGTATATGTATATATATAAACATCTAGTGTGTTCAACAAATTTAAGATATCTAACATACTGCCAGCAGGCTTGTCTATAAAATGTATGACGACTTAAATGGATGGTAACAGTTTTAAAACCAATTTACATATTTACCATTTTCTCTTCCAGGAATAACCTCCCAAGGGATATACCTTATCTCGGGGGGTGTACCTGAGAACAAAAGATCATGTTAGCTCAGCACGTTTCATGCCACCCAGGAAAATGAGAGATGCTGAAATACTATTTCTTTTTCTTGGTGTGGCTTGTTTTGATTTTGTGTTGTGTTTTTATCTATGAACCAGACAAACAGATTCAGATTATGTGAACTTTTTAGTTCTAGACTATCATGAATCAGAAGCTCATTTTAAATTAAAAAAATAATAACAAAGAGATAGATTTACCGTTTTACTTCTTAGGAAGAGTCTGACTGTCTTCGTAGTTAAATGTCACACACCCCTGTGTCAGGTCCAGCCCCATCCTTAGCTATTTGAATTGGCCACCAGCCATCTGCATGCCCTTCTCTTCCCCTGGAAGAGCAGGAATGTCCTGGAGGAACAGGCTGGACAAGACCTGAGACCCTCACAGTCAAACCAGAGTTTTGAAAAAGAAGAGAATAAAAGAGCACGGGCCATGCTACACAGAGATCAGCCACTTATGTGGTATCCACACAGAGCAACCCCACAGACCCCCTTTCTTCTAGGTCTTTAGGTGTCTGGGCTTCCCATGTCACTTCATGAGTCTGAGTTTGCAAACTCATCTTGCATGGATGTACATTATCTAAAATGCACTGACAGATATTCTAATTCCATCACCTGTAATGCAGTCAAGAGCCTCCAATTCATGATATCCAAGTACTCAAGGCCAAATTCCTCCTGCAGGTTTTCTTCCTTGCCTAGTTAATTCCATATAATTGTTTCCTCCTAAAATAATATTGTTAGGGTACCTCCCTGAATTTCTGCTCCAGGTTTCAAAAAACTTTTCCCTTACAGCAACAAAAGTAAGAATAAGCAAAGTCAATCCTCCACATGTTAGTCTGACTGCCCTGTAGCTGTCCTTTTCCAATCAAAAGATTTTCCTTCACCTGATGACTTCTATTGTCCTTAGCCCTTTGCCTTTTCGAGCTTGAGTTAGTTTACATGATCCATAATTTCCCACTAAACAGTTTCCCTCTCGGTGTTAGAACCTTTCTAGCGTTTATCTTAACAGATCATTCCTAAATGAAACATACACATTTTCTCACTGATGATATCACAGAATTTATTTAAATAGAAAACACTATCTAACAAGTACAGTTAGAGTCTTACTTTCTGTGAAAACCTCTGATTTGCTTTTTTATTCCGATATAACCAAAGACCCGTTGTTCATTAATACATTCACTTCTTTCAACAAATATAACTCCAAATGCACTAGTTAAGGTGCTAAGTGTGAAGGGGACAATGTTCACATGAAATCTGGCGGTAAAACACATGATCAGAAACATGATATATAATTTTTAAATCAATAAGTAATGATTGTTGGTAAAAGAGTTCAGACAGATGGACTTGCCTTGGGAGTGTGGGGGAGACACTCTTACAGGAGGAGAATGAGTCGTATGAGCAGAAGGAAAGAGCCGTGCAAAGGCCCTGATGCAGGAGAAAGTGTGGTCTTTGCAAAGAATTAAAATAAAATAGGTCTGTGCAGTTAGAGTACACAAGGAGAGGACAATAGCAGGATAAGTGTACCAAGGTTAATAAAGGCAAAATCACTAAGGGAGTCTTTTAAGCCACAGTAAGGATTTTGGATTGTATTCTAAGAGAAATAAGAAGTTTTTAAAGGGCTTTAAGGAGAGGAGTGACATGATGCAATCTGAGATTGTTAAGGATAATTCTAGGCATCGCAAGGGGAATGAACTTTAGGAAACAAAAGTGGATACAAGTGACCATTTAGAAGATTCTTGAAACACGGGCCTCTTCAGCAAGCCACAAGAGCAGCAAAGAATAGAATTCAACATTTTTAACTCCTTGTTCAACATCCAGGTTTGACACTCCATGAGACTGCACAAAAACCTATTTATGTGACTTTGAATTATTGTTAAAATTACTGACAATAAATTTTAAAATCTCCCATTATATATTTATTAACCTGAACTGAAATGCCATCTTTAAAAATCAGTTTCCTCAGAAACAGACTCAGAGACAGAGAACAGACTTGTGGTTGCCAAGGAAGGGGTGGAGGAAGGAAGGATTGGGAGTTTGGGATTAGCAGATGCAAACTATTATATAGGATGGATAAACAACAAGGTCCTACTGTATAGCACAGGGAATTATATTCAATATCCTGTGCGAAACCATAATGGAAAAGAATATGAATATATATATATATATATATATATACACATATATATATAACTGAGTCATTGCTGTACAGAAGAAATTAACACAATGTTGTAAATCAACTATACCTTAATAAAATTTAAAAAAATAAAAATAAATAAAAAATAAAAATCAGTTTCCTATTGGTAAAGCTTAGTTAGCCAATAAGTAATTACTAAATTTAAAATTAGAATTTTTAACTACGGCCTATTTCTAATGACCAGAGGCTAAAGATTTTACAAATTGGAAATTTAAATTCGGGGATGATTCCTTTTATAAAATGATGTGTCCTCCACCAGAATGCCAAAATTAAACAAGCTTGTTTCACTTACCCACCAGTAGTGTGTGGCCTAAAATATCATAGAACACGTTACTGTCCACCTTCAGGCCCAAGGTCCTGGACATGCTGAGGCCTCTGCTGAAAGATCGCCACACAGTACAGCCCTGCATGTAGGAACCTGAACAGCAAAGAGGAAGGTAAAAATTAGATGGGAATCTCGAAGGCTTCTCACATTCTGTTAATCATCTCCAAAGCAAGCTAGAATATAAGTAAGAACATTCTCCCACACAATATATAAAACTCAAGAAATAAGGAGTTGGCAGCATAAATCAAATCAAGGTACCTGGCAGCACAGACCAAGGTACCTCAAAGATACCAAAGATAAGCAGGGTGGAATCCAAGGACCACGTGTAGTAAAGAAAATCACCTGACAAAGAGACAGTATGGCCAAACCACAGAGGAATACGTGGCCATCAAGATTTCCAACTGGCCATCATCTTTGGTATCTACTCTAATCACAATATGGTGGACAGCAGCTCAAAAGATGTTAAGGACGATGTGAAGAGCACTGCTTATGGACCAACACTGATCTCTGAAAACTGCCTCTGGCATGAGGAGAGGTAGTCATTATTTCCTGAGCTATGAAGTAATTTTTTAATTCAAGTATAGTTGATTTACAATGTTGCAGGTATATGGCAAAGTTATTGAATATAACCACCGTTGAATACGGTGGTTTGTGAAACTGAAGGGGAAATACCCTCTACCATATTAAGAGACACTGACATTTTAGGAAAACCATTACACTGGCTCCATGGCATATTTTATGATCCCCAAATCATACATCATGTATGTGGACTGAATCAATCAATGAATAAATATTTACTGAGTATCAACTATATATTTCAGGAATTGTGCCTGTGCCAGAGACATAAAGATGAATAAAACTAAGTAAATTCTGAACTTGTGTATCTTGAGTCTGATGGAGGAAACTCACATTAAAATAATAAAAATGTATTATTTGGATAGTAAAATTATAAATCCTCAAAAAGTTTTGTATTATTTCCAGGTAGTGAGAGAGATTGTATCAATACCAAATGTCTGAAGTATTGGAAAAATGACTTTGGATTATGTAATAATTTGACTTTTAAACTGGAACTCTCAAGAAAATTCTCAACTATGATGTCCCCTAGACACAGAGACTGTAGATTCCTCTCGACCTTAGCTCCCCCAGTACCAGATGCCCTTACATCAGTCACCAATGAGTTAACCCGTTCATACCCACTCACGTAGGAAACACTGCCTGCTGCAGACTTTTCCCGACTCCCGACCTCCACCATAACGTCACTCCATCAGAATACGCCTGCCCATCTGAACAACCAGGAAGTACTAATGTGTTTACAGAGCTATCTATTGTGGGTGGAGGTCAGGGCTCGGTAAACTTTTAAAAGCAGCTTGCATGCAAAGATTCCAACACTCTCCAACTCCAGTAACAGGGGACAGCTGGCCATACAGGTCATGGGAGTCTGTAGGGCATGAACCAATAAAGGATTCTTTGGCAAGCATGCCAGAAGTCTCTAACCTCTGCGTTAATGGGTTTCCCCCTCCCAGGAAACACATTTGCATTTTAACAGAGACCTACAGGAGATAATGTATTAATTCAGTGGATTTCAAACTTTTGTTAAGCACCGACCCCTTTTTCAAATAAAACTTAATGTATATAAATAAATAAAAGTGCAGGTACTCTGAAGCAGAGGTTGAGGAGGCAGATTAAGTGAATTTTTGATGGGGGGGGTTGATTATGTTCATTGATAACTCATATGTGACTACTCCCCTCACTTCTACTGGAATCAAATATTCCTCAGCATCATAAGCACCATGAGACCGAAGAAACAGAGAGAAGGACACAAAGATACTGACGGTACTCATGAACTAGGGAAAGAGCCATGTGAGGAACCATCCTCCTATAGGGGCATAAAAAGAAATAAATAAGGTGGAAGAGATCTGGAAAATTAGGATAAATAGACATTCTTGGCATGCAGATGATTTGAAATAAGAAAAAAAAAATGCTACAGCTGTCTAGCCAGGATCTTGCTTTCAATGACCTCAAGGATTACTTTGTCATTACCTGTTGAAATCCTAGCACCTCTCAAGGCCCACCTGAACCTCCAATATGCCCTGATGTGCTTTGCCAGGCGTCAACCCCCAGAGCACCACCCTATCAAGGAAGGCAAAGCGTGCATATGTGGGTGTTGAGGTGCTGAGGTCTGGGGAGCATAACTGTGAAACGGCATTGTTGTCCTCATCACTCAGCATCTGTGCCCAAGTTTCTCATCTCTGTATCTCAGATTCTGGCATTGGCATTTTGCCCTGGATGCTCCCACATCCCTCCAACTTTGATCTCAGAGCCTTTATCAGTACATCTGGTCATATTCTTCTTTTCTGATTCTGATCTTTTTTACCTACTTGTTCCCACCTGCCTTGGATGTCTCCTAATTCCTTCCTATCTCTTCAGATCTGGCCAAGATCTGCACACTCTGCCCGCTCTATATCCCCTGGAAGAGTGCCTGGTTCTCAGCCATTCTCTCCCATTTTCCCAGCAGGAGATTCCTCTGCGTTAGGACATCCTCACGAAGTGCTTTCCGCTAGCCTTGAATGATGATTTACACTTTTCAATGTCAATCTGACTGCAGTCACAAAGCCAGTAAATCGTAGTGGCAGGATTCAGAACACGGAGTTGTGTGGTTCCCTCCACATCTGTTGTACCTATAGTGACATTTCTCAAAGGGTACTCCTTGGACTACTTGTTCCAGCATCAGAAGGATTGTTAAAAATTCAGATCTCGGGGGCTTCCCTGGTGGCGCAGTGGTTGAGAGTCCTCCTGCCGCCCCGGTCTGGGAAGATCCCGCATGCCGCGGAGCGGCTGGGCCCGTGAGCCATGGCCGCTGAGCCTGCGCTCCGCAACGGGAGAGGCCACAGCGGTGAGACGCCCGCGTACCGCAAAAAAAAAAAAAAAAAAATGCAGATCTCTAGGCCCACTTTATATCAGAATTTGTCTCAGCAGGGTCTCTAAGTGAGAATTTTAATAAGCTCCCCAAGTGACTTTTTAGGCATGTTAAAGGTTGAGAATCACAGATCTAGGGTATAGTTATCCATCTCTGATCCCCACCATGTCCCCACATACCACCTACCAGGACCCCCTGCATGGAGAGCCTAGAATATGGAAGAGGAAGGAAAAATGAGACGTTATGCCTGGGCCTCCTTACCTCTCAGAGCTCCCACCACAGTCAGCGAGCTCACATGCTTACAGAAGGCTTGCCCCAAGTCCCGGAACTGCACTCCCTTCAACTGGACCCAGCTGGGCTCCTTTGGAAAAGACTGAATGACGACTCTGGCCCCCAGATCCCTGGATCCCAGCATCTTCTCACTCTTGAAATACAAACAGTTCTGCAAATCACCTGAAACACAGAACGAAGTCAAGGGGAGCAGAAGTATGTACAATATGCTTCGGGACAAATCTCCCAGTACGAAAAGAAAGGCACTGTTGGCACAAAGGGCAAACCATGATTGTTTATTTCGTTTAGTAATCTTACTTCCCTTTTACTTTGATTCTCCCCTTTGGATTACTAATTAAAACATCCAATAACTAGGACATGATGTTGCCTTCACTCTATTATTTCCAGAAGGCCCCAAATCATTCTCCTTAATTACTGTCACAAAGAGGATGACTAGAACCCACAAACCCAACCTAAATAGATGCTTATTTCAATCCAAAGGATCCCCCGGAGGGAGTGTGCAATCAAATGACCCTCTTGTGGCGGACAATTGGAGGGAAGAGATGTGAGCGCTGAACACAACCACGGCTCTTTTCAGTCTTGAGATGTCCAGTGGGGCTTTCCCGATATTTTGCCGCCTTATGGTTTGGAGGCACAGCAATCACGCCACTGAAGAAATGGCAGAGGGCTCCAGAGGAGTGACTGAGCAGCCCCCCACACCAGGGCCTCCTTCCCAGCAGAGCCCCTAGTGAGAACAGCAAACAGCATGAACATAGCACCACACGCAACTACCAAAGTGTTGTGACCTCAGGGTCCAGACGCTTTGTGTTGACACATGGCATTTGGTGGTGTGGACTGACCTCAGGATGGAGAAGAAATCATCTCCTGAATTAACTCTTTATTATCCAGGTTAATAAACCAAAGAAGAAATGTCACTAATACAAAATGATGGACCATTCAACAGTCATTTGCCACCACCCAAAGGATGAATATATGAGGTGAATAAAGAGGTGTTTTACATTTGTACACTTTGCCACAATTTTGATTATATATGACATTGATCCATAATGTTTTCCAGTGTCCAGGCCTCTTGTTATTGTATCTAGCTACCTTGTTCCCATACTTGAGCCCCACACAAAGAAGAGGTGAGTGACATATTATTTTTTTAATAAGGGTCTATGAATTTTGTTTTATTTTTAGAATTGCTTAGTAATGTTTAAAAGTTGTGGTGTAACTAGGGTTTTTTTCCATTAGGACACAACAGATTTATACTGGTGTAAACCTAGAAGCATGGTCTCTCTTGCAGCATGATCAAATGCCATGATTTGTACGATATGATCTGAGAATACCTGTATGAGAATTACCGAGAGAGTTTGAATGGACTGCAGGTCCCAATTCAGCAGAATTGTTAAAGTTGGCAGTCACTGGATTCTAACCCACTAGATGCAAACATTTTTTTCAGAATGACACATGTATGAGCTAGATGACTAGAGGGGTGGAGAGTGGGATCCAGGTCCCTCTTACCCAACCACATCCCAACATTACACCCACAGGCGTCTATACATAGGCATGACTCGAATCTTTAACCCCAGCCTTGACATTTCTTCCAGGCTCCAGACACTACCAGACATCTCTACTCACAGGCTGGCCTGGCATCTCAGCCCCGACATGTACAAAATTAAACTCATGATCTCCACCCTCCCACCCCCAAAACCTGTTCCTCTTCCCATCTCAATAAATAGCCCCCTCATCCATCCAGAGCTCATGCCTGGGAGTCATCCTTGACACCCACGCCATCCTGGACCAAAGTTGACAAATGATGTCTTCACGACATGTGAAAGCCTCATAATCCACAGCCTGGGAAACCAAAACATAACCTACTAAACTAACCATCCCTGAAATAGATGTTTAATAGGTACAGCAGTGTGATTCAGTGCCTGTTATTCTTCTAGAAGATAAATTGACTTTTTCAACCACTTACTTAAAGTATGTGGTAATTTCAGAAAACAAACTCTAAAAGTGGGGGTGGTGGAGGGAGGGAAGAGCCTTACAGGTCTAACCCATAAGAATGTGCTGCCTGTATCCCTGACCCTGTCATTAATCAGTTTTCCTGAGAATTTTAGAAGAGGCCTGGAATCAGTGTCAAGACTTCATTATAACCTCTAACCTGGAAATTTAAATCAACTCTCCAGATTTCATTATTTAACAGGAATATTTTTCCCCAGAAAAAGAATTACTTTCTCAAGCAGATGCTTTTGTCTACCTCTTTCACAAGAGGGTTGAAGGCAGGAGGGGAAATGATGACTTATCAAGAGCACTGTGAAAACTACAGAATATTAGGAACATGCACTTGAAAGAAGTCAACCACACCACTTATCATTGGACAGTAAGAACGTTCTTTTTCACCCACTGGACTTCCCAACAAAATGCTTCTCTACCTTGTGAAGCGTTGGCCCTCTGGCATGAAGCAAGGAGCTGCACCCTCTCATCAGTGAGATTTCCCTGTATGGTAACACTCCTGCTAAGGAGAACCACCATGACCTTTAAAACATGGAGCTCTCCAGCCACCCAGTTCTCTGTGGAGTTGTGAGAATATCTGAAACAAAGAAAAAGAAAATGACACATCTGAAGGTATCACCCAAAATCTTTGTTGTTGCTGTTGTTGCATTATTTTTTTAAACATCTTTATAGGATATAATTGCTTTACAATGGTGTGTTAGTTCCTGCTGTATAACAAAGTGAATCAGCTATATGTATACATATATCCCCATGTCCCCTCCCTTTTGCGTCTCCCTTCCACCCTCCCTATCCCACCCCTCTAGGTGGTCACAAAGCACCGAGCTGATCTCCCTGTGCTATGCGGCTGCTTCCCACTAGCTATCTATTTTACATTTGGTCGTGTATATATGTCAATGCTACTCCCTCACTTCGTCCCAGCTTCCCCTTCCCCTTCCCTGTGTCCTCAAGTCCGTTCTCTACGTCTGCGTCTTTGTTCCTGTCCTACCCCTAGGTTCATCAGAACCTTTTTTTTTCAGATTCCATATATATGTGTTAGCATACAGTATTTGTTTTTCTCTTTCTGACTTACTTCGTTCTGCATGACAGACTCTAGGTCCATCCACCTCACTAAAAATAACTCAATTTCGTTTCTTTTTATGGCTGAGTAATATTCCATTGTATATATGTGCCACATCTTCTTTATCCATTCATCTGTTGATGGACACTTAGGTTGCTTCCATGTCCTGGCTATTGTAAATAGAGCTGCAATGAACATTGTAGTACATGACTCTTTGAAATATGGTTTTCTCTGGGTATATGCCCAGTAGTGGGATTGCTGGGTCATATGGTAGTTCTATTTTTAGTTTTTTAAGGAACCTCCATACTGTTCTCTGTAGTGGCTGTATCAATTTACATTCCCACCAACAGTGCAAGAGGGTTCCCTTTTCTCCACACCCTCTCCAGCATTTATTGTTTGTAGAGTTTTTGATGATGGCCATTCTGACCGGTATCATTCCAAATCTTATTAGGAATAGTAAGCCACTAAATTAGCCTAATTCTCCATCTGGGGCTCTATTTCTTTAGAAAACTCATATAAAGAAGAGTGAACTATCATCACAAGTATGTGAAAATTAGGAACTATGCTGACTATTGCACTGACCATCTACTGCAAGACGAAAGTTCTAGAGTCTTACCAGAGAAACTTATTTAAGAAGTCTTAATCTTCCAAATGTTTCATGCTTTGCAATCTTGTCAAAATGTCTACTATTATTTAATGTAAAAATGCATTATTGAAAGACAAAAAAATGTCAGACACCAACACAGTGAAGACCTCATCTTCTTCCATCTAAAAGGAGCCAAGGTGACATGCAGTACCTCAAGGGTGACCTCAGATGGAGGTCTGTATTCTGCACAGTCTCCACAATGACAGTCTCTTCCAAGGGCTTGGCACCTTCTTCACCCATCCCACTGATGACAATGACTTCATCCCCCGCGTGCCAGCCCACAGCATCTTCCAGAGCCAACACCGTGTCACCGGCATAGGCAGCTGCTCGAAGATGGGTGACCACGACTTCTGGGAGTGAACCTAAAGCAAATCCGAGGGAAACCTGCCTTTAGACATTTTTAAAACTTATTATGAACGTGATGTTATTCAGCCAAAAAAATCCTGTGAAAGAAGAATCTGGGAAAGCAAGTTCAGGCTCAATAGGCACCATGCCTTCACTTTTCTGGATATTGGGTTTTTTTGTCTGTCACACGGGGACAATAAAAGTAATCCAGGATAGAGAATGATACGGGGTGAAAAGCACAGGAATTGGAGTCAGACTAACTTTACAGCTGAATCACACTCTTGCCATCGTCTAACTATGTTTCTTTGGGTGATATACTTAAAGGTGGGTCTCAGTTTCCTCAGTTACAAAGCAGAAGCAGCAAAGCCTTCCCTCCTGGGGGTTTAGGACGATTCAATGAGAAAATATCTGTGAAACAACTAGCATGGACCTTGCCACATAACAGACCCTCAATATATTTTAGTCTGCTCTCTTCCCTCCTTGCATCACACTGTTTTGAGGATGAAATTTGTCACCTCTTTCTTCCAAGTAGACTCTCCAGGATAGAAGTTCACCATGTATTTCTAAACTGAAGACTTCAACTCACTGTACAAATAGTAATAGTAGAGTTAAGTGTCAAAATTACCCTCAGAATGGTTGTCCCAAGTCTCAGGGTATTAAGTGATCCCCTTATACTGTAAGACAAGGTGTATCCAGGACAGGATGGCTCAGCAAAGCTGAACAAGGGGGAACGTGTGACTCTAGATACCTTGGTTTGTTTTAGGCTCCAGTGCAGCCGTCTGATCCTCCCCAAACCAGTACGCTGCTCCTTAACCAGTCTCGTAGTTTACTCTGGCCTTTTCCAGCAAGGGTCAAAGCAAAGATTTTTTTCCAGCCATTACCTGAAGCAATACCTCAGAAAACACAAGGCTTACTCCCAACTCCTCCTTTCCTCAGCACATTTCCTTCCTCCTTCGCAATAGATCATAATTTACCTCTAGCCCACAGCAACTTCCTGTCCTCCCTTGTTGCACTAAAGTAATAATACTTGAATCTCTAACTACAGAGGTGAGCAACAATAAATCATTTTCAAATTATTTTAAACTTCCCTCTTTATTTATTTGTCTATGTTGGGTGGCGGGGGCATTGTACCAGTAATGTTGTTCTAGGCTTAGGAAGGTCTCCGGGTTAATGATGTAATTTCCGAAGTTTACTTGGGCAATAATTTTATCTTAAAAAAAATTCCCAGAGTTCAAAATGTCTAATTATAGAGCAAGTGAAAATTAAGACATAAATCATCCCAAAAAGAAAATAATTTTATTTTTTTTCCTGGTTTGTATGTTTTAACCTTTGGGAACAATAAATGAAATAAAGTCTATTTTGATGTATATGCATATATATGTGAATTTCTATGATCTGTTCTTGAATGTCTGCACAGAAGAATCTCTAATATGCATAGAAAATGTTTGTCAAGCACAAAATTCTATTAAACGCTGTGATCAATGGTTCATCATACTCAGTCAATACTCAACAAACACCTGCTGTGCACCTATCAACAAGCAGCTACATGTGGCAGAACCAAGAATAGGCACAACAAAGATATTTTTTAGCTAATCATTCTTATAAATAATAGTCAAGTCAGAATGAATGGAAAAAAATCACAGAGGATCTTTGAAGTGAATTTTTAACTATTAACATAAACTTAAGACCTTTCAAATGTTGACAGAGCCTCTAGAAAGCAGTAAAATTATCTCATAATTTATTCGCTCTCATTGCAAAAACAACACACCTCTACATGTCTGACTAAAACATCAACCTGAGTGTCTGACGCGTGCCAGCCTCATATTTGCAGCTACATAGCAGATACGGATATTTGGATGAGTTACCATCATCTCAAACTGGAGAAGGTCAAAATAAATTTAATAATCACCTGAGCTAGACCCTCTGAAACAGCTTTTATTCTTCTGACCATTATGCATCGTTCTTTTTTAATTACATCCCTTCTTTGTTTATTAACCTGCAGTATCTGCCTACAGTACTCAGTAACAAAGGCACAAATTCCCTTCTTGACTTTCAAGAGTCTCCTTAATCAGACTCCACTGTATGGTCTCTGACTCCTGAATAATCTCTCCATTCCAGGAAGCCTCTTTACTGTACTTCTTCTCATTTAACAGGATCATTCCTACCTCTACTCCTTTGCCTGTTCTATGCCTTCCAGTGGGTGCCCAGTTTTCTTCCCCTCATCTGCTCTCCTAAAAACAGCTCAAGCCTCACCTCTTCTGTTGGATGTCAGGGAGCACTTCAGCCCATGCTGATGTCCACTGCCTCCTATAGACGCCACAGTGATAAGGGGGGGGTTCTTATTGAGTAAAAGGTCAGTGTGCATCTGGGACTAGGCACGCCACATGTCTGGCTGGATTGTGGGCCATTTAACTGAGTTGCTTTGCATGGGAGAAGAAGTTCCACAAAGGAACAGATAGAAAAGGATGACAGAGATGGTACGGGGTCTGTCTCAGACATGGGCTCTCTCTCATGGACCCGTGACTGAACCTGAGGAAAGAACCTGCAGGAACTCTCCAGATGGATTTTGTACCTGCTGCTCCTCTGCCTGGGATTCCTTCATCAACTCACTCTGCCTCATTCTTCAGAATGATGTTCAACTTGGTCCTTCAGAGAAACCTCTGAGACCTCCAAACTAGGTCAAACCCTGACTTATAATCTGTCATATCACTGTGTCCCTCTCCTTTCTAGCACTTAACACATGTGGTTTGACCTCTATTACTGTCATTCTCCATCTCCCCTATTAAACATGGCAGAAGTTATACCTATACTTGCCCACCATCATAGTACCAATGCATATCACAGTGTCTTGTATATAATAAGTGTTCAATAAATATGTACTGATGAAGGAAAATCATGACGGAAACATGGAGAAGCAAGCACCCCAAAGTTTTGGCACCCAGATGGTCAGGTGGGACCCCAAGTGGCAACAGTGGTTGCCTTTGGTTTCATCATGGAGCACAACCCTCCCACACCTGAGGGTTGGACCACCTGGGCAGCAAGGAAAGTCTGCGCCCTTGGCACCCTGTGTTCAGTATTTTCATGGCAGGTACCTGAAACAAGGGCAGCAGGGCAGCCCCCAGCTGCCTTCCTGAAGGGAGCACAATGACCAAGAAAACCAAAATAAGAGGAAAATAGACTAACTGATGAAATTGTCATGAGAACACCTATAACAAGCAGGCAGGGATGTTGGTAAGGGCTGGAGGATCTGTGAGAGTTGGGGGAGGTGAGCAGGAATACTTTTGTTATCACTATTGACATATCCACAGGCTGAGAGTGTTCAGGGAGGCCTGAGGAGACTAGAGTGATGTAACCTATAGTCAGCACCATATATTTCATACTAAGTTATTCTGTAATTATTACAGTACCTATGTCTCTTGCCCCACCTTGAATGCAGGGCCACTGCCTCACGTCTCCTTTACAAATGTCACAATTTCTAACACAGCATTCAACTGGGTTCATGATTAGCATTCAACTCATAGGGATTTAAATTATTCTGACTATTGCCATATGGACAATCACTTACAAACCCTCATCAGATATATACCTAAATGAGCATATGATATACAGCATGTAAAAAGCTGAAAAACAACACAAACATTATTGAGAATTTAGAATAAATCCAACCTATGCTAAGTAGTGTTACTCTGAAGTAAGAACTGTTGGTTTTCTGGGTTTTGCTTTGTTTTGTTTTCCTTTTGACAGATTGTATAGATTAGGAGGCTAAAATAGGCTAAAATAACGCTTCCAGGGCAAAATCACCCAGTAGGAGATGTCAGTGCCAAGTTCTGAAACTGGCTCTTCTGAATCCAGAACCACAGAACTGGACACCTAATGGAATTCTAGCCTCTGAAAGCAACTGTATATTAACTGTGCCCAATTAGCTTTGATACTCAAAACATTATAGCCTTTACTTTATAAATACTATTTAAAAGCCATACAAGGTGGATCGACTGACTTCTCTGATGAAAACAGCATCGTACACATTTCAAATGTGAGTCATTTCACTTCACAGAACTCTTCAGAAACCCAGCTCAGGTGTCTCCCTTCCTTTCTGTACCACAAATCAAAAAAAAAAAAAAAAAAAGAAAGAAAAACCATGTAAAAATACAGTTTAAAAAGCTCAGTAATTTACGCATATGCTTACAAGAAAAAAAGATTATGCTCTTGACTCGTAATTTAATACAATGTTTAACCTCTTTGGGCTTTCAACTTTGACCTGTTAACCAACAAACTACTCATTTACTCCCACTAATGATTTCTACTCATAATTGCACTTCCTACAAATTATTGTTCAAGCATTTCAGTGCCATTCATCCATAATTACACAGGCCCAGAGAATCATCTTGCCAAATGGTCATGGAGAGAAAGAAAATCATCTTTGTGGGTTAACACACTTTAAAATCACTAATTATCCTCTGTTTGTTTTGTAGGACTTCAATCGTTCAACTTATTCCAAGTGAATAACTGCCAAGACCTTTCCAAATCAGTAAAGGGCAGGGGGAGGGGAAAAGGGGGGTGGGGGAGAGGGAGAGAGGGAGAGGAAGGAAGGCAGAGAGGGGAGGGAGGGAAAGAGGGAGGAAAGAATTATTTCATCAAAATCATGTTCACATCAGAACAGAAATATAAAGAAATTCACAAAAGAACTAGAAATATTTTTCTCAAATACATGTAAATTATTTCCCCTTATTTCTGCATGCAGCTTCACCATTATCCATAGCAAAACAATGAATGCTATCTTTCCTTTTGTGTAGATGAACATCTGTCAAGCACTGGCAAGACAGACGTAAAGGGAACAGAGTCACTGTCCTCCAAGGTCCATGAACAGTACAGGAAATAAACAAAAAAATCACAAATGCACTCTGTTAAGTGTTTAGGCAGAGGGACACCCAGGGTCCGCCAGTGAAAAGACATGGAACACCTCACACAGAGCCAGGGGTTGTTTCTGGGAATGCTTCCCAGAAGACGTGACAACCGAGCTGGGTCTTGAAGGATAAGCCACGGTGGAGCAGAGGACAAAATGGGCAGAGCCCTCCAGGCAAAGGCAACACTGTGTACAATGGTGTTGGCCAACATGACACACTCAAATAACTGCCATAGAGGTGGCACGGCCAGAATGCAGGTGTATGGCAGGGATGGGGACCTGACGAGGGTCAGTGGGAATGCACCTGGAAAGGTGAGCAGGCCCTGCCCTGGAAGGACCCCGCAGGCCCTCCCAAAGAGCTTAGAGTTTACTCCAAAAGTGGTTTGGAAACCACCAAAGAAATATTTCACATGACAACTAAGGAATCATACTGTTGTGAGACCAGCCACATTTTAAGTTCATAAGCTCACATATCAAACTGAGGGGAGAGAATCCGTAGAGAGAAACTGTATATACTGCACACTGGGGAGAACGAGAAAAGTCTGAGTCATGTCCTGAGCTGGGTAGGAGCCAGCCAGGGGGGAAGGAGGGAGCTTGATGTGCTCCAGGGACTGAATGGAGATGGGGGTTTCTGGAGCAGATGAGTAAGAAGCCATGGTGTGGCTGGGACAAATCATGCCGGACCCTCTTGGCCTGCTTTAAAGGAAATGAACCTTATTCAGAATAGTTACTTGATCAAATTTATGGTTTTAAGCGTCACACTGGATGTGGCACGAAGAGTAGATTGCAAGAAAGTGCATAAAAGTTAAGAGGTGTATGTAGAAGCCTTCTGCAGTTTGTAGAAGGCTAATGTAGTAGATCAGACAAGAAGTTTTGGAGGTCTGAATAAGAGTAAGGCAGGGGATCTGGAGAGGAGTACAAAAATTTGAGGTACCTTTTGGGGAATCAAGAGGACTGGGTGATTGGCTCTAAAGGTAAGGGGAAAGAGGTTAATAATGCCTCACAGATCCAGAGCTGATGCAAGTCGGTAGACAACAGGGACATCTTGGGAAAAAGATAACAAATCCATTCAATAAATATTTATTGAGCACCTACTGTGTGCTATGTGCCATGTGCTGTTCTAGGTACTGGGAATACAGTAGTGAGAAAAAGTCAAAAATCCCTGCCCTCATGTACTTTATATTCTAGTAGTATTCAGTTTTAGACATACTCGGTTTTAGATGACCATTTTAGACAGGTTACATGTTAGATACTAAAGAGAATATCCAAGTAAAAAGTTGAGTCTGAAGCTCAGAAGAGAGGTCCGAGGCTCCATATATAAAGAAATATGTGCATAAAGGTTAACGCTGGGAATAAGTGGGGTTTCTTGAGAGAAAGTACATATTATAAATGAAGAATATTCAAGACCAAGCCCACGGGAACATCGTCATTCAAAGATTGGGCAGCTGAAGAGGAATGTAAGGGGATCAGAAGAAGGAAGAAAACCAAAAAATTGAAGGTATGCATTTACCCATAATTAAAGAAAATAATGCAGTGGAAGGAAAGTTTTAGTTCTCCATACACCTGCTTGAGGACTCATTCCTCCCCCATCTCCTTGCTCTTTTTTGTAATGTTTAAGCTCTGGGCGTCTGCCCAGCATTTCTTGTACTTGAGCCCTGTTTCCCACTGTTCATTTCATCCATCTGCCAATAGAAGGAAGAGTAGCAGGATATGAGCTTTGAGAGGAAAGGGGTGGAGAGAAAACACTGGCTTTCTACTGTTTCTCAGTTCCCCTCCCCCTGCCGGCAGCTGGCCCAGATTCTCTGATCATATACTACCCTTAACAACAGCAGAAGGTTATAAGTAACCAGAGGAATTAGGAAAGGGCTGACTACTGCTGCTTACTCCACCTCGCATCTAAGCTGGCTCTCTCTGCTCCCAGAACCCACACTGTGCCAGGCCATCGTGTCACCTCTGGGCCACAGAAGCCACTCTCAGGGCAGAGGGACTTAGCACCCTCTGTCACTAGTACTCAACAGGAAAAGACTGATATAGTAGAGTCCAAATGGGATGAAAGCCCAGAGAGATGTGCCCCTGACATCTCATGTTGAAAATGGACCTGCTTCCCCACACAATTATTCGTATACACAAAGGTCAGCTGCTATACTCCCCTTAGCATTAGACAGAAAAGTAAAACACACTCTTGAGGGCTCACATAGGCCCTTAACCATAGGTTTATCAGCATTTCTTTTTCTTAATTGAAGTATAGTTGATTTACAATATTGTTTTAGTTTCAGGTGTGCAGCACAGTGATTCAGTTATACATATATATCTATTCTTTTTCAGATTCTTTACCCTTATAGGTTATTACAATATATTGAGTATAGTTCCCTATGCTATACAGTAGGTCCTTGTTGTTTATCTATTTTATATATAGTAGTGTGTATATGTTAATCCCAACCATCTTTAAACAAATGTATTCCAAGTTACAAACAACCAACTTAGAAGGGAATTCTTTGCACCCAAACCATTTGTGAATCGGAGGTGATCCAATTTACTTTACTTCCGAAGAGAAGACTGTGACATTAGCGTTAACACAAGACTATCTGGCAAACCAAAGAGATGGAATGGAGGCATTCTGCATGCACCATTTCCCTCTGCCCTTGAGAATCACTCGCTGTGATTTCTCCCTTGGATGAAGACAAACCCTGGCGGGGGAATCCCGTATGAGATTGGCTGTGTGTGTGCACTGCGAGCCTCCCGCATCCTTACTGGCCAATCTCCAGCGGTACTGATGGAGCCGGTCTCTAAATGGGCAGATCAGCTGGCTCCACACACAGCGGCTCAGCAAACATCTATGCCCTGCAATGAAAGACCTGGGCACCGCATCTGTCCCCAGTGCTAAGACGTCTGCCACTCTTTCGGCACAAAGGGTTAGACCAAGGCTAACCAAGGTTATTTGGATGGTGCAGTGAGCCCTACTATAACTGAAGGCCTTTTCTAGAGGTATGAAAGAAAGGCTAACTTTTTATTTTGACCAGTCTGAGCTTTACTGTTGCTACTATGATTTACAAGTGACTGAGAAGAATCAAAGGATAAAGTTCAAACTACCAAGGAAATCGTACATTGTGAGATAAGTGGAAACATCTGGAATGCTGTTCCTAGCTCCTGTGTGAATGTCAGGCCAGTTCATCAAATGCCATTCTTAGGCCCTATAGAACTGTGCGGAAGCTTCGTTAGTTAGAGGGGCAAGATAAAGACTTCTGACTTGGTCAGAGATAAAGACTTCTGTAGAGTATCTTTAACATCCACTTCTATTCATTGTCAAAAAAATATATAAAAACTCAGACATATTTCTGACCAGACAGACAATTGTTCTGAGAATCATCGCTATGGATTATGCTGTGGAGTGGAGGTGACAGTGAAGAAAGAGCTATTTTTTAATGACATAATTTCTTTTAGAAAGGCATTAAATGTATAATGTTTAAAATAAAAATATAGACAAGCAAAAGAAGACAATAAAGGCATCCATGATCTTATTACAACAGGTTAATATATGTCTTTTCTGTTCTCCTTTTCCTGTATTCATATGTTGACAAGATTTCATATACATATAAACAAAAATGCTATAATTCTGTACATACCCTTTTGTGAAATTTTCTTTACTTAATGGAGAAGGAACATTTTTCAATTGTATTATATACTATTTAATATCATTATAACATCATAGTATCCCACTTTAAAAATCTGTATTTTATATAGTAATCCATTATTTCTTCATATTCAGCTTTTTCTCAATATTTTTCTTTCATAAACAGTGAAGATGTAAACATTCTTGAGCGTAATTTTTATGCATACTCATGATCATCTCACTAGTGTAAATTCCTAAAGGTGACACTGCCATATCGAGGCATATGCCTAGGTTTAACCTGTTGATATTATTACCAAATTGCCTTACAGAAAGACTGCACATACTCTATGCACATTAGCAGTATATGTGAATGCCCATTCCTCAGACTTTCTACTACTCTTTTTAATATTGGTGAAGTTGATGGTTAAGGGGAAAAAAATCACTTTTGTTTTAATTTGCATTTCTGTAATTACTAATGACACGAAGATAGGAGAAAACTCGTTAGAATAAAAAAGAATCTCTCCCTCCTTGTGAGCACAGGATAACCCAAGCCCTCTCTACATGCAGTCATGTTGGTCATTTGCATTAATTATACTGATATATCTGTTCACACCCATCGCCAGATTTTAAATTTGTTCTAAAAAGCTCTTTATTTATAAAAGACATTAATCTGTACCTGTATCAAATAAGAATTTAGTGTCTGATAAAGGTAACATTTAAAATTCCCAGGGAAATGTATTAGCTTCCTATTGCCGCTATAACAAATTACCACAAAATTAGTGTCTCAAAAAAACAATGCAAATGTACTGTCTCATGGTTCCAGATGTTAGAATTCTAACATTGGATTCACTGAGCTAAAATCAAGGTGTCGACAGGGCTGCTTCCTTCTGGAGGCTCTGAGAAGAAAATCTGTTTCCTCGTCTTTTTCAGCTTCTACTGGCCACCTGTATCCCTTGGCTTGAGGCTTGTGGCTTGTGGCCCCTCCTTCATCTTCAAACACTTCACTCCTCTCTCTGCTTCCACCATTGCATCTCCTTCTCCTCTGACTCCTCCTGTGTCCCTCTGATAAGGACCAATGTGATTACATCGGGCCCATCTGAAATCTTTAATTTAATCACACCTGCAAAGTGTCTTTTGCCAAACCTTCATGGGTTCCAGGAATTGGGGTGTGAACACATTTGGAGGCCATTTTTCAGCATACCATAATTGCACTGTTGCATCAATAGTGTTGAGAAAATTGACCAACCATTTGGAAAAAAAAATTAAATAACTAACTTATACACTATATCAAAATAAATTATAGATGGACTAAAGAAGGGATTGGCAAACACTTTCTAGAAAGGGCCAAACAATGAATAGATTTTGGTCTGCAGGCCAGGTTGTCTCTGTTGCAACTCAGCTCTGCCATGGCAGCATGAAGCAGCCATAGATGATACCTACATACATGGGCATGGCTGTGCTTCAGTAAAATTTTGTTTGCAAAAATAGGCAATGGGCCAGATTTGTCCCATGGGCCATCGTCTGCTGACCCTATATTAAAGACACTAATGTGAAAAAACAAAACAAAACAATAACAGTACCAGGAAACAAATAGATAAATTTTTATATAGTCTTTGTACAGGTGAGAATTTTCTAAACATGAAATCAAAGGAAGAAACCATAAAAGAAGACATTTGTAGATGTGCCATTATAGAAATCAGAAAATGCCATAAAAAATACTGAACATAAGGAACAAACTGGGGAAGAAGCAGGTTCTCTGTACCCCTATCAAGAATACTACAAAGGGAGCCAAAAGGAACAAAGCCCTACTTAGAATCCCAAAATAACCTGAAAGAATTAAAATTAGGAAGAATGCTCCAGAAACCTGGAAGGAGTATCTTCTGTTTATCTTTCTGCCACAGGTAAACACCAGCTATGTGTATGCAAAATAACAGAAAGCCCATGTGCATCATAAGCCTATGAAGAGGATGGAGTGAATACTAGTTAACTCCCCTTCCGGGCTCCAGTTTCATCATCTCTGAGATGAAAGTAACAAGCCCAGTCGTTCCTACTTCACAGAGTTGTGAAAGTTAAATGAGAGGAAAGAATGGGAAGCAGCTTTGAAAATTATAAAGTGCCAGGATCTTGGTAAAACTCCAATTTTCACAAATACTGAATATAATGCCCAATCCAGTGATACTCCTTCTTCAGGACCAGGCTGAAAGCAATACCATTAATAATATTGCTTTGATGATACATGTGGAAGAATTCTCTTTGAAGGAAAAATCACATGCTCCTGCCTATGGAGCATTCCATTTACTTAACAAAGCTGAATTTCTTTTGGTACGCAAAAATGTAAAAATTGTAAAATCTAGATTACATTAACCATTTAATAAGCTAAAAGAAGGTTACTAAGGGCTTCCCTGGTGGCGCAGTGGTTAAGAGTCCGCCTGCCGATGCAGGGGACACGGGTTTGTGCCCCGGTCTGGGAAGATCCCACGTGCCGCGGGGCGGCTGGGCCCGTGAGCCATGGCCGCTGAGCCTGCGCGTCCGGAGCTTGTGCTCAGCAACGGAAGAGGCCACAACCATTGAGAGGCCCGCATACCGCAAAAAAAAAAAAAAAAGGTTACTAAGACTGAAAAGCACCGCAGTGAGGGAGAAGTGAGGGTTGGAGAACACAGCAGGTGATGCAGGCAGAAACCTACATTAGAGAGGGTGCTATAGCCATGTTAGAAATTTTGGACTTTCCCAGGGACAACAGGAAGCCACTCAAGGTTTTGAGCAGAAGCGTGATGTGAACAGATCTGTGAAAAGATCACCCTGGCTCCAGGGTAAACAATGAATTGGAGAGGAAAGAAAATAGCAACTAAAAGATAAACTACAAAGCTTAAACAATAGTCCAGGCACAAGTTCATGGCATCATGAACTAAGGTAATAGTCATGGAAGTGGAGAGAAGTAAATGAGTTACCCAAGAATTAAAATCAAGACCTAGTGATGGACACAATACGGGGAACGATAGAGATGGGGGTATCAAGAATGACAACCATGTTTCCAGATGACAGATTACTGAAAAGCAATAAACACCCTCCCAGCCTTCTTAGAATAGCGAGGCAGCTTCATCAAATCAAAACTGTAGGTACATAATTAATAATAATAATACTCACTGAGTAACTACTCAATGCCTGTCCTTGTGCTAAGTGCTTTACATGTTTTGTTTCATTTAAACCACCTAACAGCACCATGAGAAATGTTTTAGAATCATCTCTCCAACTTGTATATGGAAACTGAAACACTGAAGAGTTGACCTTTTCAAAGACCACCCGACAGTTAGTGGTAGAGATGGCGTTTGGAGCCAAGCAGCCTACTTCCAGAGTCCTCACACCTAATGCTCATCCAGAGGAAGATGAGTGAGTGCTCTGTGACTGAGCAAGGCCAAGTTCATCTGGAGAAGATGCAGAATGTCAGCCAAGATCCTCACGACCTAGAAGGAGAAAGTAAACTACAGAAACCTTCAAAGGAAGACATGGATCTCCCTTGGAAAGCTTTGTGTCAAGACAAGAGGCTTGCTACCTTCCTGGATTATGTGTCTAAGATGTGATACAGGGTCAGTTATAGAAAATGGGATCCACTTTAGTAAAGGTGATGTGTCAACTTGACTGGGCTTTGGGGTACCCAGAGAATTAGCCAAACATTATTCTAGCATGTCTGGAAGGTGTGTCTGGATGAGATTAACATGTGAATCCATAGACTTCAGTAAAGCAGACTGTCCTCTAATGTGGGTGGGCTTCATCCAGTAATCCATTCAAGACCTGAATAGTACAAAAAGCCTGAGTGAGCTGGAACTCCTGCCTAACTGCTGAGTTGAGACACTGGTCTCTTCCAGGCTTCAGATTTGGACTGAAACTCTGGCTCTTTGGTTTCAAGCCTGCTGGCTTTTGAAATGCAACTAACACTGGTTCTCAGGCCTTTGGACTCAGACTACAGCTACATACACATCAGCTCTCCTAGGTCTCAGCCTCTATAATCACATGAGCCATTTCCTTATAAGAAGTTTCTTCATATGTATATATATCTATATGAATGTATATATAAATAGGTGAATTAGTGAATGAATAAGTCACTAGTCACTGTAGGCAGGGTGCTCTGGATAAACAGAACCAATGTGATATCTATATATCTGCATCTACATCCATCTATATACCTATCTATCTGTACGTATATATATGATATCACATTGGTTCTATTTATTTGGAGAACCCTGACTAATACAGAGACTTGTTCACTCATGACTAACACTGCCAAAAGGAAGTACAGAAAAACCTTTGGAACCATAAGGGCTTAGATAGGAAATTTAAGCCCTTATGTACTATCTTCATTACTTCATTCTATCAACAGTTAGAATTTTAGAAGGAAGTAGTTCACGGTTTTAAAACAAATCCATTTTTCTAATTTGAGAAATACCTTCCTAATTTATCTTTCATATGGTCTAAAGACTCTACTATACTACCAATATTTATAACATGCCAATGACTCTGCTTTTAAGTCCCAGGGGATGGAAAATTCACTAGGCCAAACAAAGGGGAGGTCTCTATCTTTACTCTCCTCCCATTACAAGGATAGGGAAAAGGGTCCAGGAGGCAGTTCTCTGGTTTCTGCCTCCTATTCAAGAAACGCCTGGAATAGGTGGGCAAGACCAGCTCTCCCCTGAGCACTGGGGCAAGTGTGTTCTCCTCTCTTCTTGGACTGACTGGCTATGCTGGAGTTGTCTTCCATCGAGGGCAAAGACCCCAGTGTCTTGTGTGGCCTTAGGGATAAGGAAGGAATGCAAGCTGTTGTCCATCCCCTTCATAGCTTAGTCAAGAATCAGTCACATGATACAGCATTGCTCACGAGAGGTTCTCTTTGGCTTGGGCCAAACCACAATATGCAATAGTGATGCCTTAGCTGGCCATTCCCTGGGATGTATTGATACATATTTACACAAGAGTGGCCAGTCCAGATCAAGATCCATGTGGTCCTGAATCCCCTAACTAAAAACTATCTTACAAAGCAACCTCATACTTTCAATAACACTTTCTAAATATAATTGAATCTAGAAAATATCACAATATTGTTAGACATTTTTTAATTCTAAATTTTCTATTGTGTTTCTATCAATAGTGAATTTGGTTTTGCTTAGTGAAGTAATTGATTGGAATTTTTCTTATTTTCCTAGCCAAACTAAACAGGTTTGAAATATCCAGTAAAATTTTATTAATTTTCTCCAAATTAGTAAAAGTCAGATTGTCAAATATTTTAAAAGTAGACAAGCTATTGTTTTTACTTGCTCATTCTCTTATTCTGGTTGGATAACACACCTCTAATTTTAAGGAATCATCCTCTCTCAGTCTCAGACCATGTAGTTCTGGGGGGGTCTATCATACACTTGCTCCATCCCAGCCAGTAAGAGCACCACTTCCCCAGCCACGGTAGCAGCTTCAGTGATGGGCTTATGACCCAAACAGGGTCAAAGTTAATCCTGAGTCTTCTGCTTAAGCTTTTCATTCAGTTATTCACACAACATATACTTCTTGAAAGCCTACTGTGAGTCCAGCCACTGTTGTAGGGATTAGGATATTGTCAATTAAAAAAAAAAAAAAAAAAGAAAATCCCTGCCCTCATGGTACATACATTCTACTAAGGAAAACACTAGAATAAGTACAATAAATATCACAAATAAACTGTATATAATATGTTAGACAGTGTTAAAAGTCAAACGGGAAAAACAAAGGGGGTGTGAAATTTTGATGAGGGGAAATGTTGGAATTTGCTCAGAAATAGTCATTGGAAAAGAGCCCTTATTTCATCTGTAGCCACAGGGGCCTATTTCTACCTCTAGGAGTCAGATTGTAAAGGAAGCCAGTTCAGGAGAAAGCAGAACCTAGAGCTGCAGAGAAACAAAGGCCTAATGACTTCATCGAAGCACCTGGACTCAGCTGTGCCTCCAGTTGTTTTAGTTTTATGAGGCAATAAGTGCCCTTATTTTTTGTTCGAATTGGGTTTTCTGTCACTTGCCACCAAAAAAGACCTGACGAATGCCAAGATGTTCAGGTATATATAGAAACTTAAAGTGTCTTATAATGTGTTTCTAAGTGGGATTCCTGCTGTACTTGGATTATCGGATAGCTAGAACTCATTTCTAATTAGCATTATACATTTACATGTAAACACCTAAAATGCTAAGGACCTTAAAAACAGCATGTTCACTTTAAAGCATTTAAATGAGCTCCTAAGGTGTGCTTTATACTCTGAATGGAAGGAACCCTTTCTAATCCATTGTTCCAAGGTCACTCTTGTCCAGATCAAGCGATTACAAATTCTAAGTTATCTCAGTTAAGAATCAATGAGATTTTACCAAATATGTTTCTTCTATTGCACATATAGAATAGTATTTTGGATTTTTTTTTTTGAAGCCTTGTTAGGCAACAGAGAAAATTTCTCCCTCACTTTTGTTGGTGGTGTTGGTTATATTTTCAGAGACACATAGTTAAGGACCAATCTGCAGGTGCTCTGAATAGAGAACCAGTCATTAGTCACTGGCCATCCTACATGCTGAGGGTTCCAAGTCCACCAGAACCACGCTCACCAGCATTAACTTGACTGAGTAATTACCATCTGCCCCAACATACCAGCTGACCAGAACTGCCGTGCTGGACTGAAGTGTGTTTGAATTTAAGATTACAGAAAGCAACAAATAGGTTTTTAATTTTTCTTATCCTTCTTCCTCTATTTCTCCTTTCACTTTGATCTTACTTTCTTCCCACCCCTAAATCAAATAAAACCACACACACACACACACACACACACAATAGCTGCTTTCCCTTTCAACCTAATATCCTTTTGCAGCACCCTTTCACATATGTAGCAAACTGTTGAGCATAGACTTCTAGTCCCCCAAACCCACCAAGAGGACCCAGGCCAGGGACAAAAGATGCTAAGCACCCACATTGTATGTGAGCCATAAACAGACAGGGAGTAGACATTTCCTTGGGGCTTTTTTTTTTTTTTTTTGCGGTACACGGGCCTCTCACTGCTGTGGCCTCTCCCGTTGCGGAGCACAGGCTCCGGACACGCAGGCTCAGCGGCCATGGCTCACGGTGGCTCACGGGCCTAGCCGCTCCGCAGCATGTGGGATATTCCTGGACCGGGGCACGAACCCATGTCCCCTGCATCAGCAGGGAAGCCCCCTTGGGGCTTATGTAAAGGAGGCTAACTAACTCCGCCATCTGAGCCATGCCTGGACAGACCCCAGCCCCCAGCTACATGATCAACCAAGAGAGGAAATTCAAAGAAGTTCTCAGAGATGGGGGTGAGTCATTAGCCTCAGTGAACAGCCATGGCCTTTTCCTCTCCTTCCCATACAGGGAGATCTGAGGCTACTTCTCTCCATTTAAGCAAAGAAAAAGGGCTTCAAATGTACCAGTCATACAGTTGCCTGCAAGAAAAGGAGACTGGCTTCTTTTTCCCAGGTTGGATGTCTGCATATGCAGCATATGTGTAGGCTACCCATGCTTATCTGAGCAGGGGAGAGGAGACTCAGAGAGAGAACAGAGGAAAGGGTGCTGAGAGGAACATCTCTGGTGTCTAAAGATTTGTAAGTTTCCTCTGGATCAAGTGGATTCTGGGGAAGGTAGCTTGACTTGAGCCAAATTTCTGGTGGAAGCTAAGGGGACTGCAAACCCAGGTGGGGCTTCCACACTGGAAAACAGTGGGAAGATTTCCTACAAGACTCCAGTGGTCGAGGAGAGAGAATCAGCAGTCAGCCAGTATTATCCAGAGAGGCAGCAATGCCCAGCAGAGGATACAACTGCATGGTTCAGTAAAAGGCTGGCCAACCTTCTTGCCTCATCTTTCTACCTGCCCATCACCCATCTCACATCTTCCACTTGCCGAGCACACGCCTCACCTCTTCTACCTGCCCCAGCACCAGCACCAAGAGACCACAAAATAAGAAGGATGGATCATATGGTAATTCTATTTTTAGTTTTCTGAGGAACCTCCATACGGTTTTCCATAGTGGCTGCACCAACTTACATTCCCACCAACAGTGTAGGAGGGATGTAAGCTATTATATATAGGATGGATAAACAACAAGGTCCTACTGTATAGCACAGGGAACTATATTCAATATCCTATGATAAACCATAAACCACAAGAATATACAAAAAGAATGTGTGTGCATATATATATATATATATATATATATACATATATACACACACACATACACACACACATATATATGGTGAATCACTGTACAGCAGAAATTAACACAGCATTGTAAATCAACTATATTTCAATTAAAAAAAGAAAAAAGATGAGCTACTTGAGTAATTTTTAGTCACTATTTTAACAAAAGAACTCTTTCTTCCAATGAAATATTACTTTAACACAAATTTATGCTAGAGATAAAAGCAATGAAGCAATTACTTGAGCAATTTAAACCTTTATAGCTTGATCCTCAAATACTTCATTGTTGGCAGAACCCCTGAAGTTCCCCCAGGAAACATTCAGATTTTGTGGAGCCCGGTAGGAAAACCACTGCCCAGGACACACGTATCAACTACATGCACACAATATTGTGCTTCCAGACAGCCTGATACCCTTTAGCAACAGAATATGAGTGTCCACAGACAGTACTCATAAAAAGCATGGAGTTTACATACAGATATTTGGTACTTTGGTACCTGATGTATTTAAACCTGCTTATTTTAACTCCTTTTTTCCTATTTATTCCTATAAAAGTCTCCTGTTCATAACATTATACTAGTGTTTTCCTCAACCACGTTCCCACATTCTCGCTTTTCCCAGAAACTTCCATTTATATTTAATGCCTGATCTTGTAATTTCTTGAAAAGGACAAAGACAGAAGTCCATTCAAGGCCAGAAGACGGCTTTTTCTCCTAAGAAACTGTCAGCCAAATTTCTCAGGGAGGAACTGGAAATGAAGTGAGAGACATTGATAAATTTCCCTTCTGAACAATCAATAAAAGCCCCACCATCCTGTTCAGACTCCCACTGTGGAAGCAAGGGCCGTAATTAGATTGTCAAAATTTCAACTTGCCCAAGCTGACAGCGACCCTCTCGAAAGTGACATGTGATTGGCACTCGGTCTGGGGTGGTGAACCTGTATTGGCAGACAGAGGGTAGGGAGCAAAAAGCAAGAGTGAAATTTCCTCATTGAAAACAGCCCCCCAAACCCCACACTGATGAAGAATCTGCGACCCTTTAGTCATATTAACATAGCAAAGTGTGCAGCTGACAACTTACTAAGCCATCTAATCTCCACCACAGATTCAGAACCCAGCCTGCCCCATCCACTCCCAAACCCAGAAAAAGAGGAATGTCATTCCTTCACGACCTCCAAAGCTAAAACCTCTCTCTTGCTGTGATGAAGAGGTAGACAAGAACATGAATAAGGAGAAAAATCTCCAGACACAGATGAACCCGTGCCAAATAGAAGTCCCTCCATCCCTCACCCCTGAAAGAAACTATGAGATCATAGGCACAGGGGACTCACTGCTTTGGGGGAAAAATATCATGAGAATAGCCATAACTAATAGTGCTGGAGTGTTAACCGTGTGCCAGATACTTTGGAGCAGTTCACAAGTGGTAAATCTATGAGGTAGGAACTATGTCTTCCTGGTTTTATAGAGATTGATTTGCCCAAGGTCTTAGTTGATGAATAGCAGAACTGGACTGATTTCTGACTCCAAAACTTATATAAACCACTAAAAATAGCGTTTCTCCACGTGTAGTCAGTGGGCCCCCTGAATCAAATCACCTGAGGGTTCCACTGAAATGCACATTCCTGGGCCCATGCCAAACCCACCAAGTCAGATTCTGGAAGTGAGGTCCAGAAACCTCTATTTTTAAAATCTTCCTGAGAAGAGCCTTCCATGCACTAAAGTCAGTGGATCTCCTCCCTATAGCATCCTGGGAAGCTGAGTGAATGTTGGGTCTTTAGGGACCTTCTGGGGGCAAAGCAGTGAATCAAGTTGCTCACTGTTTTGCATACTTGACAGCAAGAGAAAATTAGTTTTTCCCTAAAGCCCCAGTGTCACTAGACCCACCTCTGGCCCTGGGAAAAGGCCAGTGAAATTACGTAACGATTTCAACCGTGATATACCACCACGCCGCCAGAGGGGAAGACTGTTTGAGACCTCAGGTGGTGAGGGAGAGAGAAGGGAGAGGATTGATGGACCTCAGGCTGTGACTGGGATTCCCTGCCAGAGAAGGCAGAAGGGAATCCCTCTCACCCAATGGCTAAGCTCTTTCCTACATACTATTTCTTTCAAATGGATGAGATGCGGCAGCATCACCTCAATGAGGAAAACAGCTTGATTTCGCCTGTGTTCAATGTGCAAGCTCTGTGGTTCATGAGAGATCCTACTCAGGCCTATATTGACAGGGCTGTGGGGAAATGGGTAAAACAGCCATTGATGACACCCTAGTCCTGGGAATACAGGAAAGGAGAGGTGGAGGGAGAGGAAGGAGAGGGAAAAAGAGGAGAGGAAGAGAGTTGGGAGAGGAGAGGTGGAGGGGAGAAGACAGAAACGAGGGAAGCAGGGGAGAGGAGGTGTCTGCGCTCTCAGTATCCAGTAACATCACCAGGATAAAGTAGCAACGCTTGTAACTTCCAGAATTCTCAGAACACATTAGAAGTTATCTACTTTGCTTTAATTGCCCCATCTTAATTATAAGCAGTGGTCCCAGGGATTTTCTTAACTTGACATCTGTTAAAACACAAAGGTTAGGAGCACAGGGTACATTTACAATACAAGCACATAAAGGTATATTTGTAAACTCTTTTGCTGATCCTTCATAATAGAATGTGAGGAGAAAAAGGGGCTGGAATGAAAGAAGCCGAGTAAAAGAATGAGGAGAGTTTCATTCTTCTTCAGGTGAATTTCCATTTCGAGCAAGAGCTGTGCCCTCTGCATCTCAGAGGACAGTGGCTCTCAAACCAGAGGATCCCTGTTGAGCTGCAGGATACTTCAGATGGTCTATGGGCTGGTTGAAACACTGATCTGTGCCCTCTTGTTCTCCAGCTGTGTTTTCTCAATGGTAAACAGCAGCACATTGGGTTAGTGACCTAACTGGCTGTTAGACTATAGCAAACACTTGAAGACCATCGCTGACCTGTGAATAGACAGAAGCCCCTCATGGATCCTGGGTTACAAGAGCGATATAAGTGCTTGATGAGGGATACAGGAAGAAAAAGGTCCTCCTTAGAAGTAGAATACAAGAATCAATATTGTAGGTATTTTGAATTTCGGTCTAGATAATTGTGGGTTTTTTAATCCTTACAAAATTTATCCCCAGTGTGTATCACTCTGGCTGGTCCATGGTCAACACTTAATAAATGCTTGATGGGGCTTCCCTGGTGGCACAGTGGTTGAGAGTCCGCCTGCTGAGGCAGGGGACACGGGTTCGTGCCCCGGTCCGGGAAGATCCCACATGCCGCGGAGCGGCTGGGCCCGTGAGCCATGGCCGCTGAGCCTGCGCGTCCGGAGCCTGTGCTCCGCAACGGGAGAGGCCGCGACAGTGAGAGGCCCGCGTACCGCAAAAATTAAAAAAATAAATAAATGCTTGATGATAAGATCTCGCTTCCTCTCATAGTAAGCCAAAAAAGGCAAAAGAGGGCTTTTAGTAGACAATGATTGAGGGCCACAATTTGTGATGGACAGAGCCTTAATGGAGCAAGAAGTGTGACTCCTCAGCATAGCCACATGCCATGCCTAGAATAACTGCTCTGTGATAGGCGGCAGGGTCTTATTTTGCTACGTCAGCACAGAAATTCCAATGTAGAGAATGTCACATTTTCTGGAGATCGGGCTACTATCTGGTGCCCACATTTTTGATCTGACTTTGGCTCGTGCTATGTAATCAAATGTATATAAGCACCCACTGAGAGACACTCCAAGCTCATCATGTTATACTTACATTTTCTAGTTGATACTAAGGATTATTCTCGCACGTTTAGTAATTTCCTGAATCTCAAGGAGAATAAAAATGTCCATTTTGCAAAGTGGGATGAAGTTATCAAAAGGCAAACGAAATTGTAGCAGAAACACATTATAGTCTAATTCCTATTTTTTCCCAGGAATCCATAAACACCAACCCACCTGTAACAAAATTCTAGGTAGAACTCTAACTGAACCCTGTTCCCAGGGGGGTGAAAACAGCAACAACAACAACAAAGTGAAGTTGTCTCTGCTTTGGGCTGCCACCAGTGTACACAGCCATGGGTGTAGGCTAAGTAACAGTAAGTAACCATATTGGTTGGTTTTCACTAGGTTAAACTGCAGCTGCAAACACAAGTCTCAGTGGTTCATGACAACAAAGGCTTACTCCTCACACACATACATAGGAGCAGTATGCAGCTCTGCCCAAGCTTAAGGAGCTGCCCCTATCCCTATGGGGGATGGGCTATTCTCAAGCAGAAGGAAAAGAGAAAAATGACCAAAGTATCACAATGGCTCTCAAAACTTCTGCTTGGCAATGCAGTACATCAATTTCTGCTCACATTCCATTGACCAAAGCAAGTCCAAGGCTAAGCCCACTCTCAGCGGGACAGGGAAGTATGGTCCACCCATGGGGAGGCACTGAAAGTCACCTGACAGTGGGCAGAGGTGACAGAAAGGGGGGCAAATAACTGAGAACCACAGTACACTCTGCTGTGAGCATCATCACAGTCAATATTCCTTATTTAAGGAAACAGTGCTCATGCCATAATTGACTTTGTTGCCTCTGCGACTAACAGCCAAAGAGACGGAAGTAGTTTTATCATTTTCCCCATTGTCTGCACCTTGGCTAGACACACACAGCTCTACCTCAGTTCCTCTGGTCAACTGCCTCACTCACCATGCAGGGAAAGAGTTCCATTCCTCACAGCCAGGAACTTGACTCCATACGGAAAGAAGGGGGTAGAGTGGGAACTCCCGTAGAGTTTGATCTGAGCTTTGCCTTGGAAGGGCTTGTCCTCGGATCCAATCCTGAGCTCTCCACCATCAGAAACAAGGATGGAGTGTGCTCTGAGCTCGATGGGTCCTGGGTCCAGGAAAATCAGCTTTCCTCCTAATAGCCAAAGAGAAGACAGTCAGTCTCTGGGAGAATGAGGCTCACTTCCTTTTGACAGTTCCAATGTCTGATGAAATCCTCTTCGTTTATGTGCTTCTGCTGAAATTTAGACTCATTTTATCTTGCCTTCTCTTCTAGAAGCACAGTTGAGTGGATCAGACACCCAGAAGCAGAAGCACTATATTACTAATCTAGCTTAGCATAGCTATCACAATTCACAGCCGCTTTATTTGTAGTATTTTTAATGACAATAACCTAAATGCCTACAAATTTAGGACTGGTTAAGTAAGAAACGAGAAGGTCACCGTTTTTACCATGTAACAGCAGCTTAGAAAATTAAGGTTAAAAAAACTGGGAAACAGTAAATAGGAATAGAAGAAAATATGCCAAAATTATAAGAATTACAGTAAAAGGAAGTGTAATTAGGAGGCACTATGAAATTTTTAGCACTTTAGCTGACCAACATCTATTATCCTTTTCTTTGGACAATAGACACTGATTTCCACAAGGAACTGTTCTGCTCCATTGAATAGAGTTGAGTGGGACTGTCAAACATGGTGCCTTATCCTACTATCAACTGAGTCATGTACCCAGGCTTCAAAAGGAAATCTGGAGCAAGCAAATCTCCCTCCCCAGGCTGGAGAAAATAGCATGCCTTGGCCCCTTACCCACCTATATTTTCCTTCATAACGCTTAGCATCAGACATACCATATATTTACATGTTTACTGTCTGCCCTCCCGCCCCCCAGGAATGCATGCTTCATAAGGGCACTTATCTGCCTTGTCCACTTCTACATTCCCAGTGTCTAGAACAGTGACTGGCAGAAGGTTGGCACTCAATATATAATTGCTGAGTAAATGAATAAATGGTTATATCCTTTTAGAGTATCTGTTTTAAGTACCTAAATTTCCTTATAGACACACACGCACACACATACAAACACACACATACTCACTCCCATTTTCTCAGAAAGGATACTGTTATGACATTGAATCAGTAAGTCCACACATTGTCTCAATGAGCTAAAGGTAAGCCCAGAATGCAGGGGAGGCAAGTGGCAGAAGTGGCTCAAAAGGTAGATTCCACAGGAAGAAGGAGGGTCATGGTGAGGGTCAGTGAAGAGCAGAGACTCCATCTGCTAAACGGAGTCCTGAATCCAAGGTACCAAATCCTTGAGTTGGATTGTTGTTTTGTACTTAAACACGTGCTGGAGGAATGAGAGGGAGCGAAGAAAAAGGCCAAGACGAGTCGTTTCTGTTATCTCCGTCTTAGTACAGAGATAGTGACCAATACAGATGGAGGCCACTCCTCCCCTGACCTTCTGTTCTAACATTCTCTTCAGCTTTCCTTGGCTCCTTTACCTTTGATCCTAAAGCCCGAGCCACACACCATCAATAACAGTCACAGAGTGTTTACTTGGATTCAACCTCTTAAAGTGCTCTTTCCTTTCAGCCACATTTTAGAACAACACACCCCCGTGGGTATCCAGTTTCACCATCTATAAATTGTCCATGGCTAGAACTCTTCCCTCAGAGATTTGTGGTGAGATTTCTTGAAATGATGCTTATAGCTCCCTGGTCCTGGGTCTGACCTAGTAGACACTGAATGCAGTGGTGTAAGAGCCCTACTAGACCACCTCCTTCCAACACCCCGCTCTCCGTTGCCCTGACGTCCCTTTTCAAATATGGCGTAGAGATCACAGTCTACGGTAATCGACCCAAGAAGCAACTCCCCTTTAGTGACCTAGAGGCTTGATGCTTGAGTGGCACCAGTCTGCTCACCAGACTTCCAAAGGGCCTGCTGGCAATTCTGACCTTAATTTTCCCTTCCATTGTCATCACGATGACAAGAATAATCATTAGAAATGCAATCGTATCACGCATCCTGCTGTGAACAAGAGGGAAGAAATGTGACCTGTGGTACAGGCCACCTTCTTGAGTTCACTAGAACTTTTTCACTCACAGCCATGTGTCATTAATGTCTCAACTAATTATCTTCAACTGGTGGACCATGGGCTGGGCAATGGGTCCCACCATTATGAACAGTCAGGAAATCTGAATCTGAACCGAGATGAACCAGTGATGGAGACAGGATATTGGATCAGGTTCCTGTCCCCTCTGCTACTGACCTCTGAATGACCCTCAGTAAGTCTCACAAAATTGCTGGGCCTCGGACTACTCAGTTTCCAAATCTGTCCCACTCACTGCTGAGGGATGGTCTGTTTGCCCCTTGGCGATGTGCAGAACAGAATTGTTCGTTCGGTTGCTGAGGCTCCTTCCAGCTCTAGAACATTTGGCATCTGCATCTGCAAAGATGCAGTCAAGTGTGCATTTGACACTGATGGAGACAGGGACCTCACGTTCTCTCGCCACCACCTACCCTGCAGAGAACTTTGAATATCACCACCTACCCTGCAGGGAACTTTGAATACCACTTGAGGAAGGGATTACCTGCACAGTCAGGAATTCAAACGAGATTATGGGGAAAGCAAGGGAGCTGACATGTCTTAAGCACCTACCATATGCCAGTACCTTTAGCTATGTTGTTTGAAATGACCTTCCAAACAAGCCCAGGAGGTTGATGTCACGCTCCATATTTCAGAGCAGACAGTGAGCTGGGGGAGGCAGAGCGAGCATTAGAACCAGACCACCTGACAGAGGCACTCACGCTCTCTCCACTTTGCAAACCCTCCCAAGTAGCTTTTTCATTAATTAGGAAATTAATTTCCATTAAGTATTTCATTAATTTCATTATTTATCATAGTTACTTTTAAGGAAAAACACGTGTTAACTTAAGTAGCTTTGCCTATGGCTTGTTTATATGTGGTTTATTTTAATTTTGTTAATGTAGATATACCTCGCCTCATTCCGAAAAGGATTTGAGGCAGACTACAAGGATTAGTGGGTACATTTATAACCTGGGTTTTGTCCCTTATACCATCTAGCAAAATATTAAATACACTGAAGCAAACTGGTAGAAATCTGAAAATGTCATTTACTGACAGGAACTAATTATGACGCTAATGAAGGGAGAAAAGCTCAGCCCCAAAACATGAATGACCTGTGTTGTCAAGAATACTATAAATAGGACTAATTAGTTAATGCAGTAATCGCTCTTCCCTGCTAAAAAGCCTTTCCTCCTTACTTTATCAGTGGCAGGTACGTGTAAGAAATCTAGGGAAAGGAAGAGAGTTTGATGCGGAATTCAGCTAATTTTGGTTGATACGTGATAACCAAGGCGAAAGTTCCTTGGTGTGGAAGAACAGAAAGTTTATATACAGCAGGCTGCTTTAAAGGATAGTTATTTGAGTATGGGAGGGCAGTGGGAGGACTTTATTTCTGCACTTTATAGAGCTCAACCCCATTTCTGAAAGCTGAAATAAAGAGCAGGGCTGAAATCAGCCTTTGGCTGTGACCCTTACATTGCTTGTTATGATTGTTCATGAAAGCTGAGTATGTCCCACGAGTGACCTTGGGTAATTTTATAAAAATCAATCAACCATCATTATTGTTACTTCCCCTCCAAAATAAATAAATGAACACAACTTTTTACATGTAATCACTTCTTCCCATTAAACATCTCTTTTATTTCTTTTAAAGGGAAGTAAAAGAGACTTTTAGCAGCTAGCTAATGTTTGCAAAGTACATCAAAACCTGCTTTGGGCCAACCCTACAATTAGCCATCCTCTGTAATAACCGCAAAATGATTCTGTTGTGTGTGTGTGTGTGTTTTAAAGAAAAACAAATACACAGTTCTAGCTATTTTCCCCCTTACAGAAAACATTTAGAGTATAAGTATTTTACCTTACAAGAATACTCCTCAAAAGAACTGGGTATACCTTCTATCCCAGTTTTTTCCCTCTAGTCTCTTTGGAACCCTCCCCAGCTGTGCCTTTTCCTGGCCACTCCACCAAAACTGGTCCTGTTGAGGTCACAAATGACAACCACATTGCTGAATCCAAGGCGGGATGCTCAGTGCTCACCTTTCCGGAGCAGCCAGCAGCATCTAACATACTTGTTCACTCCTTTCTTGATACTCCTTCCCCTCGCCCACCGAGCACTGTGCCCTCCTGGATGGCCTCCCACCTCCTGAGCCTTCCCTCCTGACCTCCTCTGCCTGATTCCTCCTGCTTGTCCCAACCACTGACACTTGGAATGTCACAAGACTCAGTCCCTTGATCACTTTTTTTCTCACCTTGTCTTAAAGTTTTAAACCCCATCATATGCTCATCGCTGATAACTCCCAGATTTAAATCCCTAAGGCCCACCTCCACCCTCAGCTCAAGGCTCATCGCCCCAACTGCTACTTGACATCTCCGCCTGGATGTCTCAAAGGTTTCCCAGCTTAGCACGTCCAAAAAGTGAGCTCCTCGTCTTGCCCCACAGTCCTTCCCTTTTCCATAAATGGCAACTCCATCCCCTCTTTGCTCAGTTTGAAAGTTTGAAAGTCCTTTGCTTTGTTTGAAAGAGTCAGCGTTCACTCTCTCTCACACCACAACCAAAGCTCCAGGGAATTTTGTGCATTCTTCCTTCAAAATATCCCTGTGATCCAACCCCTTCTCACCACCTCCACTTCTATCACTGGGGTCTAAGTCACCCTCATCTCATCCCCAGGTAACTCGAAAAGCCTCTTAACTCAGCTCTTTTCTTCTGCCCCTGTCCCCACCCCAGGGTCTACTCTTAAAACAACAGTCACTGTGATTTGTTTAATGTAAACTTTATCACATCACCTCTCTGCCGGAAATTCTCCACCAGTTCCCAACACACACAGAGTCAAAGCCCACCAAACCCTGCAGCGCTGGCCCTTCATGGCCCCCTCTCCCTCTGCTCTCCCCGGCTCACAATCCTCTGCCTCCGTGACCCTCTTAGTCCCCTGACTCACAGTCTTTGCCCTCACTGTGTGCAAGTCCCCCCAACCACCACCAAACCACAACCCAGCTTCCTGTCCACCTTCCCTGCTGCATTTTTCTCCATGCTGCTCAGAAAATCTAACAAAAAATACAACTTGCTGACTTGATTGTTTTCCTTATGGAAATAAACTCCATAAGAGCAAGAATTGTGGTCTATTTCATTCACAGCTGCAGCCCCTCTGCCTAGAACAGTGCCAGGCATACAGGGAGCTGGGAAAGTGGTCACTAAATACGTGTGGAATAAATAGAATTTGAAGTTACAGAAGTGAATGAGGTCTCCCTAGACGGACACGTAGAGTGAGAACACAAGAGAGACAAGACTGTCAAATAGTATTTAAAGACTAGACTCAGGAGAGGAAGTAGAAAGATTTTTGCATGTGAGTCAAAGAAACAGGTGAATTAGGAGAAGAATCAGAAGGTTGGGGTGGGTTCCTGGAAGAGCTTTAAGAACTGGGGAAACTGGTAGATGATGATGGCAAATACTTAGTGTCATTTTGAGCAGGATCTGGGGGAAAAGGGTGCAGAGCAAGAGTGTACTTGGTTAGGACATACATGCCAGGTGATGAAATGAACTCGGGGGTAGTGACTTCCATTTTAAGCAGAGGGAAAGCCAGAGATGAACGAAGGCAAGATGCAGGCAGAGATCTGATGACCCCCAATTCATTAGATCAATCTGCATCACCAAACTAGATCCTTCCTTTATTCAAAGCTTGAACCTAAATTTTCAGATGTAAGTTATCCAATTTACTTATCTATGTGGCTGAGCCTCCATTCAGCTTTTTGTATCAACTCTGAATAATTCCTTAAAAAGTTTAGCATCCTGTATTTTGTTACCTTTCCAGTAATTCCCCAGGGGGAGCCTGTGGAATTCCCTCTCCCTGGAGAATTAGAGATGATCATCCCTTCAGGACGCACGGGTCCTGCTCTGCCTGGATTGAGAAGGGCAGACTCAGTGACTACACGGAGTTGGGGCGCTGTGCTACACCCTACTGTACCTACAGCACCGTGTTGCTGTGGAGGTGGGTGTCAGGAGAAGGTGAGGAAGAGAAGGCTAGCATTCAGGGAAGGCAGCCACAGCCCGGAGCCTGCGTTCTGATGGGGATGCACAGAGCTTCCTTTATTGGTCAGATCCGGATTAGGCTTTTGCCTGATCCACTGGAGCAGAGCCTGGAAGCTTTGAGGTGGGCTTGTCCCCGGCCAGAGAGGCGGAAAATCAATTTGGCTGGCAAATGAGATCCCCCAAGAGCTCAGTGCACACTCCATAATCTTATCCACTACCAGCTCCGGAAATAAATGCCTGGGCCCTCACATATTCACGGGGGAGGTGAGGCATAAATCAGGCTTTAAGGATTGGGGCAGAGGCAATGGACTTTCTGGCTGGCTACTAATTAATCCAGCACAGAACACCTCAGCCTAGCAACCTAGGAGTGAGCCGCACACGCACAGGCTACTGTCGCTTTACTCAACTCTATTTTCATTTCAATTAAAACAGATATCAAATGCAATTCTCCCCTTTAGCCGATGCTGCTTATGCATCCCCCTGTTCTTCCTTTAATTAAAAAACATGCTTATTGCAATACTTGCCAGAATCACTTTAATGGTATTTTAATTGTAAGGTCTCTGCCTGATTAAAAAAAGAAAATATGAAGCAGAAAGTGTTTGCAAAACTGTTCTCAGGATGCAAGAAAAGAATCACACACCGCCCCGAATGGATGCCACGTACTAATTCCTTAATTAGCCTGGCACTGCTAGTCAAGTGGGCAACGTGGAGGAGAAAACATATCGGAAATAAAATCATTGACTCAGAGCCATGAACAATAGGGAGGAATCGTTTTCATCAGCTCGTATTTCCCTTGTAGGAGAGACAACTGCATCTAACTAAAAATACCATACTCAGGACAGGGCCAGTCAATGTGGCCAGACAGATTTTTTTCCACTGTTCTTTGGGAAAAGAGTAGCTGGGGCAAAGACACATACTAATCAAACTATCAAAAATTAAATACAAAGAAAACATATTAAAAGCAGCAAGGGAAAAATAACACACAAGGGAATCCCCATAAAGTTAACAGCTGATCTTTCAGCAGAAACTCTGCAAGCCAGAATAGAGTGGCAGGACATATTTAAAGTGATGAAGGAGAAAAACCCACAACCAAGATTACTCTACCCAGCAAGGATCTCATTCAGATTTGATGGAGAAATTAAAACCTTTACAGACAAGCAAAAGCTGAGAGAGTTCAGCACCACCAAACCAGCTTTACAACAAATACTAAAGGAACTTCTCTAGGCAAGAAACACAAGAGAAGGAAAAGACCTACAATAACGAACCCAAAACAATTAAGAAAATGGGAATAGGAACATATATATCGATAATTACCTTAAATGTAAATGGATTAAATGCTCCCAGCAAAAGACACAGACTGGCTGAATGTATACAAAAACAAGACCCACATATATGCTGTCTACAAGAGACCCACTTCAGACCTAGGGACACATACAGACTGAAAGTGAGGGGATGGAAAAAGAGATTCCATGCAAATGTAAATCAGAAGAAAGCTGGAGTAGCAATTCTCATATCAGACAAAATAGACTTTAAAATAAAGACTATTACAAGAGACAAAGAAGGACACTACATAATGATCAAGGGATCAATCGAAGAAGAAGATATAACAATTGTAAATATTTATGCACCCAACATAGGAGCACCTCACTACATTAAGGCAAATACTAACAGCCATAAAAGGGGAAATCGACAGTAACAAAATCACAATAGGGGACTTTAACACCCCACTTTCACCAATGGACGGATCATCCAAAATGAAAATAAATAAGGAAACACAAGCTTTAAATGATACATTAAACAAGATGGACTTAATTGATATTTATAGGACATTCCATCCAAAAACAACAGAATACACATTTTTCTCAAGTGCTCATGGAACATTCTCCAGGATAGATCATATCTTGGGTCATAAATCTAGCCTTGGTAAATTTAAGAAAATTGAAATCGTATCAAGTATCTTTTCCGACCACAACGCTATGAAACTAGCTACCAACTACAGGAAAACATCTGTAAAAAACACAAACACATGGAAGTTAAACACTACACTACTTAATAATGAAGTGATCACTGAAGAAATCAAAGAGGAAATCAAAAAATACCTAGAAACAAATGACAATAGAGACACGATGACCCAAAATCTATGGCATGCAGCAAAAGCAGTTCTAAGAGGGAAGTTTATAGCAATACAATCCTACCTTAACAAACAGGAAACATCTCAAATAAACAACCTCACCTTGCACCTAAAGCAATTAGAGAAAGCAGAACAAAAAAACCCCAAAGTTAGTAGAAGGAAAGAAATCATAAAGATCAGATCAGAAATAAATGAAAAAGAAATGAAGGAAACAATAGCAAAGATCAATAAAACTAAAAGCTGCTTCTTTGAGAAGATAAACAAAATTGATAAACCATTAGCCAGACTCATCAAGAAAAAAAGGGAGAAGACTCAAATCAGCAGAATCAGAAATGAAAAAGAAGTAACAACTGACACTGCAAAAATACAAAGGATCATGAGAGATTACTACAAGCAACTCTATGCCAATAAAATGGACAACCTGGAAGAAATGGAAAAATTCTTAGAAATGCACAACCTGCTGAGACTGAACCAGGAAGAAATAGAAAATATGAACAAACCAATCACAAGCACTGAAATTGAAACTGTGATTAAAAATCTTCCAACAAACAAAATCCCAGGAGCAGATGGCTTCACAGGCGAATTCTAACAAACATTTAGAGAAGAGCTAACACCTATCCTTCTCAAACTCTTCCAAAATATAGCAGAGGGAGGAACACTCCCAAACTCATTCTACGAGGCCACCATCACCCTGATACCAAAATCAGACAAAGATGTCACAAAGAAAGAAAACTACAGGCCAATATCACTGATGAACCTAGATGCAAAAATCCTCAACAAAATACTAGCAAACAGAATCCAACAGCACATTAAACGGATCATACATCATGATCAAGTGGGGCTTATTCCAGGAATGCAAGGATTCTTCAATATACGCAAATCAATCAATGTGATACGCCATATTATGAAAATGAAGGAGAAAAACCATATGATCATCTCAATAGATGCAGAGAAAGCTTTCGACAAAATTCAACACCCATTTATGGGTTATGGGGTTATGATAAAAACCCTGCAGAAATTAGACATAGAGGGAACTTTCCTCAACATAATAAAGGCCATATATGACAAACCCACAGCCAACATTGTCCTCAATGGTGAAAAACTGAAACCATTTCCACTAAGATCAGGAACAAGACAAGGTTGCCCACTCTCACCACTCTTATTCAACATAGTTTTGGAAGTTTTAACCACAGCAATCAGAGAAGAAAAAGAAATAAAAGGAATCCAAATTGGAAAAGAGGAAGTAAAGCTGTCACTGTTTGCAGATGACATGATACTATACATAGAGAATCCTAAAGATGCTACCAGAAAACTACTAGAGCTAATCAAAGAATTTGGTAAAGTAGCAGGATACAAAATTAATGCACAGAAATCTCTGGCATTCTTAAACACTAATGATGAAAAATCTGAAAGTGAAATTAAGAAAACACTCCCATTTACCACTGCAACAAAAAGAATAAAATATCTAGGAATAAACCTACCTAAGGAGACAAAAGACCTGTATGCAGAAAATTATAAGACACTGTTGAAAGAAATTAAAGATGACACAAATAGATGGAGAGATATACCATGTTCTTGAATTGGAAGAATCAACACTGTGAAAATGACTCTACTACCCAAAGCAATCTACAGATTCAATGCAATCCCTATCAAACTACCAATGGCATTTTTCACAGAACTAGAACAAAAAATTTCACAATTTGTATGGAAACACAAAAGACCCCAAACAGCCAAAGCAATATTCAGAAAGAAAAACGGAGCTGGAGGAATCAGGCTCCCTGACTTCAGACCATACTACAAACCTACAGTAATCAAGATAGTATGGTATTGGCAGAAAAACAGAAATATAGATCAATGGAACAGGATAGAAAGCCCAGAGATAAACCCACACATATATGGTCACCTTATCTTTGATAAAGGAGGCAAGAATATACAAGGGAGAAAAGACAGCCTCTTCAATAAATGGTGCTGGGAAAACTGGACAGCAACATGTAAAAGAAAGAAATTAAAACACTCCCTAACACCATACACAAAAATAAACTCAAAATGGATTAAACACCTAAATGTAAGGCCAGACAGTATCAAACTCTTAGAGGAAAACATAGGCAGAACACTCTACGACATAAATCACAGCAAGATCCTTTTTCACCCACCTCCTAGAGAAATGGAAATAAAAACAAAAATAAACAAATGGGACCTAATGAAACTTCAAAGTTTTTGCACAGCAAAGGAAACCATAAACAAGACGAAAAGACAACCCTCAGAATGGGAGAAAATATTTGCAAACGAAGCAACTGACAAAGGATTAATCTCCAAAATATACAAGCAGCTCATGCAGCTCAATATCAAAAAAACAAACAACCCAATCCAAAAATGGGCAGAAGACCTAAATAGACATTTCTCCAAAGAAGATAAACAGATTGCCAAGGAACACATGAAAGGATGCTCAACATCACTAATCATTAGAGAAATGCAAATCAAAACTACAATGAGGTATCACCTCACACCAGTCAGAATGGCCATCATCAAAAAATCTACAAACAAGAAATGCTGGAGAGGGTGTGCAGAAAAGGGAACCCTCTTGCACTGTTGGTGGGAATGTAAATTGATACAGCCACTACAGAGAACAGTATGGAGGTTCCTTAAAAAACTACAAATAGAACTACCATATGACCCAGCAATCCCACTACTGGGCATATACACTGAAAAAAACATAATTCAAAAAGAGTCATGTACCGCAATGTTCATTGAAGCACTATTTACAATAGCCAGGACATGGAAGCAACCTAAGTGTCCATCATTGGATGAATGGATAAAGAAGATGTGGCACATGTATACAATGGAATATTACTCAGCCATAAAAAGAAACGAAATTGAGTTATTTGTAGTGAGGTGGATGGACCTAGAGTCTGTCATGCACAGTGAAGTAAGTCAGAAAGAGAAAAACAAATACCGTATGCTAACACATATATATGGAATTTAAGAAAAAAAAAAAGGGTCATGAAGAACCTAGGGGTAAGTTGGGAATAAAGACACAGACCTACTAGAGAATGGACTTGAGGATATGGGGAGGGGGAAGGGTAAGTTGTGACAAAGTGAGAGAGTGGCATGGACATATATACATTACCAAACGTAAAATAGATAGCTAGTGGGAAGCAGCCCCATAGCACAGGGAGATCAGCTCAGTGCTTTGTGACCACCTAGAGGGGTGCGATAGGGAGAGTGGGAGGGAGGGAGACGCAAGAGGGAAGAGATATGGGAACATATGTATATGTATAACTGATTCACTTTGTTATAAGGCAGAAACTAACACACCATTGTAAAGCCATTATACTCCAATAAAGATGTTTAAAAAAAAAAAAGAGAGAGAGAGAGTAGCTGGGCCAGCTTAATTGGTTTCCAGTCCTGACAATCCTATATGGTTCCCTCTATTGTTTTAGGCCAGTAGTTCTCAAACTTGAGTCCATCAGAATCACCCAGAGGTCTTAAAACACAGATTGGTGGACCTTGCCCCCTCATAGTACATTTGCTATGGGGCCCAAAAATGTGCATTTCTAGCAAGCTCCCAGACAATGCTCTTGCTACTGATTAGGGAGCACACTTTGAGAACCACTGCTCTAGGTAAATGAAGCTTGTTCTAGATGTCCATAGTCCATAGTCTAAAACAGGCTGAAAAATACAAAGCTGGGTGCAGATTAATTCACTTTGTCATTCAACTAACATTTGCTGTTATTTCCAAGCCCTTCTGCTAGGTGCCATAATAAAAATGTTAAAAATACACTTTCAGAAGGTCACAGTGAAGTTTAGTTGCTCCAGGTGAATAGAAATACCCTGGTTTTAGTGAACTGGCCAACTTTACAGATAACCAAGAAAGAAGATAATGGTGATGACTCAGCCCTTTACTTTTTCTATAAACATAAAACTCATGAAGTTAACCTTATCAATGAATTAACTCTATGCTAATTACAAAGTATAAACATATTTGTGGAAGAGAAACACTTAAAGGAATTCAAAACACTGAGATGTAAATAAATGCCTTTTATTATAGCTACTGTTGTCAGTTACTACTTAACTAAACCTTGATTTCCTTTCTACCTCGAGAAAATCAAAACTTCCTTTTACCAACAAAGTTTGTGATATTTAAGTTCTGAAGCCCCTCAGCTGTTCCATGGATTCTTAGAAAGTCACTTAAGGCGTCAGAAAGAAAGGAGAAAACAGGGGGGAAGAAACTGTCTTCTCCAGGCAGGTAAAAATCTCCGTAACTACCAAGTTACCCACTGATTCAAATAATCTCCTTCTTTCTCTGTATCAAAGGTCAATTAGCATTGATCCAATCACACTTTTTTACCAGCCCTGCAACCTGATACGTTTCTCTGAGCAATCTGTTATTTAAAAGGTTCCAAATATAATTATTCTCTGAGTATTGTAACCATGATTCAGCTACAACATCATAATTTTAGAAATGAACAATAATAGTCGTTCATAGTACTTATTTAAAAAATGAGCGTACATCCTACCTTTACTTGACCCCCAGGAATATTACAGTACATGGGAAATGATAATAATGAAAAGCTGTCTTCAGTATATTTCAGTCTGCACAAGAATCCCAGATACATAAGCATCCCAGATTTCTAACTTCACTCCCAGTCTGGATAAACAGGATGTGAGAATCATTAATCAACAAATGAGGTAGAGAGGTAAGGAGAGACCAAGTCCTGAAGGACATTGTAAGCCATATCATGGTGTTCAGACTTGATGTTAAAGGCTAACAGAAAGTCCCAGAAGGGTTTTAAGGAAGGATGTTTGAAATATTTATCTTTTGTTACTGAAAATATTGTAGCTTCTGTGGTAGGAAAGGACTGGTCCCTTTCAATAGCATTTTTCATGTTACAACATCCAAGTTGTCAAGACATAAACTGTAAATTGTTTAATATCTATCTATCTGTCTGTCTGCCCATCTACTGAAAGCAAGTCCTTTCTCATAGCAGTGGCTTATCTTTCATTTAAGGCTAATCAAGTATGTCTGGGACTGTTCTCTGGAGGTAAATATTGTAAGTCATTGTCTGACTGGGAAAAATAAGGGGTTTCAGAGCCAAGTGTCCCCCCACATTAAAAAGCCTTTGTCTCTGATCTCCTGATACACAAATAGTAAATGAAATTGGTCACTGTCTGGACTAATCCACTAACATTTGAGGATACCAGGAAGGACTCTGATTACAGAGAAATTCACAACCAACATTAATCTGCCTCTTCTGGTCAGAAATTCAGTCATTCAACAATTATTTGAGTACCTACTATGTGCCTGGAAATATAATGATCCTGGCAATACAAAGGTGAGCAAAAACAGACCTGGCTCCTGCTTTCTTCAGCTTACTTGCCTAGATTGCACATTGCCAAAAGGTAAAGGGCAGAAAAAACACACCCTAATATTAAATTTGTAAAGAATTAACATAAAAGCAATTCATATAAAAGTTATATGATTTGTATATGAATGATATTAAAGTTCTTAGCCTATGAAAAATTCTATCAATGATCTACTTAGCTTTGGATATAAGCAAGGTCCCCACTCATAAAATAAGTAACACCAATTTGTCACCAAGAAAAGACTGACACCTAGAGATGCACAAAATTAAGGGAGTTAAGGGTAGATTTCACAAAACTCAGGTAAATGTTTTCTGGTGCTGACTTCTCCATCTGGCTTCCACTTAAGATCACTGCACAGCCCAGGCCCTTCTCAGCACCATGCTTGAAACTATGGGAAGGAAGTTTACCAATTCCTTTACCACACTTCCCTCTCAGGGCTACAGATGAACAACATTAACAGCCGGTAGACATTTACACAAGCCACTCTCCTCCTGTAAAGGGAGGAAGTCACCACCATTTCCATTTTGTGCACTGATTTGAGGCCCAGATCCTTACCCAAAGCCACAGGAAAGTCCATGGGTGCCTCATATTTGAACTCAGGCCCCCTGTTTGCTGACCCAGCCCCAATCAGACAACCTTGTCACCTTGTCTGTACATAATCATCCCATTTCCTGCCTTGAAGGGTAGCTTTTAGCTGGAAGAAGAGTCAATTCACTCAATCTCCTTTTGCAGCCAACTTGCACATAAGTTGTTTTAAACTTACCCATTTGAAACAAATTTTGTCAGTTCACAAAACCCTCCCATGTTGACCAAGACATTCTATAGTTAGGAGAGGAAGAAAAAAAAATATTAACAGGGTATTGCATTTGTATCCAATGCCTTCAGATGGATTTCCTTTAAATCCAAGCTGCTCTCAGTGAAGTCTTAAAACTGCAGACACGGGGTAACCTGCCCCGTAACTCCCAGGGTCCTGATGCATGCACAGAGAGACCACACAGGATGTCCCAGGAAGCCCTGTTTCACAGCATTCCCAGATCACTGCATTGTAAAGCATTATCTGAAGCATGCACCTACTGAAACTGAGGTCAGTTTGGTTCTAATTAGAAGGAACCAAGTGTACAAACCCTGGGATAAAAAGTCTGTGCTGGATACAGCACTTAATACCTCACTCCGAAATCCTCAAACCCTTGACTAAGATGAAGAAACCGTAGGAGACACACAGATGGCCAACAGGCACATGAAAAAATATTCAGCATCACTAATAATCAGGGAAATGTGAATCAAAACCACAATGAGATAATCACATCACACCTGTTAGAGAGGCTATTATCAAAAAGACAACAAATAACAAGAGCTGGCGAGGATGTGGGAAAAACGGGAACTCTCCTACACTGTTGGTGGGAATCTTAAGTTGGTGCAGCCACTGTGGAAAAGAGTATAGAAGTTCCTCAAAAAACTAAAAATAGAACTACCATATGATCCAGCAATTCCATTTCTGGGTATTTATCTGAAGAAAACAAAAACACTACTTCAAAAAGATATATGCACCCCTATGTTCATTGTAGTATTACTTACAATAGCCAAGGCATGGAAACAACCTAATGAATGGATAATTAAAATGTGGTGTATATATACGTGTGTATGTGTATACACACACACACACACACACACACACTGGAATATTGTTTAGTGATAAAATAGAATGAAATCTTTCCATTGCAACAGGGATGAAACTTGAGGGCATAAGACTAAGTGAAATAAGTCAGAAAAAGATAAATGCCATTTGATCTCACTTATATGTGGAAGATAAAGAAAAGAACAAAACAAAGAAACAAATAAAAAACAGACAAATCTAGCTCACAGATATTGAGACCAGATTGGTGGTTGACTGACATGGGTGGATGAGGGGTAGGCGAAATGGGTGAAGGGCGTCAAAAGGTACATACTTCTAGTTATAAAATGAACATGTCCTGGAGATGTGATGTACAGCATGGTGACTACAGCTAATAATACTGTATTGTATATTTGAAAGTAGCTAAGAGAGTGGATCTTGCAAGTTCCCAACACAAAGAAAAAAAATTTTGTACCTATCTATGGTGACTATTGTGGTGATTATTTTGCAATATATACAAATACCAAAACAGTATGTTATACACCTGAAATTTATATAATATGTCATTTATACCACAATAAAATTTTTTTAATTTTTAAAAAAGAAACTCTACAAAGAACCCAGTAGTTGGTCAAAAAAGATGGCTCATCTCAATAAACCAAGAATATGCATTGCTAGACTATAGAAATCACCAGTATAATAGACTAAAAAGATCTGAGTGTCCTCAGAACTGTGAAATAAAAGAAAGAGTTTGAAGAAAACGAGACCACATTCCCAAATGCAGCAGAAAAACACACTTCCAGAGTCAAAATACCAAGGAGAATGAAGGCAACCTCATGGATAACTCTGCTACTTCCACCTCTGTATCCTTCCCTCTCTTGCTGTAGAAAAACACTTCAATATGCATTCTGAAGATAACAGAGGCAGAAGCCATCTGAGGTCTTTACTGCCCAGCTAATTCTTTGAGTAATCCAGTTTGCTTTGTATATAGAAACAGCCACTAGCTGTAAATAAAATTGCAACTTAGGCCTGACATGCAGCCATCTCTTCTGTTATCCCCTTCAATCCAAAAGAAACAACAACTAACATGAACTGAATGCTTGTGCTGGGCCAGACCCTGTACTAAGGGCTTTAGAAACATTCTTTCATTTAGTACCCAGAACATCCATAAGCGTTGGGTGATACATTGCAGTATGGCTACACAATAGCAAACAGTAAACGTTAGCAATTGCTGTCCCTGCTGCTATTACTAAAACAGGCCTTACTCTAAAGAGGAGAAACTTGAGGCTTACAAAGGCTGTGCACCTTGCCCAAGGGCACAAAGCCGGTAAGAAGCAGAGCCCAGATTCAGACTCAGTTCTTTCTGGCTCAAAAGCCTGCCAAGCATTTAACTGCTTTGGTATACACCAGTAGACCAAGAAATAGAAAATCACATGAAAGGAAGCCAGTGCACTATTAAACAGCACAAGTTTCTGCTCAAGCCTTGTAAAATGAAGGCACTGTAAGTAATAAGAAACTACAAAATGTCTTCCTCTTGAAAGCCCAATGCCAAGGGAAGAGGGGTTTCTAGAGTTCATCCTCCCTTTATTGACCCTTTATTATTGACCCTTTATTAGTCATCAGCTCTAGACCACTTCACATCAAGCTGCTTGACCACCAGGACAGAGAGTCACTGCTTCATTCAGAAAATATGGATGCTGCCCCAGCTACAGACCACAAGCCCAAGATCCTTGCCCAGAATCCATAATAGTGTACACAAGAGGGTAACGTTCTGTCTCTGTTATTATGGCTCATCATAATTACCTGGAATAAAATGATAAATTCAGCGATGCCTATGGCCGTTGGGCATCTTAACATAAAAGAATGAAAAATATAATTAACTAAATCAAGGCAATATGCCTATTTCCATCCCAGCTCATTAGTATTAATTGATGGGGTTAATTCTCTTTTGTGTTTAACGGTACCTCCTAAAAAATAATTTAAAAAAAAAAAGGAGAGAAGAAGGAATGGAGGGAAGAAATCGAAATGGTAAGTAGACAAAAGTTCTAGGCCTTTTGCTAATTAAGATGAAATCATAAGAGATATAGCTGAAGCTCTTATCAGTGTCACAAAATAGTGTGCCATTTTTTCCAAAAAGTTCAGGAATCAGTACATACAGCAGCATAAATAATGGTGAAAACTTAGTCTTTGGGTGCCATTTCTCAATTGCCTCAAAGAAATTTATAATCCTCCTTTCTACTATAAGTTTTACTTGTAAGAAAAAAAAGTGTGTTCTACTTTATAAACATAAGGAAGGCCCAGAGAGTTCAGAACTCTCAAGGGCCATATGTAGAACTGTTGGTTTTCCTGATGGAGGAGCCTGGTCCCTGTATATATTGGGATTCTGGTTTCCAGGAATGGAAAAACTATGGAGGATGCAATATCTTCATAAAGTAGTTCCAAATGTAGTTCCTAGGTGATCTAGTTTCACTTCTATTTAGCACTAATCCTTTCAAAGTGTGTACATACTTCATGTGGAATGTTTTCTTCATAATACTGTGGAAATGGCTGAGAAAGTACTTCCACTATAATACTTTATATCTTGTTCGTTAAAATCTTTTTATCTTTTTTTTTTTTTTTGCGGTACACAGGCCTCTCGCCACTGTGCCCTCTCCCGTTGCGGAGCACAGGCTCCGGACGCGTAGGCCCAGTGGCCATGGTTCACAGGCCCAGCCGCTCCACGGCATGCAGGATCCTCCCGGACCGGGGCACGAACCTGCGTCCCCCGCAGGCGGACTCTCAACTACTGCGCCACCAGGGAAGCCCCGTTAAAATCTTTTGAATAAACTATTTTTTGGCTTGAAATTTTTCATGACTTGTTTCATCCCATAGATGGTATTAAAAAATAAAGAAAATTTCACACAGCTATTTTTCTGATACCATGAATGGGTATGAAAAAGACAGACAGTAACAGATACTCAGAGAGTGAATTGCTGTTATTGATGATGATGATAACAATTCAATCTTATACTTGAATAGATTTTTATTGTCCTTCAAGTATCTTCACACCTATTATACACCAAGAGAAGACATTAGAGGTTGAGAGCTACACCATATCAACCAGATAGTTGAGAGCTGGGGTTCTTCCCCAGGGAAAGCCTTCTTCATATGTCTTTTAGAAACAAACAAACAAAAAATAACTTAGCAATGGATTTTATATTTCTAACTCATAAAGATATACTTTTTTATGTAGATGTGTAGATGTGTATACATGTGTATGTATGTGAATATATGTAAATTTATGTATTTATGTGTGTACATACGTATATAGATAGATATCAGTGAGCACAACTAAGGACAGTAAAAGCAAATTAGTTGAGAAAAGTGATATTTAAGAGAGGAAGAACTTCAAAATTATACTTCTTAAATTTCATCTGGGATCTGAATTCTGCACCATTTTACTTGTCCACCCATTCAAAAATCAACACATGTACTTTGAGCCCACATCATGAGTCAGGCACGGTCCTAGACACTGAAGAGACAGCAGTAAATAATTGATGGAAGTTCTTTGCCTTTTTGAGCTTATCCTAGCAGAGGAAATGAACTGTAAATAAACAAGTAAATTATAGTATCTCATGTAGTGATAAACGATATGAAGAAAAGTAAAGCAAAATAAATGGAGTCATAGGATTGCTATAATTTTAGAAAAGATGGCAAGTCCTCTCTAATAAGTTGACATTTTCTCAAAAAGAGAATGAAATAAGTGAGCTAGACACATGAATATCTGGAGGAAGAATATTCCAGGCAAAGGGCATTATGTGCAAAGGCCGTGAGGCAGGTGTGTCACTGGTATATTCACAGAAGAGCTGGAGCAGAGTGAATGAGGAAGGCAAGGTCAATGAAGGGATCAGAAGTTTAATAATGGTGTGAACCTTATTCCTAGTGAGATGAGAAGCCATTGGGGTAGGGGTGGTTGAGGAAAGAAGTAATAAGATCTGACATATTTTAAAGGGCGTGGACAATAAACTATTGGGGCTTATTTTAGCATATAGCACAAAAGTCAAATACCAATGACTTAAACACATGAAGGCATATTTTTCTATCACAAAAAGTACTTCAGAGGTGGGCAGCCCCAGGTGCCATGCTAGTATGACAACTCGGAGAGTCCCGGGTTTCTTCCATTCTTCTGTTTCCTCATTCTGTTTTTTGGCCACACCAAGGGGCATGTGGGCTCTTAGTTCCCGTGCCCTTGCAGTGGAATCATGGATTCTTAACCACTGCACCTCCAGGGAATTCCCTATTTTCCCATTCTTAGCAAGTCAACTCATGGTCCAAGATGGCAGTTGAAAATGCAGCTATCACATTTACATTCCAGGAAGCAGGGAGGAGAAAGAAAGAGGGACAAATAGGGCATGGCTCCTACTAAGCCAGCTCTACTTTAAGAAATGTCCTAGATGTCCTGCACCACTCTTCCCCTTACATATCACTGGCCAGCTCTTAGCCACAGGCTATGTCTACCTACAAAGGAGATGAGGAAATATAGCATTTTACCTGGATACACTGCTGCCCCAAATAAAAACTGGGGTTCTTGGGCTTCCCTGGTGGCACAGTGGTTGAGAGTCCGCCTGCCGATGCAGGGGACACGGGTTCGTGCCCCAGTCCGGGAAGATCCCACATGCCGCAGAGCGGCTAGGCCCGTGAGCCATGGCCACTGAGCCTGTGCGTCCAGAGCCTGTGCTCCACAACGGGAGAGGCCACAACAGTGAGAGGCTCACGTACCACAAAAAACAAAACAAAACAAAACAAAACTGGGGTTCTGCTACTAAAGAAGACAAAAAAATCAGAAACATGGGAACCAGTTAAGAAGTTGTTTGAAATGGTCCCAGCCAAAAGTTAGGTTGAATAGGACTAGGTTGGTACTAATGGGACACATGTTGAAGATTCAGCCAGGAAGATTCACTGATGGATTGGTCATGGAATATAAGAAGAAGAAAGATATCTAGGGTGCCACCAAGATTTTTGGCCTGAGCCACTGGCTATTAAGTGAGACGGGGAAATTCCTCCCACGTTGAATCTGTGTGTATATTGATGTCTACACGATCAAAACTTGTCTCAGGTACAAAGTACATGCTCTTCACCTCCTCTCCACTATCCAACTCTAATCTTACATCCTGGACACTCGGATTACTTCTGTCTACATTCTGCCTTACCTCCTACATCACGTGTTTTAGAACTAGACATTTTACTCTTTTATATTTGCTCCCTAATTACTTTTTCTTTAGTAGTAATGCACATTATTCATGTTAAGCATTATTCCTCACTTCTTGTGTCTCACACAGAGCTCCTGGGCCACTTAATAAGCATTCACAAGTCATCTGTTGAACCAAATTTCATCTGTGTCCTTTCCCAGTTCTCATGCTTTCTAGAACCTATGACCCATATCTCTGTGATTAAAATCTTACTTTCACTCTAGGCAACCCTGCTCCCTACCAACAACTCCTGTTTGTACAGAAACGGGTGTCCACCACTTATCCTCACGATCCTACCAATGGGGGGGATGCTTCACATAACAGACTTTCCCTCTCCATGGGATGAGGGTTAGCCCTTCTAAACCTAGTCACTTATTCTAAATAATGAGAGTGAAGTATTGCCTGAACAGGAACATTTAGGAATAACCACCACTGAAAGGTGACAGCTTGGGGCAAGTATCTGGGTTACTAGGATTTTGAAATCTCCAAGAGTGGAAGACAGGTATCCACATACCTCTGCCTTTCCCTTGCCCTCTCTTCTCCTCTGATGCCTCTTCTCCATCTTCAGTCTCTGGCCCTATCAACAAACACCATTCCTTGCTGGAACATTTACCTGGAACTACTAGGATATCCAGAGACTCAGATGGGCTGAGTTTGAGGACTTTTAGCTGCAAAACTTCTCCCAAATTGTATCAATATCAGGCAAAGACCCTTGAGCTCCTGAAGGGCATCCCATCCTCCAACAGGATTTGACTCCTGTGGCGAGAATCCTGGTTAAAGGCCTGTAAAGAGCATCTTTTCTCTGAGCTGAGACTTGAAGTCTGTAATTTTCTTTTGTCATTGCCAGTCCTTAGGTAGCTGCTAGCTGTCAATAAGTCAGTACTCCCCATAGCCACTGGCTACACACACACACAACCACCACCAAAAAGACAGGTCAGGAGCTCAAGCTCACAGGCCTTTTTCCTAAAGGGTACTAATTAATTGATTTGCCTGAAATCTTCTCCTTGCTACCAGAGGGGAAAAAAAATAAGCTTGCAGAATAAAGAATGTAAAATTCCTAATAAGTCCACCTGTATGAGACGGGTAGTAACACTCCATCAGTTTATCCTCTGCAAAATATTTTATTCTCCCTCATATAGCCACAAGCTTACTTTAACAAGAACAAATGCTCCTGTAAATGTTAAATATATTTATAGTACAGAATTGTGTTTTAGTGCAGTTTTATAGATCTCTGTAACTAATCACACTTGCCAGTGAACAAGAGTCCCTTTGATAACCATTCGTTATTATCTGCCACTGAAGGAGGCAATGATTTTTATTCTCATTTAACAGATAAGGAAAGAAACTCATGAGGAGGTAGAAACAACTGACTTAGTCACTTGGTAATGAGGGAGAGGAGTTAAAATTTGAATTCTCAGTCTCTCCCCAATTCCCAGACCCTAGAGCTATGTGGCCGGTTTTGCAATAAGGAAGCCTATTTATATGACTTTCCACGGGACAAGGAAGTCAAAACCACAACAGGGTAAAAGCAGGAAGGCATTGCTTTCTTGGCAGAGAATTTCAAAGGCAGCAGCATTAACTGATTTCAGAGCCTTCTGCTATATGGTGAGTGCTGCCAGGGACAAGCATGAATACAAAGGACTTGAATAAAGAAGCATATTCTTGGAGAACACTGATCACCCTCTTGCATTTGAAAAATTAAAATAATCAAGCTCTGTGCTTTTAAGAGTCAAAAGAAAGGGCTTTCATTTTGAACCTTCTGACCACTTCTTCCTTTCATAGGGAAATCTCAATTTGGTCCGAGAATAAATTGTCAACCAAGGGCTGGAACTTATCCAAAAAGTTCCCCTTTCTTCTGCCCCTAAAATGATAAAATCATATATAATAATGCCACCCCCATCTCCAAACTCCGCAAACCTTTCACGTGCAGGAAGTTGAGGATGCTGGTGTTGGTGTCCAACAGGAGCAGCTGGCCTTTCTCTACCGTGACGTTGTCGCCCTCTTGTGGCAGTCGCTCGGGAAACCAGCTGTGAGCTCTGGACCACCTCCGGCAGAACTGAAAGGGAAAGTTGCCCTGGAAAACAGGTTTTGTTATTTTGTTTTATTTTGTTTTCAAGCAGGATAGTCTGGGTGATCCATCAGAACAGAAACTCCTTAAACTCAAATTAATTTAAATATAATTTTAAACATCTCCATAAAATTAGTCACCCTCGTACAACTAACTCAAAAAAGGGAAAATACGGAAGGGGCAAAGTCGTACTCAAAGTTCTTCTGTGTTCAGCCTCTGGAATTCTCCAGCGATATGCTGGTAATACTTTCTTACCTTTTTGCCCTTCTACCTAACAGATGGGGTCGATTCCATTTTTTATTTTTACAGACGTGTATTGAGTCTTGGACAAAAAGTCATAAATAGCCAGGAATAGAGAGAATTAACACATTCTGCTTGATGGGTGGCATTTTGCTTTACATAACTGGTACCACTTGTCACTGGCTCTACTGCCAAGTGTCCCTGTCTTATAGGAACATTCCTCTCTCCACGTGTTCAGATCCATCCTCCCACCCTGCCTCTTTTGATATTACTGATGCCTTTCCGTCTGTGTTTGGTGTATCCATGCTGGCAAAGTTTGTGCACAGGAAAAATGCCAGCTGACTTCAGATGACAACCCAAAACCTCTGAGGGAGGTGCCGGGAGTGGGACTGTGAGGCGCCTAGAGGAGGAAGCACCCTTGACCTCCCGCAGTCTCCCTCTCAGAGCTTTTGGCTTCCTGTTAATTTACAGTCACACTGAACTCACGTGGTTTTCAAACCAAGGATGTGAAAATCACAGAAAGCAGTACCTGGCTCATGCAAGAGGCAGAGAACAGGTTTAAATGTCCTGTGCAGCTATGGAACTGTAATTCTGATAAATGTAATGAAATCCTCTTGGACAAGGTGATTAGCTCAAGGTCATACAGATGACATGGGTATGCCTCTCTCCCAACAGTTCTTCTTCCCACACAGATTCCAACCTAATGCGAAGCCCCAGTTCCTATAAAACAACTGCCTAGAAAGTCCTCTTGTGAGATATTTGAGGCAGATGGGAGAAGATCGTGAAGAAGGGGAGGCATGTTTACAATACCAATAACTAAACCTCCACAGAGAACAATGCCCTGGAGTATTTCTGAGAGAGAAAATTCTGGACAAATGTGTTGCCAGAAGTCAGTAGATTTTCCAGGTGTACTGATCCCCAGCTCACTAGTCCTGAGTTATATACTGAACCCGATCACCAACAAGACTTGGGGATAAGGAAAAGCAGGATCTTTTCATTTTCTGCATCTACAAAGGAGAAATAACTCAGTGACTCATCCCAATTTAAGAGATGGAAAGGCATCAGGCACAGTGATAAGCAGTTCCAGCACCACAGGAAAAAAAGAACATGTGGTACCCAAGCATCATTGTGAGCTGTATGAACCGTGACCACAGGATGACCATCCAAACACTCAAAAAGTGGGAGAGAAGTTTACCTCTCCACCTATTTCACACTGAAGCTAAGCATGGGGAGGTAAAATTACAGAAGGGGCTCCTCATACGACTAGACATTCTACCTTCCTATAATCCTTTAATTCACTCCTGCAGAATCCACAAAGAAAAAGGGGGGCCAATAGGAGGAAACTGGAGTGGAATAAAGTGGTGAGAAGATGGAAAAGACCAAAAGATGGCGAAGACAACTCCAGAGAAGGTGAACCAGATTATCTGTAAGTCAGCCCTGAGTCACTAAGACATGTGAAAAAGCCTGGATTTCTAGAAGGTCAGAGGTGGAAAGAACTCCTATCCCTTTATTTTAAAGATGATGTTTCAGACAGGGTTTCTCAGCCTAGAGCTGTTTAAGGTGCAGATTCTCTCAATGCCACCAGGATGGAACCAAAAGCTCAGCAGGAGGGATCAGTTAGGAGACTGGAATTAACAAATACACACTACTATATATAAAACAAATAAACAACAAGGACCTACTATATAGCACAGGGAACTATATTCAGTATCTTGTAAAAACCTGTAATGGAAAAGAATCTGAAAAAGAATATATATATATATATATATATATATATATATATATATCTCCAAATTACTTTGCTGTACACTTGAAACTAATACAACACAGTAAATCAACTATACTTCAATTTTTTTTAAAAAACTCTCAGTAGGTGGGACCAGGGATCTGTCATTTTAATCATCTCCTCAGTGGCACTTCTGCATCAAATTTTGAGGACCAATTCAAGGCAAGGGCTAGAGAAGAGGGAGATAGATCCAAAAAAGGAACTGGGAGGCTCCCTTCACACCAGGCCCTGAAGCTCAGGGAAGGCCAGCAAGGGTGTGTGGATGAGCCATGAGGAGGAGTGAAGAATTCAGCAGCTTCAGCAGCTTGACTTTTTCTGAGACGTGAGCCTCGTGTTCAGATCCAAGCCCAGCTACAGAACTACACAAAAAACCTGGGCTCATGACCCTCACAATGGAAAGATGTGGAACAACTAGACGATCAGGTAAAAGGAAGTCAGAGGAGGACCATTCCATGATGTCTTCCCGTAATTAACTTGAGAACCTTTCAAACCTCAAGGTTAGCACTGATACCTGTCATCTTAGCTCTGAGGGAACTTTAAAGACTTTCTCTCTGGCTCAGAAGCAGCTGTGTGTATCATTGGCTTCCTTCCCTGCGTTCTATCATCTTGGTCTGGCCAAAAAGCCTTTGAAAATTGCTATACTCAGGACCTTCAAGATGGCAGAGGAGTAAGACATGGAGATCACCTTCCTTCCCACAAATACATCAAAAATACATCTACATGTGGAACAACTCCTACAGAACACCTATAGAATGCTGGCAGAAGACCTCAGACTTCCCAAAAGGCAAGAAACTCCCCATGCACCTGGGTACGGCAAAAGAAAAAACAGACACAAAGGAATATGGATGGGGGGGCTTCCCTGGTGGCACAGTGGTTGGGAGTCCTCCTGCCGATGCAGGGGACACGGGTTTGTGCCCCGGTGCAGGAAGATCCCACATGCCGCAGAGCAGCTAGGCCCGTGAGCCATGGCCACTGAGCCTGCATGTCCGGAGCCCGTGCACCATAGCGGGAGAGGCCACAACAGTGAGAGGCCCGCATACCGCAAAAAAAAAAAAAAAAATGGATGGGACCTGCACCTCTGGGAGGGAGCTGTGAAGGAGGAAAGGTTTCCACATACTAGGGAGCCCCTTCACTGGTGGAAACGGGGTGGAGGTGGGGAGCTTCGGAGCCAAGGAGGAGAGCGCAGCAACAGGGGTGCAGAGAGCAGAGGCTTGTCTGCTCACCCTCTGGGGCAGGTGGGGGCTGGGAGCTGAGGCTCAAGCTTCAGAGGTCAGATCCCAGGGAGAGGACTGGGGTTGGCTGCATGAACACAGCCTGAAGGGGGCTAGTGCACCACAGGTAAATGAGAGGGATTCCAGGAAAAAGATTGGAACTGCCTAAGAGGCAAGAGACCATTGTTTCTGGGTGCGCGAGGAGAGGAGATTCAGAGCACCACCTAAATGGGCTCCAGAGATGGGCAGGAGCCATGGCTATCAGCGTGGACACCAGAGACGGGCATGAGACACTAAGGCTGCTGCTGCCGCCAACAAGAAGCCTGTGTGCGAGCACAGGTCACTATCCACACCTCCCCTCCCGGGAGCCTGTGCAGCCCGCCACTGCCAGGGTCCCGTGATCCAGGGACAACTTCCCCGGGAGAACACACGGTGCGCCTCAGGCTGTTGCAACATTACGCTGGCCTCTGCCACCACAGGCTCACCCCGTATTCCGTACCCCTCCCTGCCCCCGGCCTGAGTGAGGCAGAGCCCCCTAATCACCCACTCCTTTAACCCCCTCCTGTCTGGGTGAAGAACAGATGCCAGAGGGTGATCTACACACAGAGGCGGGGCCAAATCCAAAGCTGAGCCCCTGGGAACTGTGAGAACAAAGAAGAGAAAGGGAAATCTCTCCCAGCAGCCTCAGGAGCAGCGGATTAAAGCTCCACAATCAACTTGATGTACCCTGCATCTGTGGAATACATGAATAGACAATGAATCATCCCAAACTTGAGGCAGTGGACTTTGAGAGCAACTGTAGACGTGGGGTTTGCTGTATGCAACTGACTAGATTCTGATTTATATGTTTATCTTAGTTTAGTTTTTAGTGCTTGTTATCATTGGTGGATTTGTTTATTGGTTTGGTTGCTCTCTTTTTTTATTTTTATTTTTTATTACTTTTTTATTTTAACATATATTTTTTAATTTTTTATTTTAATAACTTTATTTCTTTTATTTTATTTTTCTTTCTTTCTTTTTTGTCTCCCTTTTCTTCTGAGCTGTGTGGCTAACAGGGTCTTGGTGCTCTAGTCAGGTGTCAGGCCTGGGACTCTGAGGAGGGAGAGCTGAGTTCAGGACATTGGTCCACCAGAGACCTCCCGGCCCAACGTAATATCAGTCAGCAAGAGCTCTCTCAGAGATCTCCAACTCAACACTAAGGCCCTGCTCAACTCAACAACCAGCAAGCTCCAGTGCTGGACACCCCATGCCAAACAACTACCAAGACAAGAACACAACGCTACCCATTAGCACAGAGGCTGCCTAAAATCATACTAAGTTCACAGACACCCCAAAACACACCACCAGAAGCAGTCCTTCCCACCAGAAAGACAAGATTCAGGCTCATCCACCAGAACACAGGGACCAGTCCCCTCTACCAGGACACCTACATAATCAACTGAACCAACCTTAGCCACTGAGGGCAGACACCAAAAACAATGGGAACTATGAACCTGCAGCCTGCGAAAAGGAGACCCCAAACACAGTAAGTTAAGCAAAATGAGAAGACAGAGAAATACACAGCAGATGAAGGAGCAAGGTAAAAACCCACCAGACCTAACATGAAGAGGAAATAGGCAGTCTACCTGAAAAAGAATTCAGAGCAATGATAGTAAAGATGATGCAAAATCTTGGAAATAGAATGGAAAAATTACAAGAAACATTTAACAGGGACCGAGAAGAACTTAAGAGCAAACAAACAATGATGAAAAACACAATAAATGAAATTAAAAATTCTCTAGAAGGAATCAATAGCAGAATAACTGAGGCAGAAGAACAGATAAGTGACCTGGAAGACAAAATAGTGGAAATAACTACCACAAAGCAGAATAAAGAAAAGGAATGAAAAAATCGAGGACAGTCTCAGAGACCTCTGGGACAACATTAATTGCACCAACATTTGAATTATAGGGGTCCCAGAAGAAGAAGAGAAAAAGAAAGGGACTGAGAAAATATTTGAAGAGATTATAGTTGAAAACTTCCCTAATATGGGAAAGGAAATATTCAATCAAGTCCAGGAAGTGCAGAGAGTCCCATACAGGATAAATCCAGGGAGAAATATGCCAAAACACATACTAATCAAACTATCAAAAATTAAATACAAAGAAAAAATATTAAAATCAGCAAGGGAAAAACAACAAATAACACACAAGGGAATCCCCATAAGGTTAACAGCTGATCTTTCAGCAGAAACTGAAAGCCAGAAGAGAGTGGCAGGACATATTTACAGTGATGAAGGGAAAAACCTACAACCAAGATTACTCTACCCAGCAAGGATCTCATTCACATTCAACAGAGAAATTAAAACCTTTACAGACAAGCAAAAGCTAAGAGAATTCAGCACAACCAAACCAGCTTTACAACAACTGCTAAGGAATTTCTCTAGGCAGAGAAAACAAGAGAAGGAAAACACCCACAATAACAAACCCAAAACAATTAAGAAAATGGGAATAGGAAGATACATCTCAATAATTACCTTAAATGTAAATGGATTAAATGCTCCAACCAAAAGACATAGACTGGTTGAATGGATACAAAAACAAGACCTGTATAAATGCTGTCTACAAGACCCAGTTCAGACCTAGGGACACATACAGACTGAAAGTGAGGGGATGGAAAAAGATATTCCATGCAAATGGAAACCAAAAGAAAGCTGGAGTAGCAATTCTCATATCAGACAAAATAGACTTTAAAATAAAGACTATTACAAGAGACAAAGAAGGACACTACATAATGATCAAGGGATCGATCTAAGAAGAAGATATAACAATTGTAAATATTTATGCACCCAAATAGGAGCACCTCAATACATAAGGCAAATACTAACAGCCATAAAAGGGGATATCAACAGTAACACATTCATAGTAGGGGACTTTAACACCCCACTTTCACCAATGGACCACCAAAATGAAAATAAATAAGGAAACACAAGCTTTAAATGATACATTAAACAAGATGGACTTAATTGATATTTATAGGACAGTCCATCCAAAAACAACAGATACACTTCCTTCTCAAGTGCTCATGGAACATTCTCCAGGATAGATCATACCTTGGGTCACAAATCAAGCCTTGGTAATTTAAGAAAATTGAAATCATATCAAGTATCTTTTCTGACTACAGTGCTATGAGACTAGATATCAATTACAGGAAAAAAACTGTAAAAAATACAAACCCATGGAGGCTAAACAATACACTACTAAATAACAAAGAGATCACTGAGGAAATCAAAGGGAAATCAAAAACTACCTAGAAATAAATGACAATGAAAACAAGATGGCCCAAAACCTATGGGATGCAGCAAAAGAAGTTCTAAGAGGGAAGTTTATAGCAATATAATCTTACCTCAAGAAACAAGAAAAATCCCAAGCAACCTAACCTTACACCTAAAGCAATTAGAGAAAGAAGAACAAAAAATACCCAAAGTCAGCAGAAGGAAAGAAATCATAAGGATCAGATCAGAAATAAATGAAAAAGAAATGAAGGAAATGATAGCAAAGATCAATAAAACTAAAAGTTGCTTCTTTGAGAACATAAACAAAATTCATAAACCATTAGCCAGACTCATCAAGAAAAAAAGAGAGAAGACTCAAATCAGCAGAATCAGAAATGAAAAAGGAGAAGTAACAACTGACACTGCAGAAATACAAAGGATCATGAGAGATTACTAAAAGCAACTCTATGCCAATAAAATGGACAACCTGGAAGAAATGGACAAATTCTTAGAAAAGCACAACCTTCTGAGACTGAACCAGGAAGAAATAGAAAATATAAGCAGACCAATCACAAGCACTAAAATTGAAACTGTGATTAAAAATCTTCCAACAAACAAAAGCCCAGGACTACATGGCTTCACAGGTGAATTCTATCAAACATTTAGAGAAAAGCTAACACCCATCCTTCTCAAAACCTTCCAAAATGTAGCACAGGAAGGAACACTCCCAAACTCATTCTACAAGGCCACCATCACCCTGATACCAAAACCAGACAAAGATGTCACACACAAAAGAGAAAACGACAGGCCAGTATCACTGATGAACATAGATGTAAAAATCCTCAACAAAATACTAACAAACAAAATCCAGCAGAACATTCAAAGAATCATACACCATGATCAAGTGGGGTTTATCCCAGGAATGCAAGGATTCTTCAATATATGCAAATCAATCAATGTGATACACCATATTAACAAATTGAAGGAGAAATATCATATGATAATCTCAATAGATGCAGAAAAAGCTTTCAACAAAATTCAACACCCAATTGTGTTAAAAAAAAACTCTCCGGGCTTCCCTGGTGGCGCAGTGGTTGAGAATCTGCCTGCTAATGCAGAGGACACGGGTTCGAGCCCTGGTTTGGGAGGATCCCACATGCCACGGAGCAACTGGGTCCGTGAGCCACAACTACTGAGCCTGCGTGTCTGGAGCCTGTGCTCCGCAAGAGAGGCCACGATAGTGAGAGGCCCGCACACCGCGATGAAGAGTGGCCCCTGCAAGCCACAACTAGAGATAGCCCTTGCACAGAAATGAAGACCCAACACAGCAAAAATAAATAAATAAATAAATAAATAATAAACTCCTACCCCCAACATCTTCTTTAAAAAAAAAAAAAAAAACTCTCCAGAAAGTAGGCATGGGGGAACTGACCTCAACATAATAAAGGCCATGTATGACAAAAACACACTAACATCATTCTCAATGGGGAAAAACTGAAACCATTTCCACTAAAATCAGAACAAGACAAGGTTTCCCACTCTCATCACTATTATTCAACATAGTTTTGGAAGTTTTAGCCACAGCAATCAGAGAAGAAAAAGAAATAGAAGGAATCCAAATCTGAAAAGAAGAAGTAAAGCTGTCACTGTTTGCAGATGACATGATACTATACATAAAGAATCCTAAAGATCCCACCAGAAAACTGCTAGAGCTAATCAATGAATTTCGTAAAGTAGCAGGATACAACATTAATGCACAGAAATCTCTTGCATTCCCATATACTTATGATGAAAAATCTGAAAGAGAAATTAAGAAAACCCTCCCATTAACCACTGCAACAAAAAGAATAAAATACCTAGGAATAAACCTACCTAAGGAGACAAAAGACCTGTATGCAGAAAACTATAAGACACTGATGAAAGAAATTAAAATGACACAAACAGATGAAGAGATATACCATGTTCTTGGATCAGAAGAATCAACGTTGTGAAAATGACTATACTACCCAAAGCAATCTACAGATTCAATGCAATCCCTATCAAACTACCAATGGCATTTTTCACAGAACTAGAACAAAAAATTTCACAATTTGTATGGAAACACAAAAGACCCCAAACAGCCAAAGCAATATTCAGAAAGAAAAACGGAGCTGGAGGAATCAGGCTCCCTGACTTCAGACCATACTACAAACCTACAGTAATCAAGATAGTATGGTACTGGCAGAAAAACAGAAATATAGATCAATGGAACAGGATAGAAAGCCCAGAGATAAACCCACACACATATGGTCACCTTATCTTTGATAAAGGAGGCAAGAATATACAAGGGAGAAAAGACAGCCTCTTCAATAAATGGTGCTGGGAAAACTGGACAGCAACATGTAAAAGAAAGAAATTAAAACACTCCCTAACACCATACACAAAAATAAACTCAAAATGGATTAAACACCTAAATGTAAGGCCAGACAGTATCAAACTCTTAGAGGAAAACATAGGCAGAACACTCTACGACATAAATCACAGCAAGATCCTTTTTCACCCACCTCCTAGAGAAATGGAAATAAAAACAAAAATAAACAAATGGGACCTAATGAAACTTCAAAGCTTTTGCACAGCAAAGGAAACCATAAACAAGACGAAAAGACAACCCTCAGAATGGGAGAAAATATTTGCAAACGAAGCAACTGACAAAGGATTAATCTCCAAAATATACAAGCAGCTCATGCAGCTCAATATCAAAAAAACAAACAACCCAATCCAAAAATGGGCAGAAGACCTAAATAGACATTTCTCCAAAGAAGATAAACAGATTGCCAATGAACACATGAAAGGATGCTCAACATCACTAATCATTAGAGAAATGCAAATCAAAACTACAATGAGGTATCACCTCACACTAGTCAGAATGGCCATCATCAAAAAATCTACAAACAAGAAATGCTGGAGAGGGTGTGTAGAAAAGGGAACCCTCTTGCACTGTTGGTGCAGCAGTTGGTGGGAATGTAAATTGATACAGCCACTACAGAGAACAGTATGGAGGTTCCTTAAAAAACTACAAATAGAACTACCATATGACCCAGCAATCCCACTACTGGGCATTAACACTGAAAAAAACATAATTCAAAAAGAGTTATGTACCGCAATGTTCATTGAAGCACTATTTACAATAGCCAGGACACGGAAGCAACTTAAGTGTCCACTGACAGATGAATGGATAAAGAAGATGGGGCACATATATACAGTGGAATATTACTCAGGAATGAAATTGGAGTTATTTGTAGTCAGGTGGATGGACCGAGAGTCTGTCATACAGAGTGAAGTAAGTCAGAAAGAGAAAAACAAATACCATATGCTAACACATATATATGGAATCTAAAAAAAAAAAATGGCTCTGAAGAACCTAGTGGCAGGACAGGAATAAAGACGCAGACATAGAGAATGGACTTGAGGACATGGGTAGGGGGAAGGGTAAGCTTAGACGAAGTGAGAGAGTAGCATGGATATATACACACTACCAAATGTAAAATAGATAGCTAGTGGGAAGCAGCAGCATAGCACAGGGAGATTAGCTCATTGCTTTTTGACCACCTAGTGTGGTGGGATAGGGAGGGTGGGAGGGAGACGCAAGAGGGAGGGTAATGGGGGATATATGTATACATAAAGCTGATTCACTTTGTTATACACCATCAACTAACACACCAATGTAAAGCAGTTATACTCCAATAAAGATGTAAAAAAAAGAACTATACTTAGCCCCAACCCAGCAGGTGGGAAGGTCAAATATTGTTATATCCTCTTTACAGCTGAGGAAACAGTGTCCTCTTTACAGCTGAGGAAACAAAGGCTCAAAGAGTTTAAAGGTTGTGCTAAAGGCCGTGGAGGTGAAGACAGCCTGGGCCCAGCCAAGCAAGTTCCTACCTCGGGTCTTCCCGCTCACATGGCCTCTCTTAGGATGCTCTCAGCCAAAATATCTGCAAGACACACTCCCTTACTTCATTCAGGTCTCTGCTCAAACAACACTTCCTTCTCTGTCTCCTTATTAAAATGCTATGTCCCATCACTCCTTCACCCTAATACTGCTTCATCCTTGTATTAACCATATCATTCCTTGTGTATTTATCATCCATTGAACTTATTACTCAAATGAAAAACAGGGACTTTGTTTTGGTCATTGCTATATCCCCAACCCCCTAAAAAGTGTCTGACACATAGTTAAGTGGAAAATAAAAATTGATGAAATGATTTAAGTGAATCATCCACCTGCAAATTCCACACGCATTTATAGATATCGCACATACACATAAGCATACATGCCTTCTTTATACAATAGGTGAGCAAATAAGTGATAAGGTCTAAAATTACTTAAAAATGTTATGTTCCCTAGGTCTCTTGATCCATTGAGTTTGGCCCACATCCTTTCCCACTCCTTTCTGTGTTTTCAAACTCTATGTAAACTTAAAACCAAACAAGGGTAAATGTATCAAAATTAAAACCAGAGACTCAGATTCAATCTCCCTATGAAATCTTCCACTGATTTTTTCTTTCACCTTAAGTCTCTTTATTGAATGTGGTACTTTTCAAATGGTTATCAATGGTAAGCATTAAATTTCAAAAGATCTAAGCTTCCCTCTGCCCAAAGCTTTTCCTTATCATAATAAAGGTATCTTGAAATTATATTAAATGTATCAGTGATTCATGCCTATTACAAAACAGTGACTAAATACTAAAAGTAAAAAATTCCTAAACTTTTAGCAAAATTTTTTCCTAAAAAATTAATGCATCCTCAACTGTCCAACAGCACCTAGGGAAGGAGAAGAGTCAAATATCTCCATGATTTCAAGTTATCAGGGAATTCATGGTTACATGTGTGCCACCATAAGAATTGTAGCTCTACATTTTCATAGTTGACACAATGGTAGTATAATGCTATTCCACAGGCCTCCCAGAGCAATAACCCCATGAGACAGAGGAGGTGGCCCACTTTCCAACATCTTTATCCTTCAGTTCCTTCAATTTGATCCAATCAAGCAAACAAGAATGCTGACAGCATCACTAAAAAGACTTCTTGTCCATATATTCGAAAGCCTCTCAACTGATACCAATGTAATGTTTTGGTGCAAGCCATGCTCTGCATCACCAACTCAGCTCCCAGGTCGATGCAAGTTTCACTTTCACCAAATAACAGGTCTTTCCACCACAGTCCCCAAGGTGTTCAGCCTTTAGCTCTAGTTTTCTTCTTCCAGATAAACAAATCACTCATTCCCATTCCGCAGATGAAGAAAATCATCTCCCTATGGGCATATGGGGCTGGAGTAAAAATAGACTTGGGAACTATCCAGAACACGCCCTCATTTTTACCTTAGAACATACAGCCCCAAATAAACCAAAACAGAAACCAAAAAACAAAACAAAACACAAGCAAAAACTTTTCTGGCTCAGCGAGAAGCTTATGCAATTTGTTTTCTTCTTACAGCTTGTCAGCACTTCTCTGAACTTCAGGAATGTGCAGTGTCTGCAAATCTTACATGTCACCTTAAATGTACTTGCAGTACCACCAGAGTTATCTTGAAAGAAAGCACTGATCAGCAAGGTGGAACACCAGGCAAAGCAAAGACCTATTTGCAAGCATCTGTGTTAAGCCAGGGCTGTGGAGAAGGTAGAGTGTGGGGGTCTTTCTAGTCACAGTGCCTCCTAGATGACAAAGATAAGGAGGAACTATTTTGACACCTTCCCAGAATGCCTGCTTCAGCAAACAAGCCCTGGAAATAGGAAAAGCCGGGCTCCTGTCACCAACGCTCTCTCCACCCTTTACACTGCTCTGTTTTCTCCAAAGAACTTATCATCACCAAAACATTGTGTATTGTTTATAGTCAGTCAAGTCCCAGTGGAATGTAAGCTTCATGAGAGTTTCTTGGTTTTCTGCTGTATCCCAGTACCTACAACAATGCCTGGCCACATGGTCGGTACCCCCAAAAATGTGTTTGAATGAATAGTCAACACTTATGTGGGCTCATAATCACTATGCCATAATTCAAAGTATTGTTTTAATAACTAAAATAATTTGATATGACACTGCAATTTTTTTTACTTTTTTCAGTGCTCTTTTACATAGAAATGTTTTTCATTCTTATGAAACCAAATGTATTGATCTTTTTTTTGTAACATCCTCCATTCTTTTACACATAAGACTCCCTTCTTTCATTCTGACACAAATAGCACTTATATGTTCTTCTTGATTTGTAGGGTTTTATATTCGCATGTTAATGCTCAACTAATTTAGAATTTACGTTGGTGGGAAGTTTTCCATTTTTCCTTATTTTTTATCTTTGCTTTGTTCCCCCCCACCCCAAATATAATGAAACGTCTTCATACCATCTATTAAACAATAGAGTCTTGGCTATTTTCATAATTGTATTATAATGTTGGGTGATATTTAGCATGTTGGCCAGTTAAAATCCTAAACCTTTCCTGTATGAGCTAGTGCAAAGGTATTTCTTTTAGATACATGTAACTTCATCCTTGTTCTTAAGGTGCTCATGTTATCCCTGAAAAAAAGACAAATAGCCAGGTAATTAATATAAAGTGTGATTAATTCAATAATTAAAGGCATAAGCAAGGTACTATGTGAGTTCAGAAAATTAGATGGCTAACTCTGGTAGAGACCACCTTATAGATGAAAGCCTGTGCATTAATTACTTTTCTTTTTTTCAATCTGGACACTACACATGAATCAACACAGGCTGAGATTATTGCAGCTGATTATGAAACCCAAAAATGCTCATTATAGGAAAAGTCAACCATCTACAAATCCAGGATTACGAATAGAGCCCCTGACCTCTAATCCAATAACTCCTTAGGGAACAAAAAGGAAATTAAATTAGTTTGGCATAATTTGTTCTTACCGGGCTCATGCTGGCTCTAAGTGATCACTTTCTTTTCTCGGTGACTACAAACCCTTCACGATGATGAGATAACATGAGAAAGTCCCCCTCTGTTGCCCGGCACATTGACTACTCAAGGAAATGTCAGTAACACCTCCTGCCAGCCACACGGGCCCAATTCACATTTATGCTTTGTCCCTGTTAGAAAACCGGGCAGTTCACTAGCTTCTCTCTCCCTTCTGTGCACATCCTATACGCCATGATTTCTCTAAGAATATTGATGTTAGCTCAGTGCTTCATCCATGTAAGTTATTTTAGCACTCCTGAGCTTCAGGAACTAGTACAGTCTGCAAACAGAACAAATTTACAGAAACTTTCCTCATCTTCTCTTCCATTCAAAGCTTCAAATCTCCTCGGATAATGTCTCTTCTGAATTATAAGCCTGAAGATCATTCCACAACCCATCGCCTCCAATGTCCCAGGCACAGTGCTAGACATTTGACTTCTGGTATCACTAATCCTCACAAGTGAAAAACTTATGCATTACCCTCTCTACTTTAAATTTTTTTAATGTGAAATTTTAAAATTTACTCATAATGACTAACATTTTTGAGTGCACTTAACAGTATAATACATATATACATTGTACTTATGTAATACATATGTACATACATATATACATTATCTGTATATGCATAACTGAATCACTTTGCTGTACAGCATAAATTAACACCACATTGTAAATCAACTATACCTCAATAAAATTTTCAAAAAACAGGTATTTTCTTAGTCATCACAGGCACTTTTCAGCCTCCTTGCCTGGAACTATGGAGCAGCTGGATCTCTGGATTCAACAAATATTTATTGAGCACAAAATAAAACAAATCCCTGATCTCAGGGAGCTTATACCTTAGGGAGATAAAATTAAATAAATAAAACAAATAATGTGTTCTGAAAAGAAAAAGCAGGGGGAAGTGCAGCAGAAGTGTCAGAGTGGGAAGGGCTATTTCATATGGAGTGATCAGGGACCAGCCCCTCCGATAAAGGATCGGAGCAGAGGTGGATGGAGTGTGAGCCAGAGGTACTCTGAGAAATGAGATGTGTGAAATGCTGCAGGCTCAGCAAGGAGCCCAGAGAGGGCAGCCAGGCACAGAGGCAGGAAGGCTGCACAGCTCTTCAGTCTTCCTGTTGAAGCAGCAGGACATTCATTGACGTTTCTCACTGCCTGAAGACTTCAAGTTCTCCACATGTCATAGAGAAAAGGATCAAGTAAAATATTCAGTAGTCTATAACAGGGTCAGCAAACTACAGCCGAAATCTGACCCACCCATTGTATTGATAAATAAAGTTTTATTGGAACATCGGTTCAATCATTCACTTACATATTGCTGAATGCTGCTTTCCATTTGTGACAGGGACTCTATGGCCCACCAAAGCTAAAATATCCTACCTGGCTCTTTACAGAAAAAATTTGCTTACTCCTGGTATATTATAATTTATACAATCAGTATAAGAGTAAGAATTGATATTGTCCAAGTACCTATAATATGCTTAGTACACTACATCTACATTCCATCAATACTGAAATATATTCAAAATAGAACTTTCTACGATTAAAAATAAATAATTATCATACAACTACCTAAGAGTCTGCAGACTGGCAAGCAAAAGGTTATATATTGAAATACTGAAAACTGGTTCAATTCTCCTCATTTTCCAGTGAGCAATAAGCCAGGTCTCTGAAGGCTACACAAAGGCAGGTGGAAGTGATGGTGCGTGTGTGTGTGTGTGTGTGTGTGTGTGTGTGTCACCCAGGCGTGCACACATACACATATACAGTCAAATCGGAAAACTGACATATACACGCTAGCCTTTTCTGCAGAGCTGACACACTGCCATTTAACCAGCAAGCACAGAGCACGTTTTTCTGTTCCCAGTCACTAGTAAGAGACAAGGTTAACATTTTAAGTGATGGACTACAGTGTGTTATTTCCCCATGCAATGGACCCGTGACTGCACCGCCTTAGAAAACACTTAATTTCAGTGATTGAATACACGGGAGCTCACTTTCCCTGCTACGAACCTTTGACAGCTCCTCAGTTTCATGTACCAGGGGAACCTTTTTTTTTTCCTCCTTTTCTTTTTCCCTCCCCTTTATACCTGAAGGGAAGCAAAATGAATACGTGGTGGCAGAGAGAAAAAGAGGAAGCCTAGAGAATGAAAACTGGTTTGTAAGCATCAGTGTACTTTACAAAAGCCGTATTCACTGCCATCTGCTCTAATTACTTTTAATGTTTGGGCTACCATCTTCATACAGTAGAAATAATGATCTCCTCAAGGGCAAAAAAAAAAATTTTTTTACAGAAACAAACAAAAGTTGATTGCATTTAGCTCCCAGGCTAAAGAAGCATCAAGCTACTTTGCAGTGAACAATCAATTAGGAAAGTGGATAGGTCTCCAATGAACACAAACAAATTGGGTCTTCTTCATGGTTCCATCCCCCTTCCTCCTTTTCCCACCTCTTTGGAGGAATCATTCCCACAGCTCACAGAGGGCAAGGAGATGCCCAGCCACATTTCTAGGTCTGAGGTTACACCACACCAATTCCTTACATTTGGATCAGAACCAAAGCCAAGTCTTCTCCCCATCTTTGTGCTGGCATTAGACATGTCCAGTTTCAAGAAACACTGAATATAGAGATAGGTATTCTACCAAGAGTACAAATCCTCTCTCCTGGGGTAAGTTCCTCAGAGACCACCACAGACCTGAACCCCTCATTGGAAGCTAGAACTAAAACAGCCTCATTAAAGCCTTCAGGAATGGAAATGATCCAGAATGGGTCCCTTCCTTGGCACTCCAGGAGAACTCAGGACTCAGCAAAACATATGGAGTTCAGAAAAACATGGAACAGATGACTGCAATGCCAGCAGAACGCTGACTTTCACAAAGACTATCTAGGGATCTTCTCAAATCCCCAAATTCAAGCATACTACCTGTATTAAGAATTCTGAGATGCCCCCCAGGATTCCTGCCCCCTGGTGTACATGCCCTGGATACTCCCCTCCCCTGCAGTACAAACAGAGCTACTGAATATGATGGGATCTCACTCCCATAATTAGGTTACATCACGTGGCTATGGTGAAGGAATTTTCCAGCTATAATTAAGTTCAGAAATCAGTTGACTTCGGGTTAATCAAAAGGGGGATAGACATCTCTTGTTTAGGTGAGCTCTTAAAAGAAAGATTCTTCCACTGACCTTGAAGGAGCAAACTGCCATGTTATGGAGAGGACCCAAGAGCAGCCTCTAGGACCCAAAATGGTCCCTGGCCAACAGCCAACAAGAAAATGAGGTCTTCATCCTACAGCTGACAGAAATTGACTTCGGCCAACAACTTGAATGAGACTGGAGGAAGACCCTGAGCTCCGATGAGGATGTAGCGAGGCTGACACCTAAACTTCAGCCTTCTGAGATGTTGAACAGAGACCCCAGCTACTCTGTGCCCAGACATCTCCTGCAGAACCTTGGAGATAATAAATGGGCATTGTCTTAAGTTGCTAGGATGGTGGTGCCGGACAGAAGGCCAGATGGTTCTCCCACTGCATAAGTGACTCCCAGCACACAGGAGAGGCAATACAGAATTTTTTTCATTTATGATGCCAAGAAGTTTAAATTAAACCTGATAGAGAACTCATTTGCTCAGGAAGAGTTAAGACTGCTAAAGAAAAACAGCAAATACCATACAACTGCTATGTCTTCACAACCTTTCTCTGTTTAGGCTGAAGAAATGCAAAACCTTCCTGACCCTGAACACAACCATGATGTGTGTCCTTTGGGAGATACTAAGAATTTTTGAAAGCCCAGATTCCAGCTTGACTTCTGAGAATAGTATTTGAATATAATTGGTATTAATAGCACTACTCTTTCGCTTGCATTCCTTCCAAGGAGAGATGTGAATCTGGCTTTTTTATTCCCTCACTTAAAAAAAAAAAAAAAAAAAAGCTATGCTCTGCAGGGGAAAACCAACCTCAGAAACCAGAGAAATCCAGCCTGTACCTGTATCTGGTATCTTCATTGGCCTTGACTAAATAAATTTTCTCTCATTCTTTAAGGGGAGAGATTAAGGTACTTTTTAGGAAGAACAAAGGAAATGTTAATTTAGGTTTTTAGATCCCCTGATATCAAAGTAGTGTCATGTTTTATCATTAAACATTCATGCATGTATTACGTGGTATTGTCTGATGATGCAAAAGATGATTTGTTTTAAGGCTAATACCACAAAATTATCAGTCCTACTTGGGAATGAGGAAGCCCAGAAAGGTTAAATGATGGGTTTCGGAGCTGGGACGCAATCTCAAGAATCTAGAATTTGGGGAAATTGCCTGTCCACTGCAGTGCAGATGCCTTTCTTGTATACACAGGTTGTGTTTATTAAATCATCACCATCCCCTCTGTGAACCTTCACTGGACATTTTCTATGGGCCAGGTGTTACAGGACCCTGCCCGGGACCCACAAATGCATAACTGAATTTGTAAGCTCTTAGAGCCCAGTTTCAAGTGCATTGTTCCCTTTCCTCTAAACGCATCTGCCACACACTGTCCCTTTTCGGCCAAACCCTGTTTATTGGCTCCAGATGCAATGAATCATCTACTGACTTGAGCGACATTAGAGGTAAACACCAAGGTTAAAATGTAGAGCTAATTGAATAATACCAACTACCAGTAACAGCAGTCCAGGCAAAGGAGGAAATAGACCCGGAGATCTCAGATAGGGCAGTCTGATGGAAAACCTCCACTCTCAGGATCAAAACCACATGCTATTTTAACATGATGGAAAAAAAATCTCTGTTTTATTTTTCCAAATTTTCATATGCCAGTTATCAGTATGGGTAGGTGTGGCAAGCAGGCAGTGACATAATTTAAATGTCCCCATGACTGAAAATAAAACATCTAAAAATCAACTGAACTGCCATCTATTTAGTATCTCAAAGCAGTGTGCTTTAAACTGTTTTTTAAATATATATGTGTAAGTTATTGCTTTGACTGCTGATAAATAAAATTAATGAAATATATGCATTTCTTCCAACAAACTCTTCTTCAGAGAAAACCCCATAAAGCAAAAATTTTCCAAAGCCTTTCCAAAAATTCATAAAGCTCACTATACTTTCCAGATAGCAAAATGTACTTTAATCATTTGCTTTACAGTCACCTGGCATTCACTGTATACTATATACACTGTATACTATGCACATCATGTATAAACATGGGTATAACATATACCCATGTTTATACAAACACTTGAAAAACTTTCCTTATTGTGTCTTTAAAGGCAGAAAACTCAGAACCCTTAATGAATACTAAACAATCCACAGGCATAGTTATCACCCAAGAAGCTTGGAAGTTTAAAAGCCACAAAGACCCCCATGAAATGAGCCTTAAAGCAGCAGTACTCACTCTCTAGGGATCCAAGTCTAGACTAATTCAATAAGCAACATGGGAGAGCGATCAGAGGCCACAACATCTGACATAACACATGCAAAATGCCTTGCCATGGAATTCTCCCAACTTTGGGAAATTACCCTCTTATTGAAAATCAGGAACTCAACTTGCTGAGGGTTAATTATTCACATAGCTCTGTTTTGCCTTAAGGAAATAGGAGCTTCTTCGTTCCCCATTTTCCCAATGGGAAGAAATATAGCTCCCAAAAAGCCCCTCTATTACTTAGGGTTAATGAAAGCTTAGATATTTATTCTAACATCTCATTTCAAAAAGGTGAAATTAAGGGACTGCTACAAGACTACTTACTCAATGAATTGAGCAGGGGTAGAGTCAGGACAAAAGCCAGACGAAGTGATTTGTTCTTTCTACCAAAAGACGTGGCCTTTATTTTTAAGTTAACATAAGTGTAAGGAGCTCTTCTAAAATTTTCTTGATGGACCCGTCAACATGCATTCTGGCAGCTATGAGCCACATGAATGGATCCCATGGAAAAGCTGGTAAGCACATGGCACAGCTTCCCATTAGTCCCCATTTCCTACTTCTGGACAGCTCCTCCAGATGAAGTCTCCTTTGCCCAGGATCTATCCAAAGGCGTTTTTGTTGTTTTAGAAAGTTGAGAAAAAAAATCACTTCACCTCCTAATCAATCACATGAAGCAGAAAGAAATAACCTTTCCTTGTTACTCCCTCCTCTTTCCCATTATACTCAACTAAGTGGGGTGGGAAAGGTAGCTTTTAATCTGCAAGTCTTTACGTTTTTCATATGGGGCAGCCCAAAGCAAACCTAAACCATTGTTAGTTTAAAACATTTTTTAAACCTTCTGAACATATTGGGAACACTCATAGACAATGTAATGGACATAGATAATTGACACCTTGCCTAAATCCCCAAGAAACTGAGAAGATAAGAAGGTACCCAAAGGATATTTTGAGAATAGGAGGCAAAAGCAGAAAATAAATGAAGTTTAATTACTTTCTGCAAACTAAGCTAGAGATTTGGATTTTTAAAGATAGAACTTAAGCCAACATGATTTATATAAAAAACACTTATTTGTTTTTATGTAGGGGAAATCTTCATGACATTTGGGTTTGGCAATGATTTCTTCACTATGATATCAAAAGCACAACAACAACAAAAAAATAGATAAATTGGACTTGATCAAATTTAAAACTTTTGTGTATCAAAGGATGCTATCAACGGAGGGAAAACGCAACCTGTGTAATAGAAGAAAGTATTTTCAAATCATATATCTGATAAAGGATTAATATCCAGACTATATAAAGAAATTCTGAATTGCAACAACAACCAAAAAAACTCTATTAAAAATGGTCAATGGACCTGAATAAACATTTCTCCAAAGATCTATATAAATAGCTAATAAACATAGGAAAAGATGTTCAACATCACTAATCATTAGGAAAATGCAAATCAAAACCATGAGCTGTCACTTGACAGCCATTAGGATGGCTATTAGTTTAAAAAAAACACAAACAAAATAACAAGTATTGATGAGAATGTGGAGAATTAGAACCCTTGCGCATTGCTGGTAGGAATGTCAAATGGTGCAGCCACTTTGGAAATGGTATGGCAGTTCCTCACAACATTAAACATTGGCGTACCATATAATTCTGACCATTCCAATATTGGGTTTATACCCAAAAGAACTGAAAGCAGGGACTCGAACAGATATTTGTATATCCATGTTCATAGCAGCATTATTTACAGGCCAAAAGTTGGAAGTAGCCCAAGCGTTCATCACAGATGAATGGACAAAGTATGGTATATCCATGCAATGGAAGATTATTCAACCTTAAAAAGGAAGGAAATTCTGACACATTACACCATGGATGAACCCTGAAGACATTATGCTAAGAGAAATAAGCCAGCTACAAAAGGATAAATATTGTATGCTTCCACTTAGATGAAGTACCTATGTTGCCAAATTCACAGAGACAGAAAGTGGAATAGTGGTTGCCAGGGTCTAGGGGCAGGGAGAATGGGGAGTTAGTGCTTAATGGTTATGGAGTTTCAGTTTGGGAAGATGAAAATGTTCCAGAGATAGACAGCGGTGATGGCTACACAACAATGCCACTGAACTGCACAATTAAATATACTTAAAATGGTGAATTTTACATTATGCATATTTTACCACAATTTAAAAACTGGGGAGAAAAAGATATTTCTTCACTTCTAATAAGGAATTTTAGAGCCTCCTGTCTTCTCTTTTTCAGATGAGGATGCTGGATCTCAGAGAGGCTAAATGACTTTTTCAAGGTTCTAAAACCTGACGAAGGAATGTAAAACCAAAAATGAAGACAAGGCTCGGCATATAAGCTTGCCTTGCTGCTCTGTGGACAGTGGGTTTGTCCCCTTGTTTTTGTGAGTGCATGTGCATGAGTGTGTCCAGAAGTCCTCTGTGCTCTAGTCCCTGGTCACCTCTCCACTCCACTCGATAGCATACAGAAATCACCTGCAGCTCCCCAGACACACTCTGGTATTTCCCATCTCCAGCCTCCAGTCCCAGAGGTGACCTCTATTACCTGTGCCCAGAAGACCTTTCTACCCTATTCCACTAGGGAAACCCTTGCTCAGTCTTCAAAAGCCAGATCATCTCCCTTTCTCTGTGAAGCTTTAGCTAGTGTCCCCTCACCCTGAAACAGAGCTGTCTCTTTTTTCTGCTTGCACTGGGCTTTGGACTTATTGCTATAGTATTTATCTTCATAGTGTTTGGTATCTTGTGGTATTTTCTATCTCCACGCCCACCTCATCTAAGTCAAAGGAGACAAGATTCAAGGGAACCAATGGGAGAGCTTAACGGAAAAGGCACCAGCATTTGCTTCAGACCTGGAAAGTCTAAACAAGAGACTGTGGCTGGAGCTGCCCCGGCCCAGCAGCAGAGGGAAAAGATGGAGCTGGTCTGGGAGCAAGCTGCCTGTCACTACAGGAGGAACAAAGGTGACTGTAGATCCCACTGAAGGGAACGGATTGGGGGTGATAAAAAGGATTTTTCCCAAGAGGCAGCCTGAACTATTGGGGAGAGCGAAGTTCCCCACCCCTAAAACACTCAATGGGCCAGAAATGGGCCAGAATGGGTCAGAAAGAATTGTAGGCCAAGGACCTTAGTTGGAGGATTTCTGGTGAACCCACAAAAAAGCCCACGAGGAAGCTAAAAATGGTACCTCTGCCACCAGCAGTGCATTTGTTACCTTGTTGCTGTACCTGCCACATCTGATGTATAATTTTACCCCAATCCTCCCTCCCCCAGGCCAACTCCTACAAGAAGTGGGGAAGGGGATGGAGGGAAGAGAGAAATAACCACTCCCCCACCACAAGCTTCAAGCCATCTGGGGATGGGGAAGTCAATTTTTAAACTGATAAAATTTGTGGCTTTGAAATTACATTGAACTGAATTGGAGTTAGATGATTATTAGAGCCTATCAAGACTACTGCATTCAAAAGCAGGTCATAAGATAAGGATGAGGTTACAGGGGACCCTGGTCTGGGCGTTTCAAAGCCAAGAAGCTTGAGAGTAAGGATGCACCTGAGAGTGTGGGAAACTAGAAACAGCCAATGGCATTATCCTTTAAAACAACACAGTTATCAAGGGAAGGAGAGAACTCAACCCCTTTGTAAAAGGAGCCATAGCTTCAAAGGAAGATTAGGGAAAGGCTGAAGTTCTCTGGTTAAGATTAAACAGTTTCTATACTGAGGAAAATGAGCTAATGGAACAAGAGAAAAGAAAGGGGATCAATGATGACCTCGAATGGTGCCGAGATGGGAGACGGGGTGATTTACATACAACACTTAGGCAGGGATCAGCCCCTTCTCTGCTCATCCCACAAGCACTGGCAGTCCCCAAGCATCCATCCCCTTCTTTCTCATCTGCACATGCTTCCTGGATACTGTCACCACCTCCCTTAGCCTCTGTTATAACCTACCTTATGACAGCTTTCAAATTTGTATCTCAGACCCTGAACTCTCTCCTAAGCTCTGAATAGCCAGATAGCTCCACATGTATGTTACATGGAACAGTCAGCCGTAACAAGGGTAAAACTGCATTTCTTAGCCTCCCCTTCCTACAAACTCACTCACTCTGCCATCAACACTTAGTGATGCAGTATCCACCAAGGTGACAGTGTCCCCCAACTCCAGAAATATAGTCACCTGCAATTCCTCCTAACCCTTATGTCCCATGGCCAACAAGTCACCAAACGGTGTCCGTTCACCCCAGAAATGCCTCTTAGTTCAGGCTTTTCTTTGCCGTGTGTAGGGCAACAGGAGGTGCTCGTCGTTCGCCTGGATTTTCTGGAATAAAGGCTCCATGAGGGCAGAGAGCAGGTCTGTGTGTGCGCCTAGAGTTTAGCACAGTACTTGGTCCACAGCAGGTTTGTAATGAATCCTTGTTCATCAAATGAAGGCAGGCTGCACGAAGGACCACCATGGCGATGGCGGAGCTGGCCTCTCTGCTTCCACTCTGCTCGCAGCCCTCCCCCCTCCTCCTCCCCACAGGCACTGCCCATATTCAATATTCTCTTGCTAGAAAAGCTAACCTCATTAATTCATATTCTCTCCCTCTCTCTCTCCCTCGCTCACACACACACACACACACACACACTCACAGTCACACACCTGGCCACACACCCCCTTAGAATACAGAGGTGTGAAACTGATTCCCAGTGCCTAGAAAATAAAGTACAAATTCAAATAAGTATATAACCCTCCGCCCAAGAACTGGTCTCCGCAGCCTCATCTCCCACTCCTTCCGACTCCTCCCCGGGATGTGCACCATCCTCAGGCTATACCAAGAGCCACACCACCTCCTAAACACGTCATGATCGTGCTGATGTGTAAGTCCCTTCTCTCCTGGGCAATGCCATCATCTCTCAAGGTCTGGCTCCACTTTAAATCTCCCTCGATGACTTTCTCAGTTCCTCTTTGAGAAACTATTCTTTCCTCGGTGCCTGCCCTGCATCCCGCTCCTACTACTTCTGCGGTCCAATTTACCTTGACATTTACGTTGCTAGAATGTGAGTTCCACAGGGCAGGGGCTGCACCGTAATCATCTGCATATCACAAGTCACCAGCACGGTACCTGGCACACAGTGGGCAGCTACCGAGTCAATTAGATCAAATTCGTGAATTAGACTGGCTATGTGAAACAGGCAGCAGCAAACAGCAGATTACAGCGCCACCGAAAACCCTTCTCTTGCCTGAAATTTTACAATTTCTTTGTCCTCTGTTAAAATAATTTAATGTTTTTTAAAAGATTGCAGAATACATTCATCAAGGCGTAATCCAAACTACTGGTGCTGTGTCTGCCAGAAGAGTGCCTCCAGACCTGCTTCGATAAATTGATAGCACTTATTTGTAATTTGCAGCCCCCATTTGCATGCAAATAATTAATGCGCTGGAGTCCATAAAATTGATTTTTCTCTTAAGTTGAATATTCCACCTACAATCTTGTTAGGGTATCAATTAATGAAGTTTTACTATATTCAACCAATAAACATCTGTTGAGCCAGGTACTGCGGTAGGTCCCAAGGATAAAATGATACATAACATAATTCCCTGCTCTCAGGAAGCTCACCGTCTAGAAGAAACTGACATAAAAGCCAATCCTTATTATATCACACATGCTTGTTTCTTTTCTCACAAGGGCAAAATCTGGATGTTTACAAGAGAAGATAGAAAAGATAAAAGCTAAAAAAGTATACTTAGAAATATTTCTGATTATGATCCTGCTTGCAGAAAATATAATTACTTGGCTTTTAAAAAGAAATCATGCAAACTTTTGATACTCTGAACAAGAAAACCTACTCAACATGATCTCATGTTATTAAAGCCTTTACCTGGGAGTCAAATATTATCAAAATCTATAAACAATAACTGGACACACATCATTTTAGAGACTGTAACTACGTATTTTTCATTTCAAGAGGGTGGACTGTTCACTATTAATAACCTTTGTTCAGCATAGCAACATTTGTCCAAATCAGTCAGCTGCTTTAAAAACCTAAATAAAATTATGGGGGAAAAAATTCCCTTATCTTTTGGAAAATGGGAGAAGGCCACAGGGCTCATAAACCTCTGATTGGGACCCATGCTTGCCCCCAAGAGGCAACTGCCACAAATCTTCAGAAGAAACCCCTGATTCAACACCATCCCCGGACACACACTCCCCCTACATACTCGTCCACTCGTCCACCTACACTCCACATCTGCTCTAATTGGAGTCACACAAAAACCTCAGTGCAACCCAAGCTCAAATTCCTCAAGACAATTGTGGTCACTGAGTCCAATAAAAGAACCTTCGAGATAGCCACACCTAGACCATCTCTGAGGCATTTGCCCTGGGTCCTTAGGCCTCCTGCACCAAAGCTGAAATTCAGGCGTTGCTTACATGGTGCCCAGGAAGCCTCTGCAAGATTCAGGAAGGAAACACAGTAAAGCCTGCTACTAACAAAACCCAGAATCAAAAGGGAGGCCAAGTTGATGTCAAATTTGTAATCAGCAACTCTATGATGAATTTGTTTTTCACAGACTTTAACACAGCAGGCCAGCCCACAATCACAGCTGCACAAGTAAACTGAGACCAGGTTAAAAAGTCTTTTTTGTTTTTCATTTAGTTTTCCAGTTCACCACAGTGGTGAGAACTGGCCAGACCACAAATAATGGGGGTGTAGCTCGTATTCATATTTTAATTCGAAACATTGTTATTGCGTAAAGGGAATCTCCTTTGACATTTGTATTCAGACAAGGCTGGAAACAGCATCTGAACTGGGATAATCATATCCCAGTGTGTTTCTCTCACTCAAAAGCTGAACCGTCTGCCTTAACACTTTCACAGACTCCTCCAGGCCCGCTTCAAACAGACAAAACACTCCTAAAACTCAAAGAAACATCACGACACCTTTGTAATAGGCCTATTTCCCAAGGGGGGGATAAAAGGACAAGGCAAATTAAGGGAAATGCAAAATATAAACTTGAAACCTACTGTCAATAAAACCCAAAACAAACTCGAAGCAGAGGTGAAAAAAGCAGGGGGAGGAAAAGCAATGTTCAATGGTCATCTTTCTTCTCCTTTTATTTGAGGAAGTTAAGCGTGCACAGCTCCTTACAAGCTGTCTTTGGCTACAATCACTATTAATGAGCTTTGACATTTGAAATTCAACTGAGCATGAGCTAACAGCTTCCAGCACTGCACCACCCATGAAGCCAACTGGAAATATTTTGCTAGGGCCTAACGGTGTGTTTATTGAAAAGACACAGCTTCCAAGAGAAAGTGTTTATAGCAGCCACTTTACCTGCTATCCCTGCCCTGTGATGTCTGTTTGGTTTCAGGGTTTGGGGGTCCCTCTTGAACTCATCCTCGTCACAGCTCTAATTGTTTTCAAGTCTAGCAGGAAAACATTAACGAAGCTCTTTGCTCTACAGCAACCTGGATAATAAGGACGGATCTGAGAACAAGGAGTTATGACAAAGGAGCAGGCCACAAAGAAAAAGAAGTCAGCCCTTTGGAAAGGCAAGATGACAATACTTGTGTTATTGGCAATGCCATTAAAATGATCCTTTTCCAAAGACAGCACAGTGAGTAGACCAATGAGGCTGGAAAGATGGCCTGTGTTCTTCTTAGCTAAAATCTTGGTTCATTGAATGGAAGTGAATCCATCATTAACCAGTCAGTCATTTCCCCAAGAGAAAGGCCTAGAAGGAAGCTATTCCCTTTACTCCTCTCCAGAGAAGGCTTTGGGCGCACTGACTTGTTGAAGAAGGGAGGATAGGGACAAAGAGGGAATGAACTTGACCTCAAAGATGCTCACACACACCCCGATCCCGCACAGAGTCTGTGCATTCAGTCTCCACCTTCATGCTGTATTCAAACAAAATGGAAGCATCCTTCTGGATCTCCTGCCAAAGTCCTAAGAGCACTGTCCCGTGTTCAGTGATCCTGTACATATTCTTGACCTCAAGCATACCAGGATGTCAATATCAGTATGAAATTCAGAACCTCCACCCTTTCCCTGAAGCCACCGTTATGCTGGAGAATTTAGGGGTATCCTTTCCTTGACGCATTCCCTGACCCAGCAAAGTGAAAGCAAAATTTCTAACCCAATCTGGAATGCCTCTGAGGAACGCAGACAGAATCTCAGCTACAAAGAAAAGGAAGTTCAGAATCTGTGACCTAGAAATCACATACAGTGTAAGGTTTCATTTACCAAACCAAGTTTGGCCACACCTACAACACCAAAAAGGGAAAGGCTTGAGGATGACACCAAATCTTGAAGGTAATTCAGAGGTTACAACCGGAGGCGGAGGAGGAAGTGGGAAAGGTGGGCTCTTTGTCCAAAGATATTTTCTCATTACTAGATTTTATTTTCATAGAAAAACCAAATATTATCAGACTCTAATTTCTTTTAAAATACCAAATATTATAGAATCTTTATATGTTCCCTTATTCTCATACATTACGTGACTTCTAAATTATTTCTAAAAGTTATACAATAGGCAGAATTTTTTAATAATATATATCAATTATTAATGCATCAGAATGTACTTTTGACAGTTATTACTTAACAAATGGCACATGGTTGCATTACCAATTCATTGTTCATCTTAGCATATTTCCAGTTATAAATGTGAGAGGGTGAAGTAAAAACTTAATGATAAACAGGAATAATTCTGTTTGGGGGGAATCTGTGTAACTATAATTACTTTGTGTCTTAAGTATTAAAAAAAAAAAAAAGAAGAAGCAGAAGTGTAAGTGACATAGAGCACCTGGTCCTCTAGGATCATGAGATTAGGTCTTCATGGTGGAAGGTACATCCCAGACCTCTCACAATCTCAGTCATGAAGACTAATGAGACACGGCTCGGGGGGGTGGGAGGGCAGGAGTAATTTCACAAGATTCACACACTGAACCTCATGCACTTCTTCAAGAAGTATCTTTCAAAGCTGCACTCAGAATTGTTTTACTTTGATTTTGCACATCTATCTACCAAAATTGTGTTATCTTGTCAGTCGGTGAAGAAGAGAGCAGAAGGACAGATTAGAAGGAAGTGGAGGCTGCTGACAGCAGCCCGCCTGACAGACGCCTGCAGTCTGAACAGCAAAGGAAGGGCAGGATGGGTCAGTACGGTCGTGGCCATTTGGCGAGGAGCACACACCTTCCTGCTACTTCAATACTACCTCTGGCGGAAGTGTTATTTCCAAAAAGCAAAATCACTGAGGTTTATGCTAATGATCCAGAAGCATCCAGAGAACATTTGATTCTGCTGCCTAGAGTCAGTCAAAAAGGCAGGAAAGCCTTTGCTCTGTTCCAGAAGATAACATCCAAAATAAACAAGGCTCGGTATTTTAAGGGCAATGGTTTGGTTGCCTGGAAAATTGACTCCTATATTATCCCTCATTCCTCTAGAAAAACAGAAGATGAGGATTCTGGTCCAGAATGAAACCTGGCAGTGTCATTTATTCAACAAATAGTGGGGCAGCACCTACTAATGCCAGGCACAGTGCTGGGTGCTTGAACTGCCTGCTCCCCAGGACATGTCATCTAACAGAAGATGGGTATCACAGCAGGTATCAGGTACAGCAGTGGGTACAGGGGATGTCAGGGCACCACAAGAAAGCACCAGCCACAGGACCAGAAAGTCCTCCAGGGATGGGGCAATGCATGTGCACAGCACAGTCCCAGACTCAGTGGCTTCCTCACTCACTCAGATCCCCCCATTTGGGGAGGACTTTCAGTTGACCTGAATTTGGAAAATATCAAAATAAAAACCAAACCAACTAACACTTCAGGGCTGAAGGCATGAGGCTTGGAGGAATGACAATTACAACAACGATGATGGTAAACACTGATTGAACATTCATCAGACACGGGGCACTGCACTAAGACCTGCGCTGTCATAACCCTATTTGAACCTCACAACCACCGTCTGAGGCATCTATCTTATCAGTCCCATTTACAGATGGGAAAACTGACACTTGCAGAGGCTAAGAAGGATGCCCAAGGACAAAACACTGGGAAGTGATGGGGCAGGGCTCACTGCTCTGTTTCCAGACACAGACACCTGTGCCCTAAAGAACAATCTAGGGCAATATAAAAACTGTCTCAATAATAGTAAAGTTTTCAGAAATCTGAAATTATGGGAAAAATATAACCCCGGGAACAGAAAGAGTTCCACCAATCAAAAGTTGTAAGCAATCACTTTTCTCCCATCATGGAGGAGAAGTTCTTTTTCTTTAGCCCTTTTTTCCTGAACATGTGGACTTTCAGTATTTCTGACTCTGCAGAACACCCTCGGGTCCCCAAATGTCAGCGATCGTTTTATCTTATCAGTTGGAAAAAAAAAAAGGGTTTTGAGGTAGCAATACACATTCAAATTCCAACTTCACCACTTACTCACTGAGTTACCTTGGCAGTCATATAATTTCCTTGAAGTTCAGTCCCTCAACCATAAAATGGAGATTCTTCAAGGGCCATTATAGTTATATATAATAATATATTGTTAACAAACGTATATGAAGACCAACTCAGTGCCTGACACATAACAGGTGCTTACTTCTTGCTTTTCTCACACTTTTCCTTAAACAAAAACAAAGAGAAGATATATATTTCTTAAGTTCAGTTGTTGCATCACCACTTATGGCAAAAAAAAAGTAGAATCAACTTTCTTGGATGATGAAAATGTTCTATACCTTGATTTTGAGTGTGGGATTCATAGTGTATACATATGTCAATGAACCATACACTTAAGACCTGTGCATTTTTGTTCTATGTAATTTATTTGTCAATAAAAGACAAACTCTTGACAAATAAACTTTAATTTTAAATTTAGTATTTCAAGTATATTAATTCTATGAGCAAGCCAAATTATACAGCATACATTCTATGGTGCCAAGCTAGAACCTGTTAAAAGCCAAAAAAATACACACTACATATTTTTCAGCTAGCCCTAAAATTTTATTCCTCCGCCTTGCCCCTACTTTAATCAATCTTGTGGAAATTTACAGGAACTACCAATTCATTGCTCTATTCTGCAAGTGCCACGTTATTTCCAACCACCACCTCCATACACCAACGGAATCCACACTGATACAGGACCTGTAAGAGGTGAGTAGCGCTTTAGTACTTTCAGAGGGTTTTCACATCTGTAGACGCATCTAAATTTCAAAATCTTTGCAGGAAGATGCTGTGAAGCACTAGTGCCATCATGTACATGAAGACAGTGATGGCTCTGAGAAATCGAGCCATGAATCCGGGACCTCTTAGTAAGGTGGTCTTGGCAGAGACTAGAACCTACATCTTCCAGCGTCAAGACTCATCTCTTTCCATTACTCTGAGGAAAGGATGGCAAAACAAGTCTTCCAACCTGTGCCAACTAAAGACGACCCCTCCCAGTACTGGCTACTGAGAACCAATATCGTAAAGCCAGGAAGTCACATCCTTAAACTCCTCTGGCCTTAGGAAAGGATGGATTCTGCCTAAAGCCTATTTCTCCACTCTTCCCAGAGTTGCTTTTGGAGACCAATATTTTTATAACCAACATGATTCTTCTCAAAGGAGAGCATTAATGCCACGGATCCAGCCCAGCCTTCAGGCCATTTGCCCTGGAACCATCTTACCTTCTACAAACACTCTATGAGGGAAGAAAAAAACTAAATTTTTCCAGGTCAAATAAAAAGAAAAATTCATAATTAAAGCCATGGTCTTTTAGACCAAAAAACTCAGTTCTCCCTTCTTTTCTTTTCTCCCTGCAAAATGTATTTCAAGACTAAAAGAGCCAATTAAAAATTCTATTATCATGAAGTAGAATTCTGTGGATGCAGCAATACTGAGCAAAAGCAATTATATTCCTGCCTTTCCAAAAATGTATAAAACCTACGCCTACAGGTAGGGGTGTGTGTGTGTGTGTGTGTGTGTGTGTGTGTGTGTGTGTGTGTGTGTGTGTGTGTGTGTGTGTGTGTGTGTGTGTGTGTGTGTGTGTGTGTGTGTGTGTAGGAAGGCAAGAGAGTTATTACAGAATTGAATTCACATATCTACAACAAATCAATTAATAATACCATATTATAATGACATATTTTCCATTATCTAGAGGAATTTCATTTTATTTGTTTTGTACCTTCTACACTTGAATTATTATTTCACAGACAAAGTGGGGGGCTAATTAAAGCCTTTAATTTCACCTCTCCAAGACATTTTTTTAAAAGGCTTAACAATCCTAATCAGACCATTAGAAAAGTGCAAGAGAAAAACGAAGGATCTATGGCTACATCCGTTAAATTCTCCCGAATAGCTCAAGGCCTGTGTTAATTTAAAAAAAAAATGCGAGAAGGAAGGGTGAGAGAGAGAGTGCGGAAGAAAGAAAATAAAGGGAAAGAGAGCAAGAAAAAGAGGGAGGAAGAAAGGAAAGAAAGAGAGAGGGAGGGAGGGAGGGAAGGAGGGAGAGAAGGAAAGAAAGGAGAGAAAAGGAAGGAAAGCAAAGGGAACAAGCCATCTCACTTATCCATCCACGCATCTCACAGCCGCTTTTATTGTTATTTATTTATTTCTTCCCCTTTGAAGCCAGATCCTTTTTTCTCATTTACTCCGACAGAGACTGTCCTCCTGGATTGACCTTTTATTCTTTCCTTTTCCTTCACCCCTCAGGGTTATTGCCCTCGTGCCAGTAACTAGATAACATACTCTATCAAAGATTTTTTTAAAACTCATTGGGCAGGCACTAGGGCTGTTAGTGGCATCAATCGTGGGCTGACACGGGTCAGGGTCAACCATTTATCTCTGCGCGTAGCCTGTGGTTACCGGGCAGCCATCTTGACTTGCAGATGTCACCTCCCCAGCCTGATAACATCTGCTTCTGAGTCGTTTACTTCCCTTGTTTGGCCTGTTTCTTTGTTTTATTCCACTGGACATCTTTTCATACAAAACCTAGGTAGGAATGAGTGAAGCCCCTCCCTTTTTTCAGAGCCTTTTCAAATTCCAGAGCCAGGGAAACAGTTATGGGCTGGGAAAAGAATCTGGCTTTCCGGGCCAAATTTTTCAAAATAAAACTGAAACACTTTTGTTCCTTAGGAAATTCAGCCATGCCCTTGAAGTTAAACTAAACTCACAGAGTGTTGCTCTAATTCCACTAGACATGAAATTTTAGTAAAAGATTTCTTTCAACTCAAATTTATTTTCCATGCTACTCCATCCTTTTCTCATCTTGTCTTCTCCTCACCGCCCCGGACCCATACCATTTGCTATCATTTTGGTAACTTATTCAGCAGGCAGCATCATAGTGAAAAGAAGTTTCACATGAGACAGACTGCACTTCTAAATCCCAGCTCCAACATTTTAGCCATGGGGCCTTGGACAAGTCTCTCAACCTTCAGAAGCATCCACTTCCTGATCTATAAAATGGAGCTAATAATATCTACTCATAGTGCTGTGAAAATAATGTACACAAAATAGTCATATGCCTTGTGCCCGTCACATATAAAAACTCAATGTACATGAGCTACTATTTATTTCCTTAAAGTTAATAAATAGTCACTTAGCTGCTCAGGCAATGGAATTTGGTGGATACCAAGCATGGCTCAGCCCATACACGAAAATCATCATCACCACCTAGTTTTCTACCATTATAACCATTTATTTGAGTCTCTAAGAATTGTTATAAAATGCAAACATACCTGGAGAGTTTTGGATTTTATGAACTTAAACCTTAAATAGGAGTTGAAGTTGATTAAGAATGGAAGACAGAAATTTTTTTAAAAAAGAAAAAAGAGACGCTCAAAGGGAAACTTTATATATAGATATAATTTTTAATCTAAACACTCTTATGTTCCTATAAAATTGAATAAATGTGAAACGTAGTCATCCTTTTCACAGCATTTTGTACTCTGTGTAAAATACTAAACTACGAGAGATTCCCAGGTTAAAACTTACCTTCATCCTCAAAATTCCCACTAGCAGATTACCCTTTCAAAATTAACCCATATAAAATAGTCTTCCATTCAAACTTAAAAAACAAAAGTAAGTTGATAGCTGTTGAAGGTGGGAGATGGGTACATGGAGTTTATTACGTTATTCTCTCCACTTTAGTATATTTGAAACTGTCTATTTAAAAAGTTAAAGTAGGGGCTTCCCTGGTGGCACAGTGGTTGAGAGTCCGCCTGCCGATGCAGGAGACACGGGTTCAAGCCCTGGTCCGGGAAGATCCCACATGCCACGGAGCAACTAAGCCCATGCGCCACAACTACTGAAGCCGCGCACCTAGAGCCTGTGCTCCACAACAAAAGAAGCCACCGCAATGAGAAGCCTACGCACCACAACGAAGAGTAGCCCCCGCGCGCTGCAACCAGAGAAAAGCCCGCGTGCAGTAACAAAGACCCAACGCAGCCAAAAATTTTTAAAATAAATTAAATAAATTTTTTTAAATAAATAAAAAGTTAAAGAAAAAAATGGGCCCCAATAAATATATTACCTTATATAGGCCAACTGCACTGCTCTTCCCAATTGTACCATTGAAGTGTGTGATACACAGTAAATAATACGGTCAGTTTTCCACGGTGCTGATACTGAAAGGAATGGTTTCTTAGGATGGAACAAAGAAGTCTTAAAAATTGTCTTTAAAAAGTCATAAAATTTATGGATAGGTGTATAGTCATAGACGTGAATATATCACCCTCACACATTGCCGACATTGAACCTATGACCCTTCCAAGTTTATTCATCCAACATACAGAACATGTTTTTTAATTACTTCACCAAACTACCATACGTCTACACTCAGTGCCTGTAGACACTGAACTCAGGAGTGGCCGTCTCTAAACTCTCCAGCTTGAAGGTTATGAGGTAGAGGAGCTGGGGAAGCATTAACGGCTCATGACATCCCTGGCCAATATTCCCTTGGCCAGGATCAAAGCAACTGGATGCTGAAATTGTAGAGAATCTTTTTTGGTCTCTTTTTATTATCTCTTTTTACATTTTCTGCTCTAAGCAGGTATTCTTTTTGCAGAAGATAAAAAGGTGTTTTGTCTTGTTTTGTTTTGTATACTAAAGCACTTAAATGGAGAGTTCAAAACAGTAGGAAGAGAGAAGCTGGAATTACCGGGCAATATGATACTGGCAGATACTAAAAATTATGACACTTGTGTGTCTCCTACAACAGCACCTCCATCCCTAACCTTACAAGACACATTGCCTCATTTCCCAGAAAATTTTAAAAGGAAAATTAAGCTGAATATTCTGGAACTACGGACCTAGTCTCCAATTACTTCACTAATATAATACAGCAAAGGAACTTACGAGGTTCTCTCTGTACTGCAAAGATTAGTAATTTCTACAAAATATTGCTCACATTATCAAGATTTAATGAAACAGTTCAGAAAGATATTGTGAAAATCACCTGTCAAGCAGATCTCTATTTCTGCAACCCTCAGAAAAACCCAGCTGGCAAATGGCCAAACTATTATGTTTGTGGAGGCCAGATGCCTTCCTCTGTAAATGGAAGGCCTTTCTGAGTAAATCACCCTTTGTACAACTTATTTCTTTGGTAAGAGTATGACACTTCTGTCTTTCCCAATGTCTCCAGTCTCAATAACAGTTTCTAAAAGCTTCACAATGAAAGTTTTCAGACGTGATTTCCATCTGGTGACCATCAGCTTTAATGATGTTCACTCATGTATTCATCCAACAAAACTTTATTCCTATAGAGTTCCTAGAATTCCTACAGTTATGAATATCAAGCCTCAGACTGCAAATTGCTACCCCACCGGCATAAATGAGCACACATCCACACACGGGCACGTCCACTGAAATCACTGGCAGAGCAGAAGCGTAGAGGAAGCAGAAAATCTCGCTGGAAGGACCTAGAACACAAGTGGTAGGACAGTGCCCACAAGAAGGCAGGGGCTGAAGGGGCTGTGGTGGGTAAGGGAGCACAGCTAGACCCATGCCGCTAGCAGAGGTTGGAGCTCGGGAAGTACATTTTCATATACTTGTACTTTCTCCACTACCCAGAGATCCACTTCCACAAATTTATATTATAACTTCACATACTTATTTTGGAATTGTTCATAAAAGAGAACAGGTTTCCTTTCTTCTTCTCTTGAAAGCTTTTTTCCAAAGAACATTATTAATTTAGTAATATTGCTAAATGACTATTCTATTGTTATTAAAATTACTATTTTAATAACAATACAGGCTCTGGAATTCTTCTGTCTTTGAGTCCCTGCTCTGCCACTTACCTGCTGTGGGTCCTGAAACAAGCTACTGAACCTCTCTGAGCCTTTATGGATCCGTAAATTGGAGATGATAGGGACTTCCCTGGTGGTCCAGTGGTTAAGACTCTGCACTCTCAATGCAAGGGGAATGGGTTCGATCCCCGGTTGGGGAACTAAGATGTCGCATGCTGCACGGCGCAGCCAAAAAAAGGAAATGATAATAGTAATCACGTCAGAGCTCTATTCTGAGGGTTGAATGCGAAGCTCAAGTAAAGGGCTTCACTCAGTACCCAAGAAGAAGAAGTCACTATTCAGCCAACGTTATGTCCTTCCCTTAGTAATAGCAGTGTTTCTTTCCAGGAAAATACAGAATATACTTCCCTAGATGGTATCATATCTACTACTGAAATACCCTATTATGTTTTTCCTTCCATTTTCCTCAGTCTTCCCAAAACAGCAAGTATACACTTGGTTGTTCCATTTTAATGTTTGAAAACCATAGATTTATCCAGATGAAGTGATGAATTCTGTGAGCAGAAGGGATTCAGCAAAGGAACGAAGAATCACCTTCTGAGGCTGTGGCCCCTGGATTGGAGGGGGAACAATGTGAAGATGAATTTAAATGCTGGAATGGCTCTGCAAGAGAACTACACAATCTCCTTTTCAAGAAGCTACCAGTACAGGACAGTTTTATAACAATTTTACCAAGCCGAGGAACCGGGAATTGTTCCCCATGCATTTTCTAGGCCCCCTCAAGGCCTGGGTGCTGAAGGCTTCAATCAATGTGAGGCTAGAGGATGTGAGTTGTAGCCCAGATTTCATGCCACATAGCAGAGTGAGGCTTTCTTCCAGGAGTCTTTTCCATTGTTAACGTGTAAGAAACATTAATGAATTCCTATCTCAAATGTGCAGAAGCCTCGCACAAAGAGAGAAGCAAGCCTGTCCTCTCCCTGCACTCTCCTAGCTCTGGATTAAGAAGGTACAACTTTCAGGGCTGCTGGGACAAGGGTCCCAATTCAAACCTTCAGTCTCTGCCCCCATTAAAATTTAAAACCAGATTCAACCCATTATAGAGTGGCACCAGAGGACTGCAATTTTATCCAGCATGATTTTTATTAGCCCTGCAATTTCTTAATGGGCTCCCCCGAGGGCTGGCTGGTAGAATCCTGCACTACCTGTCCAGATTTGCTACAGGCAGCTTAATAAACATGGCATCTGTCCTGTGACAATTGTCATAACCTCCGACCAGGGTGCAGAAGACAGAGCTAAAGGTTAGCAAAACCACCATTCAGGTGGCAGGGTGGGGAGGACGCTGGAAATTGTCATCTGAAGAAAACTACTGCTCCCTGCGTCTGCGGCTCCTCCAGCCCGGCCAGCGTTCCCAGGAGCCAAGCCGGCAGCTCGCCGCCTCCTGCAATCAGCATGTTTTACACATCTCATCAGTGTCACCACTCCTGACATCTCATTATGCACCAGAGGTGGAAGTGGACAGGTAGGGAACACCCGAACTTTTCCTTTTCTTATTATTTCTGCAGCTCACCATGAAGCTGGGAGTTAATTAAGTCCTGTGGGACAATCAGTGTCTTTTTTGCTAGGTTAAATTACATTATATACAGATGCAAAAAAGAGAAGAAAAAAATAATCCCTCAACTCTTTCCTGGTTAATAGAGTACGTTAGAAATATGATGATTCCAAACTAGAAGGTGAAGTCGAAGGCTCCTTAGCATACAACGTTTCTAATGAAGTCATATGATGAATCCACCAGGGATCTCCTTCCTTAAGGATCTCAAAGCACTTTCAAAAACACTTTTAAAGAACTCCTTGCCTCAACTCTGAGAGAAAGTTGACTGGGGGGATGATAGTCAATCCTATATTATAGGTAGGAAAATTCCCTCAATCAGACTGGAGGAGAAAACTTCCTTTGGATTTGTAAAATCCTAGACTGAGAAGAAACCTTCAGAGGTGACACAGGATCAGAGAATGTGAGGACGGGACCTTTCCTGAAAATGATCTAGTCCAAAATTTCCCAAAATGTTCCCCAGGCAGCCAATGGGTATTGCATGGAAGCAGGAAATAAGTAAGATTCTTGTGAGCACAGAGGTCTGGGAAGAGCTGAGTTCAACAGAATGAAACTACCTTCCCCTTAATGTGGACTTCGTGAGTGAGTCTGCAGCATTTCCCAAACTTATTTGACCCCAGACCGTTTTTTCTAACGGGCCATTCTTTGTTACTAATTGTCCACAGAACCCACCTTGGAAGATGCTGCATTGGTCCCATTGCTCATTACAGATGAAGAAACTGAGGTTCACCCAAGGACTTGCCCAGAATCACACAGGTAGGTGATACCCAAGCTGGGAGGTAGGACCCAGGTCATCCACTCTCAGACCGACCACTGTCCCACACTGCCTCTCTGTCACTCACAGCACAGAATCACCTGTGCTTTCCTGTCCCTCAACGAGACATGGGGTGTCTCTCCATATTACCTTCAGCACACCCATCCTCAACCCTCTCTCAGCTGCAGCTTTCTGATGCCTCCTTTCCTGGGCTCCTGCCTCAACACTGCCCTGCATCCACTTGCATCTGAGCTGTCAGTACTAACCTGGCGTCGGGCCACACTTCAGCCAGCGGTTCTGACTCTGATACCAGCCCTAAGGGATATTTCATGAGATAAAGTGGCAGCTATGAAATTTACAAAGACTCAAACGCCCTACATTTTCTCCTGGATTAAATCCACACTCCTTAGTTTCACACTCAAGACAGCTTATGTTTCCCAACCTTTGTTTCCAGTGACTCCCTTCCCCATTAATTCCTTTCAAACTTTACACTCCAGCCAAATACAATTACTTATATAAAAACCATGTTTTCCCACTTCTGGGATTCTGTAACACTCGTCTCTTCACTAGTATACATTTTCTCCTTATCTCCCCTTATCCTTCAAATCCTCATAAATTTAGGCCCAGATAAAATGACACACCTTCCAGGGAATTTGTAGGTAATGATTTTTCCATCCAGAAGATTGCTTGGCCTTCACTGATTTCCACAGTAAAATACGAATACCTTTATTATCCCATTTATTACATTTTGCTTATACTACAGCTATTGGGGTTTTTATATCTCCCCTACTGAAGAGAACATTCCACACAGTAGGGGTTATTCATCTGTAGAATTAACCCAACCCTTTCAAAGTTTACCGAATTATTTTATCCAAGCCCTTCATAGTTGCAAAGTCTTCTTTGAAAAGGGAACTAAGATCCCGCACGCTGCGTGGTATGGCCAAAAAAAAAAAGGCTGGCACCCTGAGAGTGATCTGTAAATGATATTTGAGAAGGGTTGAGGACAATAATCTTACTTTCCCAGTGTAAAAGTACCTTGCCCTCTCTGCTGGCCATACTGCTGTATTTGCTCGCTGTCTTAGTAAAGTCATCATGTGGTGTCCAATGCATACTCATTGGTGTCAAGCAGAAACAGAACAAAATATATTTGCTTCTGCTTGGCCATGCATACTTTTCCCCTCTGGGAAGTAAAGAAGTTAAACGGCAGTGCCTTCAAGCGACTGGTACTGGAGCCATGAGCCCAACAGTCCAGGCCCTTGCTTTTGACATTAATTCATGGAGGGGCCTTGGTCAGTTGACTCTGTCTACTCCACCCCGTGTATATATAGGTATTCATTACAAAGGGACACTGGGAGGATTAATATTTGCCAGCATTTAGGAAGACCCATTATGAGAAACAAACACTATAACAGACCATTTCTTTCCCTAGATTGCTCTTTTCTTTGTTGTTAGAAGAAGGTTAGAACTGAATGATGAGCCATCCCCTTTGGGAGCTGGTACATCATAAAAACGACTACTGTCATTTTGAATCAGGAAGATGCACATCACAAAAGAAACACATAACTGGTTTTGAGGTCCTGCAGGCTACTGAAGGTATGTGTGTTTTATGTAGTCGTTATGCTTTCTCATTTGCTTGTTTATTTGTTTGTTTCTTAAAGCAAACACTCTACGGAATTCTAAGGGAGGTTTACCAAACTCTTTGTTTCCTTTTCACTTGGCCAGATCCCTTATTGGTGCCTTGTTCTCACCCCCATCAAAATTCCATGCAACAGCAATGCCTTAGATTATCACAAAGGACCAGTGAGGAGAATCAGAGGAAGAGGCCTTAGTTTAGAGCCATAAAGACAAAAGTGAAGCCATTATGGTCAAGTGTTGGCTGACCTTCCAATGTCTATTCCCCTTCATCAGTAGCCCTAAGATTTTCCTTCCAGGCATGACTGCTGTCATATTCTCACCCAGGTGCTGGGGGCTGGGATTGACTCTGTTCCAAGGTCCGCAATAATTGGCCAAAAGCAGCCAGCAGATCCTATCACCCTGAGCACAAGGCAGTATGGTCACGTACAATGACTCAGTTTGGACCAATGAGTCATGAAGAGACATTTGTTGAGGGCTTTTGGAAAAGAAACTTCCTCCTTCTGAAACCACGCCCCTAAAAGACCCCTTTATTCACACGCAATGTAGCTAGGGGAGCAAGTAGCCCTGGGCGCTACTGGCAACCATCTTTTGCCCACAGAGGAGGCAGCCTTAGGTTGAATCTGACCCCACAGAAGGCAGGGCAGAGACATGGGAAGAGCTATCTCATGAGTGAGGACGGAACTATTGAGTCAGGCCATGCCTATGACTCCTGACTGAGCTTTTCTGTCCCATGAGCCATTCTGTGAGTCACTTTATTAAGTCTACTTGAGTCGTGTTCTTTTTCCCTTGTGATTGAAATCTTCGTAATAAGATTTTTTAAATAAAATTTAAAGAAAGAAACGAAAGAGCATAAGTGTAATGGAAAAACACCTATACATAGATTCTACAGGGCTATGGATATGGGTAGAGACTACAGTATAAATATATGCTCTGTTGGAACAAACTTTCTTTGTACATAATGTTCCAGAGTGATTCTTAGGAGGAAATAAACAGAGATTCAGCACAGGTAGAGATACCAGAAATAGCCACATCGATCCCCCAAACTCCCACAGTTTGCAACAACACTGCAAAAGAAGATGATTAATTTCTCAGCACTAGAAAATTCCACAGAGGATCTTCCGGGCATCAGGGTGAGAATGGAAGCACACCACCAATGAAGGGGGAGGAAAGTGGGAATTCAGAGTCTGGTAAGGAGACTGGCTTTACCCCGCTAACTCCCATCAGGCCATAAGTTCTGCCTAATGGCCCCATCTCATAGTCCAGCTTGTCGTCCCTGCCACCAAGAACACAAACCAGGACATCATTCCATGTGGAATCACAGAGAAGAATTAAAGGCATCATGTGGAATGCGGTGAATCAGCCACCAGGCTAAAGGTTAGATGGGGTCATTAGTCTATAGCTAGGACTGGCTAGATGACATGCAGTAACGAACAACCCCAAATCCTCATGGGCACAACACAAAGTCCACTACAAATGTTGGCAAGTCTCCAGGATGGAATAGCTGTCCTCTATAAGCTGACACCACACTCTGGACCATTTAGGCATCACGGCAAAGGAAAAGAGAGGGCTGGAGAGTCGAGCCCGAGACATGAAGTGTTTCTATCCACACGCTAAGCAAGTGACATGGCCCATCACACTTCAAAAAGGGGTGGGAGTGTGCCAAGCTTCCTAGGGCTCAAAATAGATGAGAACTGGATAGTGGAGGAGACTACCACACAGGGAACTAACTGCAGAGCTGCTGTACGTTCTTAGTTAAAAGATACAGTTCTGGAAAATCAGTTAAATATCCATTCATCTTGGGAGGTGACTAGCACTTAATTGTTAGGCACTTAGGCTTAACGACCAGCTCAACTCTGCTTCCAAAAGCATCTCCCTCCAAAGGCACACACCCCTGAAGACAAACACTGAATAAAAGAGGTGGTTTAAAGGGAAGAAAAGGAAGAGGAGAGAGAAAAGAAGAAAAAGGAAAAGAGGAGAGGGGAAGAAAGTGATGGGAGGGGAAGGGAAGGGAAGGGAAAAGGAAGGAGAAGGGAGAAAAGAAAGAAAAAGAAAAGGAAAGAAGAAAAACCAAAAGGAGAAGAAAGGAAAGGAGAGAAAACAAAAGAGAAAAAGTGTTTGGGGATTTCAGTAATACAAGAAAAAAAATCGATTAGGGAATAGAAAGTAGTTTCAAATTAGCCTCTAACTAGCTATACACATTATAAAGAAAATGTAAAATTTGTTGCATCACTGTATTGCACCGATTTTCTAGGAGAAGCTCCTTAAACAGAAAGTAGGGATTCAGTTAAGCAGTGGGGTTTTGCTCTTTTAACAGCCAAATATCAGGGGCGTGAAAGCTAGTTTGTAGTCAGTAGAAGAATGAATAGAGTGAGAGACCTGCAGAGACTTGGTCTTGTCAAATCAAGTAACATTCTTGAAGACTCCAGCTTGAATCAAAGCACCTTTAACATAAGAAACCATCCCTAGCGCCAATGATAGTGAGGTAGTGAGTATGGGCACAAGGAAGGGGCTGGCTGCCCACCACAATACTTACCTGCATCCCTCCTTTCCCTTCCTACTTGTGATCTGTATCAGCTGCCTACATTTACTCACCACTCACTCATTCCTTAACCCCTCAAAATCTGGTTTTCCTCCCCAACAATACTGTCCTGCAGCCTCAAGCATCACTCAGGACCTCCTGATCACATTACCTTTTGATGTGCCTCATCGCCCCTTCCTTCAATCTCTCCCCTCCCCTGGCTTCCACGACACTGCAGTAAGAGTTTTCAAAGATACTTTCAGCAACAGAAACCTCCTTTCAAATGAGATCTTGCTTGGAACTCCTACTGACTACCATAGCTTTATAGTAGACTTGAAATCGGGCAGAGTAAGTCATCAAAGTTTGTTCTTTTTAAAGGTAGATTTTGCTATTCATTACATTTCCATAGAAATTTTTAATCAGCCTGGAAACTGCTACCAAAAAATAAAGTTGGGTTGTTTTATTGGAATTGCATTGTCTCTAAATATTACTTAGGACTGACATCTCAACAGTATTGAAAACTCCAATAATGGATCTCTTAATGTTTCCTCTGATTTGGATTCATTAAGCTTTTTGGATCTATGGGATTGTATTTTTCATCAAATCTGAAAAAATGTTGGCCATTATCTCATTAAATATTTTCTTATCCCTCCTACCTCCTCTTCCATTTCCATACCTACCTACATAAGCAACCCTGAGCCCCAGCCTCCGATGGCTCCCACAGGGAGACTGCTTCTCTCTGCCTGAGGTCTCTTTCCCTGGAATACTGTTCTCAGACAGAAAGTTGCTCTCCTTGTGTGTTTCCCTTCTCTCAAGGATCACAGCCTTGTGCCGTCTATTATCCAAAGCCTGAAATATATTCCAACTGGTTTCACAGTTGTGTACAGCAGGAGGGTAAGTCTAAAATCATCACTCTCTCGTGGCCAAAACCAGAAGTCTGTCCATTCACATTTAAGAGCAACGCAGTAAACATCTAAGTGGACGATCTGTATAAGCGGGATGTCATGAGGCTTCCAAATGTCCAAATCTGTGGGTCTTTACTCAGGTTTAATTGCTCCAGAAAAGTATCTTTTAGTGTCCTTTCTGGAAAGAATAGAACATGAATTGCCAGGATGCTGGAGCTGGGGGCAAAAGACAGAATTTCATGCGGGGTCGGGGAAGGCTGACCTCTCTTCAAAGAGTAACCAGATCTTCCAATCATCTTCGAGATTCTCCATCCCCTCCTCCCCCGTGCTTGATATCAGGCACCTAATTAATCAATCTGTCCATAAATTATGCCCCTGCTTCCTGGAGGAAGGAGTAGGAAAGAGATGTCTGCTTGGGTCCACCAGTAGCAAGGTCCTGGGCTCCAGACACGCTTTATCGAGGATTTCAAGCAACCCCTTCCTGCCTCATGACCGTTTCCTGGTACCTAAATTTCTCTAAATCCAAAGCTCTTCTAGGGCCCAGTAGAGCAAACTGTCTTGCTTTTTATCTAAATGTCCCTTTGCAGGAACTTAATTTTGGCTTTCCTCCTCCCCATGAAGTCCTCCGCATTCTCCCATATACTTTCCATCTTCACATAATGCTGTGCATGTGCTACAAAAATCTCATTTTATCAAAAAGGGAGGTTTATGCCTCTGTTTCTTGTCCTCCTTTTATTATATCTACTTGAAACAGGAGGTTCCTGCCTCAGTTTGGTTAAGAGTTCATTGTTAACTACGTTAAGCTTCACAGCCATATTTTCACCCATTTTTACTCCGGTTTTGCTATTTTCAGGTTCTTTGTTCATTACTATTTCTTGTTTCTCATATCATCTTCATCCTTGGATTCATTTTATGGTTTGCCAGAGCACGTGATTTTTCAGAGAGTGCACAGGGGTGATAAACGTTCTGAATTTTGTATAGCGTACATGTCTTTATTTTGTTTCTTTTCCAGATAGTATTTGATGGGGTATAGGATTCCAGGTTTAAAATCATCTCCCAGATAACTTTAATAGCACTGTTTCCAACTTCTTTTTCCACTGATATGGCAGATCAGATGTTCAGAGAAACCTCTTCAAGTTATCACAACTGAAATTGCTAAGTGAAACATCTGGATGAGTGGAAGGAAAGTAAAGGGATTCCTTCGAGGCAGAAATGAGGAGAATGCTGTTTTCCCTGCCCTTTTCTTCCTTCTTTCCCTGAGTCTGTCCTGGAGTTTCAGAGTTGCCTTGGGTTTGGCCAAGTTTAACAAAGACCCTAATACTCACAAAGGACCATACCCATCTCCTGTCCCCAAGCAAATAATCCCCTTTTTGTTTTGTGAGCTGCTCTTAAGACTTTGTCTTGAGAGCCACAGAGCCACCACTCTGAGTACACAGGGACAGAGAAAAAGAAAGGGAGAGGGAAAAGGAAGGGAAATGGCCCTTGTAGTTCTCCCAAGCAATCCTTTCTTCAGTTACCCTGATACCTGCCCTATATGACTCTCAAGTTTGGAATTTCTCCTGGAGCTCCACTGAAAAGTATAGCTGACTCTTTCTATCCATTTTCTCTAAATTGGCTTTGCCTTGTGTTTATTCTGCTGTGATTTCTCTACCCATCCAACCCAATCCACTCTTTATCCTTCAGAAATCCCTCAAAACCTCTGGCTGTCTTATGGCACCTTATTGTGTTCTCTAGCACTCTTAGATTTTTGCTTTTTCTAATATGTTTTCTCTTGTTTCATGTACCACGGCGATACACAGTAGGTATAATCAATGTCTTCTGAAGAACAGACAAATGTACCTGTGCTAAAATGGAAAGATGACCATGATGCATTCACTCATTCATAAATCCATTCGTCCATTCAATAATTTTTAACAGGATCTGCTGTGCATTAGGCATAGTTCTAAGCTTTGGGAAACAGCAGTGACAAAACAAAATTCTTTTCAAGGAGCTGATACCCTAGAGTATCAATAGGTTTTTTAAAAATACAAGTTGAACAGTATTAATGACACAATAACATCTTTGTGTGCAAATGAGTGTACGTACACCAGGGTGTGTGAATGTGTGTGTGTGTCTCCTTTCAGATATACTCTTCAGGGGATGGAATAGGAGAAGCAACATATGAGGCGGCTTCTCTTAACTGCCTTTATTTGTATTTCTATATTGTTCATTTGTACAACTGATTCAGGCTCTGTTCTAGGCAGTTGGGATACACCATCAAACAAAGCAGGTAAGCATTTCTGCCTTCCTGGAGATCATGTTCTAGCAAGAAAAGTCAGATGCAAAACAATAAAAATAATAAATTAGTATCTGGGGCTTCCCTGGTGGTGCAGTGGTTGGGAGTCCGCCTGCCGATACAGGGGAGACGGGTTCGTGCCCCGGTCCAGGAGGATCCCACATGCTGTGGAGCGGCTGGGCCCGTGAGCCATGGCCGCTGAGCCTGTGCGTCTGGAGCCTGTGCTCCGCAGCGGGAGAGGCCACAACAGTGAGAGGTCCATGTACGGCAAATAAATAAATAAATAAATAAATTAGTATCTTACATAATATATTAGCAGGTGATAAGGACTATGGAAAAAATAAAGCAGACTAAGGAAAACTGTAGGTATGATATATGGAGTGAGCAGCACTGGGTTGTAACTTTGTGGTAAAAGTAGGCTTCATTGAGGAAGTAACATTTCAGCAAAAAGCTAAAACAGAGGGCTGTACTTGAAAAGGGATGGAGAAAGATGCTCAACATTGCTAATTATTAGAGAAACACAAATCAAAACTACAATGAGGTATCACCTCACACCAGTCAGAATGGCCATCATCAAAAAGTCTACAAATAATACATGCTGAAGAGGGTATGGAGAATGGAGGAACACTTCTACACTGTTGGTGGGAATGAAAATTGGTGCAGCCACTATGGAGAACAGTATGGAGGCTCCTTAAGAACTAAAAATAGTAGAGTTGTCATATGATCCAGTGACTCCACTCCTAGGCATATATCTGGAAAAGATGAAACTCGAATTTGAAAAGACACATGCACCTCAATGTTCACAGCAGCACTATTCACAATAGCCAAAACATGGAAGCAACCTAAATGTCCATCGACAAATACCACTTATATGTGGAATCTAAAACCTAACACAAATGAACTTGTTTACAAAACAGAAACAGACTCACAGACATAGAAAACAAACTTACGGTTACCAAAGGGGAAGCGGGGAGAGAGAAGGATAAATTAGGAGCTTGGGATTCACAGATACACACTACTATATATAAAATAGATAAATAACAAGGATTTACAGGGAACTGTATTATCTTGTAATAACCTATAATGGAAAAGAATCTGAAAAAGAATATATATATACATATATATGTGTGTGTGTGTGTGTGTGTGTGTGTATAATCAAATCATTTTGCTGTACACCTGAAACTAACACAATATTGTAAATCAACTCTACTTCAATTCAAAACAGAAAAAGAGACAGTATTTTAAGCAGAAGACAGTATTTTAAGGAGGAGACAGTATTTTAAGCAGGAGGGAGAACAGATGCAAAAGTTTCAGTGTGGAAGTGAGCCTGGCGTGTTCCAGGAACAGCAGGGAGCTGCTGGGCCTGGACAGACCAGGTACAGGTGACAGAAACAAGAGGTGAAGCCAAAGAGGAGTTGGAGGTGGGAAGCTGGTGCAGAGAATGGCCCTTTAGATAAGTGTAAGGACTTGCTTTTATTGAGAGAGAATTTGGGAGCCACGGAAAGGTTTTGAGAGGAGTGTAATTACCTGACATATTTGGAAAGGGTCACTGGGGCTCCATTAGAATAGACTGAAAGGGGAGGCAGAGGGAGAGGCAGGGAGACCAGCTCTGTAATCATCAGTAGATGATGGCGGAGGCGACAGCCGTAGACTTGCTACAAAGCAGTCGGATGAAAGGTACAGACAACAGAATTTCCTGATGGGTCTGACATGGGATTCGGAAGATCAAGGATGCCTCCACAGCCTGAGCAACTGAAAAGCTGCCATCAACTCAGTTCAGGACTATGGTGGGGGGAAGAGGCGCTAGGGGAGAGCAGCAGCAGTGGAGATCAGGAGTTCAACTCAGAACCTGTTAGACTTGAGATGCCATTTCGGTATCCAAGTGAAGATGCCAGGAGGCAATGAAGTTTGGGAATCGAAAGTTCAGGAAAGAGTTCTGGGCTGGAAATTACAATTCTGGAATCAAGAGCATGGATATATAGATATAGATATATAGATATAGATATATAGATATACTTCAAACATCTGAAAAGACCATTGGGAAAATTGACCGATAATTTTCCCACCTCCCACATTGAATTTTCAATCTCTCTGAACACTTTGCCGAACACAAGTTATCGAGTGCTGACTATTGCATGTGTCCCCTCCCCTCCACTCCCTCTGCCACTTCCCTCCTTCGATTACCTCTCACCCATCTCCCCTCCGTTTCCCAGGGCGTCCCACACCCAGCTACCAGACCAATGTGACTAAAGCACGCCTGGGATCTTGCAGTAACTCCTTGAGGACTACTTGTCACCTGATGAATTAAAGGACAAAACGCTGAACCTGCCATCACAATCTCGTCCTAGCCCATCTTTACAAACCTACGACTCACTAGTCCCCTTCATATACACCATGCTCTTCACACTATTCCTGTGGGTTCTTGCCTCAGTGCCTTGTGTATCCTCGTTTCGCCACCGAAAATACCTTTCCTCTGCATCCCCGCCTGCCTGAACCCTGCCCATCATTCCTGGCATAATACAAATGCTGCCTACTTACCTTCAGTTGACTGCCCCATCTGAAGGTAACCTTCCCCACTCTGACCCTCCACTCTAGGGTAAGGGGAAGAGCATGGCATGGGCAACAGTTCCCAAAGTGAGGGCAGCAGGACAGATACCAGCCCCCAAAGAAATTCTGGGAATAAAGGGCTCTGTGGACAAACAGGTTCAGGTAATACTCCACACTACAGCCCTCTCCTAGAATTTTACATTATATATTCACATACTGAATGTTCTCAATAAACATATATATATATATATATATATATATATATATATTTAATCCAACTTTCATAAATGTATTTGAGTTTGGAACCCTTTTATCCCAGAATACTTAACATTCCATGGAACTAGTGTTCCAAGGTTCTCACATAGTACTTGGACCTAGAGACCAGAACTCTAGCCCTGATAAAGCATCTGGCAGTGTTGGTTCTTCCCAGGCCCAGAAAAGGCAATTGTGTACCTAAGGTCCCCAGACTTCCCAACATCTATGGGACAACCATATATCCCAGGACTGGAGTTTCCTAGGCACTGACATTAGTCTAGTAGGTTTAGACACATGCCCCTCTGGTTCCTAAAGATTAATTGGCTTATTTCCTCCACAATGACTTATGGCTGCATGGGTTATGATGCCAAATTACAGCTGTGTGATTTATCAGATCACCTCTCTTTATGGACCTCAGTTAACTCATCCCTTGCTGAGTCACTGATCGGATGGTGTCCAACATTACATCCAACTGTGATGAACTGACTCTTCATGTCCTTCTTTGAACCTCACCTACCTCCATACATGACCTGTCTTCCCTATTGCCCCCTAAAGAGGGGTCTCTTTCCACATTTTTTTTTCTCTTTCATAGTAGAGGACCTTGAACATGATTGGAACTCAATAAATACATGCTGTGTAAACATTTAAAGATGACAGGCTTTTAAGGCCCTCAAAAAACTCAAAATTAGTCTTTGAGATGATGGGAAATTCAATGAAATCTAAGAAGTGAAATGATCTGGTCAAAGCAGCAAGCACTACGGAGAAAGGATCCTGTATCATTTTCTAGCACTGAGACTAGCAAATGAGCATGGACAAGAACAACCAACACTGGACATTTACTGTGTGTGACGTGCAGTTCACAGCGGCTCACATGCTAGAATCCTCATACCAACCCTATTTGCGGGGGTGGGGTACCATTTTTCTCCCCACTTTACAGATGAGAAAACTGATGCACAGAGGGGCTAAGTTGCCTGAAGTCCCCCAGGGGGCAACTGATGTATTCCATTCCCAGCAGTCCAGCTCAAAGCCCCTAACCCCTGTGCTACCTGCCTCTTCCTTCCTGTCACCGGCATTTGCTCAGAGGTGCACCCTAACAACCCAGCTTATTATTCCCCAGGTGGAAACTGAAGCCTGGAAAGCCTTAAAGAATGCTCAGTGTCCCGCAGCTGGCCTTCAGCCCACAGCTCTCTTTCTACAGTTCAATGCTGATTCAGCAGCCTCACTCACTACAGTAAACATCACTGCCAGCCAACTGCTGAGAAGGGGCACGGGCATGAAGAGGAGGCTGTGATTAGGGGACCATAGTGCTGCAGATAAAGAATTAAAGCTATCAATACACTGAAAGGAAGAGGTGAATTTGGCAGGGGGGGACACAATGAAGGAAGAAGCAACAGCCCTGTGCAACAACCTGAAGGTTTGGGAAAGGGGTGTGAAAAGCCTAGGAGATAACAGGATGGACAGGGAGACCCCGGGGGACGGGGGGTGGAAAGGCAGACAGGGAACAGCTTAGAAAGGACAGAAAAATCACATTATTTGTAACTGCACGTTTTTTCAGCACCAGCCCAAAAGTTATAAAAAAACAGGCCTCACGAACCCAGGAGGTACAGTTTGGGATTGCAAAGGTTTCATCGGAGCAGCATTCATGAGAGGATCTCCGATAGCGTGTGTTACTTAATAGGTGCTCAATAAATGTTTGTTCCAATAAAAGAGACAAAAGAAGGAGATCTGAGGATCGCTTTCATAAAGAGAAAGACACCTAAGGGAGTAGGTGCTCAATAAATATTATTTTTTAGCTGTGTACCATGAGAAGCCTGGAGAGTTGTAAAAGATTATCTGATACATTTCCAAACAGCCCTTTGTCTCTGATTTCAATTTTCGAAAATTTCCTGGGAGGCTGTGGAATCTCCCACAAGGGACTTTTAAGGACACATTCTTACAAAACCCACTTGGAGGGGTGGCTAAGATGCTTTAAAAATGGATGGGTGAGGTAGGGAGGCTGGTCCAGATGACCCCGCAGACTTTTCGGGATGGACCAGGAGACACTGCCATCCCACCAACTGAGGATGGCTGAGTGATTTGGAAACCTTCCAGAAGGGCCTGGTTAAATTGTAGGCCATTTATTTCATGGAGAAATAAACCACTGAGAGCTTCCTTCAAACATGCTCGTGGAAAGCAGGACAAAATGCTGAGATTATCTGTTCAGAATGTGCTTTAAAAGAGCCCAGGCAGCACTCATTTATTTTTGAGAAAATATATGATTAACCATAGTTAACTATGAATTCAGATGCTGTGCATTAGACCAGCTCCTCAAAGTTTGAGAGCATTTAATATTATATATCGCTGCCATTTGGGCTAAATTGTTTTTTTAATGTACACAATATTACAAATTTAATTTGAGCTGTTTGAATCAGTCTGTAAAAAAGATTTGATTATACCTGAGTGTTCTGGCCCCAGCTTTTCTGTATCTCAGTAATCTTGGCGGTAATTGGCTGATTAGGCGTCTCACACTCCATCTTTGCCTCAGTTTCCATGGTAATGGTACAGGAGCTATTATAGATGAGAACTTCATCTCTTTCCACTTTAGGGCTGAAACGAGAGGGGAGGTTAAATGGGGTGTCATCAATCTTAATGAAATGCAATTATTTTTACTCTTATTAATCATTGCAAGCCATTAGCTTGTGGCAACCACAGGCCACCATTTGTCAAATTTTGCAAATTTCTGTAATTTTGTTTCCATTCTTTTATTGTTTATTTGTTTTCCCTTTATCTGCACACCCTGCAATGAAAATGCACATGGTAAATATCTTTCACTGAGGCCTTTCTCTTTTCCAGCTCTATCAGGAACATTAGCAAAAGCTTCTCCAAACCCAACCAAAGAAGCAATGCACAGATAATACTTCCAGTTCCAAAAATGGAAGCAAATGTTAGGAAAAAAATTTTTTTTTCTTTTCCCCTTCCCTCTTCCTGTTCTTACATTCAGTGATGGGGGAGTGAATTGCCTGAATCCCCCCAGGGCAGATGGAGAAATTGGAAAACCCACACAACTGGCTAACTGGTCCCTAATTCCAACTGTGAAAAAATGAGCTCATTTAGGCTTTCAATTCCCTCTCCCCAGCTGATGGCAATGAGGCTCTGTTGCTAGCAGTGGAACATTAACTTAGTAAATTAATTAAACTTACTTAACCGCCCAGACTAAGGAGATTCGATATATGTGCCAGTTACACTACCAGCCACTTGCTTTAAAAGTCCTCTTGCTTTAAGGAGAGAAACCAGACTGGATTTAAAATGAAAAACTGCAGTGTAGCATTACAGAAAGTCTACAAATATGTGGTCCAGAGGAGAGGAGAGCATGGAGTTTGCAGGGCATGGCCCCGAACAGGTGTGATATTTACTCAAGAATAATTCTGGCTTTAGGCATTGTTGCACCCAGCTCCAAGATTATTAGTTATAATAATGCACGATGTTTTACACTTTTTAACAGTTTCATACGTATGATCTCATTTCAGCCGGTAAATTAGGTAGAGGCATAAAAAATGTAACTCAAAGAGATTGGTGATTTGCATAAAGTCAAACACAAAAATAAGGCAACTCCGAGATGAGAATCCAAGGGGTCCCGTCTCCTAGAGCAATACTCCCAAGTTTTGAGATGCTGATGGGACATCACCACGAAGTTGGCATATCCCACGGGAAGACCAGGACTGGTGATGAAAAGGGCAAAAGATCACTGCTTGAGAAACTATAACTCATGTCCAACTAGAACATCTTTTTTCAAATCAATGTCGAAATGGTTTCTCCCACACTTTGCTAGAAATAATGAGCAGGATAACTATCACATCTACGTCATCTCCTCGTCTTCATGCTAAAACATTCCCAGCTCCGTATCCACCCAGGACATGACTTCCATACTCACTGTCTTCTACACCTACTGTAGATTGGCAATATGTTAATATTGTGCAGCCCAGTTTGGCTGACCATTGAGGCTGTGGTCTCCCTTTATCGAAGCCCTCCCCACCATGGCACCTAATACTGTGTTCATTTTGTAGCCCCTAAGCTTAAATTAAGATGGTGGTGAACTCAAAGTCTCAGAGCCACAATTACCTGAGGATTCACCATGCTGCATGTGTTCAGCCGATTTTCTGAGAAGCATTATAATGCAAAAGAGAGGCTTGAAAGCCAGCCAGCTAGATTTGAATCCCCGAGCAGATATTTACCATCCATCTGACATTGTTGAAGACATGACTCTCTAAGCTTTTTTTCCCACGTTTATAAAATGAAGTTACTAATCATAAAGATACTCTTTTAAAGAGGTGTTTGGGGGATGGAGCAAAATGAAGCCTACAAAAGGACCTGCCCAGAATCTGGTGCAAGGAAGTGTCCAATAAAGTCAGTTCTTGTTATAGTTTTAGGTGGTAGTGACATAGGTGGTATTATTGTTGAAATGTCAATGTGGGAATTTACATTCATTGTTGTTACGGGTCGTCTCACTGATGTGGACCCATTGCTCAAATACATTTTGAATCTGAGCCTGTAATGTAGCTACACAACCATTTAGCTGAGCCATCATCCAGGGGTAGACAAAGCCACAGGATAAACACAGCATTTGCTCCTGGAGTGTCACTTGCATGCAAAGATTCAGAAAAGCAAAGCAAAGTAATTTAACTTTCAAATTAAAATGTAATATTTAGATACCTATGGAAATATGATGAAGTAGAATGCAAAATTCACATGGACTTTTCAAATAAAACACCTGACTTCAAAGCAACTTGATTCTGTGACAGGGTACCTTGGGCTTTGCAGCTAGAACCTTTCTTTTGCTACTGGGGGGCGGGGGGTAGGAGGGTTGCTAGAATAGTTTAAGAAGCTCTCCATCACCATTGCCATCATAAATCTCTTATAAAGCCATCAGAAAGGAAATGAAGTTGGTTTTCCACACCATCTCGTTCCTTGTGAATCGGTTCCCAGATTGCTACTCCCATTTCTGAAGGCTCACAAGCCATCTGATTAATAATTCATTCTGGAATTTTGTCAGGAATAATGTAAACTTAGTTGTCTACCTTTCCAGAATTCCCTTTTTTTGCTTCTTAGGCAGGGAAAGAATATTTGCCTGTCACCTCTCTGTTCTGTGCTCCCCTCTCATGTTCATTTCCAACTGTGGATCTTCACTCATATGAGCAGGGTTTTTATACTCACTATATGATGATCTGGGATACTGACTTGAACTCAAGGGAAGGAGTGACCTTTACAACCTTTCTTGATCATGGGCTTCCACCTCCTAACCAGACTTCTTCTGCCCCTTCTAGGTTCTTCGTCAGCAAAGGTTAGAGTAAAATGAGGTAAGTCACCCTGCCCTCTTTTCATCTGCCGGTAGCAATGCCCACCAGCTCACAGTGGATTGTTCCATTTTGCTAGTGACTCCAGAAACACAATATATATCACCTGCCATTGGAAGGTCACTCCAGCTGACCAAATCCTGAACAAATTAAACAAAGCCTGTTTCTTCAGTAAGTGCTCTAACAGCTGGTCCCCCAGTAGAAGACCCTGCTGATATCTGTCGATGCTGTAACAAGGGTCGCTGTGGCTTTCCAGGCCGTTCCCGGAGGAGACAGTCTGTTCCCGGAGGAGACAGTCTGTTCCCCGCAGTCGTAGGCACACGACAGAAGAAGCAGATGTCACAGTGGGGCCACTGATCTTCCCAGGAAAGACTAGTGACCATGGTACAGAAGGTCCTTCCCACCTCTGTGATGTCAGGCGTAGGCCTGGGCACCACGGCATCCCTGACTCTGCCTTGCATTGTCCTGTGTTTCCAGGCTGCTTCCCACCCTGTGTGCCCTGCTTCCTGATACAAGAAGAAAGTGAAAACAAATCATGTTATTTTTGCTCTGAAAGAGTTAAAACCCTTTTCTGCTGGCTTAGGCTTTTTCACAACCTTTAGCTCATATTTCTTTTCTTTTTTGGCCCTGATTATATGACTAGAAATTTTTTTCATTAAAAAGCCATCATCAAGATGAGCAGAGACACCAGGATGTCAAAAATGGACTAACATTTGCAAAATTTCAAAGTTTCTTAATATTACTATGTCATGTTTTCTTCCACAACCATCCTACAAATTAAGGAGCACAGTTGGCCGGTTTTAACTATAGACATATGTGTACACAGAGAAATACATAGATACAGATGATATGGATGTGCGTGCACACACGCATGCACACAAATACTTATTTTGAGGGAATGTGGTAAGAATATTTGGCCCAAATGGTGGGAGAGAGAGTTCTAGAACCTAAGTTTCCTGAGTCCCAATCTATTGCTCTTTCAGTCGGTCCAACCAGATCCAAAAGTAAGCAGATATTCTCCTTGGATGCACTCTCTATGGTAGGCAGTAAAAACCATGCCATCATTCTGTCTCCCTCACTTAGCCTGAAATTGCTTCCCATGTCTCAAATCTCCTGGACCCGCACAGCCCAGCCAAGGCTCTGTTACTGATGCCAACAATACAGCATCATGCTGAGTACACTGTGAGTCAGAAGCCTTGGGTTCCAGTCCTGATACTGCCGGGGCTTGACTGTGACTTTAAAAAGATACTTAGTCTGTTCTTAGAATAGAATCCAAACTCCTTACTATGGCCTTTGAGGCCTTAATACATCCCCGAGCTCTTCTCGAGCCACTTTTCCTCCTTCTAACCCTACTCCTGCCCTTCTGACCTCTGACAGTTCATGAAACTTCATGGGTCCTTTGCACTTGCTGCCCCCACTGCCTGACTCTCCATAATGACACTTGTCCTTAGCTCAGCTTAAAAGGCACTTCTTCAGAGAAACCTCCTCTGAGCTGATCCAGTGATCCCACACCTGGGCATATATCTAGAGAAAACTATAATTCAAAAAGATACATGCACTCCAGGAGAGGGGTGGGGGTGGGGGTGGGTTGAATTGGTAGATTGGGATTGACATATATACACTAATATGTATAAAATGGATAACTAATAAGAACCTGCTGTATAAAAAAATAAATAAAATAAAATTCAAAAAAAATGTAAAAAAATATAAAAATAAATAAATGAGTATCTTTCCCTTGGGGAAAAAAAAAAAGATACATGCACTCCAATGTTCACTGCAGCACTATTTACAATAGCCAAGATATGGAAGTAACCTAAATGTCCATTGACAGATGAATGGATAAAGAAGATGTGAGATATATACACATACACACACACACACACACACACACACACACACACACACACACACACAGTGGAATATTACTCAGCCATAAAAAAGAATGAAATAATGCCATTTGTAGCAACATAGATGGACCTAGAGATTATCATACTAAGTGAAGTAAGCCCGACAGAGAAAGACAAATATCATTTGATATCACTACCTACTATGTAGCACAGGGAACTATATTCAGTATCTTGTAATAATCTAAAAGGGAAAAGAATCTGAAAAAGAACATATATATATATATATATATATATAATATATTTGTATAACTGAATCACTTTGCTGTACACCTGAAACTAATACAACATTGTAAATCAACTATACTGCAATTTAAAAAATAATAACAAAAAATGAAATAAAAAAATTTTTTAAAGCAGCCTCCATTGTTTTTTATCACTTTATAGCCCTTATCAGAACATGTGATCATCTTGTTTATTGTCTGGCCTCCTCCACTACTCTTAAGGACAGGGACTTTGCATCTCATTCACCATTGAGTCACCAGCTCCTGGCACTGTACCTGGAACATAATAAACACTTGGTAACTACTGGATGGATGGATGGACAAACTGGGCATATATTTGCCACAGATACAAATGTCTGTCTTTGCCAAATGACATCAAATCCATAGTGGTAGTGCCTGGCAGGGGGTTAAACCATTTAATGGAAATGGGTTCTTTGCAAAGACCCTGGAAAGTAGTTCTCTGCGTTCACAAGCACAATCTTAAGAGGAACCAAGGTAAGCTATTTAGCACATGATATTCCTAGCACCCCATGTAAAATTTATATTGTGTTTTCTGGTTATTAAATTAGTACATGTTCACTGAAAAAATTACATAAAAACACAATGAAGAAAACAAATATGATCAGTCCTCCAGCCCCCTAGGGATAGGCACTATCAGCATTTTAGAATACATCCTTCCGGTCTTTTTCCCAATCACCTGTTGTGTGACACATGTACATGTACTATAAACACCATCAGGACTTCATTGAGGCACTATTTTGTGACCTGTACTCCTCAGTATAGGAGTACAATATACTCCTCAGTATATTGTAAGCATTTCCTTCTTTGGTTAAATGTTCTACACCATGGTTTTTCAAGGTTCTTAGTATATTATCACTTGGATTCATTCTTTATTACTAAACGCTTACTTCATTTCAACTGTTTTTGTTAATATACCTAAAGCATTGAAGACTATAGTTCTTCATAAATGTTACATATTTCTAACTGCTTTCTTAAAATCCTGGAAGTAAAATCGCTGGATCAAAGTATGAAGAATTAATAAATGAAAAAGAAATGAAGAAAACAATTGCAAAGATCAATAAAACTAAAAGCTGGTTCTTTGAGAAGATAAACGAAATTGATAAACCATTAGCCAGACTCATCAAGAAAAAAAAGAAGACTCAAATCAATAGACTTAGAAATGAAAATGGAGAAGTAACAACTAACACTGCAGAAATACAAAGGATCATGAGAGATTACTACAAGCAACTCTATGCCAATAAAATGGACAACCTGGAAGAAATGGACAAATTCTTAGAAAGGCACAACCTTCAGAGACTGAACCAGGAAGAAATAGAAAATATAAGCAGACCAATCACAAGCACTGAAATTGAAACTGTGATTAAAAATCTTCCAACAAACAAAAGCCCAGGACCACATGGCTTCACAGGTGAATTCTATCAAACATTTAGAGAAGAGCTAACACCCATGCTTCTCAAAATCTTCCAAAAACATCAGAGGGAGGAACACTCCCAAACTCATTCTACAAGGCCACCATCACCCTGATACCAAAACCAGACAAAGATGTCACAAAGAAAGAAAACTACAGTCCAGTATCACTCATGAACATAGATGCAAAAATCCTCAACAAAATACTAGCAAACAGAATCCAACAGCACATTAAAAGGATCATACACCATGACCAAGTAGGGTTTATCCCAGGGATGCAAGGATTCTTCAATATATGCAAATCAATCAATGTGATAAACCATGTTAACAAATTGAAGGAGAAAAACTATATAACCATCTCAATAGATGCAGAAAAACTTTCGACAAAATTCAACACCCATTTATGATAAAAACCCTCTGGAAAGTAGGCATAGAGGGAACTTACCTCAACATGATAAAGACCATATATGCCAAACACACAGCCAACATCAATCTCAATGGTGAAAAACTGAAACCATTTCTACTAAGATCAGGAACAAGACAAGGTTGTCCACTCTCACCACTATTATTCAACATAGTTTTGCAAGTTTTAGCCACAGCAATCAGAGACGAAAAAGAAACAGAGGGAATCCAAATCAGAAAAGAAGAAATAAAACTGTCACTGTTTGCAGATGACATGATACTATACATAGAGAACCCTAAAGATGCTACCAGAAAACTACTAGAGCTAATCAATGAATTTGGTAAAGTAGCAGAACACAAAATTAATGCACAAAAATCTCTTGCATTCCTATATACTTATGATGAAAAATCTGAAAGAGAAATTAAGGAAACACTCTCATTTACCACTGCAACAAAAAGAATAAAATACCTAGGAATAAACCTACTTAAGGAGACAAAAGACCTGTATGCAGAAAACTATAAGACACTGATGAAAGAAATTAAAGATGATAAAACAGATGGAGAGATATACCATGTTCTTGGATTGGAAGAATCAACATTGTGAAAATGACAATACTTCGCAAAGCAATCTAGAGATTCAATGTAATCCCTATCAAACTACCAATGGCATTTTTCACAGAACTAGAACAAAAACTTTCACAATTTGTATGGAATAGCCAAAGCAATCTTGAGAAAGAAAAACAGAGCTGGAGGAATCAGGCTCCCTGACTTCAGACCATACTACAAAGCTACAGTAATCAAGACAGTAAGGTACTGGCACAAAAACATAACTATAGATCAATGGAACAGGATAGAAAGCCCAGAGATAAACCCATGCACCTATGGTCATCTTACCTTTGATAAAGGGGGAAAGAATATAAAACACAGAAAAGACAGCCCCTTCAGTAAGTGGTGCTGGGAAATCTGGACAGCTACATGTAAAAGAATGAAATTAGAACACTCCCTAACACCCTACACTAAAATAAACTCAAAATGGATTAAAGACCTAAATGTAAGGCCAGACACTATCAAACTCTTAGAGGAAAACATAGGCAGAAAACTCTATGACGTAAATCACAGCAAGATCCTTTTCAACCCACCTCCTAGAGAAATGGAAATAAAAACAAAAATAAACAAATAGGACCTAATGAAACTTAAAAGCTTTTGCACAGCAAAGAAAACCACAAACAAGACAAAAAGACAACCCTCAGAATGGGAGAAAATATTCGCAAATGAAGCAACTGACAAAGGATTAATCTCCAAAATTTACAAGCAGCTCATGCAGCTCAATATCAAAAAAACACACAACCCAATCCAAAAATGGGCAGGAGACCTAAATAGACATTTCTCCAAAGAAGATAAAAAGATTGACAACAAACACATGAAAGGATGTTCAACATCACTAACATTAGAGAAATGCAAATCAAAACTACAATGAGATATCATCTCACACCAGTCAGAATGGCCATCATCAAAAAATCCACAAACAAGAAATGCTGGAGAGGGTGTGGAGAAAAGAATCCTCTTGCACTGTCGGTGGGAATGTAAATTGATACAGCCACTATGGAGAACAGTATGGAGGATCCTTAAAAAGCTAAAAATAGAACTACCAAATGACCCAGCAATCCCATTACTGGGCACACATCCTGAGAAAACCATAATTCAAAAAGAGTCATGTACCACAATGTTCACTGCAGCACTATTTACAATTGCTAGGACATGGAAGCAACCTAAGTGTCCACTGACAGATGAATGGATAAAGAAAATGTGGCACATATATAAACTGGAATATTACTCAGCCATAAAAAGAAACAAAATTGAGTTATTTGTAGTGAGGTGGATGGACCTAGAGTCTGTCATACAGAGCAAACTAAGTCAGAAAGAGAAACCAAATACCATATGCTTACACATATATATGGAATCTAAAAAAAAAAAAAAAAAATTCTGAAGAACCTAGTGGCAGGACAGGAATAAAGACGCAGATGTGGAGAACGGACTTGAGGACACAGGGAGGGGGAAGGGTAAGCTGGCACAAAGTGAGAGAGTGGCATGGACATATATACACTACCAAATGTAAAACAGATAGCTAGTGGGAAGCAGCCGCATAGCACAGGGAGATCAGCTCGGTGCTTTGTGACCACCTAGAGGGGTGGGATAGGGAGGGTGGGAGGAGATGCAAGAGGGAGGAGATATGGGGATATATGTATATGTATAGCTGATTCACTTTGTTATAAAGCAGAAACTAACACACCATTGTAAAGCAATTATGCTCCAATAAAGATGTTAAAAAGTAAAACACAGGCTGTCTTAGGACATCAGAAATTCTGACTGCCATGGAAAGGGCTGGTTCTCACTTTTCCTCTGGGTAGTTGGTCTTGTTTAGTTTTATTTTTTAATGGGGAAAGAGGCCTTCATTAAATACAAGGATGTAACCACTCTATCTAGATAAGAAATAAAGAAGGACGCAGGGCCACATTCAGCACTGAAATATCACACTTCACAGTAAGGAAGCTGCTTGCAGAAATGAAGGTCATCTAGAGCAACCGACAGGGCCACACTTTTTTTTAAATGTGTTTAGAAAAGGGGATTTTTACCTGGAAAGTTGTGGTATTTATTTGTTTGCTTTTTAAGTTCAAAAACTTATAAGCCTATGGCTTTTAAATCCTAGATCTACAGTCCTTCGGCCCATGCATGCCCCTTTCTTCTGAATAAACATTGCACAATCTGCTGGATTTCTCTATGACTTTTTCTCATACTTGTGAATCTGTTTGGAAAGAAAACAAAAAGGAAACGGGAAAAGAGCCTTCTGTTTTTCATAATGTCTAATCTTTTTCCCCCATTGGCATTCACCAGATGTTGCTCTGGATTGGAAGATAAATATTAAAATCTAAGCAAGAACAAAGCAGGCTGTTTACTGGGCAGATTTTTCAGATGTTCTCTTGAACACTTGAAAAGACAGGAGACTCTTTGATATGCAGGCTGGCTGGAATCCACAATGGAACAGTCTCTCCAACAAGAGGGTTGGCCCTAGGGCTGTGTCCACGCAGCCTGCAGTTCCTGAGAATTCCATTAATCCACTGGCTGTGCATTAGTGGGGAAGGTCAGGGAGGGAGAGGACTGGGTTACCTGATGAAGAGGCCTGAGAAAGATGGAAAGACGGACTCTGTCCAACGATCTTGTGCACAGATGCATCGGGAACTCTCTTCACAGGTGTAGAAATAAGGCCATGATTCGGGCAGGCTCTCTGTCCCCACAGCGACAGTCAAATCACACTGCACGTAGCTGCAGCCAGAGGTCTCACAGTTCTCCTCCTCAGGTCTCAGGCCACACAGGAAAGCCAAGGATACTGCATGAAACGGTCAACGTTGGGTTAGGTAATAACCACAGAAAGAACTAAAGGCCTTACTTTGTTACATCAACCAAGCCCATGTGTTTTTCCTTGACCAATAGGAAAATAAACTTATTCATTTACTCTTCTTAAAAGTGTACTATGTGTACATAATTCATACAGAAGATACAAATCATGTTTTTGTAAAATATGAATCACCTAGTCAGAAAACTCATGTGAATGTACCATAAATCCAGCCAACATAAGCCAATACCGTCAAGATGCTCTCCAGTCTATGTGCTCCTGGCCAAGTCTACCCACTTCCTCCTCATTCTCAGAAACAACACTTGCATTTTTTAAATAGCTTTCTCACATGGGTTTGTATCCTAAACAGGAGATTGTTGAATTTTACTTCTTTTTGAACTTTAGAAAATAGACGACATGGCATAATATCCTTAGACCTGCTTTCTTCACTCGATATTGTGTTTCTAAGATTTAGCCCTATTATTGCATGTAACTGTTGTTCAAACATTTTCACTGCTGTTCAACACTGCATTCTGTGAAAGTACTACAATATATTTACCTATTCTGTCACCAATGGACTTTTGGGTAATTCCCAGGTTTTGCTACTACAAACATGTATGGAATTTTCTCTAGGGTATATACCTCTAAGAAAATTGTCTACTCATAGGGTAGGTGCAAGTTCAACCTTACAAGACAGTGCCATGTTGTTTCCAAAGTGGTTGTGTCAATTCACGTTCCTACCACCTATATTTATGACTTCCCAGTAACCCACATAATTGTCAGCACTTGGGATTATCAGACTCTTAATTTTGGCCAGTCCAGTGAGTATACAACAGCATCTCATTGTGGCCTTATTTTGAATTTTCATCATTACTTTTTAGGTTGAGCAAGTTTTTATATGTTTAGTAGTAACGTCTTTTCCCTTCTATGAAATTCCCATTTCTGTCATTTGCCTTTTTTTCTAGTGGAATGCTTGTCTTTTCCTTATTGATTTGTGAGTTTTATATTCTGGGTACTAATCCTACAGAGGTTATATGCTTACTAATACCTTCTCCAGATTTGTGGCTAGACTTTTCATTCTCTTTATGGGATCTCTTGATTAACAGAAGTTCTTGATTCTCATAGAGTTATGACTATTAACATTTCATAAAGAAGAATAGCAATGATTTGAAGCCCTCTGACCCTGAGCCCATTTCTTTCCAGGTCATGAGAAACGATGTAAAAAGCATCACCAAGCCAGACTGGCAATAACCTTTAACAGGAGGATGAACAAATCTCTACATGAGATGGTTTGGGAGCATCTCTGCCTGAAAACCTTAATAAAATAGAAAAGAAAAATTTCCTCTAGCCTTCTACCTCTGCAGCTAGCTTGTTCATGCAGGTACATAACACATGTTATCAAGGGCTATGAGCTTGAAGCTAAGAGGCCTGCCTACATCACAGGGCTGCATGCAGCAAGGGATAGGACAAGTACATGAGAGGGTTTGCCGTTATTCAATCACACACAAATAGTATTATTATTGCTGGTATATTCCAAAGCACCTAACACATAGTAGGTTCTGTGACTGTGTTCCCAAAGAATTACAGCAATTAAAATGTCTGGAAAGTAAGAGTCTTGTATGGATAGAGGAAACATGAGAACTTTCCAGTTAGTAAGCCCTGGGGCAAATAAAAACAGGCTTAACACCTATAAAATAATGAACTCATTATGGGTGATTAGGTGGATGCAAATTGACAAGGTGGATTATGAAAAGTGCCCAGTGTTGGGGATCAGAATCCATGGATTTTACTCAAGGTTCTGCCACAAAATAGCTGTGCGACCTTAATCCCTTTAGCTTTTCATGCCTCATGGAAAAGTCAAAGTTTCCATGAAGAAGTCATGTGGTATAACTCAAGATATAAATGCAGGAAACCAAAAGATCGAAGATCTTGCTGATTTTAAACAAATACAGGGTATTAGACTGACAAGATGCTTTAGCAACCTATCATATGAAGAAAGAAAATTCTTCTTTTGTTAGAAGTACAATTTGGGGGAAAAGTAAAGATGATGACCCCAAAAGCAGCAACAGGACATTTTTTTTTTAACAGGACATTTTTAGAGCTCTACATTTCTTAACTTTTATTGAAGTATAGTTGATTTACAATATTATGTTAGTTTCAGGTGTACAGCATAGTGACTGCATATTTTTACAGATTATACTCAAGGAGCTCAGAAGAGAAATACTAAAATGTTTACTTGCTGTGAAGTTTCTGATACAGTAGGTCCCAAGGATTCGCACTGTTAACAAAATCCCAGGTGCTGCTACTGTTGCTGCTCCGGTAATAATATTTTTTCAGTAATTCTCAATAATAATATCATTGAGAAGCACTGTGTTAGAAGGACTGAAATTATTCAGCTTTCCCAAGGGCTGCCAGCTGATTAAGGTTGAAAAAAGTAGAGTGGGGAGCATTAGTAGGTAAAAGGATAGATTTCCCTGAGAAAGACAACTGTGAAACACTTGTATGGGTCGCTGCTGTGAAAGTGCCCGCTAAAAAGTCTTTTAAAATATAAGAGATTCTTAACTAAATTGGTTCTGTGCAATCCTATCTGAAAGTAGGGGAATTATTTAGTAGTTTTTAATAATTTATGAGACACACTCCTTTGACAATTCGATGTACACTGTAGACCTACTTCCTACAAAAAAAAATACACAATCATATTCTCAAAATGTCTTATCCAATTTCAGGGATACACAGAATCCCCAACTCCCATCCTGGATCTTAAGTAAGAAACCAGTAGAGTGACAAAGGATTAATCACCAAAATACACAAGCATCTCATGCAGCTCAATATCAAAAAAAACAAACAACCCAATCCAAAAATGGGCAGAAGACCTAAACAGACATTTCTCCAAAGAAGATATACAGACTGCCAACAAACACATGAAAGAATGCTCAACATCACTAATCATTAGAGAAATGCAAATCAAAACTACAAATGAGGTATCACCTCACACCAGTCAGAATGGTCATCATCAAAAAATCTAGAAACAATAAATGCTGGAGAGATGTGGAGAAAAGGGAACGCTCTTGCACTGCTGGTGGGAATGTAAATTGATACATCCACTATGGAGAACAGCATGGAGGTTCCTTAAAAAACTACAAATAGAACTACCATATGACCCAGCAATCCCACTACTGGACATACACCCTGAAAAAACCATAATTCAAAAAGAGTCATGTACCACAATGTTCATTGCAGCACTATTTACAATAGCTAGGACATGGAAGCAACCTAAATGCCCACTGATAGATGAATGGATAAAGAAGATGTGGCACATGTATACAATGGAATATTACTCAGCCATAAAAAGAAACAAAATTGAGTTATTTGTAGTGAGGTGGATGGATCTAGAGTCTGTCATACAGAGTGAAGTAAGTCAGAAAGAGAAAAACAAATACCGTATGCTAACACATATATATGGAATCTTAAAAAAAAAAAACGGTTCTGACAAACCTAGAGGCAGGACAGGAATAAAGACGCAGACATAGAGAATGGACTTGTGGACACGGGGAGGGGGAAGTATAAGCTGGGACAAAGTGAGAGAGTGACATGGACATATATATACTACCAAATGTAAAACAGATAGCTAGTGGGAAGCAGCCCCATAGCACAGGGAGATCAGCTCCATGCTTTGTGACCACCTAGAGGGGTAGGATAGGGAGGGTGGGAGGGAGATGCAAGAGGGAGAGGATATGGGGTATGTGTATACATATGGCTGATTCACTTTGTTGTGCAGCAGAAGCTAACACAACGTTGTAAAGCAATTATACTCCAATAAAGATGTTAAAAAAAAAAGAAACCAGTGGAGTTGGATTCCGCCAGTTCCTCTCCATCTTTATAGACACTACTTAAAAGTCTTTTAAAAGACTTTTTTTATTTTGAATTTTATTTCATTTATTTTTTTATACAGAAGGCTCTGATTAACTATTTTATACATATTAGTGTATTTATGTCAATCCCAATCTCCCAATTCTTTTTTAATGAAAGAGGAAAATAAATTATCCATTTCCCCAGAGTAAATGAGCGGCCCTTGTACAATCAATGAGTGTTTGCTGACACCTAGTGACAATGGTAAAAGTTACAGCGCCTCACTCATGTTTTCCTCTTCTAAAAATCAAGGAATTTTGAGAATTCTTTTTCTAAATTTAATCAAATCTTTTAAAATATAATAATTTATTTTATTCCTCTCCTATGAGTTATAAAACTCCCAATAACACAATTTACCTGACCCTGAAACTTCATTGGTTTTTAGTTTGTACTTCTGGTTGAAACTAGATGTCTTGAAATAATAGCAAAGAGTTGATTAATTTAAATAGTGTATACGTGAAAGCCCCCCGCCCCCTCCAAAAAAACTGTAGCAGTATTTGTTAAATATTAGGACCTAGAAATGGGGAGTCGGTTTTACGTTTCCACCATTTCCCAATTCCCGTATTTATTCTTTCATCGAACATTAATTTTGCACGTCCCCTAAGCCAGGACAGTTCTAGGCACAGGAGTTAGAACAGAGGAAGAAACAGACATATTAACTTCAACTTTCTACCATATCCTAAATTTCCTATTGTGGAATCTTAAGTAGAACAGATCTCTCATCTGTGATGTTCTGCTCATATACATGAGGTCATAGGACACTCGATTTCCACTATCGTAAGCAAGGATTCTTTCTCCTCTTCCCTCCTTTCCTCCTCCTCTCCTTCCTCCCAATCCCCACGGCCACCACCACCACTCCTCCTTCTGGTCTAAGACCATCCAATGTAACTGCCATCACAACAGTATTAGCCATCATGGAATTTTTGTCCAAGCTCAGAAGTGATGCTTTTATCACTGTAAATCTTTCACCAACATTCAAGTTGCAGACACAGAAATTAGGAATATAACTTAAAGCATTTTACAGAGAACATGAGTACAAATTATTTTTAAGTGCACAGGTATAAGATCTATGATTATGCAAACCAAATAACCACCTGGCTTAGCTGACCCTGTAGTGATAATAGTAATTTCATCCCTGAGACTTTTTTTTTCTGAAGCTCAGTAGGTTATAACCATGTGTTGTGAGCCCCATCATAGAAATATCAAAGCTTTGCACATTCCATTCTAAACCCTCCACCCCACAAAGACATGGCTTCCCGTGCCACAATTTATGTGATGGCTACAAAGCTTACAACAGTGAGAGATCGTGGTGTTTTACTGAGTAAGGGCTCAGGTAATTATCTGGACTTTACAGAATAGAAGGATAATGTTAATGTTGGCCTTTTTTTCCTATAATAAGATTCAAGACCTGAGCACACTAATATGCAAGAGCTCTCCAGCAGAATGATCTAATCCCTTCACTAGGACCTCCAGAAGGCAGACATTTTCAGCAGCCCCACCTCAGAACAAGACAAAATTGTTTTCTCCACGATGCCTAGGCTGTCACTGAAACTAGTATTCACCACTCAGAACTACTTTCTCCATCTTCATATGACTGCCGTCAAGAACACAGACCTACTAGAGAATGGACTTGAGGATATGGGGAGGGGGAAGGGTAAGCTGTGACAAAGTGAGAGAGTGGCAGGGACATATATACACTACCAAACGTAAGGTAGATAGCTAGTGGGAAGCAGCTGCATAGCACAGGGAGATCAGCTCGGTGCTCTGTGACCACCTAGGGGGTGGGATAGGGAGGGTGGGAGGGAGGGAGATGCAAGAGGGAAGAGATATGGGAACATATGTTTATGTATAACTGATTCACTTTGTTATAAAGCAGAAACTAACACACCACTGTAAAGCCATTATACTCCAATAAAGATGTTTAAAAAAAAAGAACATAGGTGATAAATGTTTTGTTGTCATTAACATGACAAAAGCTGTTATGACTCATCTTAACAGGTGGTCCCCAATTCTAACTACCATTTTAGATGGGGATCAGTGTATTTCCCCCCCCCCCCAGGAACACATAGAAAAATTTAAAGTCAATACAGCATTAATTATCAAAAAAATGGAGTTAACCAAAGTATGTCATTTCCATATATACTCTTTAAAAAACGAATATGGCATTTTTCCTGACCATCCAGGGGCAGAACCAGGCAGCTGAAGGCAGACACTGTCGCGTTAGCCAAGACTTGGCAGGGAGCACCACACACGGCAGCTGAGATGTTCTCAGGAGAAAATCCTGCTCCAAACACATGCACGAGCCTTCCACCCAGGCAGCCTTTAAAGACAAAATGATGAGTTCACCATCATAGAGGCAAATCTTTCTTTACTCAGAATTCAAACCCATGCTTTCCTGCTCCCCTTCATTCTTTCTATGCCCTCCTGAGTCCACACACTGGCCTTAGATTCCCTGTTTTCTCAGGTTCTTCTCACTAAGCTCTGGCCTCCAAAGCCTGGAGCCCTTATTCTGTCAAACCCCAATAATTCAACAACCTATAAAACGTGTAAAAATTCCTATGTAGAAAAATAATGCTTATTTATCGTTCTTAAACTTTTTATACAGAAGAGTATAAAGTGAAAGAAAAACTTCCCCTAACTACTTATCTCACTCCCCAGAAGTAGCCATGTATAGAATTTCTTGTGAATTCTTCTTGAATTTTCTAAGCATATAGGTTTTTTTATACAAAGGGGTCATTCTATACATAATATTCTACAACTTTTTTTAAAAATTAGAAGTGTAGCATAAACATTTTTCCAAGTCTATATATACAGATCTAGCTCATCATTTTTATTTTTTATTTATTTTTTTTGCAGTATGCGGGCCTCTTACTGTTGTGGCCTCTCCCGCTGCGGAGCACAGGCTCCGGACGCACAGGCTCAGCGGCCATGGCTCACGGGCCCAGCCGCTCCGCGGCATGTGGGATCTTCCCGGACCGGGGCACAAACCCGTGTCCCCTGCATCGACAGGCGGACTCTCAACCACTGTGCCACCAGGGAAGCCCCCTAGCTCATCATTTTAATAGCCACTTAGAATTCCATCATATGATTATTCCATAATTTATTGAGCAATCTTCCTATTGATTGATAGTTCCATAATTTCTCCTCTTTTTCTGCAATTAAGGATGGTGCAATGAACTATATACACTTATATGAGTAAAACTGGTGCAACTTCTTAGAAGTGGAATTGCTAGGTCAAAGGAAAAGTAAATTTTTAATTTTGACGAATACTGCCAAATTTCTCTCCAAAATAATGTTGCCCCAGTTTATACTCCTACCTGCTGTGTAAGAAGAGTGCCTGTTTGATGGGTAAAATCATGTCAGTTCTTAACAGACAACATGTTTTGCTTCAGTCTGAAAATCAATAAAGGAAAATGTCAGCTGACATCTGAAAATGTCAGATGTGCAGAGACCTCTAGTCTACATTGAGATAGAGGTCTAGTCTCTCCTGCCTTCAATGTCAAATCTAGGTGGTATTTACACAGCTACCTGACAAACTTTTTGCTTGGGTGCATTCTTACCCCTCCTCTCTCACCATAAAAGTCATGGATTCCTAGAGAGTTGAAAGGGGAACAAGGGAGCATCCAGCCCCAAACCCTTTATCAAATAAGAAATCTGAGGCTTAAAAAAGTTACCCAGCTAAGATAGTGACAGACTCAGGACCAAACCCCAATCCCCGTAGCATCCCGCCCAGCTGAGGCCAGACATATTTGTTCCAAGAAATGGCTTGGTTCGTACTTCATCAGTCTAGGATCCTGCTCCCATAATTACTTCTAACCTTTCTGCATCACAATCACATTTGAGCTATCTCAAGTGTAGTAAGACATTAAGGGGACAGAAACCCAAACCATCACTGGAAGAAAAGGCAAGGCAAATATCAATACATCTAAAAGAAGAAAAAGTTCAACCAATGAAATCATACTGTGCAATTGGCTTATTATTGGTGGAGTATGAATTCATCTGTGAAATAGTACAAAATGATAAAAATTAATCATATTTAATAAGTTTAAAACAATTCAAATTGGCAGATAGGTTTAAAAATAAATGAAGGCATTTATGTTCTACTTAAATGATCAAATTATGAGCTCTTACAAACGGTATTACTTAAAGCACAAATTAAAGCGGGTTAATGTATCAAATTAAAATACAATCAAACACTTAGAGAATATGCACAATCTCCTCGATAAAAAACAAAGCCTCATAAATGGAGCATGACAAAGTTTTAGGAGGAAGCTGGGGCTGTTAAGAGGAAAACCGGCTTCTCTCTCCTTCTGTCATTCAGACTGACGTTGATTTCCTACCTCACAGAGTAGGGACAGGAGCTACTGATCCACTTATATAAAGAAAGCTCTTCTGCCTCATCTGCCTGACTTACCGAAGTTCTCGGTCACTGCTGTAACGGTCACTCTGGATGTGAACACCAGGATAGATGAGGCCCACCCTCTCAGGTGGTCATAACCTCTGACTTGGTACTCCCCGACAGGAAGGGATGGGACCACACACTGGAGAAGAGTACGGTTGCCAGAGACACCCACACAGGGGAACATCCCAATAAAAATGTCAACGTTCGCAGCTCCTGAGATCCCGGCCACTGAAAACGTTAAGACGTCATCAGTCTGAGAAACTGAGAGCAATTCGGGGGTGAAGGCGTCGCTGTAACCAATGACGCCCACCTGGTAAGAAAGTCCATCTACCTCTATGACCAGGGCAACGGAGCCATTCCCTGCAGGAACAGTGCACTGGATGAGCTCAGAGCTGAGGTTCACAGTCAGGCAGGCCTGCTGGCCAATGTAGACTAAAGTGGAGTTCCGTCCCCTCAGGGCTGTACCCTCCAAGGTCAAGAGGCTTCCACCATGGAGGCTGAAATTCTTGGGGAAATAATGAAACACTTGAGGCAAAATGTGGAAGTGTCTGTAAACGTGACCAGAACAAGCATACCCATATCTCGTATGAAGAACCGACAGGTAGTGGGGTCCTGGGGCCAAGCCACTGATACAACACGCCACGTGGGTTGTATTAAAGGAAGTCACAGTGCAAGGAAGGCGATCATCCACAAACACCATTGGCTCATCAGCCGCGGTACCTAACCTCTGACCCCTAATCAGCACTGTGGTCAGAGACCCACTGATGCTTGTGGTCCAGGCGTCCATGACAGGAGTTGTCTCTTGACACAAGAAAAGAGTGCAATTCCCCTGACAGGCGCTGGGCAGCCCATTAACCAGGACAGTAACATTCAGGGTGAAGGAAGCGCCAGGCACGGGGTTACCCACCGGGGTAATCCGACAGAGGACCGCCTGGTCCCCCAAACTCAAAATCACACAAGTGAAAGGACCTGAAATGTCAACCTGAACTGACCTCCTGCTGGAATTAAGAGCCAAGCCCCTCACCGTGAGTACTGTCCCTCCACAAGTGGACCCAAGTGTTGGGGAAATGGCTGTTATCTGAGGCAACACCACAAACTGCTGGGGCACCGCAGACATGTCAGCAAACCCCATCTGCCTCTGACGTACTTGGAGAGGATAGATGCCCGCCTCCAAACTGTGAAGAGGAAAAGCGCACCCAGACAGGCTTGTGTTGCTACTGGGAGACTGGGTCTCAACATCACAGCTCAAGTTCCCCAGAAGGACCTCTGAGTTGGAGAGATTCTGCCCTTCCACGTAGAGCCTCAGGCTGTGATTTGTGATTTCTCCTCGCGTGGCTGTGACCACCGGGGTTGCTGCCATTTCATATGTGAAGATGAAGCCCTTCCCCACCAGGCTTGGCAAAGGTTGGTGGGGGAAGGGCCGGCTGCCAGCCCAGACCTCCACAGGGGCTGGGGCACCAGGAGGCAGGGGGGCTGGCGGGGTCTCACACCAGACGTTCGTCTCCGTTGAGTTCACAATGTCACAGGACCGATTGCCCACGAGCACCCAAACCAAAGCTGGGTCGCTGCTGAACCCTCTTCCTGAGATGCTGAGGATGGTTCCACCTAAAGCACAAATATTGAGAATAAAACTGAAAAGCTGATATTTCAGAACTAGGAACTCACAGCCCCTGTGTGAGCCCCAGCAGGACCAAGTAAAAGGTGGGGTAAGTGTTAGTGAAAGTATCTCACCTCACCCATCAATGTTGATGTGTGATCATTTTGGCAGGAGTCAGATGCGCTATATTTCACATGATAGTAAAACAATATAAATTGTCCTATAAGAGCAATGTTTATACTATTTAAGACAAAATTTCCAAGTATGTTTATAGATCCTTAGAAACCTCCATCAACTTGGACACTAATGAAAAATCAAATTTCTTGAAGTGCTCTTGTCATCTGCTATATTATCTTAACATGTCAGTCTATATGATTCTACAAATTATTATGTAGAAAGAGGATATGTATATTTCATATACATATGTATACAACATATACATAATGAAAAATCAAATTCTTTAGTCTTCTTGTCATCTGTTGTATTATCTGCCCTAATATTCCGTATTATTCTCTATGTTATTATGTAGTATATATGTATACTGTTCTATATATATTAAACTTACTAATGAAAAATCTAATTTGTTGAAGTCTTCTACTTATCTTCTATATTATTCTATGTAATATTCCAGTATTCCATATATTATGTAGTCGTGTGTGTGTGTATATGACATATCAAGAAGAACTGAAACATTGAAGCATGCTTGTAATTTTGCTGCTGTATTCATAGACATCGTCTCACTTTCTAGTTGAGGCACAATCAAATCCCATCTTCAGGACAGGGATGGGGGCAACGTACCCCTTATCATTACCAAATCAGTGGTATAGCCAAGCAGCTTTAAAAAGGATTATACTATGTTCAAGAAGGAGAATGTACCTACTGTATAGCACAGGGAACTACTCAATACTCTGCAATGGCCTATATGGGAAAAGAATCTTAAAAAGAGTGGATATATGTATGTGTATAACTAATTCACTTTGATATACACCTGAAACTAACACAACATTGTAAATCAACTATACCCCAATCAAAAAAAATTTTTTAAAGGATAATGTGTTATTCCATCCACTATCACAATGATTATCACAGGCAAATACATAGCTTTCAGTTTTTTCTGAAAATGAGTAGTTTTCTAGATTTCTCTATTTGTCCTGTCCTGACATCTCCCATGTTGACATTTGTGCTTCTGACTCTGTCTCGTCCTTCATCTACATCCCTAGAGCAAGCGAAGACATCAAAGACTCATGCCTCTTGCCCTTGCCCATGCAGTATCAAAACGGCTAACTCAGGAAGCTCTTCTCTCGTTTACTACTGTTGTTTTTTTAATCGAAATATAGTTTATCTACAATATTGTGTTCATTTCTGATGTACAGCAAAGTGATTCAGTGATATGTACTCGAGATGCGCCACTTTTTAGATGTTTCAGCCTCCTTCCATTAGGAAAAAAGAAAACCAGGCACATCTCCTTTAAAGAATTAAAAATTCTTTAATTTCCTGAACTCACTGGGCTAAGGGATCCTGAGTTTTCACACCTTCCAAAGTACATCACTCAGTTCCCAGTGCAGGGGAAAGCACCTCTCCCTGCAGCCCCTTCTCTGGTCTCACCAGGAACAAACTCTGAATATCCAGGGAGTAGACTTGCTGAATAAATAATACCAGTCAGGTCAAAGCCACTCACCCAGAACGGACCCACAGCAAGGCTGGATGCTGAAGACTTCTGTGATGTACTGGATGTGAAGATCCACACTATAGAAAATGGGGAGATGGTCATGAAATAACTGAGAGTCAGAAAAAAAAGAGAAAAGAAGGCACGAGACAGCCGAGATGTATGTATTGGGGGGAGAAGAAGAAAGAAAGGGGGCTGTGATGGAGAGCACAGGTGAGGGGCACAGTCCACCAGAGAAGGAAGGAAACGTGAAGAAGAGAAGCTAAGTGGGATATTTTCCTGCTCCAATATCAAGTGGGCACATCAGCCTCATAGAGTTTAGCTACTTTCTGGAATGAAGTAAGGGAACTTCTGGAGAAATACTGGGCAGGGGGACTTCAGGGTAAAGAGGACTGAGCACGGCTTGTGCAGTAATTGAAGCCATTTATTCAAAGCCCAAGACACTGTTATTATTAAAGGTCTTAGTGAAATCACAATCTCTTATTAAGCGCAGACTCTTCCTCCTTACATAGAGATGCCCATCCCACCTCACCCCAACCCAACTGAGAGACATGACATCTTAGTTCCAGAAAGTTCTCCTTTCCCCAACTAGTAAGCCAAAAACTGGTCTTGAGAGTGAACTGTCCTGTAGGGTCTCCAAGATTTGTTCAAATTTTAGGGTTCTCATATGTTTATCCTTTAACTTCAGAAGAAGAAGAAAAAATAAAGACCTAACTCAAAACTAGAATTCCTCAACTGAATCGCTAGACCATCAACAGACTTAAAATGAATGGCAAGGGTCCACCTCACCCTTGTGCATGAATGTGGGCCCCATTGATGGAGACTGAGATTCCATGGAGCCCAGCAGGCAGCGGGGGCAGCACCACCTCCAGGCCCTGAGCTGCCTGCGCTCGGACCCGAGCTCTGGTGTCCCCAATGTGGACTTGGGCATCCAAATCCGTGTGGTTCATTGGCAGCACCATTCCAATGGAAAGGGTCTCACCTCCTGTGTTGAAAAGAATCCATTAGCCCCTGTGAAGTGGATTTGTGGTCTCAACCGTTTATTCAATTCTAAGATTAGCTTTTGAGATTAAACACGTGGTTAGCCCTGTGCATAATACTCTGATTAAGAGTTTTAATGCCGGGAATTCCCTGGCGGTCCAGTGGTTAGAACTTGGCACTTTCACTGCTGGAACCAGGTTTGATCGTTGGTCAGGGAACTAAGATCCTGCAAGCCGTGCAGTGTGGCCAAAACAAATAAAAATAATTTGAAAAAGCTTTTAATGCCAACCTAATTTTTATCATGAAACTTACAACTCATTTAATAGAGCTACAGCCTATAACTTCAAGGGCATAGAAAGAAAAAATTGTCAGGACAATTGTACACAAGAGGCATTAATTCATATCCATACAGAGGCAAATCAAGTAGCTATGATGGTCTTCATAACCAGAAAATAACACCCCATGTCCTTTTTGTAGCCTCTACTTTTCTGAAGATAGAAGTCTAAAGCTCTGTTTTGATTATGCGCCGAGCCCTGTAGCAATGCTATACATGAGCGCAGTCATTCGCAGTTACAGAGCCCTTTCACCCACATTATCCCATTTGACCCTCACACTGTCCTGATAACATATGCAGGGCAGTTAGCAGGATTGGCATTTTGCTTTTGAGGAAACTAAGGCTCAGTAGCCCAGGTCTCAGAGCTGATTAATGGAAATGTGAGGGCCTGAGTCCAGTCTTGTATCTCAATGCCTTTTTAGTTTACTAGCAACTCTACTAAAATGCCATGTATACTACGGACACTTCATTTTATCTCATATATGTATTGAGTATCAAGAGGAACAGATATGGCTATCAGATGTTAAATGAAGTTTCGCAGGGTATGTAAAGCAGATAGGCTCTAAAAGGTTATAGAAAATCTGCTTATTGGGGCTATATTTAAAACAATTAGGTGTGTGAATTTGAATTTGGCACTGGCGGACTTTTCAGCTAATGGATCCCAGCCTGCTGTGAAGAAGGAAACCACATGGGGCCAATGTAGAGAGGCCATCTTTGGCCCATTTATACAACACCCAGTATCTGGCAGAATAATGGTGCTCACTTCAATAAAGCATTTATTGAGTGCTACTCTGTGTTAGTTCCTGGGCTATGTACTTTTACCTATTGATACTTTATCTCCATTTTTCCCAATAACGTTGAAAGACTTATTCCTACCTAACAGTTGGAGAAGCTAAAGATAAAGGAAGTTAAGTATTGTGCCCAAGGAGTGGTTGAGCTGGAATTCATTCAGGTCGGGCGCTGACAGCAAAAATCACACTAATGGTCTCTCACATCAAATCCTTCCTCCTCCTTCCCTGCCCCTCTTCTTTTCTCTTTGATTTCATCTTGGCTCTACTGTCATCATCAGCATCAGCATCTCCCGGATGGAGATACGTAGCCATCCAACTTTCAACATAAACTTTCCCAACAGGGCACCACTCACTGTGGGTTTTATAACAAGTTCTTCTTTATTCTGCCTGTAGAAAGATCTCATTGCAAGTGTAAATCCTGCAAATAATGCATCATGTTGTATATATCAATAACATGATCTCCTTGGGCTCTTGGTCAATTGTCAAGCTAATCTGAGATGCCTTTGAGGCACTGATGCAATGTATTTATTCTTTTCATTATAGGTGGGAAATTTTATTAAGAGCCAAAATCACTGAAATCTGAATAGAACATGGAGCTCCCTCCTCCCTTTTCTACTTCGTTGGGAAGAATCTATACCACTAAGGAATTTTACACACTTTGGTCGCCTCAGGCAGCAAATTCTTCTTCTGCACTATCTGAGCTGAATAATATTGAGAAGCTAAAGGACACCTCCCTTTATGTACTCTTGAGCAATGGAAAATGAAAATAGTACCAGAAAAATTGAGTCCAGGCTGTTTCTTTAGGAAATTTGATGGTCTTGTATAATAAACCCTTAGACATGTCTGCCATAAACTCTGTCAACTGGCACCCAATTAACCAGAACACAGTGCTACCTGCTACTTTTCCAAATCTATATGTTATGACGTGATAATAAATTGTCATAATTCCATCCAGTCATATCATCTGAATCATCAAAGAAAGATTAAATCATTTCATGTAGTTGGATGCTAAATAATACACTCTTTATATATATGTCACTCAAGGAACAAGTTAATCAGAATATACTATTTTCTAATCATATCTAATAACTGCTATAAAAGGACCTGCTGCCCCAAATGCTATTTTACAATAAACTGTAAGTGGCTGCGTGCCTGGAATCTGCAACCAGACTGCCTGAGTTCAAATCCCCACTCTGGTACTTACTACCAGATTGTTACTACCAAGTAACATCTTAAACAAGTAACTTATTCTCTCTGTTCTTTAGTTTCCTAATCTGTAAACTGAGGCTAATAATTCTATAAATTAATGACAAAGATTAATGTCTACTATATGTCTGTGCTATTACTATTGGCACATAGTAGGTACACAATACATATTTACTGAATTTTTAACTTCGAATTCCCATGTCATTTTCAGGATAGAAATGGTCCCAATTTTACAGAGAGAAAAACAGATATAAGGAAATTTATTCAATGATGGCTAAGAGGACAAAATCAGTCTCCAGGTTTTCAGAAAAATAACTTCCATCCAAAATATAATACTATCTTCAATAAAATTAATAGGCCATTGTTTTGCCTTTTTATACAATCAGTGCTGTAAGCTAAAAAGATCCTACAGGATCAGGTAGTTTACCTGCTATGCTGCTTCTGTTTCTGCTGAGAGACACAATTACTGGATTTAAAGAGGAGACGTAAGTAAATGCCTTGGGAAGTACCACAGAATGGTCCCCTCTGATCACAGTCACATTCACTGTAGGTCCATCTTCCCCCTGAAAAATTAATTTTTAAAATCAAAACTCTGGGGACTCCCCTGGTGGTCCAGTGGTAAAGAATCCACCTTCCAATGCAGGGGACGCGGGTTCAATCCCTGGTCGGAGAACTAAGATCCCACATGCCGCGGCACAACTAAGCCCACGCGCCACAACTATTGAGCTCTTGCATCTCAACGAGAGAGCCCATGTGCTGCAAACTACAGAGCCCACTCACCCTGGAGCCCTTGCACCACAACTAAAGAGAGAAAACCCACATGCCACAACTAGAGAGAAGCCCGGGTGCCGCAACGAAGAGACCACACACCATAACAAAAGGTCCCACATGCCTCAACGAAGATCCCGTGTGCCACAACTAAGACCCGACACAGCCAAAAAATTAAGGAAAATAAATAGTTTTTAAAAAATAAAAACTCTGTAAATAAGACTGAGTTGAGCAAAGTCCATACAGAATTAGTTTAAAGGGTTAATTTCAAGAAAATTGTTTTTAAAGACTATATTTGCTACTTTGAAGTCTCTCTCTGTGCCTCTCTGTGTCTCTCTCTGTCTCTGTCTCTCTCACATGCACACACACTCACAGTGACAAGTGCTTAGAATAGGCAAGTGCAGCATCCAACAGATTAAAGAGTAAAGAAGAATGATTTGCAATTAACACACCAATTGGTTCTGCAAAAAAAATGCAATTTCAAATAAACATCTATATCTAGCTAAACTACCCATCAAGTGTGAGAGTACTTTGAGATATTTAAGTACTAAGAAAACTTCCCTCCCACATTTTCTTTCTTGGGGTATTTCTTAAGGCTATTATCTTATAAAATAAGCAATAACCAAAAAAAGAGAAAAAATACTCCAAGAAACAGTGAAGCTACTCAGGAGAGCAGTCAAGGGAAATACTAGGATGAAACCTATAGAATAAATCTAGAAAACACAAGTTAGATTGAAGCAGAAGAAGAGGGAGCTTCAAGAAAAAAGAGCAACTGATATAATGAAATATTTTTTATAGAGGATTTTTATAATAAGGAAGACATGTAAAAAAAAAAACTCTAGGGACTTCCCTGGTGGCACGGTGGTTAAGAATCCGCCTGCCAATGCAGGGGACACAGGTTTGAGCCCTGGTCCAGGAAAATCCCACATGCCGCGGAGCAACTAAGCCCATACGCCACAGCTACTGAGCCCGCGTGCCACAACTACTAAGGCCCACACGCCTAGAGCCCGTGCTCCGCAACAAGAGAAGCCACCACAATGAGAAGCCCACACACCACAACGAAGAATAGCCCCCACTCACCGCAACTAAAGAAAGCCCACGCACAGCAACGAAGACCCAACACAGCCCCAAAAAAAACAAATAAATAAATTTATGAAGTAAAAAACTCTAAGAAAAAGACAAACTATAAAAAATATATATTGCCTGATTCTGTCAGTATCATTCAAATTGTTTAATAATGTAAATATGGTTTATTGATTTAACCAACAAATGACACTGTAACTATATTCAAAGGAATTTAAAGTGGTTGTTTCAGAAAGGGGGACTGAAGAATGGGGAAGTGGGTACGAGAGAGTATGATTGTCTTACTATTTTCTTTTGAACTTTGCATGTATTGCTTTGTTCAATTAAAAGTTGGCTTTCCTAATTTTTATTCTCTCTAGTAAAAGAAATTCAAACAGTACAAATTTTACCCACTAAAATAGTAAATATAGCTAAAGTGCTGATACTCAATGTTGGCCAAGGCACCAGAAATCAGACACCCACACAGCGATGGTGAGAGTATTATTTAAAATGAGTTTCAGACAACTGGATATCCATGTCAAAAGCTTTATACCTCTGTGCTGCTGTTGTTGGCACATAGTAAGTACACAGGAAATTTTGGAAATTATCTAAATGTCCAATAATGGGAAATATACAAATTACAACACAAACATATTAGAATTGCATGCAGTTTATATATAAAAGCTAACATTTCATAATATTTGAATAACTGGATGAGATAAAAATATGGGACCAGAGATCAAAGATTACTCTGAACCCTCTCTTCTTCCAGAGATCTTTATTGTTCAGCAGACAGCCTTCTTTGGGGGTCATGGATGTGCTAGGAATCTTGATGTCACTGAAGTGAACTCTGAATAGGAAGTTCAATTTCAGCTGTGAGCATGACTCTCACCCACAGCACCAGGGAAGGGTCTGGACCAAAAACTCTTATGCCATCTATGGGATAGCACCAGCTGAAGAGGGATGGGAAAGCTAAGGGACTTGTTTTTAAGAAACAAGGGAAGCAGTAGGGACTAACTAGGAAGCTATTTCATAGGAACCAGACATTCTAGAGGATTCCAAGTTCCACCAGTCACATCCATGCCAGAAAACAAAATTGCTAATGAAAACTAAGTTATTTGTTTACTTGAGAAAGAAGCGAGATTCTAAGATATATGTCTTGCAAACCAACACTCAGAATGTGCACTAGGTAAATATATTTATTCTGTGGCACTAATACTCATTAAGAGTATGGACTGGGACTGCCTGGTTGTCTTCTTTTAAAAGAAATTAACTGATGCTAATTACAAGCCCCATTGGCGGGGTCAGCTTCCCAGTTCATAACAGAAGTGCTTCCATGTAAGCAACATAAGCATGCTCTCATAATGAAAACGTCATGTCAGTTAACTTAGTTCTAAGGAACGATTCACTGAGAACCTTACACTACACGTTAACAATGGTCACTCACTCAGAGAGGAAATGTCAAAAGATTCCACTTACCTTGGGTGGAACTTTGCATTGAATTCTTCGTGAATTGCTTGTGGTGACATTAATGGCACAAAACTGGGATCCAAATAAAACCAGGCTAACATCTTCCAAACTAGAGCCTCGGATGGTGGCCCAGAGCCCTCCTGTACAAAAGCAGCATTTTCAGATAGGACACACAGCCGTACAGACAGACAACAATTAATTATCCACAAGAGAAATAAATGAAATCAAAATATGAAACTCCTTAGTCAAAACACAAGGCATGTTCAAACTGAAGAAAAAGACTAAAGTTAAAAATATAAACTACTAAATGAGATGGGAGATACAGTGACTGAAGGGCAGAGAGGAGGAGATATTTAAGACTAAAACATAGAGATAAAACACAGACGTGGAACAGAGAAGTAGAGTATCAATAGATGGTCTCTGGAAACTGCTTCTGCTCCAGATTTCTGAACATCATCCCTGCCAATTCTATAAAACAAACTCTCTTCCCAAGAAACCAGTATAAGAGAGCAAGTATAAGACAGTAGATAGAGCAGGGGGCCCAGAGTCAGGGCTATAGACTGCTCTACCACTTAGAGCAGGTCATTTGCATTATTGTCCCTGAGTTCACTGGTCCTCATCTCCCTCAACTTTTTTTTTTTTTGGCCATGCCACTCGGCTTGCAGGATCTTAGCTCCCCGACCAGGGATTGAACCCGGCCCTCAGCAGTGAAAGCTCAGAGTCCTAATCACCGGACCACCAGGGAATTCCCTCTCCCTCATCTTTAAATGACAGCCTTAACCCTTCCAGCTTTGTGATTCGATACCACACAGACTATGTTCTGGTCTCCATAATGATATAGAAGGGACTGTCATTGTCACCAAGTGCTGCCAGGATTTCTGTACTGACCACTGAGGAGGAGCAACCACAGAAACCCCCATCTCCTCACCACAAACGTCAGTAAGAGAAGGAATGGCACCAATCGCACTGATACCACGGCACACAATACCATTTGGAGGACCAGCCCTTGATCCAGCTGATGGACAGGAAGCCCACTTATTGTTGATCAGCAACGATTCTGGTCTGCCATCTTTCCAGAAAGGGACATAAAAGAGGCAGTGAAGCCACCAAATAGAGACACATATCCCATGCCAGTGGGGAGAGGCCACAGAAGCAAGGTTGTCATTCCCCAATGTGTCAGGGTGAGAAAGGAAATTTATACAACCTGATGAAACTCTTGCAGGAGCATGTGACTAAGTGGAATGTTACCCTGAAGTTAAATATATAAACATGCCCTTAAGATTCAGGACAAGACTACAATAAACTTCTAAGTTAAAGAATAACATTGAGGGAGAGCCAACATACATTAGCAACATAAAAGATACAATATCTGGAAACAATCTTGACAAGAACAATTCAAGAGTATGAAGAAATGTGAAGAAAGCTTTGAAATGCTGCTGACAAACGTAACAGATGAGTTAAAACTTAAATAAGAAAACTAAAGTAAATGTACGGAAAGAGTGAACATTGTAAGGTGGCATATCTTTCTTTTTTTTTCTTTTTGAATTTTATTTTATTTATTTTTTATACAGCAGGTTATTAGTTATCTATTTTATACATATTAGTGTATACATGTCAATCCCAATCGCCCAATTCATACCACCACCACCACCACCACCCCACCTGCCACTTTCCCTCTTGGTGTCCATATGTTTGTTCTCTACATCTGTGTCTCTATTTCTGCCCTGCAAACTGGTTCATCTGTACCATTTTTTTAGATTCCACATATATGCGTTAATATACTATATTTGTTTTTCTCTTTCTGACTTACTTCACTCTGTATGACACTCTCTAGATCCATCCACGTCTATATAAATGACCCAATTTCGTTCTTTTTTATAACTAATATTCCATTGTATATATTCCATTGTATAAACTTCTTTATCCATTCATCTGTCAATGGGCATTTAGGTTGCTTCCATGACCTGGCTATTGTAAATAGTGTTGCAACTAACACTGGGGTGCATGTGTCTTTCTGAATTATCGCTTTCTCTGGGTATATGCCCAGTAGTGGGGTTCCTGGGTCATATGGTAGTTCTATTTTTAGTTTTTTAAGGAACCTCCATGCTGTTCTCCATAGTGGCTTATCAATTTACATTCCCACCAACAGTGCAACAGGGTTCCCTTTTCTCCACACCCTCTCCAGCATTTCTTGTTTGTAGATTTTCTGACGATGCCCTTTCTAACTGGTATGAGGTGATACCTCATTGTACTTTTGATTTGCATTTCTCTAATAATTAGTGATGTTGAGCAACCTGTCGTGTGCTTCTTGGCCACTGTATGTCTTCTTTGCAGAAATGTCTATTTAGGTCTTCTGCTCATTTTTTGATTAGGTTGTTTGTTTTTTTTACTATTGAGCTGCATAAGCTGTTTATATATTTTGGAGATTAGTCCTTTGTCCGTTGATTTGTTTGCAAATATTTTCTCCCATTCTGAGGGTTGTCTTTTTATTTTTGTTTTTATTTCCATTACTCTAGGAAGTGGATCAAAAAAAAGATCTTGCTGTGATTTATGTCAAAGAGTGTTCTTCCTATGTTTTCCTCTAAGAGTTTTATAGTGTCCAGTCTTGCATTTAGGTCTCTACTCCATTTTGAGTTTATTTTTGTGTATGGTGTTAGGAAGTGTTCTAATTTCATTCTTTTACATGTAGCTATCCAGTTTTCCCAGCACAACTTATTGAAGGGCTATCTTTTCTGCACTGTATATCCTTGCCTCCTCTGTCATAGATTAGTTGACCATAGGTGCGTGGGTTTATCTCTAGGCTTTCTATCCTGTTCCATTGATCTATATTTCTGTTTTTGAGCCAGTACCATACTGTCTTGATTACTGTAGCTTTGTAGTATAGTCTGAAGTCAGGGAGTCTGATTCCTCCAGCTCCATTTTTTTCCCTCAAGACTGCTTTGGCTATTTGGGGTCTTTTGTGTCTCCACACAAATTTTAAGATGATTTTGTTCTAGTTCTGTAAAAAATGCCACTGGTAATTTGATAAGGATTGCACTGAATCTGTAGATTGCTTTGGGTAGTACTGTCATTTTCACAATATTGATTCTTCCAATCCAAGAACATGGTATATCTCTCCATCTGTTTGTGTCATCTTTGATTTCTTTCATCAGTGTCTTATAGTTTTCTGCATACAGGTCTTTTGTCCCCTTAGGTAGGTTTACCCCTAGGTATTTTATTCTTTTTGTTGTAATGGTAAATGGGGTTGCTTCCTTAATTTCTCTTTCTGATCTTTTGTTGTTAGTGTATAGGAATGCAAGAGATTTCTGTGCATTAATTTTGTATCCTGCAACTTTACCAAATTCATTAATTAGCTGTAGTAGTTTTCTGGTGGCATCTTTAGGATTCTCTATGTATAGTATCATGTCATCTGCAAACAGTGACAGTTTTACTTCTTCTTTTCCAATTTGTATTCCTTTTATTTCTTTTTCTTCTCTGATTGCCGTGGCTAGGACTTCCCAAACTATGTTGAATAATAGTCATAAGAGTAGACAACCTTGTCTTGTTCCTGATCTTAGAGGAAATGCTTTCAGTTTTTCACCATTGAGAATGATGTTTGCTGTGGGTTTGTCATATATGGTCTTTATTATGTTGAGGTAGGTTCCCGCTATGCCCACTTTCTGGAGAGTTTTTATCATAAATTGGTGTTGAATTTTGTCAAAAGCTTTTTCTGCATCTATTGAGATGATCATATGGTTTTTATTCTTCAGTTTGTTAATATGGTGTATCACATTGATTGATTTGCGTATACTGAAGAATCCTTGCATCCCTGGGATAAATCCCACTTGATCATGGTGTATGATCCTTTTAATATGTTGTTGGATTCTGTTTGCTAGTATTTTGTTGAGGATTTTTGCATCTATACTCATCAGTGATATTGGTCCGTAATTTTTTTTGTAGAATCTTTGTCTAGTTTTGGTAGCAGGATGATGAGTTAGAATGAGTTTGGGAGTGTTCCTTCCTCTGCGATTTTTTGGAAGGGTTTGAGAAGGATGGGTGTTAGCTCTTCTCTAAATGTTTGATAGAATTCACCTGTGAAGCCATCTGGTCCTGGACTTCTGTTTGTTGGAAGGTTTTTAATCACAATTTCAATTTCATTACTTGTGATTGGTCTGTTCATATTTTCTATTCCTTCCTGGTTCAGTCTTGGAAGGTTACACCTTTCTAAGAATTTGTCCATTTCTTCCAGGTTGTCTATTTTATTGGCATAGAGTTGCTCATAGTAGTCTCTTACGAAACTTTGTATTTCTGCGATGTCTGTTGTAACTTCTTTTTCATTTCTAATTTTATTGATTTGAGTCCTCTCCTTCTTTTTCTTGATAAGTCTGGCTAAACGTTTGTCAATTTTGTTTACCTTCTCAAAGAACCAGCTTTTGGTTTTATTGATCTTTGCTATTGTTTTGTTTCTATTCCACTTATTTCTGCTCTGATCTTTATGATTTCTTTCCTTCTACTAACTTTGGGTTTTGTTTGTTCTTCTTTCTCTAGTTCCTTTGGGTGTCAGGTTAGATTGTTTATTTGAGATGTTTCTTGTTTCTTGAGGTAGGTTTGTATTGCTATAAACTTCCCTCTTAGAACTGCTTTTGCTGCCTCCCATAGGTTTTTGGATCGTCGTGTTTTCGTTGTCATTTGTCTCTAGGTATTTTTTGATTTCCTCTTTGATTTCTTCAGTGATCTCTTGGTTATTTAGTAACGTATTGTTTAGCCTCCATGTGTTTGTGTTTTTTATGTTTTTTTCCCTGTAATTCATTTCTAATCCCATAGCATTGTGATCGGAAAAGATGCTTGATATGACTTCAATCTTCTTAAATTTACCGAGGCTTGATTTGTGACCCAAGATGTGATCTATCCTGGAGAATGTTCTGTGTGCACTTGAGAAGAAAGTGTAATCTGCTGTTTTTGGATGGAATGTCCTATAAATATCAATTAAATCTATCTGGCCTATTGTGTCATTCAAAGCTTGTGTTTCCTTATTAATTTTCTGTCTGGATGATCTGTCCATTGGTGGAAGTGAGGTGTTAAAGTCCCCCACTATTATTGTGTTACTGTTGATTTCCTCTTTTACAGCTGTTAGCAGTTGCCTTATGTATTGAGATGCTCCTATGTTGGGTGCATATATATTTGTTATATCTTCTTCTTGGATTGATCCCTTGATCATTACGTAGTGTCATTCCTTGTCTCTTGTAACATTCTTTAAGTCTATTTTATCTGATATGAGTATTGCTGCTCCAGCTTTCTTCTGATTTCCATTGGCATGGAATATTTTTTCTATCCCCTCACTTTCAGTCTGTCTGTGTCTCTAGGTCTGAAGTGGGTCTCTTGTAGACAGCATATATATGGGTCTTGTTTTTGTATCCATTCAGCAAGCCTGTGTCTTTTGCTTGGAGCATTTAATGCATTCATGTTTAAGGTAATTATCGATAGGTATGTTCCTATTACCATTTTCTTAATTGTTATGGGTTTGTTTTTATAGGTCCTTTTCTTCTCTTGTGTTTCCCACTTAGAGAAGTTCCTTTAGCATTTGTTGTAGAGATGGTTTGGTGGTGCTGAATTCTCTTAGCTTTTGCTTGTCTGTAAAGCTTTTGATTTCTCCGTCAAATCTGAATGAGATCCTTGCCACGTAGAGTAATCTTGGTTTTAGTTTCTTCCCTTTCATCACTTTACATATATCGTGCCACTCCCTTCTGACTTGTTGAGTTTCTGCTGAGAAATCACCTGTTAACCTTATGGGAGTTCCCTTGTATGTTGTCGTTTTTCCCTTGCTGCTTTCAGTAATTTTTCTTTGTCTTATTTTTGCCAATTTAATTACTATGTGTCTCAGCATGTTTCTCCTTGGGTTTATCCTGCCTGGGATTCTCTGTGCTTCCTGGATGTAGGTGGCTATTTCCTTTCCCATGTTAGGGAATTTTTCGACTATAATCTCTTCAAATATTTTCTCGGGTCCTTTCTCTCTCTCTTCTCCTTCCTAGACCCCTATAATGCAAATGTTGTTGTGTTTAATGCTGTCCCAGAGGTCTCTTAGGCTGTCTTCATTTCTTTTCATGCTTTTTTCTTTATTCTGTTCCATGGCAGTGAATTACACCATTCTGTCTTCCAGGTAACTTATCCGTTCTTCTGCCTCAGTTACTCTGCTACTGATTCCTTCTAGTGTATTTTTCATTTCAGTTATTGTATTGTTCATCTCTGTTTGTTTGTTCTTTAATTCTTCTAGGTGTTTGTTAATTCTTCTAGTTCTTTGTTAAACATTTCTTGCATCTTCTCGGTCTTTGCCTCCATTCTTTTTCTGAGGTCCTGGATCATCTTCACTATCATTATTCTGAATTCTTTTTCTGGAAGGTTGCCTATCTCCACTTCATTTAGTTATTTTTCTGGGGTTTTATCTTGTTCCTTCATCTGGTACAAAGTCCTCTGCCTTTTCATTTTGTCTGTCTTTCTGTGAATGTGGTTTCTCCTTCCACAGGCTGCAGAATTGTAGTTCTTCTTGCTTCTGCTGTCTGCCCTCTTGTGGATGAGGCTACCTAAGATGCCTGTGGCATACCTTTCTAAGTTAAACTAAAGCATCAATACAATCATGATAAAAATACAAAAAAATTTTTAATTTAAATTAGACATGCTGATTTTAAAATTCAATGAAAAATAAACAATAGCCAGAAAACAAAATTTCAAAAATAAGAGTGAAGGTCTTCTGCCAGACATTAAAATACCTTACAAAACAGTTATAATTGGGGAGATCAGGTGGCAGAGTAGGATGATGCAGAGCTCACCTCCCCCAACAAACACATCAAAATACATCTACATGTGGAGCAACTCACTGCAAACAACCTGGATGCTGGCAAAAAGGTTCTTCTACAACCAAGGCTGTAAGAAAATCCTCACAGAGTTGGGTGGGAAGGGAGGAGAAGCAATCAGCTCAGGACCCACACCCCTAGCAGGGGACACAGAAGAAAAGGGGGATATCTCAGGCTCGGGGACCCTCCCTGGGGAGTGAGGGGTTTGAGCCACATATTGGGCACCCCAACCCTAGGGCTCAACACCAGGAAGATGAGTCCTGAATTGTGTCCCCCTCAAAATTCATATGTTGTAGTCCTGGCCACTTGTACCTCAGAATGTGACCTTTTTTGGGAATAGGGTCATTACAGATGTACTTAGCTAAGACAAGGTCATATTGGAGTAGGGTGGGTCCTTAATTCAATATGACTAGTGTCCTTATAATAAAGGAAAATTTGGGCACATAAAAGACACAGGGAGAACACCATGTGAAGATAATGGCAGAGATCAGGGTGATGCTTCTACAACCCAAGGAATGCCAAAGATTGCCAGCAGACTACCAGAATCTTGGGGAGAGGCATGAAACAAATTCTTTCTCACAGGTTGTTGCAGAAGGAATCACCTCCACTGACATCTTGATACCAGACTTATAGCCTCCAGAACTGTGAGACAATAAACTTCTGTTATTTAAGCCATCTAGTTTGCAGTACCTCGTTAAGCAGCCCTAGAAAACTAATACAGACCCCTAACCCACACTATATACGAAAATTAACTAAAAATGAATCATACATCTAAATGCAAGAGCTAAAGCTATAAAACTCTTAGAAGAAAATATAGGCATAAATCTTGTGACATTGGATTAGGCAATCGTTTCTTAGATAGGACACCAAGGAACAAGCAACAACAATAAAATGATAAATACATATTTCTAAGAGATATTGCCCTAGTCCAACCCAACATTCTCTCTCCCCTGGATGGCTTCAGTAGCCTCCATCCTTGCCTCCCTACAGTATCTCCTCACACAGCAGCCTAAGTCAGATCATGTTGCTTTTGCACTTAAACTTTTCCAATGGCACCTGTCTCGCTCAGAATTAAAGCCAACATCCTTTCAGACTTCCCTGGCAGTCCAGTGGTCAGGGCTCTGAGCTTCCACTGCAGGGGGCGCAGGTTGAATCCCTAGTCAGGGAGCTAAGATCCCACATGCCACACGGCATGGCCAAAAAACAACAACAAAAACCCAACATCCTTTCATAGCCTCTAAAGCCATATGATCTGCTCCCAGTCATCTCCTACCACCCCCCTCACTCAATTTATTCCAGCCACAGAAACCTCCTTGGTTGGAACAAGCTGAGCTCATTCTGACTTAAGATTTTATCATTTGGTGTTCCCTCTGCCTAGAATCTCCTCCAAGATTTCCCCAGGACTCATTCCTTCACTTCCTCCCTGTCTCCACTCTACAGTGACATCCTTGTCATTTCTCCAGTGCCAGTGACCATCCTATCACAACCACCACTCCCTCTGTCACTATTCCCCTGCTTTATTTTTCTCTTACACACTTACCTCCAGGAGAGCAGGGACTTTGTTTCAATTTATTGTATGCTCAACATTCATAGTGACTGGCACACAGTAAGAGCTAAATAAATTTTTGTCATTATTATTGTTGATAATAATTAAAAGTTGGAGAGGCAGTGACAATGCCATTCCCATTTGAAAGCTGAAGTGCCTCACAAGCGTCCACACCTTAGGACCTAACACACAGAAATGAACCAATATTTTTTTTTAATCCTTTTAAGGGCACTTGGCATATGGGCAAGTGGTGATTTGGAATATTACTGATCACATTATTACACATATTCATTACATACTCAACTGTTCTGTAAATTCCTTGTTGGTAGGACTCAGCCTGGTTCTCTTTAAATCCCCAATAGCGGTGTTGCTCAAACTGCCCTATTCATAGAAATTGCCTGAGGATCCTGTGAACATGCAGATTGATTAGGAGGTGAGAGATGGGGCCTGAGACTGCATTTCTAACAAACTCCCGGATGATGGAGATACCGCTGGTCCAGAACCACACTTTGAGAACCAAGGTCTTCAGCACCTGGCACAGGGCTTTCCGCAGGGTGGCTCAGTCAGTGTTGAGTGATGGATGGATGGATGGACTGACTGATACTGGTTGGTACTAGGTAGGTGGCAGGGTGGAGGAAGGGTTCAGAGGGAAAGTTTAAATCCAGTAATAAAGTAGCAGCTAGAATCTCTCTCTCCTTCCGTTTCCCCTCAGTCATATCAGAGATTAATTTGGACCCACCCAACATTATCCCTTCTCTGAGTTTTCCATCTTTCACTAAAATACAGAGGGGTGGTGTACAGTCCTCCTAGACAAACCCTTCACCATGTATTGTTGGTATAGCATACCCTGACAGGGTAACCAACTCAACTCAGTTTGTCTGGGATTTTCCAAGTTTTAGCACTTAGAGTTCCATGTCCCAATTTTAACACTGAAAGTCTTGCATCCTGGGAAACCCCTCAGTCCCAGGAAACTGGGACAGTTGGCCAGTCTGCCTGTGTGAGTCACTCTGTGTAGAGGACAAAGCTGATTGAGTCACCTGTCTGCCCTGGAGGTAACTGCAGTCCAGTGGGGGAGTCGAGTGAGGAAGGAAGGTGTGGCCTGAACTGCAAAGATAACTTTATAGGAAGATCAAAGCCACTTATACATCTGGTGGGAAGACTCAAACCAATAGTTATTGGGTTAATATAGAGTGTGGTCTTTCACTCTGAGCACCACAGACAATCTGGCTCCCTCCTTAAATCACTGAGAAATAAGGGCAAGCTTGTTCAGTTTTATGTGCAGAGAAGAAAAAAGCAGCCCTCTTGATTTACTCTATAAGGCCAAGTAAATTCAGAAATCAACTGTTCCTTTGAACAATGAATTTGTAGCCAGGAAACACTACTTTAATAAGTGTTCTAAGCCACGAATCTTTGGCCAACAGAATAAACAATGACAAAAATCCAAGGCATTAAGGAAAAATTTTTATGCTCTAAAAATCATATATTAACATATAAAGCATGAGTGTTCCTGAGATTCTTGCAGTCTGGCTGGGTTGTTTTAAACAGGCTGTGTCCCTCAGAAAGCCTGGGGAGAGCCTTGGTTGCCATGGCACTAAGACCCAATGCACGGGGCTGATGCTGGCAAGCCCTGCTGACCTCTCCATACCCCACTACTCAAATGGTAGTTGGCTTTGACTGCTAGCCAAGTATCCGAGTGTACGTCATTTTACAAACATTTGTGAAACACCCATTAAGTTCCTAGTGGGCCAGGCCTGTACTTCACATTTGCAAATGCTTTTAATTTTCAAGGGACTTTCCCACCTGTTGGCTCATTTTAATCTCACTCAAAACTAAGAGGTCTAAGCATTGTTCAGCCCATTGCCTGGGTAAGACAGCATGCTGAGGTAGAAGCAGCAGGAGCCTTGGCATCCCACAATCCTGGTTTGCATCCTTGCTCCACCTCTTTCCATCAGGAAGCCTTGGGGAAGTCACTCTTCTCTTAGAAATACTATTATCTCATCTGAAAAAATGTGGATAATAATTCCACCTTTCCAGCGGCTGTAAGCATTTAGGGTGTGCGACTACCTAGAACAGGTACTCAGTAAACGATCCTGTGCCCATCCTCATCACTGTTAGGAAACTAAGTCCCACAGAAGTATCTGAAACTTCTAAGGTCACACTTCTGATTTTGGCAGGCTGAAAACCCAGGCACATGTCCTAACTCCCCCTCCTAGTGTCATTTCCATTTGATCAGATTGTCCCAATGACTCAATGATTGACCCAGTGATGCCTGACGCCATCAGCCAAACTATGGTCCTTTAGGTGGCAAGTGAGTTCATTTAAGGGCTCAAATGTCTATTACTCATTGGAAGAAATGCTGATGGCAGAAAACAGAAAGCTGTGAATCACAGTGACTACAGAATTTATTCCACGGCAGGACTAGATTCCTGCAGATGGGCAAGAATGCTAGCTTCAGAGGGTCAGATGCAAGGCAGGTGCCCCCGGATTACCAATGTCTGCAGCTCTGGAAGGCTCCACAGCATCCAGTCTGGGCTCCACGTTTAGGAAGAGGCCTCCTCCACTGGCATTGATGGCAAGACCAGAGGGTCTCACCAACACTGAAATCTGATGCACTCCAACGGGCAGCAGGCCTGTCTGACACACCACATTCGTTTGGTTTGAGAAAATAACTTTGCAACTTGTTTTGTTCACTGTAACCTGCAAGGCCTCGGAGTCACCAGAGAAACCACTTCCAGTAATATAGACCAGTAGGTCAATGTCATCTTAAAAGAAGAAAGAAATTAAAAGAAAGAAATCGTTTCTCAGTGATATCACTCCATTTACAAGAACTCTATCAAATGTTCATTCCCTCTCACCTTCCTCTCCCAAAATTCAAGGAATTAAATGCTGACTCATGTATTGGAATCTATATTGATTTTAATAGCGTAGAGCCCTCATCTTAAACTTTCTCAAACTAGTGATGAGAAATCACTAGTCAACAAAAAATGGGGAAAAAAATAAAAATAAAGAAAATTTCAAAACAAGGGACAAAGAGAATACAACATTTTTTTTTTTTTTTTGTGGTACGCGGGCCTCTCACTGTGTGGCCTCTCCCGTTGCGGAGCACAGGCTCCGGACGTGCAGGCTCAGCGGCCATGGCTCACGGGCCCAGCCGCTCCGTGGCATGTGGGATCTTCTCGGACCGGGGCACGAACCTGTGTCCCCTGCATCGGCAGGCAGACTCTCAACCACTGTGCCACCAGGGAAGCCCAACATTTTAAGTCATCAAAAATCCACCATTTCAGGACTTCCCTGGCAGTCCAGTGGTTAAGACTCTGCACTTCCACTGCAGGAGGCACAGGTTCGAACCCTGGTCAGGGAACTAAGATCCCACGTGCCACACGACGCAGCCAAGAAATTAAAAAAAAAAAAAAATCCACAATTTCAAATCATAACCATTTCATTTAGATTGGCTAAAAAATTCACCTTCTGCTGCATCACTCAACATCCACCCCATGAACGGACACACCTTCTACCCACACATCACCAGGTACACGGCCTCCAACAAGTCACTCTCAGTCTAAAGTTCATGCACAGAAATAGACCCACAGACATAGAAGACAAACTTATGGTTATCAGAGGGGAAAGAGGTGGGGGAGGGACAAATTAGGAGGTTGGGATTAACATATACACACTACTATATATAAAACAGATAAGGACCTAACGTATAGCACAGGGAGCTATACTCAATATTTGTAATAACCTATAAAGGAAAAGAATCTGAAAAAGCATATATATATATATATATATATATAACTGAATCCCTGTACTGAAACTAACATGACATGGTAAATCAATTATACTTCAAAAAAAAATAAAAAATAAAGTTCACGCCCATCTCAATGCCAAGTGCACATCATACCGAGGGCATACCACACAGAGTGGACCCGGGGAGTTGACCCTTCAAGGTATTGGAAGGAACAGGAACCTGAACAATAAGCTGGTATGTCATTCACTCGCACAACCACCTGGAAAAGACAAAAGCATTAAAAGCAAACGTACATGTTTCATATGCTCCAGCGTATTAATAAAGTACTTGTAAAGTTTGCCCAAATTAAAATGTGTTAATGATTTACTTATTCTCTTTTTTTTCCTTCTATTTTCCAGTAATAGACCCTAAATTGTAAAGCATGACTCCAAACATGTTAGGCTTTTTTAAAACGATGGTAAATAAGCGGAAACCTAACATTTTTGCAATTAAATATGTTCAATCTGGAGTAAATTCCCTCTCTGTCACATAGAAGTAAATTCAAACTGAGTGAGAACTTTTTATCACTTTATATTTTCAACTGAGTACCTACTTCCTGTGAAAAGCCCTGTCTTTGCTGGTAAATGCCAGTGAAGTAGGCACCTCTGTTCTACCATTGCTACATGGATGTGTAACTGAAGATCAGAGTGTATTTGGACATTTGGCTTGGGGTCTTTTTTATCCTAAAATGGGAGGTCCCCAAGAATAAATTATATGTCTTTTCCTCTCACTGGGACTAAGATTAATCTAATAGAACTCTACAATACTTGGAGATAAGAAAGGTGAAAAAGATTGAACTCTGAATCTCTACATATAAAATAAGGATTAAAAAGCACACACACTATATTTATGATAGTGTTTGCTTATAAGGGAAGGGGTACTGGGATGGCATGAAGGCACAGGTGATAAGAAATTCTTCATCTGTAGTGTTTCACGTTATTCATAAAGACCAAAAATAAAATAAAATAAATACATCAAATGTTGGCAATTGTTAATCCTCATTTGGGTACCCAGGTGTTGGTTATATTATTCTTTATAGTTTTGCATTTCAAAATTGTCTCTAATTAAAACCAGATGACTTATAACAAGAGTATGGGCAGATGGGAAATAGCAAAGGACATTTTAAAGAGAAAAGGGGTTGACTTAGCTCATTTACTTTCCAAGGCCACTGTGTGGAGGTATAAGTCATATGTAGCTAGAGAGGTTCTCTATTTTTGGTACCATAGTAGCATCAATAATTATAATAACAGGATGCTGTATTTACAAAGCACTTATATTTTCAGCGTACTCTCCATACCCTGTGGAGGTAGAAAAGCACGGCCACAGCTCTCTCTGTTTTGCGAATTAGAAAGCTGACCTTTAGGATTGGTCCACATTACAAATCAGGAGGGGCTGCAGTAGACCTGAAACTAGTATTTCACTTTGGGTGGGCCATCCGCTCTCACCTGAGTGTACTGGTTGGCAGTGACCAACATGTCTCCAAATATGGGTCCAAGGAAGACTCCACCATCATATACCACACGAGTGGTTACAGCAGGGCTAACTCCCGTTAGGTTTTCATCAGATACCTAAGATGGTTACAGTTCTGGTGAATTCTGCCATGGAATCAAGTCTAATCTTGCTTAAAACAAATAACAAAGGGTGTTTTCACATTCTGTTTAAGATAATCAGATAGCTACAAAGTGAAAATGGAGAGACAGGGGCTTGAAATCTAGTAACCTAATAGTAAGTAATGGCTAATGAAAGCCCCAGTAGACTAGAAGAATATTTATATGCAAGTAGAGTTACCCAAAAAAATGCACACTATACTGATCTTCTAAGTCTTGAGATATTTTGTTTCCATGTGCTTTTCTATTTTACAAGTTTTCAATCCAAAATATTAAAATAAAATGTCTGGAAACAAGTGCCATGAGATGACTCCTATCCTTCCTCCATCTCCACCCAAGGATTTTTTTTGAAAACCAGATGACCTGCAATACCAAATAACAAGAATAAAATTTCATCTCGGGTTTCACTTCATAAAACCAAACGCTAGATGATCATTAGATTATTTTTTAAAACCCTAAATATGCAAGAGCATCTGGTTTTGTCATTATCCAAAGACAGCAAATCCTTTCCTAAACTTCCTTCTGCTGTGCCATCTGCCTCCATGATAATCTAAGTCAATCACATCTGCTTAAATTATGCAATAACAGATGTGGAATTATTGTATGCTGGACACTGACCAACAACTTCTCTACCTACATCAAGTTAGAAAAGGTGATGTTGGGTTTAAACTGCTTTATCAGGAATATGAGATATAAAATACGTCTTGAAAACTTTCAGAAAGATCATTGAACCCCTTTACTTGAATATTCCAACAAAATTCACAAATCATGACAGTTTTCATTCATATAATTCTGATTTTTTTTCACAAAATTGCTCCAGAGCACTAAATCCACAAAACCAAAAGGGATACCATACATACCCTTATAAAGCTGGGCAAGTCCCCAACCTGGTTGGACCAGGAGAGAGTCCACACATGTTCATAGCAAGACTTTAGATCCTCCGTCACAGTGAAGTCACTGACATTAAGGTACCTAGATGTGAAGTCATCAGCGTTGGTTTGTAAGAGCTTTTGGAGGTGACTAGCTGAGATGTGCACAGGGACAGCTGTGGGAGAAGGTCATGATATAAAACGTACAGGACACTAATTAGTCCACCTTGCAGCATCTCATCATCAAAACAGCAGAGAATACACATCAGAATGCCTACTACACATGCAGAGACCATCAAGTTCAAGAAAATCCTCAGTCCAGTTAAGCCATTTTTAGGGCAAATATAAGTAGGTGCTCACTTTTTATATCATGGTCCCTTTAATCAGCATCACATCTCTCAAGCAGAGAACACAATCGCATCAGACAAACCTATCTCAACTGTCAACTCAAAATGTAAATTCCAGACACCCTGGTAATCCCTGAAAGTCTAATTAAATATTGGGTTTTCCCCAGAAAAATTTAGCTGGCCCTGTGAACAGGGAAAAGTTGGCCGGCCACCTTTCACAAGGAGTAGGGAAGGCACAAAGCAGCTGACACCCATAAAAACTTAGCCAACCAAGCTGAGGAATGTTGGCATTGAACTTCGGTTTCTCCATTACAATTTCCTTTAAGTCCAACCACCTGCTTCCCCATCTCACATCCCCGCAGAGAAATAACAGCACTTTGGGCTTAAGCCTTGCTGTGTTTGAACGCTGTTTCATGCTTTACCAAAAGTTTCCATTTCCTTAGGTATCCCAACATCTCTGTGAGGCGGGTCATCTAAATATCCTAATACCGCCTTGGGAGATGAAGAAAATGAAACCCAGTGTGATTCAGAAGCCTGTCAACCAAGTGAGAGGGGTTTAGATTAAAACCCAGGTTGCCTTCTACCTACTCAAGAGCTTTCCTTTTGAATCTCACACTGCCCTGGAGTGTTGGTGAAATACCACTGTATTTCCAAAATGCAAACAAAATTCTCATCTTTTTTGAAAAGATTTTATATGCCATTTGAGGGCCATTTCAAATGGCCAGGTGAAGGCTGGCTTTCCCCCCAGTTGTTCTACAGGCAGTGATGTAAGGAATATCAGCAACAGGATATGACAGCAGGAAAAGTCTCTCTACAGACAGGCTGCAGCTTTCTCATTAGTGAGAAGGTAAACAGCACAGTAGTGGGCTTCATAGAGGCAGGGCTCTGATGAACTTATTCACCCACTTATCAGACTCCAATAGCCCAGGGGCCATCAACTTTTCCTAATTTGCCCTACTAGAGTAAAAACTCCACTCCATTCCTCCAGCCAAGAAGATTCTTTGCAAGTCCAGCATCTTTCTGCTTGAGGACAGAAGACTCCTGGACCATTTGCCAATTTTTTTTTTTTTTTTTTGAGGTACGCGGGCCTCTCACTGCTGTGGCCTCTCCCGTTGCGGAGCACAGGCTCCAGACGCGCAGGCTCAGTGGCCATGGCTCATGGGCCCAGCCGCTCTGCGGCATGTGGGATCTTCCCGGACCGGGGCATGAACCCGTGTCCCCTGCATTGGCAGGCGGACTCTCAACCACTGCGCCACCAGGGAAGCCCATGTGCCAATTTTTATACAGCCATTCTTGAGTTCTCCTGAGCCTCCTTTCTGATTCCCCTATGTTTTTACCAAATAAATAACATATTATAATCACGTCTAATCCTGTCCTTTGTGAGATGTGTATGTACTTGAAGATTTAGAAACTGTTCTACCCTCATCGCAGCTGAAAGCTCTTTCTACATGTGTTATGATTCCTAAAATCCTCAATATCATGTGGTGTCACTGTGGAGTTTAATTTGGAAGGGCCGTGGCTACCATGGATTTTGGCCTAGGAAACTCCAGAGAGAAGACCGAACTGAGAAGCAAAGACTGAAGTTCATACCTGGACCC